>NC_054372.1:10045396-10645396 GCF_017654675.1 Xenopus laevis
ATAGTATAGGTATGAAAGACAGAATTTAGAGAGCAGCCACAGTAGGGTTGCCACCCGTCTGGTTTTGACCGGGATAGAAACAGGGCAGAATTCCCCTAGAGGACACGTCATCACCCCTCCCAACAATGTCATTGACCCGACCCATGACATCATTAGTCTGCCCCCCCGATGTCACACACACCCCTTGTGACATCAGCTCCAGTCTCCCAGGTCAGAAAGGGGGGTGGGAAAAGGTGGCAACCCTAAGCCAGAGGCTCTGACAAGGAGACCAAGAGGGTTAGCACCCTGCGGTGACAAGGTAGCCAGGTTAGGAGCTCACGTGGTCAAGCTCAAGGATAGAGAGATCTGTGGAACATGGGGCCACAGTGAGATTCGGCTTCCATGGGGAGTGCGCACCAAAGGCAGGAAATTCTAACTAACGAGTGTTGTGAACACGAAACCTGAAAGGTGTGAGTATACACTGGATGTTTATTTGTTGGAAGCACTTACTGATCGTTTGTGTGGCTACAAACAGCACCCATCTAAGAGAGAATGTAAAGTGATCCATAACTGCTAATTAAAGTTACAGTGTCCTGCAAACAAACCTATCAATCCTTCCTCTCTCTGTTTGTGGATCAAAGTTCCCAGGCAGGGGTAAGACAACCCAGTCTGTTCTGGCCCTGGGTGGAGGAACGCCATTTTATAGTGTATCTGCTGTCCCCTAGAGCGGAGACACAGGACTCCTGTAGCGCCATAAATTGGAAATCAGTTTTGGATGTCTTCCAGTAAAAGAATAGGGTCACACTTGGATAGAAAGTGAGAGAGAGAGATTCCCCCTGAGGCTGAAAGAAGAATGGGCAAGGGAAGCCAGGAATGGAGGATAGTTGTACTTCTGAGACTGAAGAATTTGCTGTGGTTAAATGGGATTGTGTTGGATAACTAATAAAGTTCTGTTCATTGCAGTTCACAGCACCTTCATTATTTCTGCGGGGACATCTGACAAAGGGCACCAATGAATGTAATTGGGGTATTTTTCAATCTACGAAGGAGGAGGAGAATGGCACGTTGGGCCCTCCAGTCCCTTACCCCACCTCTAATTAGAATTTCATGGATATGGAGAATCATCAGAAGTCATTAGAAATCAGGGGAATGTGTTGGAGTGCTGGAAGACCTGGGGACAGACTGCAAATTCTGGTAACCCTTGAAAAATCGGGAGAGGTGGAAAATGGGCTCACGGTCTAAAGTTTTCTGGTGGTCCACTGGTATCCCAATCCGACACTGGCCACTGGTCTCTGTGCCCTGTTTTGGATCACAGAAAACTGTGACGACCCAATGTATATGGCAGAGCTGTTTATATTAGGGGCAGGTGAAGGTGCATGCATAGGGTTGCCACCTTTTGTGGAAAAAAATACCGGCTTTCCTATATATTTATGCTTTTTCCCTATTAATAACATTGAGATCATCCATCATTTTTACCGGCCAGGTGGCAACCCTATGCATGCATGAGCAAAAAGGGCCAAACTCCTGCAACCTTTGCATGTCTGCCCAATGTCTTCAGAAATGACCCCTATAGTCAGGGTCACTGTTTCTATGAGTCAACTTGAAAAACGACCCTGAGGTAGCGGCACAGAATAATGTACCAGGGGGGCAAAAAAGCCACTCCTAACAGCTGTAAGAGACAATTTTTCAGTTTTTAAACTAAAAATTTGGTTGTTCTAGTGTGTGAGCACATTTGTTCTCTCTGAACCCCCCCCACCTGGACCCCCTATGTTGCAAGAAAAGTAAACATTGGGAGTTGAGGGAGGGCAGCCTCAGGTGGCTCCTTACTAAGAATCGGCGCTGCTGGGAGCGTGGCTTGGAGCTAAATGCGCACAGACGTTGAGTAGTGTAGCTCCGGCACTTTGTTATAAAAATTCCTGAATTTATCCTGTGAAAACAGCGATAACACGAATCCAGAGGCAGCAGCCGACGAGGCAATACCCCTAAGATCTCTAATGGGGCAAAACCGAGGGGTGAGCGAGCTTGAGCAGCTTGAGCAAAATGGTGTCAGAGATCTTTCCCCTGAGAACAAGCTGCGGCTGAACAACTTAAGATCCATCGGCTTCCCAGAGAGGGCAGAGGGAAACTCCCCTGAAAATTTTATTGAAGTCTGGCTAATTGAGCAATTTGGCAGAAACAGCTACTCTGCGGCTTTAACTATTGAGCATGCCCACAGGATCCCAACGAGGCCACTGATCCCGGGGGCACCACCTTGCCCACTAATTGCCCGCTTACTGAACGCCAGAGATCGGGACGCCGTACTATCGCAGGCGAGAAAGAAAGACACCCTTACTTACCAGGCCGCAAAGATCTCAATATTTAGAGATTTCTCGGCGGAAGTCCAGCTCCAAAAAGCAAAGTTCATGGATGGGAAACGGCGCCTCCGAGACCTTAACCTGCCATACGCGATGCTGTATCCTGCCCGACTGCAAGTTATCGTGGATGGACAGACACGATTCTTCACCGCGCCACATGAGCTTAGAAACTGGCCGGACACCGGAGGATCCGGGCCTGACACCTTAAGGCTCGGTAAGAGCAGCAGCATATTCTCATGGCCAAATGGAAACAGCCGACCTGCACGTAAATAAATGTACAGTGAGTGAGGCCTGTTGAATGTTTTGTTCTGTATATCTGATATTATTGCCTGTACAAAGACGCCCCGGATACTGGCCGAGAAGCCCACTAAGTTTTTCTTCTGAGGGCACAAATGTACATTTTTTAAGTACAAGGCCAACCAGAACTTGATTGGACACTGAGGGGACAGTACATACCATCTATTTTAAGAGCTGCCTCTTCAAAGCTATACTCACATAATAGCTGTTAACCCCATGGAACCGAGTAGGTGCACTGCTTACTTTAAAGTCTTTTACACTTGTTTATTCACCAGTTCGGGGGTGATATGTGTTTTTCAGTTCACGGCCCTAAGGGGCCCAGCAAGAGTGAACGCCTCAGTTTAGCAATGCTAGTTAGGGACAAATTCTGCCAAAAGTTGGGGTCATGGGCAGAAGGGGAGGGGGTTGAAGGGGGTACCGGCGGATACTTAAGTTAATAAGTTTGCATTTGCATATAATCTAATGTTCAGGTACGATGCATTGCTAAATTGGAAGTGGTTCTACCTCGCACAACATGCCATTGAATGTATAAATGTCTATAAAGTGTATTAGCTGGAATGTCAGGGGCCTTAATACTCCCATTAAGTGCAGATTGACACTGGACTACCTTAAAAAATCAAATGCCAAGGTAATGCTACTGCAGGAAACCCATTTGGTGGGGGCTCGAGCACAGGCTCTGAGGTGCCCCTGGGTGGGATGGTTCTACCAAGCCCCATAATCCACACACTCTTCTGGGGTAGCAATACTAATACATAAAAGTGTACCCTTTAGATTTGAGTCCATCAACACAGACAAAAAGGCAGATACATCTTTATACATAACTTTCTCCAGTCTCAAGAGGTGGTGCTTGCCTCTATAAATGTACCTCACCCCTACACAGATGAGTGTCTGGTGCAACTAATTTAATTTATAGCACAGTTCCCCCATGCTGCCGTAGTAGCTATGGGAGACTATAATGCCCTTATAGATCCCACCATGGATAGGCTGCGTAGAGATGGTAGGACAGTCTCGACCCCCGCACACAATCTATTAGCCATAACAGAGACGGCTGGCCTAGTGGAAGCATGGAGACATTACCAGCCGGGAGTAAGACAATACTCATGCTTCTCCACCTCGCATATGGTCCTCGAATAGATCATGCCTTTCTGAACCAAAGAGCACTCACATTGGTGAAAAGTATTAAATACCTGCCGAGAGGCATCTCAGACCATGCCCCATTGGAATTAGATTTGAGGCTAGAGCCCCAGCAAAGCAGACCCATATGGTCTCTAAATCCCGTCTGGTTGCACCGACTTAAAAATCAGTATAGAGTAGAAGAAACCATTACAGACCTTTTAGGGGCCATTGAAGACTCAGATGACCACCTCAACGGGTGGGAGGCATGTAGAAATCAATGCTTACAAGGGTCAATACGATTAGGCAACAGCAGCTAGAACAGGAAGTAATTAGGATAGAAACACAAGTCGCAATACATCCCACAAATCAAGGCTTTCAGGAACTGAAATTAGCGCAAGAGGCGGTTGCAGACTATATAACTGAAAAGGCAAAGCAACAGTACCTTTTCTCCAAAGTAAATATTCTTGAGCATGGAGAAAAAGCAGGGAAAATGCTAGCCCATTTGTCCAGACAATACTCAACACCCCCTGCTATCACCCTCCTAAAAGACGCAAATAGGAATCTGCCTTCGATCCGCTGGAAATACAAAATATTCTAAAGGGCTACTACTCCAAGCTGTACTCCTCCACCCTAGCCCCTGCAGATATGCCAGGGGTAAAAGTATTCCTTAACATGGTGCAGCTTCCCCAACTAATTACTGAATATCGAGAGTACCTGGTGTCAAGTATATCCCTAAGTGAGGTGCAAGAGGCCATTGATTCTTTCCCTAATGGGAAAGCTGCAGGTGCTGACGGATTGCCCATGGAGCTATACAAGCTCCACTCTAAAGTGCTAGCACCCCTACTGCTTAAATTCTATAATGAGGCCATACAAAAAACTGAGTCATCACCCTCAATTTATGAGGCTGCGGTTATACTCTTAGCTAAACGGGTAAGGACCCAGTCATGCCAGAATCATACAGACCAATCTCCCTATTGACAGTGGATGCTAAGATCATAGGAAGTCGGTTAAAAAAAGTGATACACTCCCTAATAAATGATGATCAGGTTTTATGCCTGGCAAAACCACCGCAATGAATATCCGCCGCCTACTGGTGAACCTCACAGTGGAACACCAAAACAAAGGGGGCAGGGCAGTGGCAGCCCGAGATGTTGCCAAGGCCTTCGATACAGTGGAGTGGGACTGTCTATGGAAGGTGATAGGCCATATGGGATTTGGGCAGAAGTTCACCGAACTTTTACAGTTAATATATGCCAAACTAACGACACTGAGAGTGGGCACAGCAATGACAACTCCATTTGCTCTCTCCAGATGTACCAGGCAGGGCTGTCCTCTCTCCCCTCCCCTCTTAAAACAGGGCTGGCGGACAGCGGGAGGGAAGGACAAAATCCAACTATATGCTGATGACACCCTTGTTTATCTTGGGGATGGAGGACAGTCTCTTAGAGAACTTATAAAAGTAACTGAGAGCTTTGGACAAGTTTCAGGACTAAAAGTAAACCCAACAAAGTCAACCCTATTTCTGGTGTATCCCCCCATGGTGGAGGATGACCTAGCAAACTGTCCTCTACAGGTTTCACCTAAATTTACGTACCTGGGAGTGGAGATTGCCTTGCCAATTCCTTTTGCGACTTTAATATAGCTCCCCTACTAAAATGGGTGGACGAGAAGGTATCAGCTTGGGAGGCTTTGCCTTTAGGCCCAGTAGGTAGCATTCAACTGATATAAATGTTTGTTCAGCCTAAGTTGATGTATACATTATGGCATGCCCCGGTGCCCCTCCCGCCAACATTCATTCTAGATTCAAAACTAAGGAAGTTTATATGGGGCAACAAAAGATGCAGGCTGAGCATGGAGATCTTGAAAAAACCTACAGGGGGGGAGAGATGGCATTGCCAGACTTTCAAGCTATGTATCTGGCTCTGCAGATATCACATGACAGCACTGAAACCAGAGGGTCCTTGCTCAGCCCTGTATAAGGTCTGGAGTACATTAATTCCCAAAAACCTGTCCCCTATCCAAGCACTCCTCATGGTGCCCGTCAAAGCTAACAGGACTAACCTCAACCCCATTTTAGGGAATGCCAAGTGGGTCTTATCCAGGATTACACATCTAATGGGAATTTCAAATGTTGACTCGTCTACCCCGCTATGAGGAAACGCCAACCTGAGCGGAGTGGTGGAGCTAAAGCCCCTAGAAGGTTGGTTAGACAAAGATGATGTATGGAGACATGACAAACTCCTTGCATTCTCCAAACTTCGAGCTGAGAGGGCCATCCCCTCATGCCATTGGTTATTCTATATGAGGCTCAGATTAAAGCTAACAAAGTGGTACAAAGTGAAGCCCCGGGAAATAGCTGTGCATCCAGTCATTGCACTAATAAATACAGAAAAGACCCACGGCATAATCTCAAGAGTGTACAAACTGATCTGTAAGTACAGGCACAAGGATCAACCCTTAAAATGCAGAGAGCAATGGGAAAGAGACCTTGGAGCCCTTACTGATACGCAATGGTCGGCTGCGCTTAAAGCCTCGTCTCAAGTGTCCTTTATTCCTGGGCACAGAATATTACAGCTGTAACTCCTACATCGGGCCTACTACATGAGGAGCAGACTAAATAAAATGTTCCCCAACCTCTCACCACAATGCCTTAGATGCAAGCAAGCAGAGGGGGGTCTACTACATACCCTTTGGAGTTGCCCCAAGCTTTAGGCATACTGGAGCGAGGCACTGGAATCCTAGAAGAAGTAACAGGCAGGGATAACCTAAATGACCCTAAACCATACCTCCCAACATTTTGGACATAAAAAGAGGGACACAAATTTTTTTCCCGCACGTAGCGCAGCAATTTTTTGGCCACACCCCTTTCTGTGGCTACACCCCCTAATTACCATGTTTCTTTTACAAAATTTGGCAAGTTATGAAAGTTTGAAAATATTTCTCCTTATCTAAACTGTGTTTTTGTGTCTCAAAATTGTTACAAAGTATCTTATTTGCACCTGTTAGCTGTTCTGGGCTCTCTGCTAAAAGCCAATTAAGTGAGAAACTTTGTTTCTTTTTCTGGCTGTTCAGTGCAGAGAAAATAGGGACTTTCCAGTACAAATTAGGGACTGCGGGTTGAGCTGTCAAAAGAGGGACTGTCCCTCCGAAAAAGGGACAGTTGGGAGGTATGTACTAAACTATGTGTATTAAATATACAGTCAGATACAATTGTGGACTCTCGAGGGGCTCTATTCCTAAGTAAAGCTCTATTTCAAGTGCTTAGAATCATTACTCTTAACTGGAAAGCGGAGGCCCCGCCAGTAGTAGCACATTGGATAGCTGAGGTGTCTAATCTGGTCATTACAGATAAACTGTCTGGATAAGTTCCATAGGATATGGGACCCCTGGCTAAGGAAATATCCCCCGCAGAGGTACTGCAGCTGTGATTATTTCAATAAAAAAGGAATGATCTAACTTCAGATATATAAAATTAACTAAATCTGACTTCCGTCAGTATTACATTTTTGTATAGGAGAAAAGAAGAAAAGTATCCCCGTCTTCTTAATCAGAAAAAATACAAAAAGTTATATATTATCACTGTGTGATTTGTTTTCAGTTAAACCATTAGGTCTCGTGATCCAGTATCTATAAGTTCCCCCCTTAATAATTCATCCAACAAAGTGCTAGTGCTTAACCTCAATAAATTAGCATTAAATAGGGTAAAACTAAGACACAATTAATTTTCCTTTTAAATATTGTGTATATTTGGTAATTTATAACTCATAAACAATTCATTTAACATTATTTAATGAATTACTAACAACCAGCTAAAACCAATAAGGATGGTAAAGTGCCACCAATTGTGATCAATTCACATATGAACTAATTAAAGTGCAATTATAAATATCTCTGATTCCAAGAAAAGGTAGGAAAAGGAAATTGGTAGAAGGGTGGAGAAGTCCCGTATTGTCTAGCTGATTTTTTTTTACTGTGATTATTTGTAAAATAAACTCTGTCAGGATAAAGTAAAGTGGGACCAGACATAAGTTGATATTAGCCAGAACTGTATAATTATTGTCTCCTGTAGTTGAATATTGATATTAAGCTCATACGTATATCCTGCTGAATGTGATATATACATTTTGCTTATGTTCAATAAAACTTACCTGAAAGAAAAAAAAAAAGAATCGGCGCTGCTATAGTCTTCACAAAAAACACATTTTACCAAAGTATAAAGGAACTGGCTAATCAGCCCAAAAATCTGCTAGAAATGCACATTTTAACCCAAGTGGATTTACTCAGAAAATTGAGTGGATTTATTCTCTTTAACATAGAAATGGAATGAAATGGAAAGGAATATGGACTTGATAAATGTACCCCAAAACTTTTAACTGCATTATAATATTTCACCATAAGGTGGCGGTGTTACACTGTAGGTAATTTACTGAAACAGTGTTTGAGCCAATTGTCTTGAAACCGAGCAGGACGCAGACCTACAGGTTTCACTGTATTTAGCCTCTATGTTCATACGATATATATGATATGAAAAAGAGAAATGAGAGGCAACATTGTATTCTCTGAGGAAACATTACTGTATTAAAGGGAGTCCTTAGAAAAACCATCCCAAATAGTAGGGCAACGTTTGTAGTGTAGGTTCATACTTACAGCAAGTTACCCAAGGAGAGAGTCAGTGCCGGGCAAAATCCAAGGGGCACCCTAGGCCCCTATAGTGAGGTGATCAGTGAGGGGAGGGGGTTGGAGAGGGGGTGAGGAGTGAAAACGAATGTCATGTGTGATTGTGATAAACAGGTTCATTACATCTCTGCACTAGGGTTAGGCAGGTAAATGAACTAACCTGGAATAGGTATTTAGATGAGGTACATGACTACTGCCCCCTCTCTGGCATCCTAGGCATGTGGCTCTTCTGACTACCCCTAGTTCTGGCCCTGGTCTGACCCCCTTAGAACCCCCCCTTAGATATTGCCCCAAACTTTGCTGCCCTAAGTCCAGGCTTTTGCCAGAAATCCAGGCCTGTATTTACAGAAGAGCTAAAGTATTTCTGCCAGCGTTCGCTCTACTGTTGGTCTCAAACATTTTCCCATCGAAGTCTCATGTGCCTATTGATGCCAACACTGGCCTCAAACACGAAATACATTAGTCTGCCGATATTACTGCTACACAGATTCACTGATAGATTTGCTAAATATCATATATAACTATTCAGGCTACAGAAGAACATCTTTTCTTTTATTTCTATATGAATACACCATTGAGTGCACTGGTATAGGAGATCAGCACAATCCAATAGGATCTGTAAAGCATGAGCAACTGCCACATAATAGGAAGTGTTGATATTCAGCTCACCAGAACGTTAAGTGCAGGTGGGCCTCATTATTGTAGAAACACACATTTTACACAATATGGGGCTAGAAAGAAGCATTTCCATTTTCACGCTAGACTATTTTTTCTGGCAGGTGACTGCAGTTAACGTCAATCAATTCAGTTCATGAATGCCGTGGAACCAGGCTTTCCATAAAGTCGGTTGTTTCCAACAATGGTCTGAAGGACATTTGTTTCAAGAATTATTTTTCTGGGAGCTGCTGGTGAGGTTCTGACTTAAAAAGAACCAGTCTTCCTGCATGGGACCATGGCTTCCTGTACAGGAATATTTCTTTTGAGCAGTTTAAGGATAAAAAATCTTGTAATGAAATTAAAAGCACATCTATAATTTAGCAATAAGGATTCATTTTCACCCCTACAGGCAAGGAAGGAAATTCCTGAGCCCCTGCCAAAATAATCAGAGCCCCACAGAAAGTCGTTGGCCTAAGCAAGACATCTGACTGATCGTTTCAAACGTCAAAGAAACAGACCCAAATCCGCTGTTATTATTTTTCTGGTTGAGGTAGCGAGGTCATTGGCAGGTTTCTGATTTTTTCATGGAGTCGGGCACAGCTGAGAACCAGATAGTCCAGATGTAAAGACCAAACCGGCAGCAAATGGTCCAGGTCAACAAGCAAGCGAATGTATATGTGTATATAGCAGAATAATGTGTATATACCATTCAGAGATTGTATTTATGTACATTACTGAGTCAGGATGCTTTCCAATACCTTTGAAGCATAAACAGCCATAAAGAAAAGAACTGCTGTCCTGTCCCAGTTAGCTTGTCCCCTGATTAAATGTTGGAAAGGAGAACACTTTCATTGTTCCTAAAGCTACACAGCTAATCAATCAGAAACGTAATGCATGGATTCCACCACCTGCGCATAATTCACATGAAATACAAATTCTTTGTGCCCATATATACCTATACAACTACCATATGCCTGGCTGTTTTGCATTATATCCACACTTTGGTGTCACATGATTACAAGATGTCATCAGAACATATCCTTAGTACACACACATAGTTGTATCCATGTATTAAATATATCTTTAAATCTATATTGGCAGATAAGGAAGTGAAGAACAGTAGTGAATAGTAGCGATGTGTGAATTTTTTTTTTTGCAAATTTCGCCCTTAGACTCTAATGGGTGAATTGTTGTGCGACAAAAAAATAGATTTTAATGCACTTCAGCAAATTTTTGACGTTTTGCAAATTTTTGGAGAAACGAAATGGGTCAGATTTGCCCATCACTAAAGAACAGCATAGGCTGAAAGGTCTGGGCCTCTGACACAGTCAGAGGCCCCATTCCCTCTCAGGGCTCCCCTGCCACAGCCGCAACCTCCTCACTGGGCCCCCCTCCCAGTCGCAAACTCCCTCTAGCCCCCCCCACACATACCTGTTCTCTCAATCAGAGCAGGAGGAAGGCAAGATCAGAGGGGAGCATGGGCTGTGCATGCAGCTGAAGGGTGTGGGTCTGGGTCGGCAGGGCCCACCAGATTTTTACCTGGTGTCCCACTGTCCCAGTCTGACCCTGTGAAGAAGAACCATTGACAGATGAGCAAGTGAAGAAGAGCCATTGGTAGATGATCAAGAAGTGAAGAAGAACCATTGACAGATGAGCAAGTGAGAAAAGAGTCATTGAAAGATGAGCAAGTGAGGAAAAACCATTGACAGATGATCAAGAAATGAAAAAGGACCATTGATAGATGAGCAAGAAATGAAGAAGAACCATTGACAGATGAGTACGTGAAGAAGAGCCATTGGTAGATGATAAAGAAGTGAAGAAGAACAATTGACAGATGAACAAGTGAAGAAGAGCCATTAACAGATGAGCAAGTGAAGAAGAACCATTGACAAATGACCAAGAAATGAAGAAGAACCATTGACAGATAAGCAAGAAGTGAAGAAGAACCATTGACAGATGAGCAAGTGAAGAAGAACCATTGACAGATGATCAAGAAATGAAGAAGAACCATTGACAGATGATCAAGAAATGAAGAAGAACCATTAACTGATGAGCAAGTGAAGAAGAGCCATTGGCAGATGATCAAGTAGTGAAGAAGAGCCATTGTTTCACTTCCAACTGTTACAATTATTTGTGCTCTTTGCTTGAAGAACTGGAACAATGACCTAGGCACGTGCCTTTTCTGCCTACCCCTAGTTCCAGCCCTGGCAGCATTCATAATGAGTTTTTGGATCCCTCACAAGAAGCACAAGGAATGAACTGTAGATCCATATAAATACATCACAGACTCAGTGACACCAACCTTCATCTGAAGGAGATCCAGGTGCATCTTGGCAAATCCCTTCCCTTTTCTGCCCCAGCCCTAACATTGTCTCAGCCCCTGCCTCGCTCCCAGCTCCATTCAGGTAATGTTTCTGTGCATTTCAATGCAGCAGTTAGGTTAAGTTTTGAGTTGCTAACTTACTACCCACTGTTACTAATGACTAAATTACTAACAATGAGTGACTGTCCTGTTACAGTGGGTGACCAGATAAGGTGAAGGCTTTCATACAGGACTTGTGTTTATAATATACTCATATTTTACATAATTGTTATATTAAGCTGTAAAAAAACATGAACTTCAGTATGACTTCATGTGACTCAAGTGACATCACTGAGCAGTGTTAATAACTGATGACCTCATTGGGCACTGTTGATATATATAGAGTTGTAAAAACATAAAGATTCACCAGACATTTGAAATTCTGTAACACATTACAAGGCTACAGCGCTTGGGAGTACAAAGTGACTTATTGTATATATGACACAAGGACGTATAATGTATCCCATCCATACTCACACATGTGTGCACTAAGAAGTAGTTACCTCTGCACTTCCCGCTCATGCAAGAGGCACAAACAAAACAAAAAACACATGGTTGCATTTGGTGGAATTGTGCTGATCTCACATCTGGTTTTATCAATCAACTCGTGTGGCTCTCTAAATATTTGTCTCTCAGCTGCGCCTGGTCATTATAGATCTTGGCTGCTTTGGGAAATTGTGGATAATATGTGCAATTTACATTAGGCTATAGTTTCCTGAATCCCTTCCATAGGCTATTCATTTCAGCAGAAATTTGTCATCTTGTAATTTGGTCCATGTAGAATATGGAGGTTTTGTAAGGGATGTTACTTATTATCGGTTTGGCCAAGCTAGCTGGTGAGCACAACTGGGGAGCTTTCTGTTAAAGGGGTGGTTCATCATTAAGTTAACTTTTAGTATATTATTGTGTGGCTCATTCGAAGCAGCTTTTGCAAGAATTAGCAATACATAGGCTTAATTTCAATGAGACCAGAAGAGATTTTAAAAAATGTAAAGCGTGTGCTCCCATTGATAACATACATTAAGCACAGCATTGATGACCCCTAGGCCCTACATCTCTAGCTCTCTCACCTAGTTCCCAGTGTAGCTGTAGCCCAGTGTATCCTACTGCCCTAGGTTGGGGCCTATGTCACCTTCCCACAAATCTAGACCTGTATTTGCATCATACTTGCTCTCCGGCATGTGCTAACTTATAGCAGAGGACACTGTCAGCTTCAAGCAGGAGTCACAATATAATTCCTGAACCATGGATAGAATCAGGCCCAGATTTGTGGAGAGGCCACCAAGGCCCAGGCTTAGGGCCAAGGATTTTAGGGGCGGCATGCTGCCAAACCACACCCACATTGGTTCAAAAACACTGATGATGGATGGAATGATACTGCTGTAGGCTGGAGGAGAAATGGATTCAGTCTCTCGGCCAGGGACCCATACAAATAAAAAAAAAACCCTTGTGGCCAGCCCCTTCCCAAAGTTAGAAAAAAAACATTGATGGCCAGGGTCCCCCAAGTTTAAGAAAAGGGCTAGGACCTCCCTACAAGTAAAAAATAAAAAATAGTGCCAACGGCTAAAAAAAAAAAAGACCATTGGTGTTCAGTGGAACTTGCTTTTCTTATTCCTTGGCTCCTTTCTGCTGCTTTTGGCTCCTTTTGGCAGTGGCTCAGCTCCTACTTCGGCGGCAGATCGTAGTTCGGCACGGCTCGGATCCTACTATATCTCTGCTCCTACTCCGACACAGCTAGGCTCCTACTTCAACGCAACTTGCTCCTACTTCAGCAGCTCAAGGGGGTCTGGCTAATCCAGGAAACGCAGCATGACTGGGCCCACCTTAAAATATAGAAGCCATCGGGACAGGACAATCATCCCCCCAGTGCCCCCCCTGATGGCAGCCCTGAATGGCCCCAGCCTTAGCTGGAGATTTACTGGCTATGGTGAAATGCTGACCAGGTAGCAAGTCTTATCACACCTAAAGGATATATATATATATATATATATATATATATATATATATATATATATATATATAGTGAATAAAGTACCCCCTCTTGTAAAATATAAGGATATTATTAGTTACCGAGGAGTTTCATGACCATATAAAAACACGAGGCCGAAGGCCGAGTGTTTTTATACAGGTCATGGAACTCCGAGGTAACTTCTAATATCCTCATATTTTACAACTGGGGGTACTTTATTTATTATAATACACAAATTTTAGTGAGTCATGTGACAGAAATGACATCACTACTCACCGTTTATAACTGATGACATCACTACTCACCGTTTATAAGGATATAATTTACAGGATATTCATGGCTTTTGTGTATTATATATATATATACATACATATATATATATATATATATATATATATATATATATATATATATATATATATATATATATATATATATATATATATATATATGCTATTGGCTTTTACCAAAATGGAGAAACAACCTAATTCATTGTCTCCCAGACAACAGGCTTTTTTTTGCATTAGCCAAGTGATGGGCAGTTGTCTGCAGTCAATGTTGTGTCATATGAACAAGAAAGTCTGATTTTCAGCAAGTGGTTTGTCGAGGCATGAATAACATAAGATACGGTAGGTGAAATAAACAAAGGTTCCTCAGTTCTGCAAGTGGGACAGTCTGGAAATGGACAGCACCCTCTATGTAATATAGTTGGCACCACTGTGCACCACCAAGTATAAAGCAAACAATTTCTATAAAAGGCCTATATTTTGTCTTCCACAAAGTAAACAGCGAATGAGAAAAAAGTGTCCGGCATTTTTGATAAAGTGGCCCCTCTTGTGAATTATGACACTGTAAGTCAAATCTCTTTATTTAGCTCCAGGCCTCTAATTTTCCAAAACCAAACCTCACGCTAAAAGCTCTGCGTATTTCCTGCCATAATGTACCTTTGTAGGACTATATTCAGGTTTGGATAAAAGGGGAAAAAAAAGATCAAGAACGTCCATATTAATAGTTGGGTCGGGTCTCTTCCAGGTTCAATATTTTCAGAGGAACAAGCTATTTTTATAATAAAAACACGAGTAGTGGGTGGTCGGCTTGAGAAGAATAACGATGGCGTTTGCTTAATGTTAGGTAGTTTGCTCAGTAATATCATCTCTTGGTTTAACCACGAAAAATTCTTCATTACCTTGAAAGCAAAACAAGATAGGAATTCAAAGAAAACATAATTTCCCCTTTAAGAGGAGAACTTGAAAAGGAGAGTAAATAACTATATTTCACCCTTTACTGAGAAAATAAGTCCCATTTATAAATTGTACCGTAATAAACTCTTTTTGGCTCGTTCTGTGAAGCAAACGTTACATTTTTATTTATAAGGAATATTATGGCAACAACATAATCCTCTACATCTCAGGACAGCCGACAGCCATGGATGTCCCTCACCACCTTCTATTTTAGTAAAAGGACCATTGTTAAGCCTTGTGGTTTGCTATGTGATCAGGGTCCCCCTTGCACCTTGGAAATCTATTTTAACAGATATATGTTTTTATTTTTATACTTTTAATCATTCACATCAGTCCCTGCACCAGTGGAAACGAGGCCCCACAGTAACACAGCACACTACAGTCATTTTGTAAAAGGTATATTTTTGGACTGTGTGAGGTTGAGGAACCCAAGCAGGCATGGGATGAACATTCATAATCCTTGGAAATAATATCCAGGTCAGAATCGAACTCAGGACTGCAGCAGCGCTAACCACTGAGCCAAACATTATTGAGAAGTCATTTTGCTGTAGCTCCAGGAACATCCAACAAGGCACAGAAGGTTTCACCCCAAACATCTCTCACTAAGTGGCCTTCAGGCTTGGCTAAAGGCCAGAGAAAATACGTTTTTACTCCAAATGTCACCCTATTTAGTCTTTGGGTTGCTTTCAGTCAATTGAAATAGGCCCCTTTATTGGGGCTTCAGTATATAATACTGATATATAGAGACTACTACTAATGCTGGATTTTTATTACTGACCCAAACACTGTGGCCACCACCAAACTAAACCTCAATGCTACGCTCACCTCTGTCAGAGCCCGTGCAGATTGAGTGGTTCTATGTTCATGGAACCGCAGTACTTCCAAAGGTCCTTCCCTAGTTTTGGGTCGATAAGCTGACAATCTGGTCTGGGCCACTGTGGGCAGAACAGGTTGAAAGTCAACAAAGCAGGCAAAACTTTTGACATATGGGCTAGACAAATGAGGACGACAAGCTTCAGCAAGAACCAGGATCCAGGGGTGTTTCTCTCTTAATGGCACAAGTTTTCTCTGACCGAGGGATCAATTCCTCTCTTACTACCATCACTACAATTGTTTTAATCACAAACAACTACATTATGGTTTTTGTTATTTATTGAGCTAACAGGGCAAACAGGGAAATTGAATGGACTCCATGTTTGGTCCTTGTAGGGTAGATAACCAGTGCACAGACAGTCCCCCTGCATAATGGAGTCCTACTTACAAAATGGTCATAACAAAGAATGGAAATCTAATCATCTACCTTGCAAAGGCCAAACATGGAGTAACTTCAGTTGCATGTGATGAATGATGCTCTAGGAAGGGGCAGGTAAAATAAAGGTCATATTCTACTCACATGCCACCCCATGCAGTTGTAGCATGTTGTAAAAATAATAGAAACATGGGAATTAACCACAGGGAAAACATGATTGCAACAGTCACACGTGTATAGTCAAGGATATCCAAGACAGTATATAAGGATTTGTCTCCAAGTTGGGTCAATTTCTTAGTGGGGGTGGCATCACTTCTGACCTCAAAGCTAGGCACATCCAGACCGGCAGACATTCCAGGGCCGCCCTTGCATAAATGTTTAGAGCAGGTTGTGTGGTCACATTTAGGCGGTTGCAAGTTGTTAGGTACATGTTCAAGTATTATTGTGATTGGTGCAGCCATTTTAGCAATTTGCATGTGTGCTCACATTTGTACTTGAGGATTAGTACGTCTATATTTCACCCCCACCTCTAAAAGGAGAAGGAAAGTCAAAATAAATTGTTGAGTGCAAAAGTTAGGCACCCCCAAGTGATTATAATCCATTACCTAAAACCTTGGGCTGCTGTTCCTTCTTCCCTGGCACAGGGTTCCTCTCACACTGCACCATGAAGCGATCCCAGGGCAGACGTGTGCACAGCAGAGTGAAAAAGCTGGTGTTTTGGTAAAATTCATTCGCACCTGAGAGGAGATAGAAGAAGCACGAAGATGATTGATGATTGCCATGGAGTGGCAACAAGAGCACGCCGGGCCTAACTGCCAAAAAGATCTTCAGAGAGGCCCGGTGCTCATTGCTGCCCCCAAATTTAAAGAAGAGCAGTAGCGGGGAGGATTTTAAAGGAACAGTTCAGTGTAAAAATAAAAACTGGCTAAATAGATAGACTGTGCAAAATAAATATATGTTTCTAATATAGTTAGTTAGGCAAAAATGTAATGTATAAAGGCTGGAGTGACTGGTTGTGTAACATAATAGCCAGAACACTACTTCCTGCTTTCCAGCTCTCTAACTCTGAGTTAGTCAGTGACTATAAGGGGGGCCACATGGGACATAACTGTTCAGTGAGTTTGCAATTGATCCTCAGAATTCAGTTCAGATTCAAAAGCAACAGATATGACCCATTTGGCAGCCCCTCAAGTCACTGATTGGTTACTGCCTGGTAACCAATCAGTGGAAACCAAGAGAGCTGAAAAGCAGGAAGTAGTGTTCTGGCTATTATGTTACACATCCAGTCACTCCAGCCTTTATACATTACATTTTTGTCTAACTAACTATATTAGAAACATTTTTTATTTTGCACAGACTATCTACCCAGTTTTTATGTTCATACTGAAGAATTCCTTTAATGCTATAAAGGAAGCTGACCCCTGCAGTCTGGGACACCCTGTTTTCTGGGTGGAGTCTACTTCCTCTATAGTTATGCCAATGACTCTGTGATGCTCACTGGAAGAACCCCTGTGCCAGGTCAGATCACAAATGTGTTGAAGTCTATTGGACTTTTTATGGGCAACTTTTTGCATCTTTGGTTTAGCGGCAAATTTTCTGCACAAAATACTTTGGTGTCTTTGTGCTCCTTAGACTTGTGGTGAATTTTTTATTGCAACAACTTTGCCAACTGCTGCACAGATCATAACCCCCTGTCTGCCAGGTTCGGACCTTGCCTCCAGTCAGATCTCAGGTGTCAATGACCAGGCATTCTGGGAGATGATAAAACAATTAAGCTGAATCTCAAACCCGGTGTAACCCCAGTCCAGCTATCCAATAAGGCTCTCTTTTGCCTTCAAACAATGATTTCTAAAAAGAGTCGCTGTATATCTCAATAACAGATCACTCTTGGAGGAAGCCAACTGGCGAAATGCGTCAGCGATGATGGAAGTGCAGAAGCGTGGTACATGGAAGTAGAGATGTGCAGTATGGTCTAGGGCAGTGATCCCCAACCAGTAGCTTGTGAGCAACATGTTGCTCTCCAACCTCTTGGATGTCGCTCTCAGTAGCCTCAAAGCAGGAGCTTATTTTTGAATTACAGGCTTGTAGGCAAGTTTTGGTTGTATAAAAACCAGGTGTACTGCCAAACAGAGCCTCCTATAGTCTGTCAGTCCACATAGGGGCTACAATAGCCAATCACAACCTTTATTTGGCACCCCAGGAACATTTTTCATGCTTATGTTACTCCCCAAGTCCCCAACAGGTGAAAAGAGTTGGGAACTCCTGGTCTAGGGAGACGCTTTTGTGCCTTTTTCTCAAACATTTGTGAGTGCGTTCTTAATTATTTATTAAAGCTTTGTAAAACGCTTCTGCACATGTGAATTTTATTGCCCACATAAGGAAAAAATAAAATCAAGAATGGACAACACTAATCAGATTTTTGCTTCTTTCGCTTGGGGCTCTAGTGAGTATAATCAACCACCGGATTTACCATGGTTCTCAGTGTGGGTACCAATTTTACCTGAATCTCATCCACTTTGTAGAGCCGGTGTGATGTATCACTTTTTCACCAATCACAATTTATATTTATGTAATAGTTGGTGTGCACTGATACAGATTTCTAAACGTCACGGCTGTAAATATTATTTGACATATTACGCTATATTTTTTCCATTTTCAATTTTTTCCCTTTCTCAATAACATTCTGGTAAGATGAACCTGAACTGAAAGCCTGCACTTGTTGGTGAAGTTTATAAAGTAATGCTAGATAATAAGCCCTGAGAATATCCATCCACTTGTTGTTGTGTATGAAACATCCGTGCTGTAACTAACACAAGCTCTCGCCTATCTGCAGGAGAGATCTCTGAGAGAAGCCCCTCCAGGTTCTAGAAGTTCAGCACTGAGTGGAGGCAGCTGCGCTCGCTCATTTAGGTTTCACTTACAGTATTTCTGTTAATAAATCAGTTTGGGCCCAGATAAAAAGAAGGGGGCCTTTGTGGAAGTTCTACTTTCAAGGCTGTTCGGACTCACGCCAAGAAATCCACCCAAGAAATGACTGTATGGAAGGGTATTTAATTGAAAAAATCCAGCAGAATTTAATATCGCTTGACACTTTTTTTTTATTGTTATTGTTGAAATAAAGGAAACATTTTGTTAACGCAAAGCCCTGGCCCTTGAATTTCCTTCTGTGGTTAATCCACATTAAATTTGTTCTCTACTAAATCCATTTTGTACCTCGTCATTTCACCTACACTATTTAGCCTGGCTGTCTGCTCGGGGGGGGCTACAAGTCAGAACCGCTCACATACAGAACATTCTTGTCATCAGGTCTATTATAAATTGACTGTGGGTGTCCAGATTGCTTAGTTTAAAAGGAGTAGCCTTGAAGGCCGCAGACTCCAACACACACCTAATAAGAAATATCCTCCCTTGGTGTCGGTTCCAGGCCCATCTTCAAATGGAGCAGATTCTTTTCCTATCTCTGAAGCTCCTTTCTATGGCCTTATTTGTAACTGTCCTAGAATGGATGAAAATACCAGCCTTCCCCATGACTGTTTCACTGCCTACTAAATGACTTGCTGAATGTACGGCCGCCATTTCTCATTCATGTTTGCGCTTCGTCTTAACAAACCCGCGTGCATTTTACATGGTCAAGTGGTTGTGTAGTTGAATTCCAGACGTAGTCCAAGCCCTCGACGTTGTCTTTGTAAATAACCGTGAGTGTTCTCTTGGACAAAAGAACTGAGACCTGGGGTGAGGAGATGAGATGATTAATATCTCGGGATACATTTGTTTGACTATTGTACTTGTCACATTTTAACCTCAAAGTCTTTGATATATGGGCACTCATCGTATATGCAGTGGAAATATATATATAAGACAGCAAATAAAAGAGCAGTGGTATTAAACTCTGTAAATAGACACATGTTTCAACAATGTTCTGAAGGTTGGAGCTTCTTAAGGGTCTGGCCACACGGGCAGATTCGGGGAGATTAGTCGCCAGGCAACAAATCTCCTCTTCTTCGCGTTGACTAATCTCCCCGATCTGCCTTCCCCTGCCTTCCGCCGGCTAAAATGTAAATCGCCTGGGGGCAGGCACATGGAGCGGTTTGTTTTCCAAAGTTGTCCGTAAATGAGGAAACTTCAGGCGACTTGGGAAAACGAAGCGATCCAAGTGCCTGCCCTCAGGTGATTTTCATTTTAGCCAGCGGAAAGCAGGGGAAGGCAGATCCTGGAGGTTAGTCACCGAATCTGCCCGTGTGGCCTGACCCTTAAGGTGGACCAGGGAACTAGGTTGATCTGCTGGTTAAGTCCTTAGGGGTTCTATAGCAGATCCCACTTAGGGCAGAGACACACAGGCAGATTCGGGGAGATTAGTCGCCTGGCGACAAATCTCCTCTTCTTAAGGGTGACTAATCTCCCCGACAGGGGCGCTCCACCAATGAGGCGAGTTGAGACACTCGCCTCAGGCGGCAGCGCCCCCTGGTTGCCAGGGGCGCCAAAAATGCCGCTCCTGGTAACTAAGAGCCGAATTTCTGGTTTTCAAACCGGAAATTTGGCTCTTCTAGTGCAGAGAGCGCTATTGCGCTTTCTGCACTAAGCGTCGCGGACCGCCCCTGCCCTCTCCGGCGCTATAAAGGTTAGTGCAGTGGGGAGGGGTGGGGGCGGCGAAAGAAGGCCGCCTCAGGCGGCATAATAGCAAGAATCGCCCCTGCTCCCCGAACTGCCTCCCCTGCCTTCCCACCAGCTAAAATGTAAATCGCTGGTGCAATGGCACTCGGAGCAATTCGTTTTCTGAAGTCGCCCGAAGTTTCCTTTTGAGTTGACAAACTATTCCATGACAAACTTGAAACTGATGCCAGCACAAGTCACCAATATGGAATGTCATTGACTCAGCAGAAAATATTAAAAAATATAAAAAAAACAGCAACTTTATCTACTTATGAGCAGGATATGTGCATTTCTTGTATAGAGAGTATCCCCAGTTCAACAAGCAACATGAATATTCTGAACTGTATACTTACACCGTATATTAACACAATTGCTGAATGTTGCCAATAAATACTGGTGAGGGACAGGAGATGCTGCTGATTGGGGCAAATATTTATTTCTAGGGGTAAGATGACACATAGGAACAAAGGACAAGTGAAAACAAGAGATACAGACATGGAAGTATTAGAATGGCTATGTCCAAATATGCAGACACAATAGACACAATAATGCAATCAATCCTCCTAGTGTTTAATTGTTGAAAGCCCTCAAACTCTATTGTTATTAGTTTTACCCCTGTAATACCCCTGTACTACCCTGTACTAGCCCTGTATTACCCCTGTATTACCCCTGTATTACTCATGTACTTTCCCTGTACTACCCCTGTATTGCCCCTGTACTACCCCTGTATTGCCCCTGTACTACCCCTGTATTGCCCCTGTACTACCCCTGTATTGCCCCTGTACTACCCCTGTATTGCCCCTGTACTACCCCTGTATTGCCCCTGTACTACCCCTGTATTGCCCCTGTACTACCCCTGTACTGCCCCTGTACTACCCCTGGATGTGGATTATGAACACATTTTCTGTATCACCAAATGAATGAGTTCCCCACCATAAAGGCTCCATTACAATGGACTCATTGTTTTCTCTTTATTTATTGTACTGCAACTCTGAGCATATGATACAGTCTCAAATGGGCTCAAACGAGAGCTGGAAGCCGCCATCTGGGCTAGTGAGTTCGGTCACTTCCACTACACGGTCACTCGTTGTGCAACTCAAGCCTCTCTCATTCCTTCAGCATCTGTTGTGTGTTATGGGCATAAAACCCACGAGGAATATTTCGGTTTAGCAGGATATGGGACACTGCAGAATTCACGGCAGAAAAGATGAATCAGTCACAGGC
Organism: Xenopus laevis; assembly: GCF_017654675.1. Lineage (NCBI taxonomy): Eukaryota > Metazoa > Chordata > Amphibia > Anura > Pipidae > Xenopus > Xenopus laevis. Next base: position 10,067,172 of record NC_054372.1, read on the forward strand.
ATGATGTGGCTCTAATTGGGATAGGATTCAGTTGCCAAGTCGAAGGGCTCGGGAACGTCTGTAAGTGTAATCAGCGCAAAGTGCTTTTGTCTCTGCAAATTAACCAGTTGTCAAGGATCACACACCAGATTTCCTGCTAAAAAAATGAAAGTCAAAAGTATGATTTATTTGGAACAAACTCAAATTATAGAGACTTATATGGCTTGAGACAACTGAGTCTAAAGGGTTTATTTACATATGCAATATAGAGTGAAATTTTAATATGCAAGTCATCTTGTATTTTACCCACTTTTCCCAAGAATAGAAGTGTTGGTGGCTGAGTTGCCCCTATGAATCCAAAGGAAGGCAACTGCGGGTGCGTCAAAGGGGGTGGGAGTGACTGCAAAGGGGGCGGAGTCATGGTGTGCAATTGGACATGACGTCAAAGGGGTGGGGCAATACGTCAAAGGGGGCGGCGTGCAATTGGCCAGGCACTGAAGAAAAGGTTGATTTTGTGCAGATTGGGGTAGGCCAAGGGCTTTAGTTAGCTACATTGCCGGTAAATTTGTAATACCGGCCTTGGAGGGTTTTTTACCAGCTAGGCTGGTAAAATACCGGTCAGATGGCAACACTATCGATTTCTCCTCCCTGCCTTCTATAGGAGATAACCAGGGAGGAGAAATTGAGCGTCACGCGATGGTCGCTGTTTCTGAAGAGGAGCGCAAGCAGAGAATCGGTAAGTAATTTCTTAATAAAGACTTTGCGCATTTAAAGTTAAAACTGCCTTGGTGTTTTGTTTTGTTAAGTAAAAACTATTTTAAAAAAAAAAAAAAAATCATGTTACTGGTCCTTTAAGAGGTTCGCTGATAAAAAAAAAAAAACACCATATTAAAGGGATACTGTCATTTTTCAGTTGTGCTACTCCAGCAGAATTCTGCACTGAAATCCATTTCTCAAAAGAGCAAACAGATTTTTTTATATTCAATTTTGAAATCTGACATGGGGCTAGACATTTTGTCAATTTCCCAGCTGCCCCAAGTCATGTGACTTGTGCTCTGATAAACTTCAATCACTCTTTACTGCTGTACTGCAAGTTGGAGTGATATCACCCCCCCCTTCTTTTTCCTCCAGCAGCCAAACAAAAGAACAATGGGAAGGTAACCAGATAGCAGCTCCCTAACACAAGATAACAGCTGCCTGGTAGATCTAAGAACAACACTCAATAGTAAAATCCAGGTCCCACTGAGACATATTCAGTTACATTGAGTAGGAGAAACAGCAGCCTGCCAGAAAGCATTTCTCTCCTAAAGTGCAGGCACAAGTCACATGACCAGGGGCAGCTGGGAAATTGACAAAATGTCTAGCCCCATGTCAGATTTCAAAATTGAATATAAAAAAATCTGTTTGCTCTTTTGAGAAATGGATTTCAGTGCAGAATTCTGCTGGAGCAGCACTATTAACTGAAGCGTCTTGAAAAAAACATATTTTTCCCATGACAGTATGACTTTAATGTTAAGATTTTTCTCTCCCTAACGACCAGTTTAAGTGCGGTCCAACATATCAATCCTATTATCATGAGGTTATTGGGGATCATGTATCTAACCATTTTTCATCCGACAAAGGTCAGAAAATGGGTTGGCAGGTTAGAAAATTGTCCTCATTCCCAGTGAAATGTAGTCATTGTCCAACTGTTTGCAGGGCCAAGCAGGCAGCTACTCACAGTTTTCCTGGCTTCAATTAAACGATATCACTTGAAATGGTCTTTTTAGTTGGTGGACAAATTGTACATTTAAGCAATTGTTTCTAGATAAGCTTGGTTTTATGATAACGAAAAGATCTTTAAAAATCTTAATGGCCTCTTTTAGTCAAATAAATATACTCTCAGGAGTATGTCAGATTAATTCTGAACCAACCAAATTCACATAGTTGTCAGTAGTGAGGTTCAGTGAAAATGGTAATGTTGGGAGGTTGTACAGTAGTTTAAGGTCCCCATAGACGCAAAGATTTCTCTTGCCGAACGAAGTCCGACCAATCCTTTGAAATTATTGTGCGGTTAGTGGGACTCGAACAATCGAACATCTTACGATTTTTCGTTCGACATCTGTCAGAAAATTGATCAGCCAGGTTAAAAATCTATCTATGTTTGCAGACCCAAGCAGGCAGCTCCCCTTTGTTTTCCTGGCAAATTGGTCTTTTTAGTTGATGGACAATTCGTACGATTGTTTCGAGATAATCGGGGTCTCACAATGACGATCGGATCTATTAAAAATCTTTACATCTATGGCCAGCTTTACCCATGATCACCCTTCCCACTTTTCCATGCTTAACACACTTCACACTTCGTAGTGTCTTCACGCTAAAGGTGGCCATACACAGACAGATTAAAGCTGCCCTATTAGTCCTTTAGACCAATTCAGCATCTTATCTGCCAGTGTATGGGGCTTCTGATGGATCTCCCCGATCTATATCTGGCCAAGATATCAATCAGGGACCTCTGATTTTTTCTGGCGATTAAGGACCACATTGTCTAGTTGATGCGGCCCTATGACCAGTCGATATTTCCCTACCGTTGATGGGCATATCGGGGAAAGTTCCGCTCATTTGGCAACCTCGCCAAACAAGTGGATCTTATCGTGTTTGGCCACCTTAAGGCAGTGAGCCCCTACCAGTGGCTTGCAAGCAACATATTGCTCACAAAGTTGTGGTTGCAGGTGTACTGCCAAATAAAGGCTCCAATAGGCTGCCAGTCCACATAAGGCAAGGATGAGGATCCATAACCTTTTGTACACATGAGCCACATTCAAATCTAAAAAGTTGAGGAGCAACACAAGGATACAAAAAGAACTTGGGAACTCCAAATAAGGGCTCTGATTGACTGTCCGGCAGCCCCTATATTAGCTAGCAGCCTACACGAGGCTCTGTTTGACAGTACACCTGCTTTTTATACAACCAAAACTTGCCTTCCAACCTGGAGTTGAAAAATAAGCACCTGCTTTGAGGCCACTGGGAGCAACAGCCAAGGGGTTGATGAGCAACATTATGCTTGCGAGCCACTAGTTGGGGGTTACTGACATATGGTCTACCATATGGCCAATTACATCCCTTAAATGGCACCCCCAGGAACTTTTTGTATGCTTGGGTTACTCCTCATGGCTCATGGATAAAAAAGCTTGGGGACCCCCGGGCTAAGCCATCTATGTACCTTTCTGGCAACTCATTTAAGAGTAAGAGAAATTCCTAGAGTGACATTCAAATTGGGCCCTGGTGCATTAAATTAAAATTTCCAACTAAACTCAACACAAGCCCAACATAAAGTGCCAGTCCATGGTAACATAGCAAACTGTGATGCTTTCTCAGGGAACCTTATGAATAATCAGCAGTTACTAGAGAGTATTTGCTCATTGCTCCGGAAGCTCCAGCTAATCGCAGCGACTTTTCTCCCCGAATGCTTCCCCTCTCTCTGCGCCTGGCTAAAATGAAAAATCGCCTGCGCTAATCACACGCAGCGATTCGTTTTCCGAAGTCGCCCGAAGTTGCCTCACGAGGAAACTTCGGGCGACTTCGGAAAACGAATCGCCGCGTGTGATTAGCGCAGGCGATTTTTCATTTTAGCCAGGCGCAGAGAGAGGGGAAGTATTCGGGGAAGATTGGTCGTGGAAAGTCGCGGCGATTAGTCGCCAGGCGACTAAATCTCCCCAAATCGCCCAGTGTGTCCCAGCCCTTAGTAAATGCACTCCATTATCTCTGCTCCTCCTGCCGCCACTCAGTCATAGATCATTGTCCTCTCTTGTCTGATCTTAACTCCAGTCTCCAAAATAAACACTCCCCTGAATTTTTTCTTTCATTCCTGGCAGGTGAGTACACAGAAACCCTAGACATCCCAATGATTGTGCTTTATGCTGATGCATTCAGACCGAACCTACTTTTTGCCACAATTTTGTGATACATGAATGACAGTATTTCCAACCTCTTCATTTGATAGCTTGGAGATGTGGGTGATATTTTTGCAAAAATAAAAATACTTATATATAAATATGTGTCAGTTGGTTTCTGTGTGTGTGTAGGGGGTGAGCCTCCTTACTGTCCACCTGTTGGTAGGCCAAGAATATGTTGGGAGCAATCATAGACATCACAGGAAACAATTCCAGAGTGTCCATAAAGTCATTGGATTAATCTCTGCAGGTGAAAAAAAAAAAGCTCTGCAGGTGACAAATCTCCTCCAATAGCAACTAATCAGCTGTAAATTCTCATAGAAGAGATAAGTAAATTCTATTAAGATATGGTTGTGATATGGTTTTAACTTGTAGGGGGAATCCTGGCCACCAATCGGTTTTTAGTGCCCATGTTTGTGTGGCTTTTTTACTGTGGTGTGGGTTGTTTGGGGGTCTAGGGTGGGGCCTGTGGCAGTGGGTGGGGTCCAGGGGCCCCAGAAATCTTTATCGTATGGGGCCCTTTGATTTGTGATGGCGGCCATATACAGCTCTATGAAAGTTCTAACAGACACCTTTAGGTAAAAGGGTTATAATTATTTTTTCTGGGACTAGGCTGCAGTTTCTGGTTTGGGCAGCTGTGTGTAGGCTAAAAGTATAACTTATGGACTTGCCTGGAACTGTGGGCCATCCTTATTGTCCAAGTGAAAACTGTCACCAAGGGAAAGGATGGTTCAGGCTTTACAGTTCTAAATGTCCCAACAGTATTTCTACCAGATTTTTGGGCCTGCATTGGTTTTGCAGGCCCGTTAGTGGGTCCCATAAACGGGCCCCAGAATGGGGTTTTATCGGCCTGTGCGTGGCCACCTTATATCTCAGCAGTCACTCGTTCAATTGGCTTCAGCCTTGTCATACCCATAGAGGAACCCCATTGGGCTCTTTTGGACACTTTGCCACAACATTTATAAACCGTAAGGAATCCTGATAAAACCTAATGTTCTGGATATAATATTATAGGGCAGGGTTAATATGCCAGATGGTTGATCATATCATTGCATGGTGTATATGGATATTGGTCAAATGTCAGAAATGCTCAGCTAGGTCTTGTCCTTCTGATGACTGTAGCAGACGCGCCCATGTGTACCAAGCTCACAATTGGACTTCTTTGCATGTATATTGCATTACTTTTTATAATTATTGTTACATAGTCAGTAGACTGTTATTAACTTCTGGGGTTGTTGTTTAACAGCAGCTGCAGGGCCACAGGGTGGACTTACCTATGTATCATGTATCTGTCTATAATAGTTGAGACTTGATGCTGGCCCTGGCATTTAGGGCAGGGGCAAACAAAGCTACTGGGGGAGATTAGTCGGCCAGCGAGAAATCGACTCTTCTTCGGGCAGCTAATATCCCCTAAATGCCTTCCCACCGGCTAGAATCTAAATCGACGACGGGATGGCACTTCGAACGCTTTGTTTTCCGATGTCCCCAAAATTGCCTCGCGAGTAAAATTTGGGTGATTTCGGAAAGCTGTAGCAATCCAAGTGCCATTCCACCGGTGACTTACATTCTAGCTGGCGGGAAGGCATTTAGGGGAGATTAGTCTCCCGAAGAAGAGGAGATTTGTTGCTGGGCGACTAATCTCCCCCAGTAGCTTTGTATGCCCCTGCACTTAGAATTTACAAAAAAACATAAATGAAGGGGTGAGCTCCCATTGTGTAAAATTGTCAACCCCCGGTAACACTTTCTGCCCAATCATGTAATAACTTGGATCATAACATTTCTAAAGCATCAACATCTGCAAAGAATTAAAAGGCGGCTCCCAGAACTTGACTCTGCGCGGCTGTTCAAATTACGCTCATTGGCAAGTTATTTTCTCTACTGTATTCACTGGAAGTCCAACGTTTGCTCCTCATAACTAGACAAAATTAGATATTCAGAGCATTAGAGAGGTGGCTAATGTTTATCTAGGTGGTCAACTGGTCATGATTACTGTGATCATTTCTATTCACACCATTAACCTGCAAAACACCCCCTATGAATACACTTTAGGTAAACAGATTGACTGAATACAATGGGTATCCCACCATCACTCACAAAGCTCTCAGACTCTTTTTGGCTAAACCTGTTGGTATAGATATGAGCACAATAGTGTGAAGCCACTGATTGGATTTGCAGCTGTCGCTTCTCTGATAGCAACTGAAATAGAAATGACGTCCAGTTTCTTTCCACATGTCCAATAATCTGAACATTTGGGGACTGTATTAAATTAAATGAATGATGTCAATTTTAAAAAAAAGTCTGTTGAGATACTGTCTACAGTTGAGTCTACAGTCCATTTGTAGGCCATGTCTAGCTTGTAGGCTCATGGCATTTTTAGATAAAAAAAAAATCCTTCTTTTTAGATCAAAATGAGGTCTCAAGTTCTCAGCTATTATGTTCAGGCCACAGAAGTTCAGCAAAGGTATCATACATAGCTGTGTTGCCTTTTGCATTTTTGTCTCAAATGGCTCACCACATCCCACCATGTCACTCACAGATCATTATATTAACAGCGGGGCCAAACTGGCCCACCAGGCCTTCAGAAGAAATTCCAGTGGGCCCCAGATAGCTGGTAGTATGCAATGCAATGTGCAGTGGGGAGGTGGAGGCAACCAGTGTAGTATGGTGCAGCAAGGCATATTGGGGGATTGGTGTTGGTCAGTGATGTGAAGCAGCATTGGGGGGGGGTTCAGATTGAAAGTCAGGGTGGTGGGCCCTAGGGGGTCAGACTTACTGGTGGGCCCTGCATACCCCAGTCTGATACTGTTTAGGTGCAGAGGATAGCGTTGTTGTGTAGTCAGTCAAACAAAGTTTGCTCAATATGTTGGTAAAATACTTACATGCTGGATATTTATATCTACAGTAATTAGCACTCCTTGGTCTCTTTTAGACAACAGGTGGAGACTATGGATGATCAGCTGAAGCAGGCTTAGATCTGTGTGCCCCTGATATTTATACAGCTTCTGGAGTTCAGTTATTTTGGGTAGGTTATGTCTTCAGCACAAATCTTTGTTCTGCACATTGTTTCCAGCCATTCCAATGTTCTCTGTCTTGCTTGGAAATAGCAGCTCCAGGACAAGTTACTTAGCAGGTGTCTTCTGGCAACACGAAGGCCAATGTCTGATTTTGATTTGATTTGTTTGTCACCTTTCCTGTGATCCTTCACTTTCAGCCTTTCCAACTCTCCTTTAAGGATGATCGCACCTGATTCCCTTGTCCGAAGCTCTGCTGTGTGCAGCGACTCTCTTTATGAAAGTGTTCTGGCTTGCAAGTGCGTCAAATAATTGGCCAACATGGGACATGACCTCATGGTTAAGTATGTTAGCAGAATTTATATTGTTCTTAGAGAAAGAGTTCCCCAATCTATCCCTCTCCATCTGGTGATCCTGCGCCTCACTACAGATAGGTAATGTCGCCTTTGTATAGTGTTAACTCCTGTCTGACCTGGAGATAGATAAGGAACTGAACCCAACTCTGCTGTCCTCTGCCAGCTGTCCAAAGACAGAGCTCTCAGCAGGGTTGGTGGCCACCATGCATGACTCCTGAAGACAGACTTGTTTTTTTTACTGTATGTACCTGGGAGAATTGTAAGTTACACTGACTTTAGTGCCTTATGCTCCATGAATATGCACAAAGAGTATAGCTGCTTTTTCGATATCTGGCATGGGGGGGGGCGAGGAGCCATCATTGGGTATGTCTGGGGCTGTGGTGACAGGGGGAATACGAGATTCTTGTTTAAATAGTTGCAATCCATATCGGATGTACTTGTAAATAACCCACTTGCCTATGTTAGAAAGGTGAGGAGATCAGGGCGTTAAACAAATATTCACACTTCAGACGAAAGAATCCCAGATGTTTTAATTGCCCTTAGAATAGGGAAATAATATATCACACAGGGCTCCAAGTCTTTATTTACTTTGCATTTTATAGAACAAGGGGAGAAAGGGAGAAAGACATTTGAAAGCTGATACTCCTACTGCCTCTGGTATGGCTTGATATTTTGAAATACAGAACCTGTTAAAAAGAAACATTTTCTAACACTGGACCTTGGGCTCAGGCATGTGTGAAACCCAGTAGAGCAGTTACCGGATGGTTTTATTTCATGGCAGTACTATGCTTTAAAATGTACATATTGCTGCGATTCATATTTGGTTTTGAGGCTGGAAAATATGTGTTGTTCCTTGATCCATAATATCGAAGTCCATGCAACACTACACAGGCTTCCCTTGGGAGACTTTTGCTCAAGGCATTCAATTCAATGAAATCTATATCCAGATATGGCCCTCTCCGGTGTCATGGGAATAAAAGCTGCATTCAACATTATATGTGGGGACTGGAGAGTTGGGAAAGGCTAATTCTGATAGGCTGCAAGCAAGCAACATAAGTCTATTATCCAGCTGGCCAATAGCTGCCAATGCAGATGCGGCATACAGCCAGTTGCTATGGAATATACTCAATCATTAGGAGGGTAGGTTCCTGACATTAACCTAAAGATCCCTGACAATCTTTTCCAGTTCTAGATGGCCCAACCTTTGGTTAAGCCCCCAACCTTAAAGGTCCATTTTGGTCAGGATCCCCCTCAAAGGTCCAAATTTTGATCCAGGCTCCTGTAACTCATGACATGGGTACAGATATAAGAAAATTGCAACACTCTATTGTCACACTAGCTGTCCTTCATGTTGAGCATCCCAAAGTTTGGAAACCACTATCCAGAGGGCTTTAGCAACAGGGAAAGGGGATCAAGGGTAAAGAGACAACAAGTGATGTGTGAGGAAAAACTCAACCCATACCTAACCGTAACGCACAAAATTTTAACCTGCACTGACTCTAGCCCGCAAAATGTTGCCATTGTAGGATCCTTACCCAACCCTTACCTGCATCATCTCTCTTTGTATGTTACTTCTGTGTGTGCCTCTGGTTTCTAGAGCCAGAATCTTCTGGAGCACTGTAATTACCCAGTCTGACAGTCAACCCTTTACTCATAATGGTTGGCCAAATTTCAATCCAAACCCACCAACTGATCAAGCCAAAGGTTACCATGGGTTTCATGTCACTCAGGACTAGCCTGTCCATCAAACTGGAAGATCTACCTTTTTGTGGTTGGCATGAAACTGGGAACCACTGTTAGCTGTGTATTTTGGGGCTTTATTAAGCTGGGGATTTAAAACAAACTATTTCAGAAGCTTGTACCACCAAGGTTCTTCAACCTACCTTATGGAAGGCTGGAGGGAAGCAGATTGAGAACAAAATAATAAATGAATCACATGTTACAAATCATTTATAATACAGGAATGCATCAATTTAATTTTAAGACCTGCTATTCCCATAGAATGATCTGAGGCAATACAGAGTTTTTTCTTGATAGAGTCAAAGAAATTGAAATTAATATTAAAAGACTCAGAAACTTGACAGGGGCTACTGGGGATGAGTAATGTGTCTAATCACTGGGCCGTTAGAAGCAAGAGATAAGTAATACAATCGCTATGCTGGAAACTACAAAAAGCAACAAACAAAGAAGCCCAAATTAATCCAGAGACAGTAGTTAAAACTAGGACCTGTCTTCTTTCTTTGATGTGGGTGCTATATAGACCTTATCTGTTTCACTGCTCTATTTCTCACACCTCCCACTGTGAATTCAGGGCTAAAGGTAGCTAAATGTTATCCTTTCAGATAAATAGGATTGTGGTGCATTTGTTAATCCTCATGGCAGATAGGACAGAATAAACACACACATACTATCAGCATTCCTGGATAAAAGCTTTCAGCATGGGTAAGATAGAAGGAGGCACACATTGATCAAATACTCAATAAATTAGAAGAAGAGCCTGGGTCTTGAGACGCTGTCTTTTTATAGAATGTACCCAAAAAAGGACATTGTGGAAGAAATTTTGGGTTCGGGTATGGGACTAATTATCTGGAATGCTTAATACCTGGCATTTTTCCACTAGTGAAGTCTTTCCATAATCCCAAATGCTAGTGTAGAGGCCACAAGCCAAGGCTGTCTATCTTGTTATAAGTCTCTAACTCACTCGCTTCCAGCCACTTACTGTCAATACCCTATGGGGTTACCCTTTACTGAGATGTGCCACTGTACCTCTATTCACTCATGCTGATGGGTACAAGTGGCCAGTTAGTCAGTTCTCAAGCTGGATATACACTGAAATATCTTGAGGTAGGCAATATCATGCTGATCCAGGGACAGGGATACAGGCTGTCAAGGAGCGGACTGCATCAATGAGCCATCTTGGTCATTGCCCTGACAAGATTTTTTAAAATTGCCTGATCATGGAAATCTGCCCAGTTTTCAGCCAGATATAGTATATAGGATATGCCTGTTGTAGTGCCCCGTACACGGGTAAAATCTCCCAGTGTGTAGTTACCAGATTACAACTTTAAAGAGGAGGGACTTTACAAAGCTGATGTACATATTTCTTTAGAATTATAACAGTCAGTTAGATGTAAGAGCCACATCTGCAATTTGTCACAAATATGTGGCCTCTTATGTGTAAGTTAATCTCATAGTAATGTAGTGCATAGCATAGCCATCCATATACTGTATAAAATACAAGGCCTGCCTTTGTTCCCCAAAGAGAGTACAATATGGTACCTACCTGTCAGAATTGTGTTTCCTTAGGGTAAAAAAGAGGAGGTGTTCAGAAGGCTCCACTGGCTTTGTGGAGGTCAATTGACTCTGTTGGTGTATGAAAATAATGGGATGAGCCACATGTATTCTCTTGCATGGAGAAAGGAAAATGTGGGACATTAGGGGAAGAAGTCAGGATAAAGACTGAGCCCTGGGGCAGTAGGTCCCAAAAGTCAGGAGAGGCAAGGGAATCTTAAAGGGGAACTATTGTGAAAATGAAAATTTAACATACGCTTCCTCATACTGAAGCAAGAAATTTACGCATACAACCAATGAAAAATTCTGCATTTTTTCTGAAATGATCATGTTTATATTCACTATCCCTCTCATAGCATCTGTTTCTTCTCATTCTGTCTTCATGCAACAGTTGGGTGTCAGATAATTATTGACAGTTAGATCCAATATATCTTATAGGGAGGGTTCCCTTTCCTAGCAGATGTATTAGAGCTCAAATAACTGATTCCAGTACAAACAAAATGTAACAAAATAACTGCCTTTTGCACAAATCCTGCATGTAGAGAGACATGATGTCTGGTGAGTTTAATAGAGGGAGCTCTAATACATCTTCTAGGCAAAAGGATCCCCCCCTAGAAGATATATTGGATCATTCATCTGACACCCAACATCTGCATGAAGACAGAATGAGAAGAAACAGATGCTGAGAGAGGGATAGTGAAGTTAAACTTGATTATTTTAGAAATTATTCAACATTTTTAATTGATTGTATATAGAAAGTTTCTTATTTCAGTATGCTGAAGCTAAAGTAAAATTTTGATTTTCAATAGTTCCCATTTAAGACTTAGAACAAAATAATTGTGTTTTTTGCTTTTGTTTTGCTCTTCACACAATACTGACTAATATCCCTGTACCATGGATATGGGGTAGTTTGCCAGTACACCATGTCAACCAGCACCAGTGCATCACTAGATCAGGAAGGCCTCCTTCACTTTGGCTTAAAGTTGACCACACTTAAAGCCACAGGGGCCGGATTTACATAGCGGGCACCCCATAGACCCACTGCCATTCTTCACCCCTGTTCCCTCCCCTTCATTCATGCACATGCACAAATGTTCATCAGATTGGGAGCACTGGGGATCCTGGGAAATTTGAAAAACAATTGTATCTCATGAGCAGCCCCAGAGTTTCCAAACCAATGTGGATGTGGTTGGGCAGCATGCTGCCCCCTAAAATCCTGCCGCCCTAGGCCCGGGCCCTAGTGGCCTTTCCACAAATCCGGGCCTGAAAGCCAAAGTATAGAATATGCCAGTATGTGGCCAGATTTGTGTGGGAGGCTATTGGTGTACCTGTGTGAGACCTGCATCCCAGATATTAAGTTTCTATTAAGTTGGGAAGAGCATGTGTAGCAGCTTTGAGATGAGCTACACCTCTACATACAGCAGGCATTTCCCTTGTATGAATGATGAATGTAGATCATATAATTCCATATTAATAGACAACTCAAGCCAAGCAACCCAGTTTCCAGACTTGCTGATGTGTGCAAGGAAAGTATAACCCAAAAGAGGTGCCTTTATTCAAACGCAAAAAAGATCTTTCACAACTATTAGTTGAAGTCTGACAAAGTCAGAGCAACAAACAAAATTTTTTTATAGGAAAAGAAAAAAGAAACCCCACCAATAGTTATGATTCTAAGGTTGACAGGAAAATTCTAATAGGTGATGCACCCTACTTATTTAACAACAATAATTCATAAGAAATTATACTAAAAAAAGATTTTAAAGTGCCAGTGCCGTTATAACCACATTAACCTTTCCCGAATACTTTGAGATCGAAAAGTTTGAAAAATCGAACTAATTCAATTCATCTGTGAGATAATATTACTCCTTAAATTCATCCATAAATAGAAAAATTCATTATTTAAGTAAAGTGCAGTGCAATAATTTAGAGTGCAAAGAAGGTGCCAGTTAGAACCAAGAGTCCTTCATCTCTCCCCAAGCAAAAAGACCCTGCCATGTGGCCAAATGATTTGCCATGAATGATGAATATTCCCTGATCACTTTGGTTTGTTTTAACACCATTTATTTTTCCTTGGCCCCTGTCAGGCCAGGATGTTGCTTGTTGTAGGGAAGACACACACCAGACAGCGCCTGATAAGCTTCTCTCATCTATCACTGATTTCTAATCATTTTACTGATTTTGTCCAAAGCTCCCGGTAAGAATCAGATTGAATGTTGCCTTTCAATTCCTCAGCTGCCCAGACAGTTTTAAAAGAAATCTTTGTTTTCTTTGGCAGTTTCAATTATTGCCAATTACTATTCTGAAATGATTGCTCACATTTTTTGCTCCGGTAACACAATAGTATCTTTTTCCTTTGCCATAAATAATATCCGGTGAGCGGGCGAAGTTCCAGAAAGGGCTTTTATTACACTGACATTTCCCAAAGAAGTCACAGCTCCTGGCTCAGACTGGTCATAAAATGCAACGCTCTTTCCATATTTCCAGATAGCCAACACTTTCCACTATTCTTCACCTTACACACAGCGAATTTCCCATGAGGGTGAATATATGGAAATATTGAGAAACATTAACCTCTGAGATGCTTAAAGGGGAACTATAACCACAAACATTTTAGTTTCAACACATTGGAGAAAGCTGTTGGCAGAGATGAGAGGACCTGGGGCAACTCATAATTTGATGGGCACATTACTTATAAAAATAATTATAACATGAAAATATATAAACTTGGACTGTTTAACATGTGTCACATCAGTCCCCTAGCACCTCTTTTCAGGACGTTCTGGGATTCACATTTCAGTTAAAACAGAAACAACACCATCTCTCCCTACTATACCTGCTATCCCACAGTCACACTCCCTTCCCAGAGACTATTATCCACTGTTACTATAGGCACCATCTCTCCCTACTATACCTGCTATCCCACAGTCACACTCCCTTCCCAGAGACTATTATCCCACTGTTACTATAGGCACCATCTCTCCCTACTATACCTACTATCCCACAGTCACACTCCCTTCCCAGAGACTATTATCCACTGTTACTATAGGCACCATCTCTCCCTACTATACCTGCTATCCCACAGTCACACTCCCTTCCCAGAGACTATTATCCACTGTTACTATAGACACCATCTCTCCCTACTATACCTGCTATCCCACAGTCACACTCCCTTCCCAGAGACTATTATCCCACTGTTACTATAGACACCATCTCTCCCTACTATACCTGCTATCCCCCAGTCACACTCCCTTCCCAGAGACTATTATCCACTGTTACTATAGGCACCATCTCTCCCTACTATACCTGCTATCCCACAGTCACACTCCCTTCCCAGAGACTATTATCACTGTTACTATAGGCACCATCTCTCCCTACTATACCTGCTATCCCACAGTCACACTCCCTTCCCACAGACTATTATCCACTGTTACTATAGACACCATCTCTCCCTACTATACCTGCTATCCCACAGTCACACTCCCTTCCCAGAGACTATTATCCACTGTTACTATAGGCACCATCTCTCCCTACTATACCTGCTATCCCACAGTCACACTCCCTTCCCAGAGACTATTATCCACTGTTACTATAGGCACCATCTCTCCCTACTATACCTGCTATCCCACAGTCACACTCCCTTCCCAGAGACTATTATCCACTGTTACTATAGACACCATCTCTCCCTACTATACCTGCTATCCCACAGTCACACTCCCTTCCCAGAGACTATTATCCACTGTTACTATAGACACCATCTCTCCCTACTATACCTGCTATCCCACAGTCACACTCCCTTCCCAGAGACTATTATCCCACTGTTACTATAGGCACCATCTCTCCCTACTATACCTGCTATCCCACAGTCACACTCCCTTCCCAGAGACTATTATCCACTGTTACTATAGACACCATCTCTCCCTACTATACCTGCTATCCCACAGTCACACTCCCTTCCCAGAGACTATTATCCACTGTTACTATAGACACCATCTCTCCCTACTATACCTGCTATCCCACAGTCACACTCCCTTCCCAGAGACTATTATCCACTGTTACTATAGACACCATCTCTCCCTACTATACCTGCTATCCCACAGTCACACTCCCTTCCCAGAGACTATTATCCACTGTTACTATAGACACCATCTCTCCCTACTATACCTGCTATCCCACAGTCACACTCCCTTCCCAGAGACTATTATCCCACTGTTACTATAGACACCATCTCTCCCTACTATACCTGCTATCCCACAGTCACACTCCCTTCCCAGAGACTATTATCCCACTGTTACTATAGACACCATCTCTCCCTACTATACCTGTTATCCCACAGTCACACTCCCTTCCCAGAGACTATTATCCACTGTTACTATAGGCACCATCTCTCCCTAATATACCTACTATCCCACAGTCACACTCCCTTCCCAGAGACTATTATCCACTGTTACTATAGGCACCATCTCTCCCTACTATACCTGCTATCTCACAGTCACACTCCCTTCCCAGAGACTATTATCCACTGTTACTATAGGCACAATCTCTCCCTACTATACCTGCTATCCCACAGTCACACTCCCTTCCCAGAGACTATTATCCCACTGTTACTATAGGCACCATCTCTCCCTACTATACCTGCTATCCCAGAGCCACACTCTCTTCCCAGAGACTATTATCCCACTGTTACTATAGGCACCATCTCTCCCTACTATACCTGCTATCCCACAGTCACACTCCCTTCCCAGAGACTATTATCCACTGTTACTATAGGCACCATCTCTCCCTACTATACCTGCTATCCCACAGTCACACTCCCGTCCCAGAGACTATTATCCACTGTTACTATAGGCACCATCTCTCCCTACTATACCTGCTATCCCACAGTCACACTCCCTTCCCAGAGACTATTATCCACTGTTACTATAGGCACCATCTCTCCCTACTATACCTGCTATCCCACAGTCACACTCCCTTCCCAGAGACTATTATCCACTGTTACTATAGGCACCATCTCTCCCTACTATACCTGCTATCCCACAGTCACACTCCCTTCCCAGAGACTATTATCCACTGTTACTATAGGCACCATCTCTCCCTACTATACCTGCTATCCCACAGTCACACTCCCTTCCCAGAGACTATTATCCACTGTTACTATAGGCACCATCTCTCAATACTATACCTGCTATCCCACAGTCACACTCCCTTCCCAGAGACTATTATCCACTGTTACTATAGGCACCATCTCTCCCTACTATACCTGCTATCCCACAGTCACACTCCCTTCCCAGAGACTATTATCCACTGTTACTATAGGCACCATCTCTCCCTACTATACCTGCTATCCCACAGTCACACTCCCTTCCCAGAGACTATTATCCACTGTTACTATAGACACCATCTCTCCCTACTATACCTTCTATCCCACAGTCACACTCCCTTCCCAGAGACTATTAGCCACTGTTAAGCTGGCCGTAGATGTTGAGATTTTTAAAGATCAGATCCTGATCGTGAGACCGCGATCTTCTCAGAACGATCGTACGATCGTACGAATTTACCATCAACTAAAAAGACCAATTTGCCAGGAAAACAAAGGGGAGCTGCCTGCTTGGCCCTGCAAACATAGAGAGATTGCACTGGGACCGACAACGATTTTTTGACCTGGCCGATCAATTTCCTGAGAGATGTCGGGCGAAAAATCGTAAGATGTACAATCGTTCGAATCCCACTAACCGCACGATAATTTCGAAGGATTGGTCGGACTTCCCTAAAATCGGTCGTTCGGCAAGAAGAATCGTTGCGTCTATGGGGACCTTTACTATAGGCACCATCTCTCCCTACTATACCTGCTATCCCACAGTCACACTCCCTTCCCAGAGACTATTATCCCACTGTTACTATAGGCACCATCTCTCCCTACTATACCTGCTATCCCACAGTCACACTCCCTTCCCAGAGACTATTATCCACTGTTACTATAGGCACCATCTCTCCCTACTATACCTGCTATCCCACAGTCACACTCCCTTCCCAGAGACTATTATCCACTGTTACTATAGGCACCATCTCTCCCTACTATACCTGCTATCCCACAGTCACACTCCCTTCCCAGAGACTATTATCCCACTGTTACTATAGGCACCATCTCTCCCTACTATACCTGCTATCCCACAGTCACACTCCCTTCCCAGAGACTATTATCCACTGTTACTATAGGTACCCTCTCTCCCTACTATACCTGCTATCCCACAGTCACACTCCCTTCCCAGAGACTATTATCCCACTGTTACTATAGACACCATCTCTCCCTACTATACCTGCTATCCCACAGTCACACTCCCTTCCCAGAGACTATTATCCACTGTTACTATAGACACCATCTCTCCCTACTATACCTGCTATCCCACAGTCACACTCCCTTCCCAGAGACTATTATCCCACTGTTACTATAGGCACCATCTCTCCCTACTATACCTGCTATCCCACAGTCACACTCCCTTCCCAGAGACTACTATCCACTGTTACTATAGACACCATCTCTCCCTACTATACCTGCTATGCCACAGTCACACTCCCTTCCCAGAGACTACTATCCACTGTTACTATAGGCACCATCTCTCCCTACTATACCTGCTATCCCACAGTCACACTCCCTTCCCAGAGACTATTATCCACTGTTACTATAGGCACCATCTCTCCCTACTATACCTGCTATCCCACAGTCACACTCCCTTCCCAGAGACTATTATCCCACTGTTACTATAGACACCATCTCTCTCTACTATACCTGCTATCCCACAGTCACACTCCCTTCCCAGAGACTATTATCCACTGTTACTATAGACACTATCTATCCCTACTATACCTGCTATCCCACAGTCACTCCCTTCCCAGAGACTATTATCCCACTGTTACTATAGACAACATCTCTCCCTACTATACCTGCTATCCCACAGTCACACTCCCTTCCCAGAGACTATTATCCCAGTGCTACTATAGACACAATCTCTTCCGACTCCCTGGCTTAAATAAGCTATTTGCTCCCTCTCCTTTTTTTTAAGTTTAGCCAGTTTCAGAGGCGCCTGGTCTGTCAAAACATCTTTGCTTCTCTTCTTGTCAACTTTTAAGCAAATTGGTGGGTTTTATGAGTACAACCCATTTGATGTTGAAAGGCATAACCATATCCTTGTGTCTGCAGATATGTATGCATGTAAATAAGTCATGTCTCCCCAGAGAACTCTAAACCCCGCTTCAGTACCTGTCAGTACCAGGGCAAAGTACAACTATTTATTATGTGCTGCAACTCAACTTACTTCTCCATGTCACTTAGTAAAGTCATTCTACAGGGTCTATAAATTTCAGAACTTGTCTCAACTGTTGAAACCCTAGGAGAGAAGGGCTCAATCACAAACTTGGTAACCAATGGCTCTTTAGACAGGAGAGGCATGATGATATTAAGTGCCAAAACATATTGGGAAAGCCATGTATTTAGGGTTTTTAAAAATGTTAAAGTTGAGGTAAAGGGCTTTTTTTGGAAGCCTTGAAAGAGGTTGCTCTAAACACCGACTCTTTCAGTGTTAACATACCTGAGTTAGACCCCTGCTGCTGCCTTCAGAATAATAGTACAAAGCTACCTAAAACTCCAAAACTCCAAACAAGACTAAAACTAAACTGGACATTCACACAGCAATAATATTGCGTAAACAAAATTTCATACAACTCTTAGTATGTGTATGGTTCTACGGCAATCCAGTTTGTGTATTGGGCTGGTTAGCTCATTTCTTCTGCTGATGTCCCATGTCAGCAAGTTCATTGTGCATAAAACAGATACAAAATTGAAGAGGAGCCATAGCTCACCATTGTTTCTTGCTGTGTTGATTGTTTGTGCCCTTTGCATGAAGATTGCTAAAAATATGAAGGTGGCCATCCTGCTTGTGGTCCCTTGTATGCTCTCCATCCATTCAGCCCATGGGCCGATTGGGTGAAGAAAGTACCCTGTTAGGCGATGTTTGATTTACTTTAGATATTTATGCAACAAATCGTAGCAGGTTGTGTGGTGTTTATACAAATGGCCTGTAGATGTCACTGTGCTCAGACTTATACTGTGCATATTTCCTGGTAGCTTAAAAGTGAAAGTGAAAGTTACTGTTGTGTAATGCCTGCATGACTCTGCTAAAAAAGCACTGGTATACTCTACTCATCCTCGGCTACCAAAACATAACAGGTTGTTCCTATAAAGGAAAGTTCCCCATTCCTTGGGATAGTCTGCACTAAGGAACCCAAAGCAATGGATGGAAGAGGCAACTTCATGGCCTCTTAGACTGACATTTGGGGGAAATGTTAATATGCTCTGCTAGATATTGCTTGAGGCCCATCCTAGAGACCAATAAGGTTACATTTGGAGTCAACACAATGACAATATATTGCAGCAGAGAGACGGCTGCTAGTATTAGATCATTTATTTCCTGATTGCATCTGCCCTCATATCAATTAGAACACACTAAAGATTACATTTCACTGGTGGACATTCTAGGACACTGATGATAAAGAAGGTCATGACAACTGGGACCGCTGGTACCAATACTGCATATGTTTTCCCAAAAATGTGAGGGGGGGGGCTACGGCATTATGGAGCTGCAAGCCATCTGCCATTCATAAATATTTTTCCATCCTATAGAATTTCATATACTGTAAATGCATAGATGGGTATGTCAGCATAACTCACATGCCTTCATTTTTCCTAGGTTTCAAGGTCTCTTTGATGGGCTGAACATCTCCAGTGAGTTGCCAAGAGAAATAAGACATATATTACATAGTCAAGCCATATTTTCAGGACTGAGTCGTTTTCAGGAACTATCATGGTCGATCATTTAATACCTGTCTGCCCAAAGTATACAGAAGAAAACAGCCAATTAACTTAGAGGAAACACCATGACCACCAGCCCAATTTATACCCAATAATTCCCTAATTATGGAGCAACGACAGCCCTTTAATGACGTTGTTCATCATTCACATCAGTCCTCGCCCAGAGGAAATATCAATCTAAGTTGGCCATACATGCTACAATCACAATCTTTCCCATGACTACTGGCCGTACGAAAGATCCTTCATCCGCTCTACTAACTTTGAATTGTCAGATATGCAAGTAAAAACACCAATAATTCTTTAGCTCTATCTATCAGCATTAATATTATGATGTTCGGTCACCATAAAATTTTTTAGTTCTTGCCAATCAACGAGACAATCAATATCCAAATTTTTTTTACTGGTATCAGTCGCCTTGTCTCCCAACACACATGCACTGAAGATGTTTTGTACAATAATATTGGTGTGTGAATAAGGTCCCTACCATGCACATACACTATACAGTAACTGTGATCCCCAACCAATGCTCACAAGCAACAAGTTGCTCACCAACCTCATGGATGTTCCTCCCAGTGGCCACAAACAGGTGCTTTTTATTTATTTATTTTTTAAATCTTGGCATGGAGGCAAGTCTTGGTTGCATAAAAATCAGGTGTAAAAATTTCCTGCAGGCTGCCAGTCTACATAAGGGCTACCAAATGGGCAATCACAGCTCTTTTTTGGTTCTCACAGGAACGTTTTGGATACTTGTGTTGCTCCTGAACTTACATTTGAATGTAACTCTTGAGTATGAGGTTGAAGACCTCCGCACTAGAAGGTCCCTACCATGCACATAAGCAAGGCAGTGGGGGCACAGGTATCTTGAAACCAGGCCCTGGTTTGCTACAGCCCCAGCCAAATCAAGTTTGTTTTTATGTTTTTAACCAAGCAAAATATTTTCAATCCATGCTGTTATTTTGAGCGATTGTTGCCTCCAGTGCCGAAAATCAACAACAGAGGTAAGTAAGCGTCATTTCCAGAATGAATTCAGTCAAAATGCCAGGGCTCATTAAAGCCCTGTGTGGCCACTGGTCACAAACACCTTGGCCTTTGGTCCACCCCAAGGGAACTGAGGACTTGTGGGCACCATGGCAAGGACAAATAAGGAACAATAGCGCAAGTGTTTAAAATGCCAACAATGCTCTTGAAAAGCCACAAAAGGGCAGTGAATGAAGCAGATTGTATTAGCGTTTAATGCCCCACATTAGTATTCAAACCTTCTTAGATATTGTGTGGAAAATGGATGGTGCGATTGTGAAGGAAGAATGGATTTCGCCTGGAATGAAAGATCCATCAATTCAAACAGGTTCAGAGTGAAAGCAGGTCAGCGTATCGCATGATACAGATTCCTCCGTGTCTGGTCTCTCTGTTCTGTGTCTATTGTCCAACCTAACAACGTTTGACTGTCTTAGAACTGGAGATGCCCGAGAGGTCTGTGCTCCCCTGTCAGAAAGGCAATGCTCGAATTTTAAGTACCATTAAGCACAATGACTTTCCTTCTGGCCTGTGGGCTGAAGAAGATTAGTCACTGGCAGCTGAACTCCAAGGTCAATGCACTTGGCATATAACAAATGGAAATGCCTTGAATTACATGTCCAACAAAATGCCCTGTCGTAGCAATTATTTATTTCTGGTACTTGCATTAAAAAAATGGTTTCATCA
This sequence comes from Xenopus laevis, assembly GCF_017654675.1. Lineage (NCBI taxonomy): Eukaryota > Metazoa > Chordata > Amphibia > Anura > Pipidae > Xenopus > Xenopus laevis. The sequence continues at coordinate 10,088,305 of NC_054372.1, forward strand.
TTATTAATAATAATAATAATAATAATAGATCTGTGTATTTCTATTTTATGGTAAGTTTACATTAGTAAGTTTGATCAGTTGTGGACCTGTTCATTCTCAGCCATCCATTGAACTCACAGATTTCATACTCATCGTGACCCGAGGCTTAGGGGTCTATATAGAAGGTTAATGCTTTTTTTAAAAAAAATCAGAAATTTTAAGACAAATAGTAGGGTAAAAACACCTACCTGGTGGTCTAATGGGCGCTTCTGGATTCCCGCAGTGCTCAGGTAGTTTTGGTTATACTTGGAGCGCCTTGTAACGTCTGGTATTGACCCTGCCTGCTTCACATCTTGCTGACGACTTCCACGTCCTTTCCGCGTACGTTGGGTCCCATAGCCTGCTCAGAACCCTCTCCCTGTTCCTCTCACATCAAGTCCTGTCTGGAGTGGAGGGCTCCTCACAAAGCCAAAGGTGGCTGCTATAGGCAGAAGAGTGCGCCGTGACCAGGTCCTTGGAGTTAGTTCTGAGTTTGAGATAACTTACATTACAGTAGGGAAAGGATAAATGTACATTTTAGTGGGAGATATTGTGGTCTATTTCTGAAGATTGCTTTATATTATTGCTTTATATCTACTGTATATCTAAATGTATTGCCATGAAATAAATTCTCAGGTTACATAGTTACATAGTTAAATCGGGTTGAAAAAAGACAAAGTCCATCAAGTTCAACCCCTCCAAATGAAAACCCAGCATCCATACATACACCACTCCCTACTTTCACACAAATTATATATTCCCATATCTATACTAACTATAGAGTTTAGTATCACAGCAGCCTTTGATATTCTGTCTGTCCAAAAAATCATCCAAGTCCCTCTTATAGTCATTAACTGAATCAGCATCACAACATCACCCGGCAGTGCATTCCACAACCTCACTGTCCTGACTATGAAGGTTGGTGTCTATGTGTATTTACTTTATATGTGTTTATTACATGACACCATGGCATCATGACACCATAGAGCAGTGATTCCCAACACATAGCCGGGCCAGGGCGGCCAGGCGCCCTAGGCAACCTGACCGGTCCTGGCGTTGGCGAGATGTGCGCTTGCACAAATTGCTGCTCAGCGTGCACACATGCATGAATGGATGTGCACATACGCAGAAGTGCAAAAACACTAGGAAGCTAAAACAAAGTCGGGGGGAGAGAGGGGACCAGACATGGGTTAGGCAACAGAGAAGGTACGGGGCCCTTGCCATAGAGGTACCTGCACATATAGATAGGCTGTAGGTAGGGTTGCCACCTTTTCTGGAAAAAAATATCGGGCTTCCTATATTATCTTTTTCCCCTATTAAACTAATAACATTGGGAACAACCATTGTTTTTACCGGCCAGGTGGCAACCCTAGCTGTAGGAGTTCATAAGGAAGTGGTCCTTAGGGGGTGGTCTTGGAGAAGAAAACATGAGCTAGTGCTTTCAGACAGTTGCCATAGAAGGCACATATTTGGAAGCATATTTTACTTCTCTTCCACGTTTTGCAAAACCGGCACAATCAGCATTTTGATATACAAGGTTAATATAACAGGGTGCAGGAAGGGACATGTTCTATTAAATAGAAGAAAAGCTGAGTTGATTTTGGAATCTTGTTCCACACCATGTGATCACTAATGTGTTGAATTCTGGTATAATGCACCCCAGGGACCCATTTACAAGTATTTTCCATGCAATCAATAAACTGTATTTGATAAATAATAGCCGGCGTAGGACAAGCTTGTACAACATGAGATGGCTTTGCATTGTCTTGCAGTTTGCCAAGACTCCAAATGTTCTTGAGTGCACACACATTACATGGCCAATTGTTGCCCTCTTCAACTTCAATGTCAGGATCAAAATCTTTGTCAAGATGCCAGAGCAGAAAAAACAGCCGTTATCTGATACTCGCACATGGAAAATGGTCCATCATGACATAATAAACAGATGAAGAAATCCAAGTTGCAACAGCCTGAATGTGAAATGCCCTCAATGCCACCCTGATGCAGGTCTTACAAATGTGCTATAGGCAGTTACAATTCACAGAGTAATAACTTCCATTTTGGCTGGAAATAATGTTTTCATTAGATGTGATTCAGCAGCTTTAAGTGGATACACAAAATAAGCAAAAGGAGGATGTATAACTTAAGGCATTTAGACATTTTCTGTGCTGTAGAAACGCCTGTGTTAGATCAATGAAGATTGCATTTTAAGTTATTCCATATGGCCAAACCCTGTCCTAAGCACTTGCTACATGGAATTATGCAACTCTCTGCTTCTGCTTAAATGCTCAAACTGAAGACGTGTGTTTAACTTAGGGGCAGCCTAATTAATCAACATAGTTATTCTGTAGAATGTTTACCATACCTGAGTAACCAGCTCTAGAACTCTCTCTGTTTGTTTAGGATAGCAGCTGCCATATTAGCTTGGCGTGACATCACTTGCTGCCTGAGTCTCTCCCTGCTACTGCTCTGGGCTCAGATTACAGCAGGGAGGGGAGGAGGGAGAGAGGAGCAAACTGAGCATGCTCAAGCCCTAGCCCTGGAGGTTTAAGCTGAAAACAGGAAGTCTGATACAGAAGCCCATGTGTGTAATGTACTCGAGAATCAGGAACCTTGAAGGCAGCTGGTACACTCATACACACAAGGTGTTCACCAACTCCCTTTTGTTGCCCCCGGCCTTTCTGTTTCGCAACCAACAAGGAATTGGTGTGTTTGATAGTAAAGAGGTACGGCAAGGATTAGGCAAGACGTAGTCACAAAACAGGCAAAACTGTTGAGGCAGGCAGCAAAAATCGAAGTCAAAACAGGCAGAAATAAAAAAACAGGAAATTCCAACAGTAAATAACGCTTCAGCAGGGTCTGTAAATGGAAGCCAGCTTGGGCACTGTTAAAATGGAGGAAGGCCTTTTTATAGGAGAATTGGTGCCAAAAATTTGTATCTCGCGCAGAAAATGTTGTAATGACGTATTGGCGACAAACACGAATGAACCGACGCCAGCGTCACTTGCGCATGACCGGAACACGTGACGATGCAGGAAGCGCGTACCTGCGCCCTAGAAGCCAGGGAGTGACATCTGGAGGTACGGGAATGGAGAAATCTCCTGGCGCGTCTTACAATATGTACACAATAGAAGGAAAGAAATGTGGTGTTTCTTTTGACAGAGGACTCAGAGCAGCATTACTTTGAGGATTTACTGGTGTATTTATATAGAGCTTTCTGATAAGGCTTACTTAATTTTAACATTTCCTTCTTCTTTAAGACAGGAGATGGCAGTGGATATTGGTGGGGTGAGAACAGTGTCGGACTGGCCCATTGGGATACCAGGAAAACTCCCGGTTGGCCAAGGTGTCAGTGGACCTCTTGCTTCTAACCATTTAGCCTATTTCATTGTCATTCCATGTTTCTTTATGGGAACAAAGTGGCTTGATAATGGAAGAATAGAGTATAGTATGTAGAAGAAAAAAGACTAGGAGAATAAAGAGGTTGAGTGAGGAGAGGAGGCATAATAGTTTGTAAAGTGGGCTCTCAGCCTAAGGTTTTCTGGTGTTCCCCTGGCACCCCAGTCCAACACTGGGTGAGAAGAAGAGACCATGTGAAGGCAAGTAGTGAGGTGTGCAGGAGTGAGAGCCAGAGAAGGCGGAGGAATGAAGAGCATTCCTATGATAATGAAGAGCAGGTTATCTCTCAGGTGAGAGCCAGAGGACTGAATGAAGGGAAACAAGTGGGAGGTGGTTAGTAGCAGTGACATAATTATAGAGGAATTAACGAGGCCCAGGGAAAGGCTGGCCTGGACCTCAGGGTCTGCTTCCTCTATACTTCCCCTTCCTTCCTCCTCTTCAGCGGGTTCTTCCGGAAGTACAGGGTGCAAGCAGCGGGAGGGTGGTTGGGTATAGAGGTTCACACCAGGTCCCTTAAACTTTTTTGTGGAGGGGATAAGAGTCCTGTACTTACTCCACTGGTTAGTAGTAGGTTTCAGTAATTTAGGAAAGACAGGATAAGGGCAGGATATGAATGCGAGAAATGAGGTCCCTCGGAGCTTCCAGTCAGCAACATGCTGAATTGGCATGGTTAATAAACACACCATCAAAAGTAATCACAAAAGGGGGGACTGGGCCAGGTTTGGGTGGATAGTACTTGATATAGTCGGATCCAGTCCCGAGCTATATGTTTAAGGCACCAGTGAGTTCCCTGCAACTGGGTCATTGGTTCCAACTGTCAAACAACTTGGTCACTCCTAATCCTTTGACTGAGAGTGAGAAAAATAAGATTAGCTGTGGCAAAGATCTGAAACTCGAATGTATCAGTTGAGCGTTAGTATAGTGTTAGTATAAAATATATTTATATCTATAAAAAATTTGGAAGAACCAAAAAACCTAAATCTACGTCATTTGGATGAGCTACAAAACCTACATCATTTAATCTCAAAGTAAAGGCAGTCTGTTAAACTTCCTCAGTCCTTAGTCCTTGACATACAGTGATCAGAGATTCTTCATTCAGCAGTGCTTAACATGCACAAACCATGTTTGTCCACTAGGGAGCAACATAACTTATATTTACTTAATATTCCTATCTTCCTTCTCTAAAATATTTCATATTTCATTCGGACTTTTTCCTAGCAGTGAATTTGAACTTGATGCCTTTTGATGAGTGCATCACTGCCCGGTACCATCCCTGATTCTAATTGGTTCTTTTTCTTGCATCTCATGTCCTGCAGACTCATCACTTGCTCATCACCATCACGGGCAAAACAGAGGGGCCGCTTATGAAAAATGTGCCCCAGTGTAGCAGATGGCCTGTATTTGTATATCTAGCAAAAGGCAAAAAATAAAGGGACTCACGCAGTGTTATTCTATAGTGTCAGGGCCTTGAAGAACTTTCTCCCATTAATTAAGGAGAGCATAAAAAATAAATGTCGCGAGCTGTGAAAACATATCTGTTTCCTAGATATAACAGAGCAGGAGAAACCTTATAGCTGGCAGAGATTCCTTTGAACAATATATATGGAGCCATGGCCGTTCCAAAAACAGTAACTCAGGTTCTCCTGCTCATGTGCATCCAATTACAATAAAATGTGTAGCTGTCGTGTGAATGTCACATGGATGGTTTCTTCAACAACACTACTGGGGGTCATTCAGAATTTTGCTTTCATTGCTGTACCTGCAGCTGGCAGATTGGTTGCTATGGGTTACTGCCTCTGTCCGGACAAATTTGCCCAGTGTTCACAAGTGAGTCCCCGAGTTTTATAGGGTGTCCTGATGGGTGGTGGATGAAATTTCTAGTAAGTTCAGATAAGTAGGTCAAGATGTTGACAGTATGATATTGTGCAGAATTGCAGATAACAGGAGAAGATGGTAAAAGTAGGGCAAGGTGGGACAATAGGACAGCATGGTGATGATAGGGCAAGGCAAGAAAATTTGATCAGTACGGCAATTTGGTGACAGTTGAGCAAGATAAAAAGAGTAGGGCAAGATGGTTACATAGCAAAATGGTGGCAGTTGGGCAAGATGGCTACAGTAGGGCAAGTTGGTAAGAGTAAGATGTTGACAGTAGGGAAAGATCGCAAAAGTAAGAAGTAAGACGTCAACAATAGGACAACATGGAGACAGTAGAGCAAGATGGCAACACTAGAGCTGGGATCTCCAACCAGTGGCTCGGGAGCAACATGTTGCCCACCAACCCCTTGGATATTGTTCCCAGTGGCCTCAAATTAGCTGCTTATTATTGAATTCTTGGCTTGGAAGCAAGTTTTAAATTCATAAAAACCAGGTTTACTGCCAAACAGAGCCTCCTTTGGGCTGCCAGTCCACACAGGGGCTATCAAATAGTCAATCACAGTCTTATTTTGAACCCCAGGAACATTTTTCATGCTTGTGTTGCTCTCCAACTTTTTTTACTTTTGAATGTGGCTCATGGGTAAAAAAAGGTTGGGGACTTCTGGACTAGAGCAACATGGTGACAGGATGGAGATAGTAGAGCAAGATGGCCAGAGTAGGACATAGGGCGGATTTGGACAAGATGGTGAAAGTAGCGTAAGATAGCAACAGTAGAGCAAATTACAACCAATCATCCTCCATTGCTGCCTGAGGGAAAGTCCTGGTGATGTTCACCCACTCCCTACACAAAGCCGGCCAGCAACTATATTTATAGACCCGCACCCAGCCCGCTCATCTCCGATGTTAAAGAGGGGGCAGGGCAGGCACGCTCATATATATGGAGGCTGTCAGAGCTGAAAGCTGACATAGGAAGGTCATGGGTGGGGAGAACGGAAGAAGAGCTTAACCCGAACTCACCCAACCTGTAAACCGGCGGGTACCGTGGGTGTCGCCTTCACATTATTATTGTAACACCAGACTGGCCAGCTGAGAGCTCTCCAGATTACATGGTGAGACTTATATTGCAGTTTAATAATTAAAAAAAAGTTGGTGACATGACATTTGGCGGAGTGTGACCAACTGTCATATTATTATTTTCACTTAAATTATAACCAATCGTTCTTCCAAATTAAAAAGAAAAAGAAAGTCCCAGGAAAATTTACCATTTTATTTCCACATCCAACTTGTCTCCAGGGTATTCCAAGAGCTGTGTGTATTTATGGAGACACATAAATAAAGGCACATACTGTACATAGCTACTGTACATAGAGAGGATGCCCTCTCACCAGCCGGAAGGGAATATTCTTTAAAAAGAGAAACCCAGATCCACACAGCAGCAAATTTTATTGATGTCAAATTGGCTTGTGTGAAAAGGATCCTGCAAAGATCTGCCCTCTAGCTCTAGAATACTGTGCAGCCTTCCTTAGAGGTTCTAAAAATGCCCCTACGGATGTGGATAATGACTTTTAAAGGTAAAGTATTGGTGAGTTCAAGGCTCAAAGTCTCAGTTGTCTCTTATAATACTAATATGGTCTGCCCATTAACGTGGTGGTTCAATTTATAGGAACAGTTCAGTATAAAAATAAAAACTGGGTAAATAGATAGTCTGTGCAAAATAAAAAATGTTTCTAATATAGTTAGTTAGGCAGAAATGTAATGTATAAAGGCTGGAGTGACTGGATGTCTAACAAAATAGCCAGAACACTACTTCCTGCTTTTCAGCTCTCTAACTCTGAGTTAGTCAGCGACTATAAGGGGGGGCCACATGGGACATAACTGTTCAGTGAGTTTGTAATTGATCCTCAGCATTCAGCTCAGATTCAAAAGCAACAGTTATGTCCCATGTGCCACCCCCAAGTCACTGATTGGTTACTGCCTGGTAACCAATCAGTGGAAACCAGCTGAAAAGCAGGAAGTAGTGTTCTGGCTATTATGTTAGACATCCAGTCACTCCAGTCTTTATACATTACCTTTTTGCAACAATATTAGAAATATTTTTTCTTTTGCATCTATTTACCCAGTTTTTATTTTTACACTGAACAATTCCTTAAAGTTAACTTTTAGTATGTTATAAAATGGCTATTCTACAACTCGTCTTTATGGGACAACTGGGGGAGCAGGTCTGGGCTGGGGCCCAAACAGGTTTTTTCCCAGTGTCCCTCCGGCCCAGTCCGACCCTGCTACATCATTTTAGAATTTAACCCAAAGGTGAACAACCCCTTTAAAGGCAACCCATAGGTTTTAAACCACTAGGGCCCCTGCACCCCATACCATCCCCATACATTTACAAAAGTGCCTTCTTCCCCCCATAGTGACCAGCTATAGATAGAGTTGCACAATGGGGTTGGAATGGTGGAGGAGTGTGTTTGTATGTAAAGCCTGAATTAAAGCCATGCACTAAAGAAATAACAATAGCTGCCACTGGTGAGGGTGTAGAATCACTCTGGGTAGAGATTTTGACTGGGCAAAAGGTTACAAAGAGAATTATCATTGGTGTATGTTATAAACCACCTGGTATAAGTGTCGAGTATGAAGCCCAGCTACTCTTGCAGATACAAGCGGCTTCACAGCTGGGTCAAGTTGTTGCTATGGGTGACTTCAATTATCCAGACATTGACTGTAATGGCGTTTCTAAGACAGAAAAAGCTAGTAGGTTTGTAAATATGCTGAATGACAACTTTTTATTCCAGCTCGTTCAAGAACCTACTAGGAATAACTCTCTTTTGGACCTTGTAATAACTAACAATACTGAACTCATATCTAACATTTGTGTGGGTGAGGGGCATTTAGGGAATAGTGATCATAACATGGTCTCCTTTGAGATTCTGTTGCAGAAGCAATTCTATAAGGGACCAACTAAAACACTAAATTTCAGACGTGCAAACTTTGACAGTATAAGGACATCTCTGCAACATATTAAGTGGGAAATGCTTTTCACAGGGTTAAACAAGGAACAAAAATGGGAAGTCTTTAAAATGCTGCTTAATAAATATACTTGTCAGTATATTCCACTTGTAAGCAAGGAACGTCGTTGCAAAGCAAAACCTTTTTGGTGTTGAGGTGGGTAAGAAAAGATGTGCTTTTAAGGCTTTCAAGTTAGCTGAGACAGCCGAAATATTTATAAGGTACAAGGAGGCCAATAAATCATGCAAAGAAGCTATAAGGCAAGCTAAAACTGATATAGAAAAGGATATTGCAGCAAGCAGTAAAAAGAATCCAAAATTATTTTTAAATATGTTAATAGTAAAAAAATGAAGCGGGAAGGGGTGGGACCCTTACTATCAGAGGGGGGTCAGCTGGTTGATGAAAACAAAATAAAAGCGCAGATTCTGAATTCATATTTTTCGTCTGTCTACAAAAATGTTGAACCAGTTAATGAAGGTTTCCTTCTTAATAGTCCCAATTCTAGTAATACAACTAATGATGCATGGTTCACACATGAAGAAATTCAAAAGAGACTAGAACATATTAAGATAAACAAAGGTCCAGGGCCAGATGGTATTCATCCCAGGGTACTTAGCGAGCTTAGCTCTGTGATTGCCAAACCTCTTTACTTAATTTTTCAGGATTCATTGAGATCTGGCTAGTGCCGAGAGACTGGCGAATTGCTAATGTGGTGCCTCTATTCAAAAAAGGATCCCGTTCTCAGCCTCAAAACTATAGGCCACTTAGTCTGACGTAGGAAAGCTTTTTGAAGGGTTATTAAAGGATAAGATACTGAACTTCATAGTAGAGACCTCGATTCTGGGATGGCAGTGGATGTGATTTACTTAGACTTTGCTAAAGCATTTGATAAAGTGCCACACAAAAGGTTACTGGTTAAATTAAGGAATGTTGGCCTGGAACATAGGATTAACCTGGATAGAGAACTGGCTAAAAGATAGACTACAAAGAGTGGTGGTAAATGGAACATTTTCTAATTGGACCAGTGTTGTTAGTGGAGTACCGCAGGGCTCTGTACTAGGTCCCTTGCTTTTCAACTTGTTTATTAATGACCTGGAGGTGGCCATTAAAAGTACTGTTTCTATTTTTGCAGATGATACTAAATTGTGCAGAACTATAGGTTCCATGCAGGATGCTGCCACTTTGCACAGTGATTTGTCTAAACTGGAAAACTGGGCAGCAAACTGGAAAATGAGGTTCAATGTTGATAAATGCAGGTTATGCACTTTGGCAAAAATAATATAAATGCAAGTTATACACTAAATGACAATGTGTTGGGAGTTTCCTTAAATGAGAAGGATCTTGGGGTCTTTGTAGATAACACGTTGTCTAATTCTGGGCAGTGTCATTCTGTGGCTACTAAAGCAAATAAAGTTCTGTCTTGTATAAAAAAGGGCATTAACTCAAGGGATGAAAACATAATTCTGCCTCTTTATAGGTCTCTGGTGAGGCCTCATCTGGAGTATGGGGGCAGTTTTGGACTCCAGTCCTTAAGAGGGATATAAATGAGCTGGAGAGAGTGCAGAGACTAAGTGCAACTAAACTGGTTAGAGGGAGGGAAGAGTTAAATTATGAGGGGAGACTGACAAGGTTGGGGTTGTTTTCTCTGGAAAAAAGGCGCTTGCGAGGGGACATGATTAGACTTTACAAGTACATTAGAGGACATTATAGACAAATAGCAGGGGACCTTTTTACCCATAAAGAGAATCACTGTACCAGAGGCCTCCCCTTTAGACTAGAAGAAAAGAAGTTTCATTTGAAGCAACGTAGGGGGTTCTTCACAGTCAGGACAGTGAGGTTGGGGAATGCACTGCCGGGTGATGTTGTGATGCTGATTCAGTTAATGACTATAAGAGGGACTTGGGTGATTTCTTGGACAGACATAATATCAAAGGCTAAACTTTGTAGTTAGTATAGATATGGGTATATATAATTTATGTGAAAGTAGGGAGGGGTGTGTGTATGGAGTTTTCATTTGGAGGGGTTGAACTTGATGGACATTGTCTTTTTTCAACTCGATTTAACTATGTAACTATGTAACTATGTTTCTCTTCCAGTCCCAAGCTCAACAGCAGTGATTACATGATCCCTTAAAGACAGGACCAGGGTCTTTGTAGCTTTGGGCCAAAAGTGACATGACTAAACATGGTAACCGCCAGCCTATCCCAAAGCCCTGCCTTTGGCTGGCAAGTACAGTGGAACAGCACAATTTGGGAGTTTATGTTGTACTTGGGGAAGGGCCCCAGTCAAAATGTAACCACAAGATTAATTTACTTTAAGTAACCCCCCCCCCCAACAACCAGAGAACAGTTTGGATGTGAGGAAGGAGCGATGCAGAATTATTAATAACATGTATTTATAAAGTGCTAACATATTCAGTAGAAATACATTTGCCAGAGCATTTGAATTCCCTTGGGACAGTTTTCTAATATGAGCCCAGCCTATTGAATGAGGCTCCTATAAACAAGCAGCGAGGAGCAGCTTAAGCGCATATGATATAATATCCGGTTCTTTCTCGGGTTCCCTGGCACCACTATGAGTCAATATATATCAATGAGTCCTTTTTCTTCTCCAGGCCGTGACATCCTAAGTCTGTAAGGCTTAAGGCTAATTTCCCTTTAATTGAGGAAAATCACAAGTATATTTTATTTGCTGATGTGAATGATGAACGCTCTGTGCAACATGCTTAAAAGTGTCGGGCGCTGTATAAATAAAGGATAATAATAATAATTGAATTTAAATCATTCTGTTTGCTGACAGGCTTTCTATACAGTCAGCCCGTTCCTTAAATGTCAGTCTGTTCTCAGTGTATTTTCATTGTAAATGACTTTTTGAATAGACCTCTTGAATGTTTTCTCTGACCTTCAGGGGTCTGACTAGGAGAGGAATAGAGATGTCGCGAACTGTTCGCCGGCGAACTTGTTCGCGCGAACATCGGGTGTTCGCGCTCGCCGGAAGTTCGCGAACGTCGCGCGACGTTCGCCATTTTGGGTTCGCCATTGTTGGCGCTTTTTTTTGCCCTCTCACCCCAGACCAGCAGGTACATGGCAGCCAATCAGGAAGCTCTCCCCTGGACCACTCCCCTTCCCTATAAAAACCGAAGCCCTGCAGCGTTTTTTCACTCTGCCTGTGTGTGCTGAAGAGATAGTGTAGGGAGAGAGCTGCTGCCTGTTAGTGATTTCAGGGACAGTTGAAAGTTTGCTGGCTAGTAATCGTTTTGATACTGCTCTGTTATTGGAGGGACAGAAGTCTGCAGGGGTTTGAGGGACATTTAAGCTTAGGTAGCTTTGCTGGCTAGTAATCTACCTTCTACTGCAGTGCTCTGTATGTAGCTGCAGTGGGCAGCTGTCCTGCTTCTGATCTCATCTGCTGACTGCTGCAATAACAGTAGTCCTTGTAAGGACTGCTTTTATTTATTTTTTTGTTGTTTTACTACTACTACTACTACTACTACTATAAGAGCCCAGTGCTATTAGTCTAGCAGTGTTGGGGAGTGGGACTGGTGTGCTAATCTGCTGCTCCTAGTAGTTCAGCAGCACCAACTTTAATTTTTTTTTTTTAATATTCATTTTTTTTTATTTTACTTTTTTTTATTTTACTACCGCTGTAGTAGTGTATAAGTTGACCTTTTAGGCATTATTTGCCCTGTAGGCATTATTTGCACACTGTTTTCTTCAACCCGCCATCGAGCTGTGTGACCTTGTTCACATTCTGTCTAAATATCCATAATATTACCGTCTCCAGAAAAAACACCGGAGTCACTTTTTTCAAGCAGCCATAATATATTTTACGTAATCCGTATCCACCGCTGTAGTAGTGTATACGTTGGCCTTGTAGGCATTATTTGCACACTGTTTTCTTCAACCCGCCATCGAGCTGTGTGACCTTGTTCACATTCTGTCTAAATATCCATAATATTACCGTCTCCAGAAAAAACACCAAACAATGCCTACAAGGTCAACGTATGGCAGTTGTTTAAAGAGAACAGTAGATTACTAGCCAGCAAAGCTACCTAAGCTAAAATGTCCCTCAAATCCCTGCAGACTTCTGTCCCTCCAATACAGAGCAGTATCAAGCAGATTACTAGCCAGCAAACTTACTATCATCTGTCCCTGAAATCACTAACAGCTCTCCCCCTACACTATCTCTTCCAAGCACACACAGGCAGATTTTTCAGATACATTTTTGCCCTTGATCCCCCTCTGGCATGCCACTGTCCAGGTCGTTGCACCCTTTAAACAACTTTAAAATCATTTTTCTGGCCAGAAATGTTTTTTCTAGATGTTAAAGTTCGCCTTCCCATTGAAGTCTATGGGGTTCGCGAACCGTTCGCGAACCGCTCGCGTTTTTGCGCAAGTTCGCGAATATGTTCGCGAACTTTTTTTCCGACGTTCGCTACATCCCTAGAGAGGAACAGCTGCTTTAAGTCTTTGGGGCTGTCACAAACCTTTTCTTGTGTGTGTTGCTAAGGTGTACCATTATAGGGTATCACTTTAAGGGCAGATGATAAGATTCGGGTTGCCTGGTGACCCGGCTAGAATCTAAAAAGCCGACGGGATGGCACTCGGAGCGATTCGTTTTCTGGAGTCGCCCGAATTTGCTGGACAAGGAAACTTTGGGCGTCTTCAGAATACAAATCGATCCGAGTGCCATCCCGCTGGCAATTTAGATTCTAGTGGGGCGGCAGTTTGGAGAGATTAGTCACCTGAAGGAGAGGCGATTTGTAGCCGGCGACTAAATCTCCCCGAATCTTCTCGTCTGTCTCTGCCCTAAAAGGTGTGTATAACTCCTATTGCCATAGCTGTTAGCCTGGGGCTGACAAAGGCCTTGGTGCCGAAACGTTGGGGCCATTCTCATTTTTCTGGTAGGTGTATCCGCTCCTTGCTGATATTTTGCTTGCTATGTACAATTAATGGGTGGTTGATATTTTATGCTATTTTTAAACATTGTATAAATCATGCCATGTGTTGTATGGCGTTGTCCGTGTAAAATGCTTTTCCCTGCATAAAAGTAAAAATTATTTTTTCGAACCACCCTCTCTCTAAATTGTATTTGTTTTGAGTGTGCAAACATGCAGATATAGATTGCTGCATTATGTAACCACTGGGGGGCAAAGGGGCAATAAGTCTGGGTGCCACTTCTGTATATGATATCCAACAACTTAAATAATAAAATATACTAAATCACTTGTACTTTTATGTACATTTTCAGTTCATGGTGCTCCTTTGATTGGATATTGCAGGACAAATGATCTTTTTGCCCATGACTCAAGTTGGCCTTACACACTTAAATTATGATCTTTCCCACGATCATTGGTTCTACAAAAGATCTTTCGTCCACTCTACTAACGTTAAGAGCTTAATCGTCAGATATGCAGGTAAATACAAAAAGAATTCTGTAGATCTATCTGATGGTTCAGCATTAACGTTACAATGTTGGGAAACCTTCAAAGGTGCCCAATCAAAATTTTCAGTCCTGCCCGATCGACGAGACGACCGATATCCAAGGCTTTTTATTGATATTTGTCTTGTCTCCCACCATACACGTGATTATCATACGATAGATCTTTCATATATAGTATTGGTGCATCTATGACCACCCTAAGGCTACTAGGGACGGGTATATAGGATCTGAAAGATACTGTGGAGAAAGTCAGGCCGAGGATCCGCTCCTCCACAATTCCATTTCAGTCATTTTTCAGAAAGTGGCACTTGCACTCAAAGTAGTCAGAGGTCATATAGAGACTGCTGTGCTCAAATAGAGGATCAGGGTTCAGAAAGTGACCTTGCACTGTAATGTTCAGGAATTCAGAAAGTGACCCCTGCACTAAAACAGATATCAGGCACAAGCCCTGCAATTAAACATATGATCAGGGGTTCAGAAAGTAACCCCTATGCTGAGACATTCATGGGTTCAGAAAGGGACTGCTGCACTCAGTCACTCATACAATTTGTCTGGGGTTCAGAAAGAGACCTCAGCTTTTAAATAGATGATCAGGTGTTTAGAAAGTGACCCTTGCTGGTGTTAATCCCAGTGTTAGTTACTGGCCCCACAAAAAAATCTTTTAAGGGCTCCTCGTCATCCAAACCTTGGGACACTACTAAAAAATACCAGTGTCTGGGCTGCACTGACTGTATATAAATGAAATGCAAACAGTGCATACCCCTTGGGATCTGATTGGGTATCATTATGTAGAGACCCTGAGATTTGGGTGTATTTATCTCAGGCATTTCTCTTTTGGTAAAAGGACACCTAAGGGCCCTTTAGTAACTCAGGCAGCTATGTCCCTTGCTGGGTCCACATTAGTTCATGGAGTTTGTCCACTAGATGGCACTGTTTGTCAATATAAAAGGGTTTAGCACCATGCGGTCTGGGTCTGTCCTGGGACTTTGCCTCAGTGTGAGGTACTACAGGTCCAGGTCTGCCGGGAAAGTTAGTTAAGTGTAAGATAGTGATAGTAATACCGTAATAGTCGCTCTAGGAGTGAAAGTCAGCACAGGGTAGCTAGTGAGCAGATGTGGCTCCAACGAGGAGAAATAGTGGGGTTAGGACCCCGTGGTATTTGAACCACTAGTGCAGGGACTACAGTGGGTGAGTTGAGGACCAGATAGGATACCAAGACCCAAGATCCCAGGCTGAATACAGTGGGTGAGGATCAAGTCCGGTGCCAAGATACAAGACCTCAGGCTGAGAAACCCATGCCTTAGTGCTTCACCAGAGGGATAGTGCCCAGTGAGAGTGGTAACTATTCCCCAAGTCTATTGTTGCTGATTGATATTGTATTCTACTCCGTCTGTTGCATCTTCTACCTCCTGATGGGAATATTGTTGTTGGAGGCTACGCTATAACTGCTGTGAACATCAAAGTGCTGTAACTTATGATCTTGCCGGTGCTCTGTTAATAAACCAGTTATAATTTACTGCAAAGGACTTGTCTGGCTGAATCTACTGCTGCATTTATCCACACCAGGTACCGGGAGTTGCAGGGAGTTGCCCGGGTACACTGGGGGTCGGGGCACACTAATAGCAGTGTTAGCCTGGTCACACACAGCCTCAATACACAGCAAAAGTACACTCAAGGGCAGTGATCCCCAACCAGTAGCTCATGAGCAACATGTTGCTCCCCAACCCCTTGGATGTTGCTCCCAGTGGCCTCAAAGCAGGTGCTTATTTTTGAATTCCTGGCTTGGAGGCAAGTTTTGGTGCATAAAAAACAGTCTCACTGCCAACCAGAGCCTCAATGTAGGTTGACAATCCACATAGGGGCTACCAAATGGCCAATCACAGCCCTTATTTGGCACCCCAAGAACATTTTTCATGTTAGTGTTGCTCCCCAACTCCTTTTAGTTCTGAATGTTGCTCACGGGTTCAAAAGGTTGTGGATCCCAGCTCAAGGGTGTGCTACAATTACTTGAGTACACTTACAATGGAACTGATGCCCAGGTATATGGAGATTTTGGGAATTTTGGGGCCCATAAAAATCTCTTGGAGGGCTATTGGCCCAAGGCTTATAGAAGAAAAGCCGTAAGCAATAGTGGGACATTTTGCTCCTGTAATTACAGTACCCCCAATCATTCAGTTAGTTGGTCGAAGGTTCTGGGAGTTGAATTCTACAACAGCTGGAAGCCTGCAAGTTTGACATCTCCGGTCTGATGTATTTAAGTTTCCCCATTCACGCTGGGTTCCTAAACAAAACACTTGTGTAACAATATATCTGGGGATTTGCTGGCTCGGGGTAGACAAATGGCGATCTCTTTTCTCAAGGCGACACAACAGATTGGGTAACCTGAGATGAGTTTTTTTGGTGTGTTAGCATGTGCTAAGTGAAACATATGTAATGGCCATGGCTTTGTGTGTCCAACATCTCTCACTGAGTCAATATGTCCAGGCCTCGCACTGGGGAATTAGTAGTTTGGAATCAGTCGACAAAGAAGAACAAGCACCTGTTACTCGGTTCCGTCGCGAACACTGAAAAAAATGGTGTTAATCGTCGCGAGAATTTTAAGGAAACCAACGTCGATATTAAGTCAGGGACCCCGAACTGCAACAATTCTATTTAAAGGAAGATGGAACCCTAAAAATACCTTTTTTTTGCCATATAGCAAATATTGAATTAAAAGTGCATCCAGATAATGAAAATAAGGACATTTTGCATAATTAAAGAAAATGTACCAGGATTATTTTTTATCAGGAACCAATTGACCTGCCTGTTTGTTTCTGGAGTGCGGGAGGAGAATGGGGCATCCAGAGAAAACCCATGTATTTCTGGAGAGTTCTGTGGAGGTCCAAAGACATAGGGTATTTTTGGGTCCCTACCTTCTCCAGTGTGCATGATCCCATATGAATATCCATCTCACAGGGCTTGATGATCCTTTCCAGGTGCCCCATCCACCAGGTTTAGCAACAGTCACCAGACAGGTGGGCCCAGTGGGTACCTGAAGAAGGTGCAATTTCAAGGTCTCTGGAAGTGATGCTCTGAAATGTTTTGGCCTAGGAATTTCTTTGAAAGCCAGTGTTTTTATCATTGCCCCCTCTATTTTTGTTTTGAAATTTGAGTTAAAAAGAGCTGAAATCATCTTATATCACTTGCTTTTTTCTTAATATACTAAACCCAAAGAGCTACAAGTCCTTAATCTCCCCCCTTAAAAATTCCAGATGCAAAGGATGCCTGTGATTTGTATTCTGACTAATAGCAAATTCTGCTTGACTGAAGATAAATACCTGCAGTTCTGCTAACAAATCCCTTTCCCCCAGTGTAGAACGCAGGAGATAAGTAAACTCACAGTACAAGGTTCTCACAGCTGCCGCACCAAGGGGCCCCATCTCTCCCTCTGGTATTTTGGGCTGGGGACAGGGATTGCCGGTGGCAGCTGAAACAAGTAGAGCAGATTTTCTTTCCTGCTCAGAGTATTGCTAGACAGCATGCTGATGTACAGTTGTTTCCCACCACAAACACCCCTGGGACGCAACTAGTAAAGGGGACACATTCTCCAGTCAGTGGGTGTTCTTAAAGGGATACTGTCATGGGAAAAAAAAAAATTTTTTCAAAATGGATCAGTTAATAGTGCTGCTCCAGCAGAATTCTGCACTGAAATCCATTTCTCAAAAGAGCAAACAGATTTTTTTATATTCAATTTTGAAATCTGACATGGGGCTAGACATATTGTCAATTTCCCAGCTGCCCCAAGTTATGTGACTTGTGCTCTTATAAACTTCAATCACTCTTTACTGCTGTACTGCAAGTTGGAGTGATATCACCCCCTCCCTTTTCCCCCCCAGCAGCCAAACAACAGAACAATGGGAAGGTAACCAGATAACAGCTCCCTAACACAAGATAACAGCTGCCTGGTAGATCTAAGAACAGCACTCAATAGTAAAAACCCATGTCCCACTGAGACACATTGGGGGGAATTCACAAAAGTGTCGGGAACGAAAAAATGTCTTTAAAATGTCGTAGAAAGTGTCGTCGCAACAGCCGACAAATTCACAGAGCATTTCTCCACCAATTTTCCGACATGTACGACACTTTTGAATTAGTGTAGTTAAAAGTGGGCGTGGCTTTTTCGGCGCCACTTTTCCCGACATTTTTATGAATTACTCGTAAACTCATTTTTTTTACCGACAATTTTTCAGACACTTTAGGCTCTCCAAAATGAAAATGTCAGTCAAATTGTCTTTTAAAAAGTCTTGGTAAAAGTCGTTTGTACGATGAAAAGATATACGACATTTTAGAAAATTTACAGACTTACGAGACATTCAGAGATGGTAACATCTGCTTTTGTGAATTTGCCGTTCATACGACATTTTACAAATTTGTTGACCGCCACTTCTGGGTGACTTATTTTACCGACACTTTTGTGAATTCCCCCTATTCAGTTACATTGAGAAGGAAAAACGGCAGCCTGCCAGAAAGCATTTCTCTCCTAAAGTGCAGGCACAAGTCACATGACCATGGGCAGCTGGGAAATTGACAAAATGTCTAGCCCCATATCAGATTTCAAAATTGAATATAAAGATTTCTGTTTGCTCTTTTGAGAAATGGATTTCAGTGCAGAATTCTGCTGGAGTAGCACTATTAACTGATGCGTTTTGAAAAAAAAACAGTTTTCCGATGACAGGATCCCTTTAAAGAGAAAGGTGGCACCCTGGGGCAGAAGTTGGGGTTGGCATTATATCTTCACAGCTATGAGGTATTGGGTTGGATCTGAGACAAGGCATATTTCTCAGGAGATATCGTCTAAGGTGGCATTACACTCCAAGTAATTTAGGTCACTTACCTTCTGATGGTCAGAAAAAACCATCGGAGTCCTGTAGTAGAGGGAGATATTGGGAAACCTGGTACATGAAGATTTTGGTTGGTCTAGGCCAGGGGTCCCAAACCTTTTTTTTACCCGTGAGCAACATTTAGATGTAAAAAGAGTTGGGAGCAACACAAGCATACGTTCCTGTGGGTACACTGCCAAATAAGGGCTGTGATTGGCTATTGGTAGCCCCTATATGGACTGGCAGCCTACAGATGTCTCTGTTTTGCAGTACATCTGGTTATAATACAACCAAAACTTGCCTCCAAGCCTGGAATTCAAAAATAAACACCTGCTTTGAGGCCACTGGGAGCAACATCCAAGGGATTGGGGAGCAACATCTTACTCACAAGCTACTGGTTGGGGATCACTGCTATAGGCTTAACATTTATACTGCCCTTTCTCCTGGTATCAGTGTGAAGTAAAGACCATTAATTACCCCCAACTTCTGTAATAATAGCTTAAACCAAATAATAAAATGGTTAAATGGAAGTTGTATTATTACTTTTAACAGGGTGATCATTCAGGTTCGTTGTAGCCTTTGCAAAGTCCTCGGCTGGCTATTGGAATCCAAGGCATATACTTCTTCTGGTCCCGCTGGGAAATAAAAATGATCACAGAAACTGATCCATCACCCCAATACTTGTAAAAATAACAGCTCCTTTTCGCAACTGTTCCTCCCAAATACCCTGTTATTAGTATGTAGAAAGCAGTACCAGGTGAAGGTATTGTCATGCGCTATATACTGCTAAGTAAAGGCTTCCTGTGACTGTATATTGCTCCAAATGCTTCCTCCTTTCATATCCCACATGACTTTCTCTACAGAAAGTTACTTTATTCAGCACCCTATTTCTTTCCCTTCTCTGGCTACTTCCATTGAAAAATAATTGGGTGAGCAAAGCCTTGATCTGCCCCTCACACAGGTCACAGAAGAACAAGGGGAATGTCTTGTCATTGTATACTTTGCATAGCATCTCTAAAAATATTTGTACCTCCTTATCCAATAGCATTTTCTAACCTGCCAAGTACCGTAGAATTATATCCCTTTTTCACGAGATATTGGTTAGGCAGGCCTTTGGCAAGGCCTCATACAATGACCAATAAACTGCATACTTAAAGGGCCACATCAACACTGATCCACTGCCATGTGAGTATTGCTGAATTTCTGGAAGGACTCCTGCATCCAGGATTAACCAGGCAATACCATACACAAGACTATATTTTACTATTGAGTGCTGTTCTTAGATCTACCAGGAAGCTATTATCTTGTGTTAGGGAGCTGTTATCTGGTTACCTTCCCATTGTTCTTTTGTTTGGCTGCTGGGGGGGGGGAAGGGAGGGGGGTGATATCACTCCAACTTGCAGTACAGCAGTAAAGAGTGATTGAAGTTTATCAGAGCACAAGTCACATGATTGGAGGCACCAGGGAAACTGACAATATATCTAGCCCATGTCAGATTTCAAAATTAAAAATAAAAAAAAAACAGTTTTCTCTTTTGAGATTTTCTCTTTTGAGAAACGGATTTCAGTGGAGCAGCACTATTAGCTGATGCATTTTGGAAAAAAATGACAGTATACGTTTTAGTCCTGGTCTAAAGCTTGGCATACACAAGAACATTTGCTTGTTTGATGTGGTTTCTACAATGTGCGGAACTGGGCTGATCTGATTATTTGGCCCAGTGACTGGTGGATCAAACGGAGGACCCAAATTTCTAAATACATTAAATAAACTAAATACACAGTGACAGATGCCTAAAAGTACTAAAGGTTTGATGGTAAGTCACAGTGAGCAGCAGCTTTATTACCATGACATGTTCATGCACTGAGGGAGGGATACTAAAAGGCTATTGTGATGATATTTGGCCTCAGAATGAGACCCAATTTGGGGAAATGGTCAGAAGACTTGTCAGTGACATACAGTATACAGACAGTAGAACTTCATTATAGATCACAATCAGTCCAAAACCTACACATACTACGGAAACATACCCATTACTCATGATAGCCCTCGTTCTTGAAGCATTAATGTTCAAAGGAGGCACTTTGCAACTCCAGCACAATAGCCCATGTATTTCAGAGGATTACCAGATTAAGGCCAGAGTGAATTAGAATCTTACAATCTTTGTCTCACGTCCCCATTTTTGGCCACACCACAACGTTGGAGATCAAGTTTCTATACAACTACCATACAGCTTGTCCGGCTCATACTCTGGCATGCCGCCCATAGCCCATATACTGTACATGGGGCACTGCAACTATGATCATTTTTCAGCCTCTTTATCAAATCAAATTGATACTCAGTTTATTAAATCTATAGCAGTGTGTAAGATCTGTGACCGCTGTGGAATGTAAGCTCTGTGGAAAAGCTGGCTGGCATCTTAGCCATAAAGCAGGAAAGAACTGCTGCTTTGGGAGAGAAAGAACATAGAAGGTGATTACACTCCCCTGCACAAGATTAAAAGTAACTTTCATTTTTCAGAAATTAAAGAGGAAGTTCACTCTCAACAAAATTATAGTTATCAACAGTTCTCCCCAAATATTGACGTTATATATTTTTTCCCTGAAGCTTAACTCATAAAATGAAGCAAGTTCATCTTCACCATTCTCATTGCCTGCAGTGGCAGCCCTGTAAGCCAGACAATGTCTAACTTCCTAAACCTTTACAGGAGCATCAGAGACGTTCTAGCAACTACTGTATCAGTTACTCTGTTACAGACGTTAGTAAAGACCTGGGAGCATGCTCAGTAGGGACTGTTGCTCAGAAATGCATCCAATATGGTATTATATTATAACAGAGTCAACAATCTGGTTGACTAAGCTTTTGGGTAGAAGTACAAGTATGGGACCTGTTATCCAGAATGCTTGGGACCTGGGGTTTTCTGGATAATGGATCTTTCCATAATTTGGATCTTCATACCTTAAAGGAGAACTAAACCCCCTTTCTAATAAAAACCCATACCCTCCATAGTACGCTTGTAAGATTGTAAGCTTTTGCACCTTTTGTACCTGTTTTGGTTGTGATGTCTGTAACTCCAGTTTCTCTATGTATGTAATTAATGTGATTTAGTTGTACAAACACATTTTCTTTTCAGCGCTGCGAAATATAATAAAAATAATAGTTGCGCCTCCCTGCTCCGCCTGCACAGAAGTTAACACAAGTAAATACCCCTAAGCCGGTAATTACCCCTTGTTGCAGAGTCAGTGAAGCAGAGCTCACGGGGGCCATCTTTAGGCGATTCGGTAATCTCGATAAAGAAGCGCCATATCGGTGCATGCGCCGTTTGGAGCATTTTACGGGTTCGCTACAACTGCGGATGTGATGAAGTGACGAAAATTACAGAAGCGCCTGAAGAAGACCTGAAGATTACCAAAGCGGCTGTGAGCTCCGCTGCACTGGCTCTGCAACAAGGGTTAATTAACATATTAGGGGTATTTACTTGTGTTAACTCATGTGGGGGGAGCAGGGAGGGGGGACTATGGAGTGTAGGGGGTAGGGGTTTTTATTAGAAAGGGGGTTTAGTTTTCCTTTAAGTCTACTAGAAAACATTAAATAAACCCAATAACCCGATTCTCCTTCCAATACGGATTAATTAAATCTTAGTTTGGATTAAGTAGTAGATACTGTATTTTATTACATAGAAATTACAGAGAAAAGGGATAATGGAGTCTATGGGAGACAATCTTTCCATAATTCAGAGCTTTCTGGATAATGTGTTTATGGATAATGGATCCCCTATCTGTAAAACAATTTTTTCAACCAATAGGTAGAAGAGCACAACAATTCCAGATCCTTTGTAACCAAATTGTTGCTGAAATTTCACAAAATGCTGTTGATAGCTTCTTTTATATGTAGCAACTGTTTTGTGTTTATTTTCCCTTTTAGAATAAGAAGGAACTAAGACAGCTCTCAGGGGACGTTGCACAAACTGGCCCATGTAATTAGCTTGGGGGCTGCATCTAATGTCCCCAGATGTTGTCACGTTCTTATCTCCATGAGGATCAGCGGTTATTGTATTCTTGAGTCCTCAGCTCGGGAAGAATTCGTTAGCTCAGCTGATTCCTTCACACAAACCAAAATATTCACACCTTCCAGGCCTCACAATGGCAATTGCAGACGTGCATTGAGCCCAATCATTTACATCAATGTTAAACTGATGAACTTTTTCTGGACATTTGTTGAATCCAGGCTAACAAATGCCTTTTGTTTCCATGGCCTTAAACCAAAATAGGTTGACATTATAGTCTGGTCCATCATAACCTAATTGTTGACTTTTAGCAAGGTTGGTTATGGAGGCAAAATCAAACTATATAAATATGTTAGTGTCTGTTCTGCCCATAGACCAATGGAAGTTTTGTAGCTCCAGGGGCAGTGGTCCAAATTTAGCCTCTGTCATCAACTGGCTTAGGTCCTGAGTTCCTTTTTAGCCAGGACACTCACTATTTGCAATGAGTTTGTTGGTTTTCTTGGTGTCTGGGCCCTCCTGTGTGTGAATAAAATGTTAGCGACCTTCGACTGTAAGCTCCACTGGGGCAGGGACTGATGTGAATGATGTATAGGCTCTGTCTTGGCAGAAATATGCTGAAAGTTTCCTGTTCAGTTACCTTTAATTCAGAGTTAAAAAAGGGGTGATTTGATCAATATAAACATTATCATTATTATATACTATGTGCATGGGAGGGTGCACAGTGCAAACAATCAACACAATCCACCATGTTGTTTTCTCTTGGCAGGTAGAAGAATTGCTGCAGGTCTCTGTGTTCCAAATTGAAGCGCAACAACATTTATTTGCCCCATGAATACAGAGCTTCCTGAATTCAGCAGTGCTAAGTTGGTTTGTTGGAGACACATAGGTATTCTGCCCCCTAACTTGGACTGCGAATGTGTCCTGTGCCAACTGGGGTTAAGCTCTGCACCCTGTGCTGGATTTTTTCTCCAACAAGGGAGGTGCAGAGTGCAACAAGACTCCAGTTGTAAGTGCTTAATAAACAACCCACAACATAAAAGTCATTTTCAAGTTATCTGCTCTTTGGGCCAGGGACCTCATCCCCAAATATGTACAGGTAGGGGACCTGTTATCCAGAATGCTTGGGACCTGGGGGTTTCCAGATAAGGAGTCTTTCCATAATTTGGATCTCCATACCTTAAGTTTACTTTAAAAAACATTTAAACATTAATTAAACCCAATAGGACTTTGCATCCAATAAGGGTTAATTATATATCAGTTGGGATCAGGTAAAAGGTACTGAAGGTGGCCTTCTTGTAATTTAGAACTTTCTGGATACTGGGTTTCCAGATAACAGATCCCACACATGTATTGAAAGCTCTAAGCTACTAAGCACATATGTATCTATTTGACAAGCATATACAGCATTGAATAAAGAGGAATGAGGAGGAGTGGAATAAGGAGTGACTTCAGGTTAGGTCTAAGCGCTGACAATGCTATTGACATAAGGAGGAGGATAGTGGGCACCTGTGTCAAGTTACAGTCAGGTCAAAGTGGAATGACAAAGAGCCATCATTACTTACTTTAATTTGAAAATATGGGTAATTACTATTACTAAAGGGCAATATCCCCCAAAAGACTGTAAAACTAACAGGTGTGTGAATCATCCAGCTGCTTTACCTCTGAGGAACCACTTACGGCTAATGCTCAGGATTCGCTGCATTTTTGTGGCAACACAAACAAGCTAATAGCGTCTCTGTGGCCCTGCCCTGCTGCTATTCATGGGAAGACTCATAGTCACATGGAAAGTCTATTACAGTATATAAATGCAATAAATATTGTAATATGTTTTCTTATTTTATGCATATTTACAATTTTTTCTTGGCATATGATAAAAGGAAAAAAGCAAAGTCTTGGTAGATCAGTAGTTGGACATATTACATTTCATGGGAAATGGGGATTACAGGTATATCATTATATGGAATAGTCAATATTTGTGCCTTGGCTTGTGACTGATCCCTCAAAGTCATAACGTGGATATTGTATATACTGTATACTACTCAAGAGGTGAGAAAATGTTTCTACCAGACTTTCCTCTCCAGCTCCTAGCAGCCCCACTGTGAAGCTGTAGATATAAAGGTAACAGATAAAGCTAAACTATGTTCTACTGCACTTGGGCAACATCTGAGGACACTGTTTTTTTTCCCCTAATTAAGAGTGTCAACCTGCTTTTATTTGTTTTTTTCAGGTCAGGTGATTTATATTCAAGGTCAGTTCTTAAAATTGTAACCAAGAAGTAAACAGTGCACTTGAAAGTCAAATATTAAAGTCCAACCTGATGTTTGATAAGGAGTGGAGGGGGCACAAATCAGCAGTCTGTTACTCCCATACACCCTTTCATTGCACCAAGTGGAAAATTTGTCCAAAAGCACTCGCACACCCTGGCCTTCACCGAAAACGATCCCCTGGTGCACAGCAAAATGGAGGAAACGGCAACCTCTCTATCCAATGGCAACAATAATTCACCGGCACACAGGTAATGCAAGCAGGTTATACCTTGCTTAAAGGGGAAGGAAACCTAGTCGGCGCAAAACCCCCCTCCCGTTTGTTGCCCCCCCTCCCTCCTCCTCCCTGGCCTACCCGTCCCGCTGGGCAAATGCCCCTAACTTGTTACTTACCCTTCTGCGCAGGTCCAGTCCAGGGAGTTCACAGACGACATCTTCTTCCACGCGATCTTCTTCCTGCTGTGAACGGCGCATGCGCAGTAGGATCAGTTTGACCGGTATGATCTACTGCGCATGCGAGTGACATGCGCAGTATATCCGTACCGGCGAAATGATCCTACTGCGCATGCGCCAAAACGCCGTTCACAGCAGGAAGAAGATCGCGTGGAAGAAGATGTCGTCTGTGAACTCCCTGGACTGGACCTGCGCAGAAGGGTAAGTAACAAGTTAGGGGCATTTGCCCAGCGGGACGGGTAGGCCAGGGGGGAGGAGGGAGGGGGGGCAACAAACGGGAGGGGGGGTGGGGGGTTTGCGCCGACTAGGTTTCCTTCCCCTTTAAGGTTTATTGCTGCAATAAGGTATAACCTGCTTGCATTACCTGTGTACCTGTGTGAATTTTTGTTACCCTTTCATTGCACCACACGTTAACTAATTCCGTGGCACAGCAGACATTTTTTTAAATTAAGTGTTCACTCTTATCGGAACACAGAAAGAGTTACAATATGCTTTAATAGTAAGAGAAATAAATGACAATTCAAGAAGATTCAATATTCAGCCACATTGCTAGTTTTTGTATTTGTTGAAAATGTGTCAAATGCAATATATATATATATATTATGTGGTAGAGTGACCAAATAAAGGTGGAAAAATGTCACCCCAGTCTTTAATTTCTCTCCAGTGATTGAGATGAGTGCCAGGAAAGGGCTCAATAAACAGTAGCCAGACACTCCATTCCCCAGGTCCAGTCTGGAGATTGGAGCTCACTTTTCACAGGAAAGCTGTCCTGTGGAAAGAGTATTTAAACTTAAGGAGTTAAGTTAAAAAAGTAGTTAAAAAAAAATACTGTATCTCATGAGCCGCACTAGAGCTTCCAAACCAATGTGGGAGTGGTTGGGCAGCATGCCGCCCCCCTAAAATCCTGCTGCAATAGGCCAGGGCTTAGGCGGCAGGATTTTAGGGGGCAGCATGCTGCCCAACCACACCCACATTGGTTCAAAAACACTGGGGGTACAATCATTTTTTAAATTTCCCATGCACCAATCCCCATTGCTCCGGTTCAGTTGATGAAAATTTGCACGAATTAACGGGAGGGGACAGGGGCGAGGAACGGCAGTGGGCCTAGGGGCGCCCACTATGTAAATCTGGCCCTGATTATTGCCTCCTACCCCAAAAAGTATACTCCCACCTTCATAACTGAGACAGTACCAAACTCCTACCAGGGTTGTCCAACCCCCACTCATTAAAGTAATTAAGCACAAGTGTGCCAGGTAAAATGGCTTAATCCCCAGTGATTTTAAGCTTTACTTTAACTAAGATCTATTCAAAGGGAAGAAATTATTGGATTTGCCTTTACTTTATTTTCCCCTTCTTTGTAAGGAGCAATGATGAGGACAAATTGGAGGAGAGAATGCCTTAGCCATTCCGAGTTTGAAGTCTATATTGATGTGAATACAAATGTGCATGTAATTAACAAAGGGGGCACAATAATGTGTGTCTATACTGGTGCAACCCTTTTACCAAGGAGTGGAACAATAAAGATGAATTTTTCTGAAAAAACGTGCAAATTTCCACTGGGAATTTTACAGGACTGGTTAGTTAGATCTCCATACACTAGTAGCGTCTCTCTTTATCATCTAGGAAGCCCTTAATTACACCATTTCCTCTGTCTGCTTTTCTTTTCATAGGGGTGAATTGAATTGGGCTTTAATTACACCCCTGCCCCACAGGAGTACAAAATGTACTTTCCGTATAATTCAAGCCCTTTAATCACCAAATTTGGATACAAAGGCAGAACCAAAGCGCAGCTCAGGTGACAATATAAAAGCCCCATGTCACCACCAGCAAGAAAACCCAATGAAACAATATGAGGAAATGGGATGAAGGGAAAATGCATTGCCGTGTTCTTGCAGCAATTAAAATGTTCTTACAATTTGGTTACAAAATCATTTGTTTATACGAGACGTTAAAATAAACACGTTTTTTCCGTCCATTTCCATAAACACATGTTTAGTGTTTAGATCTCTTTACAAATAACTTTCTGCCAATTACACTTTCCTTTCAGAGCTGCGTGTGCCTTTCGCCCTCCAACGAAGGATTGTCAGGATTTAGGGAATTGTGTTTAGCAGGTCGGTAACAATTAAACAACATAGTGACTCCATCTTTCCTGGGAGGAAATATTAGAGCTCTGTTGGACACACGTCAGGATGTTTCCCTTCCTGGTTTCATGTGGACTGACAGTCGTTAAAGGGGAACTATCGCGAAAATGAAAATTTAATATAAGCTTCATCATACGGTAATAAGAAACTTTGTAGATGCAATCAATTTAATATTCTGCATCATGTCTGAAATAATCAAGTTTATCTTCACTATTCCTCTCTCAGCATCTGTTTCTATTCATTCTGTCTTCATGCAGCAGTTGGGTGTCAGATAATCATTGACAGTTAGATCCAATATATCTTATAGGGGGCTCCTTTTGCCTAGAAGATGTATTAGAGCTCACTCAAATAACTGATTCCAGTACAAACAAAATGTAACAAAATAACTGCCTTTTGCACAAATCCTGCATGTAGAGAGACATGATGTCTGGTGATATTAATAGAGTGAGCTCTAATACATCTTCTAGGCCAAAGGAGCCTCCCTATAAGATATATTGGATGTAACTGTCAATGAATATCTGACATCCAACTGCTGCATGAAGACAGAATGAAGAGAAACAGATGCTGCGAGAAGAATAGTGAAGATGAACTTGATTATTTCAAAAACTGTACAGAATTTTTTAATTGGTTGCATTTAGAAAGTTTCTTATTTCAGTATGATAAAGCGTATATAATTATTTTTTTTTGCCATAGTTCCCCTTTAAGTACAGGGAAGTTAATGGAGACAAGGTGATCTTGGATCCAAGTCTATCAAAGCTTCTATTTGTTTTATTGCTATTCGGCTTTACCAACAGCTGGAGAACCAACCTTTATAACTTGGGAGGATAATGCAGATATCCAGCAGTTCATTGGTGATTGGCTTTGCTTGCTATTCAAGTCTGTAATCCCAACAATATCTAAGTGCACTTTGAAGCTAGAAAGTTTTGGGTCTCCATTTCCCAAACCTTGTAAAAAAAGTATCTGTTTCATCCATTTGATGTTTATTTACAGGTAACCATGTGGCAGGCCTTGGTTGGGGTTAACCACCTTTTCTGTCCTACCTATTGGGCAAGATATATATATATATTTTTCTTTAACAAGAGCTACTGTAAGCTTTAAAAATGATTAGTCACCAGACATTACAGTGTGTCCATAATGACTTGTTATTAGTGAACTCAACTCACCAGTAATTGAGGATGTAAATGTGTCTGCTTTGATGTTTCTATTTCCTTCTTCTGTATCTTTTCAGGTATCAATCTGTGTCTTCTCTCCAAGGCATAGACGCACCGATACTATTGTATAAAACAAATTTTCTGCAGAAGACTTGGATATTGGACTTGAAATTTCCAGGCCAATTGTAATGTACACCTAATGCTATTTTGGTGCCCTACTCCTGACCTCTCTCTCTCTCAGTGGCAAATTAATGATATGTGAGCAGGGGTTTATTAATGCACAGGCTACTTTAGGTTATATACTAGGGGCCCAGTATCATCAGGGGGCCATCTAGTTTTTTTTTCAATTTTTATTTCTATGGACCCACCCAATGCAGGATTTGGTTTGAGATTCATCCAAGATTCGGCCTGTATTAGCAGGATTCGGATTTGACCGAATCCAAGCACCCAGACGAATCACAGTTTGCGTAGTTCTTCCCAACATTTCTATATGCAAATTAGGGTCCGGTTTGGTATATGGCAAAATATTTCCACAAAGGATTCAGCCGAATCCTAAAGTAGTGGATTCAGTGCATCCCTAATTATTTCTATTTTCTTTCTTTCATTATTTCTTTTTATTTGCACTGCTGGGTCGGTGCTGGGAGAAGAATACAGGGGGAAGGCACATGCGTTCGCCCAGATGCATACAGATGAGGATGCGCTGAAGCCAACCCAGTGTAGAGAACCTTTAAGCTTTAAGTGTGCCTTTAACCAATATACAGTTGTTCCAAATTCCTACACCAGGGATGTCCAACCCCCACAACAGAACTAATTAAGGACAAATGTGCTTGGTACAAAGCCTCAATCCCTAGTGCTCTAAGCTTTACTTACAATAGGATATATTTCAAGGGAAAGATAAAGTAGGATTTACCTTCACTTTATTTTCTACTGCTTTTCAAGGAGGGACAATGTGCTGTGTTTGTCAGATGAGGTTTCTCCAGTACAATGGACACGTATAAAACATCACTTTCGGTGGCCATACACGGGCTGATAAAACTGCTAATATTGGTCCTTTAGACCATTTCGGCAGCTTATCTGCCCATGTATGGGGTCTTCTGACGGGTCTTCCTGATTGATATCTTGCCACGATATTGATCGGGAAGGTTTCATTTTTCCGGCGACCGACCCTCACTGATCGTTCTGCCCTAGGGCCGAATGTTCGGATTACCCTGATATAGCCCTGCCGTTGGTGGGCATATTGGGGTAAGATCCTCTCGTTTGGCGATGTCGCCAGATAAGCAGATCTCTTTGTGTATGGCCAGCTTTAGGAACAGTTGGAGATTCTTTTTATTTTTATTTTGATTATTTGGAGTCAAATACAAGTCATAGTAGCCGTAATAAATACCTTTATTAAAACATTCCCAGTCAGAGAGAGCAAGAGCATCCCTAGGGGTCATACATGCTGTTGCTATAGCTATTATAATAACACTGACATATATATAAATGAAAGACCAGCCTTGGTTCAACTTATTGAAAATGACAAGAGCCAAAGTCTCTTCCATGTTCAATTACCTACTGACAAGCTAAAAGGTTTGCTGCAAAGCGGGGATTAAGTTGTACCACTAATCACCTGCTGTAGGAGTCCGCCTAGCAACGTCTTCCAGTGGATTTTCCACTTCGCATGTCTACATGATGTGATTTATCAGACGGCAATACGACATGACAGGCCGTACTTAAGGGATTCGGATGCACCCCTGGGTGGGGTTATAGGGACATCCATTGAGATCTTTTAATGCACATCCAAGCATGTATCCATTCCCAAACAAACCAGAACCAACAAACTTTGATCAAAGAAATGAAGAATCAACTAGAAAAGCAAATAGTAAAAAAAATTGTTTTTATTATAAAAAAAAAAAAAAGTCCTTGAGATCTTAAGTCAATATATGAAAGGTTATCCTCTTGTGTTTGATGCCATGGGCTGAGCCGGGAAACCTGCCGACACAAGCCACGGAGCCTGGAGCAGGGCGGCCAGAGGGGCCCACATCACAAAGTTTATGTTGATTTGTAAAGCGAAGCATTTACACTGGTACACAACGCTGACGTCCGTATACAAAAGATAATAAACACTTATGGAAAGCTCTGCTTTATTGCTTTGACAGCAACGGCTCTTCTCGTGGAACTCATGGAAATTGTATCAATATACAAAATAATAATTTGGTATCAATTATGTACTGTGTGTATCCCAAATAACATTATATAATTACAAGGTACTACTTTGAAAAATGAAAAAATACGAGTTTTAGAAGAGCCCTCTCTAAAATCCACTGCTTGGCTGGATAGACACTTGGTGGGCCCCATGGCAATTTGTAGTGTGTTTTCCAAGTACAATGCAGAATTTTCCCCAAATTTACATTGTAATTGTGTCTGTCCAAAATTGGTGTTACGCAAAAATGACTTGCAAGTTGCACTTGGGGTACTTGGGACATTCTGGTCATTGAACTGGCACAGTGCCAGGCCTAAAAGTGAGGGCACCCAAGCCAATAACCTGTCCCAATTGCCTCAAATCACCCCAACTTTTTGTCTTGGTATCTACCCACACCCCCCTTGCGAACCAGATCCTCTCATAGCAAGACAGCATTAGGGAGTGGGGAGTTTAAGTGCGCCATACTTACAGAAAGCCCCAAACTAGGTTAAAACAGGCAGGAGATGTACATGCCCAGCACCCCCAAGACCAAGTCGGCAGCTTATTGGCCAGTGTTTGGGGCCCCCCGACGGCTTTCCCGATCGAGATCTGGCCGAAAGTCAGCCAGATATCGATCGGATGAGACTAAAAATCCCGTCGGATCGCGGCCACATCTGTTCGTTGATGCGGTCCCATGATCCGACCGCTCGTTCCCATTCATTAGGATCCGATCGTTGGGCCCTAGGGCCAGGGCCGCCATCAGGGGGGGACAGGGGGGACAAGCGTACCGGGCCCGGGCATGAAGGGGGGCCCGGCAGCGCTGCATTTTCTGAAGATCCGGGCCCCTCTTACGAGCGCCCGAGCCGTACGTCTTGCCTCTTGCGTTGCCGAATGCGGAAGTGCCGAAAAGCCGAAGCCGATGCGCTGAAAAGACCCGAAGTCACAAAAACAGCCGAAATTGAAGTCCTGAAGTGGTGAAAAGACCCGAAGTCACGAAAGGAGGCGAAGTTGAACTACTGAAGCCATGAGTTCAATTCTACTGAACACCAGTTTGTGTATTTTTTTTTTTTTAATCCCCTGGCCACCATTGTATTATTTTAATATTCTATAGGCCCCTGCCACCAATCTTTTTTTTAAAACATTTTTTTTTGGGGCCCCAATTTTTTTTTTAACTCGTAAGGGGCCCCTGCCACCAATGTTTGTTTTTTTTTTATTTATTTTTTTACATTTTTTTTGTTGGGGCCCCAAGTTTTTTTTAACTTATAAGGGGGCCCCTGCCACCAATGTTTTAAAAAAAAAAAAAAAAAATTTTACATTTTTTTTTTTGGGGCCCCAATTTTTTATAAGGGGGCCCTGACCATCAATAGCTTTTTACAACTTGTGTGGGGGGGTTACTTTTTTAGCGCTGATGTCTGTGTGGTCTTTTAACTGCAATGTGGAGTGGGCGGGATATGGGGTGGAGCTTGGTCGTCAGTGTGGGCGGGGCCCAGGGGGCCCCAAAAATTTTGTTGTACGGGGCCCCGTGATTTCTAATGGCGGCCCTGCCTAGGGCCCACGATTGGATCAGCTTGATATTGCCCACCTCAAGGTGGGCATATCGGAGAGAGATCCGCTTGTTTGGCGACATCGCCAAATGAGCGGATCTCTCCGTGTATGGCCACCTTTAGATATACCTCAAACCCCAGCTTGAAGGCCACTTAGGGTGAGATTTGGGTATTTGCAACCCTAGCTATTCTGGGAACTATAAATGATTGATTCAGCAATGTCTACCTATGTCTGTAACCTTGATATGAACTATCTGGGAACCTTAAACCCAATGACCTCCTAGGGAGACCTGAACTGAAAAAATCTGACCACCTCATTCACATTGACAAGCATGGCTAAGGTTCTAGGCATAGCCACCTTACAAATGGCATGTAATTGGCTGCATTTCTGCAGCACTTTTTCTGTTATGTAAAGTAAATTATTTGGGGATTGCACAACAGTATGAACAAGTTGGCAGGCAAGATGGGGTGTCACTTATATGGGGCAAATAGCAAGTGAAAACCAAAACTCAGCAGGTAAGGCTAATGGCAGTGTTGAAATAAATGGTAAATTCTCCAAATAACATTGCTGAGATTTATGGGCGTATTTACTGAATTGTTGCCAGTTACTCTGCACCATTCTGCTGTGTGTTATGCAACACTCTCCAATAATCCTCAATAAATCCACGATAAAGCTGAAAGAACAACCCTTGCACTCAGGATTAAAGGCTATACAGTAATTTTTAGATTTATGGAGGTACAGGTTTGAGATGATCATCCTATGAACTTGGTTTTTGGCTTGTGTATGGTTCCTTTATCTCTGACAGTCTCCTGTATAAACACAATGAAATCTTAGATACTGTAAACAGGACTGGAGGAAGGGAAGTGGAGGTCCTGGGGAATAAAAGCTGGGACTCCTACTTGGGAGCAACAACCTTCTTTTCTACACATTTGAATTTGCCTACAATGTTGTTCTCAGTACTGAGGAGTTACCTCGAATACTGGAATAACTTTATGGGATCTCTCTGTAAAAAAATACTGACTACTAGCACTGTGTAGATTTTATCTTTAAGGGTTGTGCTTTGAACTAACCAGGCAGCAAAATGTCAAAGATCAATAATAATTGAGATATAGGACAATTTTAAACGTATTTTGTTCTCCTATACTGCGACTGCTTTCCAAAGGGAATATTTTTGCCTGGCAGTCAATGTTTTTGTCAAAAAGTATAACAGAAATGTGACAAAAAGTAATGAGAAAACATGTCAGACATACTGTAAATTAATATATAGATGTCCCATGGCCAACACATCACCCCATATGCCCAGGGCCGGATTTACATAGTGGGCGCCCCTAGGCCCACTGCCGTTCGTCGCCCCTCTCCCCTCCAGGGGGACAAGAGCAATGGGGATTGGCGCATGGGAAATGTAAAAAATGATTGTATCTCCAGCGCATCCCCAGTGTTTTTGAACCAATGTGGGTGTGGTTGGGCAGCATGCCGCCCCCCTAAAATCCTGTCACCCTAGGCCCGGGCCTAGGTGGCCTTTCCACAAATCCGGGCCTGCATATGCCCCATGAAGTTTTCATTTCTTTCTTCTGTCTGCTATGGGGTGCCAGTATCCAATGCCTCTCAGTGTATATATGGGATTGGGATGCCAGTATCCAGTGCCTCTTGTGTATATATGGGCTTGGGTGCTGGTCTCTAGTGCCTCTCAGTGTATATATGGGTAGGGATGTAGCGAACGGCGGAAAAATGTTCGCGAACATATTCTCGAACTTGCGTCTGGTGGTGGTGAACTACTAGGAGGAGCAGCACACCAGTCCCTCTTTTCTCTGAACTGAACAGCCAGAAAAAAAACAGTTTCTAACTTAATTGGCTTTTGGCAGAGAGCTCAAAACAGCTAACAGGTGCAAATAAGATACTTTGTAACAATTTTGACTCTGGTTGGTGCTGGTAGTGGTGAACTACTAGGAGGAGCAGCACACCAGTCCCACTCCCCAACACAGCTAGACTAATAGCACTGGGCTCTTATAGTAGCAAAGTAAAAAAACAAAAAAGAAAATAAAAGCAGTCCTTACAAGGACTATTGGGTTATTACAGCAGTCAGCAGATGAGATCAGAAGCAGTGCCCACAGCAGCTACATACAGAGCACTGCAGTAGAAGGTAGATTACTAGTCAGCAAAGCTAACTAATCTAAATTCACTGTCCCTCAAATCCCTGCAGAGTTCTGTCCCTACAATACAGAGCAGTATCAAGTAGATTACTAGCCAGTAAAGTTACTATCAACTGTCCCTCAAATCACTAACAGCTCTCTCCCTACACTAGCTCTTCCAAGCACACACAGGCAGAATGAAAAAACGCTGCAGGGCTTCAGTTTATATATGGAAGGGGAGTGGTCCAGGGGGTGTGGGGGTGGTCCAGGAGGGAGAGCTTCCTGATTGGCTGCCATGTATCTGCTGGTCTGGGGTGAGAGGGCAAAAATAAGCGCCAGCTAAGGCGAACCCAAATTGGCGAACGTCGCGCGACGTTCGCGAACATTCGGCGGACGCAAACGGCCGATGTTCGCGCGAATTAGTTCGCGAGCGAACAGTCCGCGACATCCCTATATATGGGATTGAGGTGCCAGTATCCAGTGCCTCTCAGTGTATATATGGTATTGGGGTGCCAGTATCCAATGCCTCTCAGTGTATATATGGGATTGGGGTGCCAGTATCCAGTGCCTCTCAGTGTATTTGAGGGCTTGGGGTGCCAGTAGCCACTGCTAATTATTGTATAAAGTTCTGCTCTCACGTTATAATAAAAGGATAATTATAGTTTATTAAAAAAAAATAGTAAATATTTGCAGACACCCACCTGATTCACATGACAAAGACATTGATTGGCTATAGTAACTGTGTTTGTTTTGCTATATATAACAATCGACAGGTACCACTGTGCTATAACTAACTGGCAGCACATACAGTAATGTACTCTTCCACCAATGCTGTAAAACCTCCTCTTTAGGATTCTTGGTGGCCATACACATACAGAGATTGAAATTTTGTACCAATTTCTAGAATGCGCATGTGAAAGGAACTGGAATAGATATCTTTATATCCTGTATATTGTCCATTACATCGATTGGGCAGGTGTGAAAACTTTGGTGGGTTTGACTCAAACAACAATAAGCTTTTTTGGATGGGGCACTCTATAGCTCTTTAGAAGTTTTTTTTTTATAATATCTATATTGAGTGTATGTACCCATTTATTGTACAACACGGCAGAATATGTTGATGCTTTATAAATACATAATAATAATAATAAGAATACTAATAATAATACTAATAATACTAATAATACTAATAATAATAATAATAATTATTATAATAATAATAATAATAATAAAAATAATCTATTTGTGTATAGCTGGTGTGATGACAGAATGATATCCATGCCTGATTCACAGCTCTGATCACCAGGACACTGGCTACTGATTCCAGCCGTGGCTCTATCCACAAGTAGTTTGGATATTCTCTATACTGTATATATGAGTGGGTTTCCTCTGGGTACTATGGTTTCCTCACACACTCTAAAACAGTGGTCCCCAACCAGTAGCTCGTGAGCAACATGTTACTCACCAACCCCTTGGATGTTGCTCCCAGTGACCTCAAAGCAGGTGCTTATTTTTGAATTCCAGGCTGGGAGGCAAGTTTCGGTTGTATAAAAACCAATTGTATTGCCAAACAGAGCCTCCTGTAGTCTGCCAGTCCACCTAGGGGCAACCAAATAGCCAATCACAGCCCTTATTTGGCATGCCCATGGATTTTTTCATACTTGTGTTGCTTTCCAACTCTTTTTTTCATTTAAATGTGGCTCACAAGTAAAAAAGGTTGGGGACCCCTTGCTCTAAAAACACAGAGTCAGGTTAACAGGCGTCTGAACTAAAATCCATAGTTACTATGATAAAATTACAGTGTGATGGGGAATGTAAGTTCCACTTGGGCAGGGAATGGGGCATAACTCTGTATGACTAAGTACCGGAGGGTATGAAACACTTATGGTGGACCATGCAGGGTCAGTATGTACCATTTTAAATGTGAACTGCAATAAAAAATGTATTTTTAACTATAAATTGAGCCTTGGGTCATATATGCTGGATATATATTTGTACTAAATCATAACTCTGTAAAGCCCCGTGGAATATAAAGAATGATGATAATTTCCCTATAGAGGTTATACATACACAGAACCTGTCCTTGCCTCTATGAGGCAGATAAATGACAGTTGCCATTCCAAAGCCACCCTTTTCTGGCACCTAGTCAAGTGTTGGATTCAGGGTAAGAAAAACAAGACCTAAGGGGGAGCTGTGAAGTTGCTGTAAAGCTGAGCCATTCCACTGAGGGCGAAAACATCCTAGAGGTTTAAATCACGGAAAGTTTGTATTTTTATTAGGCCCAAGGAAAGGCTTTTGAGCGTTAAAACAAACAGTTGATTTGCTCCGGCAGAGAATCCACGGATAACCAAAGAGGATAGAGTCTGAATTAAAAAAAAACATTGTCTGAGGAAATATTTAGACAAGTGTGTAAGGCCCCCGGCACCCCACTGCTCCGCGGTATCTGCTTTCCCCATGATGGGGCTGCTAATTGATCAATAAAATACTCACTGCTTAAATAACTGCCATTTAAAGGGAAAGATGCCATCTCCAGTTTTATCACTTCCCAGCGGGCCCCTGCCCAGTCTCTTGGCTGCGATTCAACTGCGCCGTCTGGGGTGGGGGGAACTGAAATGTCACTTAAAAAAGATCCCACAGAATTTGCCATGATGGTTTCCCGGTTTCAAAAGAAAACTACTAAAAAGCTTCCAGGGTGCATGCTGTTTTTTTTAAAGGGAAAGTTCATTTTATGAGTAACTATTAGGGTGCTGCAGATGGAAATTTCTTGCAGCAGCTTTGCAACTGTATTCTAGTGAATTATTTGAATTTGCCTTCTTCCTCTCCCCGTTCTTACAGTGTATGTGTGGGACCTGCCCAATTGCTTCTCCATAAATAGATTCTAGGGCTCATTTACAGCCTCAAGTGCAGTTGGCACCTTTTAGCACTCATTTTATCGCATTTATTTATTGCACTTATTTTTAAGCACTTTTTTATCACTGTACATAGGATCTTGGCAGGAGTGCAGCATACTCTTTTAGGCTCTGTCTCAGGCTTTTGGTAACCTGGAGGAAGCTTCGGCGGAACCACCGCCCAGGTCCGGACTAAGAATTAAAATAGGCCCTGGCATTTCAGGTTCATAGAGGCCCCAACAGTCCACACAGAGGCCCAAATAGCCCCCACCAGCCCACTAAATACTGACTTTCTATGGCACCTTATAGCAGCCCCTCTGGCATTTGCCAGAACCCACAGATTGCCAGTCTGGGCCTGCCACCGACTGTGCCTTTTGGGCGAAGGATGATGGGACTCAACCTTGCTTTGGCACCTCTCTTATCGCCTTTTGTCCTGGGGCTGACGAGTATGGAGCATGTGCCTTTGCATAGGTCTCAGGGTACCCTGCACTTTAGCACTGCACACTTTTAGGGTGATGAAACCACGACCGTGGCTTTCAAAAAATGTAGTTGTGCTAAATTGGACACAATCCCAATTATTAAATGTACTTGTATTAAATGGTATTCCTTGCACTTCCTTATAGTTGTGCGTCACTGCCTTCAGCTGTGAATTTTGAGCAAGGCACTCAAAAGGTATAGGTAGCTCCAGGGTGCATCAGACGCACACATCATTGTTTTTAACACTAGAAATGAGCCAACTGATATTTTCAGTGCTCTTGCATCTGATTTGCCTCAAAACACAAGCACAACGGTGCAAATTTTGATGCATGGTATGCAGGCGCATGAGGTACATCTCCCTCTTGTAACTGGAATTACCCTGAGATTATGGGGAAAAAAGATGCGTTGTAGTGGGAAAATATAACAATCACATCCAGAAGTGCACTTTGCCCACATAACTTTCAGGTCTTTCAAGGGATATTGTAATGGGAAAAAAAAATTCAAAACGCATCAGATAATAGAATTCTGCACTGAAATCCATTTCTCAAAAGAGCAAATAGATATTTTTATATTTAATTTTGAAATCTGAAATGGGGCTAGACATATTGTCAGTTTCCCAGCTGCCCCAAGTCATGTGACTTGTGCTCTGATAAACTTCAGTCACTCTTTACTGCTGTACTGCAAGTTGGAGTGATATCATCCTCTTCCTTCCCCCCCCCAGCAGCCTTACAACAGAACAATGGGAAGATAACCAGATAGCAGCTCCCTAACACAAGATAACAGCTGCCTGGTAGATCTAAGAACAACATTCAATAGTAAAAACAATAGTGTCCCACTGAGACACATTCAGTTACATTGAGTAGGAGAAACAACAGCCTGCCAGAAAGCAGTTCCATCGTAAAGTGCTGGCTCTTTCTGAAATCACATGACCAGGCAAAATGAACTGAGATGCACCTACACACCAATATTACAACTAAATACACTGGTTCAGGAATAAAATGTTATATTGTAGAGTGAATTATTTGAAGTGTAAATAGTGTCATTTAGAAATAAAAACAACATCATAAAAATCATGTAGGAATCCCTTTGAGGTTGCCCAAAGCCTATTTAGAGCTATACTATGACATCATAAAATATGAAGATATAAATTGGTTCTTTGGACCTTCCATTATAACAAATACAAATAAATGATTGTTCCTAAATTCAGACGAAAGAAAGAAAGAAAGAAAGAAAGAAAGAAAGAAAGAAAGAAAGAAAGAAAGAAAGAAAGAAAGAAAGAAAGAAAAAGAAAATACACAAAGGCAGTAAACGTCAGACATTTAGTAATGTCTAGAGAAGCAAGAGCCACATCAAATTCAAACATAAACGATGTGAATCCAAACACAGACTTTTGTCTCCGGGTCCCGCCTGTAACAAATCCTCCGAGTGAGAAAGTGCACAGATTCCACTGGTGCCAGCGCAGACTCTGCTCAAACCATTGACAGTAAAGCTCCGAAAAGATCAAGTTTCTCTGACAAATATTCAGTGTTGTGAGTCTCTGCTCCATCGACTGTATATTTCTCATCAGCGGCTGCAGCGTGTTGGAGACAATGACATTGTATTAGTAATGGGCTTATTAGTAATGAGTTTTTCCTCCAGCCATGGATTCCTGGCACAATTCCGCAACTCGCCATCTGCATATTTTTTCACGAAACTCCGGGAAAATTTTTGCCATGAAAAAATGACCAGAAGAGAAAATGCTCATTGACTTTAATGCATTTGGACAAAAAAGTCGCCATAAGAAAAAACGGCCATTGACTTTAATGCATTTGGAGCGAGAAAAATTGCCGCGTGGGTAAAAAAATTTACCTCAATGTGTTTTGCAAATTTTTCGAAACTGGGCCAGATTCACTCATCACTACATTTGATACATCTGATGCAGTTAGAGCAGGATTTCTTAACCACATTCTAATGGGACCCAGATTAACTGTGCCATACGGTTACCAGATCCACAACTGAGAATACAATTCTTTACCTATAAAAGAAAACTATACCTGATATTGGTCATAAAACAGCTCATATGTAAAACCCTGCTTCATGTAAATAAAACCATTTTCATAATAATATAATTTTTTTTTAGTTGTACAGGTATGGGAACCGTTATCTGGAAACTTGTTATCCAGAATGCTCTGAATTAAGGAAAGGCTGTCTCCTATTGACTCCATTTTATCAAAATAATCAAAATAATTATTTCCTTTTTCTCTGTAATAATAAAACAGTCGCTTGTACTTGATCCCAACTAAGATATAATTAATCCTTATTGGAAGCAAAACCAGCCTATTGGGTTTATCTTAATATTTACATGATTTTCTAGTAGACGTAAAGCATGATGATCCAAATTACAGAAAGATCCATTATACGGAAAACCCCTGGTCCAGAGCATTCTGGATAACAGGTCCCATACCTGTATTCATTTTGAGTTTTCCCGAAATTACAATTGGTTATTGTAGAAGGAAGTTTTACTGTATCAAGGGGGATCCTATTAGCAGAATGGGGACATACTTGTGGGTCCTGAGCCAAAGATTATAAATAATTCTTGTACTATAATAAATATGGTAATATATACTTACAAAAAATATCTGACATCATAGCAACAGTAACACTTTGCCACAACTTAAAGGGATACTGTCATGGAAAAAAACATGTTTTTTTCCAAAACGCATCAGTTAATAGTGCTGCCCCAGCAGAATTCTGCACTGAAATCCATTTCTCAAAAGAGCAAACAGATTTTTTTATATTCAATTTTGAAATCTGACATGGGGCTAGACATTTTGTCATTTTCCCAGCTGCCCCCAGTCATGTGACTTGTGCCTGCACTTTAGGATGGAACTTCTTTCTGGCAGGCTGTTATTTCTCCTACTTAAAGGAAAACTATACCCCCCAAACAATGTAGGTCTCTATAGAAAGATGTTGCATAAAACAGCTCATATGTAAAATCCTGCTTCATGTAAATGAACCATTTTCATAATAATATACTTTTCTAGTAGTATGTGCCATTGGGTAATCAGAAATAGAAAACTGTCATTTTAAAAAATAAGGGCTGCCCCCTGGGATCGTAGGATTCACTGTACTCACAAACATACCAACAAACCATACATGTTAGGTCACATGAGCCAATTAACAGACAGAGTTGTGTCTTTTGCTTCCACACTTCTTCCTGTTACAGTTAGAGCTGCAGTATTTCTGGTCAGGTGATCTCTTCCTGTTACAGTTAAAGTTGTAGTATTTCTGGTCAGGTGATCTCTTCCTGTTACAGTTAGGGCTGCAGTATTTCTGGTCAGGTGATCTCTTCCTGTTACAGTTAGAGCTGCAGTATTTCTGGTCAGGTGATCTCTTCCTGTTACAGTTAGAGTTGAAGTATTTCTGGTCAGGTGATCTCTGAGGCAGCACACAGACCATCACGAAATGGTGGCTCAAGGCAAGAGATGTAAAAGGGCAATATTTACTTAAATATATATTCCAGTTTGGTAAGATTCTTTAATATGCCACTTAATATGTTATGAACTATCTGTTGCTTAAGTGTTCATTTTGGGGGTATAGTTTTCCTTTAATGAAACTGAATTCATATTTGTTGGCGCAACAGCAATTACAGACCCCAGGTTTGGCTTCCATAGATCACACAAATGAAATTACATTTTCAAACAATCCAGGGAGTGTTATGGGGTTTTACTTGTGACAGTCTTCAGCCTGATGGCCATGAAATGAAGCAGATGCTTGTGCTGTACAGATGCTTACATTTATACACACACACACACACTGCAATGCCGCAAAACTGCTAAAGCCTCAATTTATCAACATCAGCGTTTGTTAGATTAGGCACTTAGCTGGCTCAAAGGCACAAAAACAAGAAGTCAGATCTGTTTAAAATCACAAACTCAAAGCAAAAAGAAAACCTTTCATGTCCAACAAAATCTCCCCTTACTCCCTGAATGATCCTCCCTTTTGTTAATGTATTTTAATTACCCTTCTTAAACAAGAGTATAATATCCTTCTTATGCCTATAGCATATATATCACTTCTGGACATTTTGCCTGCTCCTTGTAAAAATGCGAGTAGGCCAATCAGACCAGCACAATGCCTAAAGGTGTCCATACGCAATAAGATCCACTTGTTTGGCAAGGTTGCCAAATGAGCGGATCTTAACCCGATCTGCCTGTTCCTAGGGCGAACAATCAGATTATAGCAAAGGAAATGGGTGCCGATGGGTAGTAATGAGCACATTTATTTGCAAACCATAGATTTGAGGCGAAATTCCGAATTTCGCGTGCAAATTGGCAGAGAAAAAACCCCCATGAGAAAAAACACCCATTGACTTTAATGCATTTGGAGAAAAAAGTCGCCATAAGAAAAAATACCCACTGACTTTAATTCATTTGGAGAAAAAAGTCACCATATGAAAAAACACCCATTAACTTTAATGCATTAGGACAAAAAAAGTTTCCATAAGAAAAAACGCCCATCGACTTTAACAAAAAAGTCGCCATAAGAAAAAACGCCCATTGACTTTAATGCATTAGGACAAAAAAAGTCTTCATATGAAAAAACGCCCATTGACTTTATCCATCAGAACAAAAAAGTCGCCAGAAAAAAAACGCCCATTGACTTTAGGGTAAGGTCACACCGGGCGTTTTGGGGAGATTTAGTCGCCTGGCGACTAATCACCTCGCCTTTGCTGCGACCAATCTCCCCAAAGGCCTTTCCTGAATCTTGTGCTGGCTAAAATGAAAAGCTTTCTCACAAGGAAACTTCGGGCGACTTTGGAAAACGAATCGCTGCGTGTGCTTAAAACCCCGTGGCTATTTATCACGCAAATGAGGAAGTAAACAAATGCTTTAACCACACGCTCAGTTCTCTTGTGCCCTTCCTGCCCCAATTTTGCATATGCAAATTTGGATTCGCCCGAAGTTTGGTATTCGGCCGAATCTTTATTAGGATTTGGCCAAATCCCAAAATACCTAGTACAGAGTATTGGGCATTGAGCATTGAGCATTTTGTTATACTACATTAAAAGGGTGGTTCACCTTTGAGTTAACTTTTACTATGTTATAAATTGTTCAGATCTAAGCAACTTTTACATTGGTCTTGATTATTTAATTTTTATAGTTTTTGAATGATGTACCTTCTTCTGACTCTTTCCAGCTTTCAAATAGGGGTCCCTGTTAGCGACTGCTATACACGTGCTGTTTCTCTCTATAATAAGAGAATAACTAGACCAGAGATGCTGGTGTATTTGGGTAAATCTGGTGTTTGTATCATCTGCCCCTCACTAGTGCCATAGTGTTGCTTCACACGGCTCCGCTCACTCCCAGGTACATTCATACAACTGTGCATGAAAGGTGCAGTCACACCGGTTTCCATTAGGATGAAAGAGAAGATGAAGGAGAAGCCTGTGTGCGGCTGTCATTACTATAGAATAAACAGCACATCAAAGCCACGGAAACTATTCCTATTTGTGGCTTCATTATAGGGGTTATTTATCAAAACCCAAATTTTTCTGTTTTTGTAAATAAACAAAGTCCAACCAAACTAGAATCCACGATTTCCCTCATTTATCAATAAAAAACCACGGAAAAAAAAACGGACGCCCAAAAAGTCAAACTTTTTTATGAAATCAGCGGAAAAGCGAATGTTTAGAATTGCAAATAGGGCCTCTGCCGTTGACTTCTACAGTAACTCGACCGGTTGAAGATGGAGAATTTTCGGATTCTGACTTTTTGCAGCTTCGGGGGTATAATAAATCTTGAAAAATTCTGGATTTTTTCCCACTAAAAATTCAGATTTTATAGTAAAAAATAAATTGAATTTTTCTTGTGTTTAACATTCGGATTTTGATAAATAATCCCCTAAGTGTGACAGGATGCAGTGTGTGTATGTGTTCGGCAGCAGTGTGTGTGTTCCATACGGCCTGTCTCCATTGCAATATGTGTATTTCTACCTATCCCATGGCAATGTG
This sequence comes from Xenopus laevis, assembly GCF_017654675.1. Taxonomy (NCBI): domain Eukaryota; kingdom Metazoa; phylum Chordata; class Amphibia; order Anura; family Pipidae; genus Xenopus; species Xenopus laevis. The sequence goes on from NC_054372.1 coordinate 10,132,102, forward strand.
TCTCCTCCTCACAGCATTGTGTGTCTGTGTGTTCCATAATGTGTATGTTTGTCATAGTTGTGCGTCTGTCTTCTCTGCAGCAATGTGTGTATTTATATCCATCCCAGCCAATAGTGTGTGCACATCCATTCCAGCTTTGTGCATGTGTATCCAGGGCCACCATCAGAATTTGCGGGCCCCATACAAATTTGTGGCAAGAGACTGGTACAAGTAAAATAAAATCCTTTGTGGCCAGCCCCCCGAAGTTAAAAAAAAAATTTGTGGCCAGAGGCCCCCCCCCCAAGTTAAAAAAAACATCAGCTGCCAGGGCCAAGTTAAAAAAAATCAGTGTCCAAAGACTTAGGCGCAACTTGGCTCCTACTTTGAAGCAATTCAGCTCCTGCTGCTGCGCAACTTGGCTCCTACTTCAGTGCAGTTTGGCTTCTATTTCGTCACAACTCAGCTCCTACTTCGGCGCAACTCGGATCCTACTTCGGCGCAACTCGGATCCTACTTCATCACAACTCGTCTCCTGCCGTGGCACAACTCGGCTCCTACTTCGGCACAACTCGGCTCCTGCCGTGGCACAACTTGTCTCCTGCCGTGTCACATCTGGGCTCCTACTTCGGCACTACTCAGCTCCTGCCGTGTCACAACTCTTCTTTGAAGCAACTTGGTTCCTGCTGCAGTGCAACTCAGCTCCAACTTCAGCGTAACTTGGCTACTACTTTGGCACAACTCGGCTCCTACTTCGGCACAACTTGGCTTCAACTTGTAATAATGCTGGGCCCCCCTAAAATATAGAAGCCATTGTACCCCCAGTGTCCCCCTGAGGGTGGTTCTGTGTGTATCCATTCCACAGCCGTGTGTGCCTTCAATAAGTATATGTGTGTATCCAGTCCATAACAATGTGTGTGCTTGTCCTTTCCACACCCGCACATGTGTGTAGTAGCCATGCAGCATTTAGTGATATGTGTGTGTCTGTGTGTACATGACTGTGCACAGCTGTGTGTGTTTACCTAGTATGAGTGTGTGTATAAATATATAAACCTACATACACACATCTGTGTTTAGCTGTTTGTTTGTGAGCATTGGAGCAGGTCCGGACTGAGAATTAAGATAGACCCTGGCATTTCAGGTGAATACAGAGGCCCAAACAGCCCCCACCAGCCCACTAAATACTGACTTTCTATGGGACCTTATAGCAGCCCCTCTGGCATTTGCCAGAACCCACAGATTGCCAGTCCAGGCCTGCATTGGAGGCTGTGTACAAATAGTGTATGTTGCATATATCAGTGATGGTATTGTTCTGTGAGCACAGTATATTTATAAAGCCTGGGTGAGGTTTTGTGTCTATAATTTATATTTAATTGTATGTGTGTGTGTGTGTAGAGTGAAAAAGTATATGTATTGCCCTGCGTGTTTGTATGTGTCTCCTTGTGTAATGTCTGTGACTGTGTGAATATCTGTGCCAGGTGTGTGTGTGTAGCTTAACATGTAACAATGTATAGCTGTGTGTGCTCCCAGCTTTGAGGAGGGTGGGGGGTCTAAAAATCTAAAAAAACGAATACTAATGCATTGTAAGACTACTTGTGTATAGTTATTGCTAATTTTTTGTCTCATCTTTCTATTCAGGCCTCTCCTAATCATACTCCAGTCTCTTATTCAGATCAATTCCCTGTTTCTAGGGTAACTTGGACCTTAGCAACCAGATACTTCACTGATCTGTGTGTAGTAGTGACTGAGCTGTGTGTAGTAGTGTAGTGACTGAGCTGCAGTGTCAGTGTGTAGTAGTGTAGTGACTGAGCTGTATGTGCAGTTGTGTGTGTAGCAAACATCTCGCCCACGGACTCCTGCCCATCGCCTGCACACAAGGGGACTCCTAGAAGAACAGCTGCGGCGCGCTGGGGGTTAAGCTCAGGTCAGGCGCTGATTGGCTGCGGGGAGGAGAGAGGCTGCTGAGCGGCCAGAAGTTTTCAGTGGGCGTGGCTTGAGCTGCAGCCTGCGGTCCCCTGAATCACAAAGCCTGCGGGGAGGCGCACGGACAACACGGAGCTTCTTTCTACAGCTCCGAATCCACTTGGTTTGGTTCCCAGTCACACCGGCACCTCGGGCCGCACAGACACGGAGTGGGAGTCCCCGTGTGTGACATACAGACCTGTATATATATATATATGTGTGTGTGTATAGAGTGAGGGACACCCCAGCGCCTCAGCCTCCTCCTCCTGTCACCCCCGGGGAAGCGCCTTGTTGTACCGGACTCGCTGCAACTCAGCCGGGATCATTGGGAGGAGCCGCACATGGGGGAGACAAGGGATTTACACTGACCTACTGCTGCTGCTACTGGGGGATATAATTGTGTCTATAGGAGAAGATCCCACCTGGGACCTGCTGGAGGTGAGTCACATCATTGTGCTGATCCCAAACAACTCCCGGCGACCCTTGTATGGGGGGGGGGACAGGTTATCCAATGGGCTTATTATCCAGCTATACATGATGTACTGTACAGTATTACTGGGTCACCTCCATCCATCCTCCTCACACTCACTCTATGACTCCCCCAATAACTGCTGCTCACATTGGATCCCCTGCACTCACACACTCACACTTCATTGCTACAAAACGGCTCCAACAACGGCTGAAACAAAGTATCCCTTGGGCTTATTTACTACATATGTCCCAAATCCGTCTGTCCCCTTCCTACCTACTTGTTCTTTTCCTTCTCTTCATACTATTCTGTGCGTTTATTGGTAATTTAAATGTTTATCTTCTATCATCTATCTTTGTCTGTCCCTTTATCTGTCATCTATCTCTATCTCTCTCTCTCTTTATATCATCTATCAATCATCTATCTATCTATCTATCTATCTATCTATCTATCTATCTATCTATCTATCTATCTATCTATCTATTGATCTATCTATTATCTATCACTATCTATCTATCATCTATCTATCTATCTATCTATCTATCTATCTATCTATCTATCTATCTATCTATCTATCTATCTGTCATCTATCATCTATCGATCTAACTATTGATCTATCTATCTATCTATCTATCTATCTATCTATCTATCTATCTATCTATCTATCTATTATCTATCTGTCTATCTATCTATCTATCATCGTTCTCTCTCTAAATCAGTAGCTTTATTATCTACATGTTGTTATATCATCTATCTTTTCTATCAATTATTTCTAACAATCAAATACGTATCAGCTGATGTATTTATCGTGGATTTGGATTATTTATGACAATATAGACTGTGTATAAGTAACTGTGGCTCCTGTGTATGAAAATGTGCCCGTGTGACAGTTCAGCAATGAGTTCCCCGAACAGAAGAGGGATTGTGGATAGAGTGAATGCTTTATGGTACAGAAAGCGAAAGTGAATGGCCCTTATGATACAATGATCCAAATATTGGGATGTAAAGTAGCAGGTTCCCCCCAACCCCTCTGATAAATAAGCGCTAGTTGTTCCGTAGAGAGACCCAGCGGGGCTCAGAGCTGCCATGTGTCTCAGGCAGGATCATTTCTGCTCTGTCTCCTGCAGCTCAACAGTGAGCTCGGCCGATCTGCTCTATGCGCAATGATGTAGTTGTATAGAACCTTTTGGGGGAGGTGGGGTTTCATTGCACCCCTAGTAACCCCACAGCTGCAGACATGTGTTAGCTCCATATATCACTGTCATTGCATTCTGTAATGCCCAATAATCCCAAAGTACTGCTCTCCCAGCCCTCTGCTTTCCCTCTTCATTACAGCCCCCCTGTACTGATTGACGTCCTCATCACACTGCCCTGTACCCCCACTTTTTTGGAATTTAACAGAAACCCCCTGTATAAGTCTACTATTAGGACCTCTCATTCCTGCAATTTCCCATTGTACAATATTGCTAATTATTGTTTCATATTAATTAATATTTCATTCATATATGAATCTAGTATTCAGATATAGATCGTTATATATAATTAGTTATTTTTAGCGTTGTTGCACTGAATTTCCCAGAATTCCCCCAAAGCCATCCGCTGTACAACGGCATTTTGAGGGCCCCTTTCAGCAGCCCCTGTTCCTCATCAGTCGGTCAGACTAAATCAAACGAAAATGCTATGTTATGAATGTTGCCATTCAGTATAGTAAAAAAAAAAAAAAAATCAGAACTTAATGTTGTTTACTCAGGAATAAAAATGTCCCTGCTTTCATTAGCTAATTTGGGGTCTGACCCCGGCGGACATCCGCACGACCCCATACAGATGAAGTACTGTATTCATCCCCTGGAACTAAAGCCCCTCTGTGCTCTCTGAATAAAGCTTTTCACAGCAGTCACTTTACTGTATAGTGTGTAAGCGCACACACAGCACATGGTTTTTTCCTATAACAAGCATCTTAACCCCTTTGCTGCGCCAAAACAACATCAGGAAAAAAAAAAGTTTGTACCCTCCGGTGCCAAAGTGGTTAAGAGCTCCTGCTGAGAATTTGTAAGCCAAATACAAGGTGTAATTATTTAACTTGTTGGATTCAGTACTTGGATTGTTGTTGTGTGTCCCCGGGGTACGGAGCGTTTAGATCAAGCCCTTTTACAAGTGCCTGGAATTCAGACACTGTTTAGAGAGTGAGAGTTAAAGGGTAATTAATATACTCTTCTGCGCGATCCTTAAGGAGAACTATCGCGAAAATGAAAATTTACTATAAGCTTCATCATACTGAAGTAACACACTTTCTAAATATAATCAATTAAATATTCTGCATTGTTTTTGAAATAATCAAGTTTATCTTCACTATTCCTCTCTCAGCATCTGTTTCTCTTCATTCTGTCTTCATGCAGCAGTTGGGTGTCAGATATTCATTGACAGTTAGATCCAATATATCTTATAGGGGGGCTCCTTTTGCCTAGAAGATGTATTAGAGCTCACTCTATTAAAATCACCAGACATCATGTCTCTCTACATACAGGAGTTGGGTGTCGGATAATCACTGACGGTTAGATCCAATATATCTTATAAGGGGCTCCTTTTGTCTAGAAGATACATTAGAGCTTACTCTATTAAACTCACCAGACATCATGTCTCTCTACATGCAGGATTTGTGCAAAAGGCAGTTATTTTGTTACATTTTATGTGTACTGGAATCAGTTATTTGAGTGAGCTCTAATACATCTGCTAGAAAAGGAGCCCCCCTATAAGATATATTGGATCTAACTGTCAATTAATACCCAACACCCAACTCCTGCATGAAGAGAGAATGAAGAGAAACAGATGTTGAGAGAGGAATAGTGAAGATAAACTTGATTATTTCAGAAATGATGCAGAATAACTGTTTATATTTAGAAAGTTTGTTATTTCGGGGTGCTGAAGCTTATATTATTTTATTATTATTATTTAATTCATTGTATTTACAAAGTTTCTTATTTTAGTATAATGAAACTTATATTAAATTTTCATTTTCGCAATCGTTCTCATTAAATCCACTTGTCCCGTCACATCCGTGGCTAGCAGAATCAGCCTCACTTCTAGGGAGCATCGCTTTCACTAGCAAATAAATGACAAAATCAGTCCCAACACCGGTGGAGTTTACAATCTAATCTCCCTGCCGCAGGCACCTGCTCTAGGGGGCAATTCGTTGGAAGTTGTCGCACCTTTTACTATGTTTTTGGACTGGGAGGAACATACAAATTCTAGGCAGGTACTTGTAGACTGTGGTTGGAACCAAACCAAAGAACCCAGTAGTTGAAGACAGAATTTCAACGAACTATTGTGCCACAGAAATGCAGCAATAATCAAGAAACTCCATAAGGAGGGTTCCTGACCCTCAGATTCAGTAATACTAACTCACAGTTCCTCCATGCTGCATAATTCATAACCCTCCCCATTGGTGAATAAAGGATAATATTAAAGGGGTGCTTCACCTTCAAGTTTCACCGTCAATTTTTAGGATGTTTTAGCATGGATAATTCTAAGCAAATTTTCAATTGGTCTTCATTATTTCTTTTTAAAAGTTTTTAAATAGTTTGCCTTTTTCAGCTTTCAAATTGGGGTCACTGACCCCATCTACACACAAATGCTCTGCAAGACTACAAACTTTATTGTTACTGCTACTTTTTATTACTCATCTTTCTATTCAAGCTTCTCTTATTCATATTCCAGTCTTTTATTCAAATCAGTGCATGGTTGCTAGGGGAATTTGGACCCTAGCAACCAGATTGCTCAGCTTGCAAACTGGTGACCTACTGAATAAAAAAAAGTCAAAAAAACAAAAATAATGAAAACCAACTGCAAATTGTATCAGAATATCACTCTGTACATCACACTAACAGTTAACTCAGCCCCTTTAATTAAATACATGTGCCATACATTTTGCAGTGTATCGTTGGGGTGCTGGGGTCAAGTCCAAACAGGGTGCTGAATTGTAAGGTGCTTGCTGAGACTCACACACACCTTTGTGCACAAATACTTTAAAAAATCCCTTGTAAAATATACATTTTGTGCACAGGCCCTTAAAAAATTAGAGCAAAACCGGGGGTGGGGGATTGATCCTAGAGGATTTATGTACATGTTGAAAAGGGAAATTAGATTGCAAGCTCCTCTGGTGAAGAAGATAATGTAAAGCGTGACTATGTTCCCCATAAAGCACAGATATCTACACTAGTCCCCTTTTGACCCCCTATTAATTTGTCCTTGTGTTTCTTCATCATAGGTGAATTATTTCTGTGCATCTATCTGTGGAAAATGGAATTGCAATTGGCTCTCCTGATTGTGGGGATAATCACCTTCTCAGACTCAGCAAGAGGTAAGGGTGATAAATATCAGCAAGCATGGAAATTTGTAGCTCCAGTGGAAGTGCCAACCATGGTTTATTTGGTTAAGGTGGATAAAGAGTTGCTTTCTTGAAGGGATTCAGTCAGGATTTTTATGGTGTAGTTTTTATTTCTAAATGACACTGTTTACACTGCAAATAATTCACTGTACAATATAAAATGTCATTCCTGAACCAGCAAGTGTATTTAGTTGTAATATTGGTGTGTAGGTGCATCTCAGGTCATTTTGCCTGGTCATGTGATTTCAGAAAGAGCCAGCACTTTAGGATGGAACTGCTTTCTGGCAGGCTGTTGTTTCTCCTACTCAATGTAACTGAATGTGTCTCAGTTGGACCTGGATTTTACTATTGAGTGTTGTTCTTAGATCTACCAGGCAGCTGTTATCTTGTGTTAGGGAGCTGTTATCTGGTTACCTTCCCATTGTTCTGTTGTTAGGCTGCTGGGGGGGAAAGGGAGGGGTGATATCACCCCAACTTGCAGTACAGCAGTAAAGTGTGACTGAAGTTTATCAGAGCACAAGTGACATGACTGGGGGCAACTGGGAAACTGACAATATGTCTAGCCCCTTGTCAGATTTCAAAATGAAATATTAAAAAACCTGTTTGTTCTTTAAAGAAAGTGCAGAAGTCTGCAAGTTTTATGAAAAAATCATGTTTTCCAGTGACAGTATCATTTTAACCTCTGTGAATTGTAATTTAGCAACAACTTAGGGGCTATAAGCCTGTTTTGTCCCTTAAATAAATAACTGCCCACAGTAACCAGTCTTTAGGGCAACTTCATAGAGTTATAGAGAATATTGTTGCCTTTTCCTTAACGTAATATGTGCTCACCCGGGACAGATGCAGTTTATATTCCTTATCTTCCATTTAACTGGTTGCTGCATCATTGGCCACTATTCTAGGCTGAGGAGGGGAGTCCAAGATAAGACTAAATCAAACAGCCTTGTGCTTTTCCAAAAGGCACAGCAATGACTCTGCCCGTCGGCCATCACCTACCGTGACACTTGCCATTGGGAGATAATCTCCCCATAAATAAAATCACTTCACTAGAAGCCCCTGGGTGTCAGGGAGGTGATTGGTTTATCTGATGAAACACAATGTTATGTGGTTTCTAATGAGCAGCTCGAAGGGCAGTGTTTCTAAAATGTACTGGAATAAAATCAATTTTGCTCTCTTGCTCTCCTGCTTGTGTGGTTACAATAGTTTATGGATTAATATATCCAGAATTCTCCGGACTTGGGGTTTTCCTGATAATGGATCTTTGTGTACTTTGGATCTTCATACCTTCATTCTACTAAAAAAACATTGAAACATTTAAAAACACAGTAGGGTTTAGATTTTAGATTGATAGGGTTTTTTTTTCCATCAACAAGGATTAATTATATCTTAGTTGGGATCAAGTACAAGTTACTGTTTTATTATTACACAGAAAAAGGAAATCAATTTTAAAAATTGGATTATTTGGATAAAATTAGGTATGCACCGAATCCAGGATTCGGCCTTTATTAGCAAGATTCGGCCGAATCCTTCTGCCTGGCAAACAGAATCTGAATCCTAATTTGCATATGCAAATTAGGGGTGGGGAGGGAAATCTCTTGACTTTTCTGTTACAAAACAAGGAAGTAAAAAATGCTTTCCCCTACCCACCCCTAATTTGCATATGCAAATTAGGATTCGGATTCGGTTCGGTATTCGACCAAATCTTTCGCAAAGGATTCGGTGGTTCGGCCGAATCCAAAATAGTGGATTCGGTGCATCCCTAGATAAAATGGAGACGGGCTTTCTGGATAATGGGAAATCAGTCTTTAAAATTTTAATTATTTTGATAAAATGGAGTCGATGGGTGATGGCCTTCCTGTATTTCAGAGCTTCCCGGATAATGGGTTTCTGGATAACAGATCCCACACCTGTACAGAGAAATCAGTCTTAAAAATGTTAATTGTTTTGATAACATGGAGCCTATGGGAGATGGCCTTCCTGTATTTCAGAGCTTTCTGGATAACAGGTTTTCCGGATAACGCATACTAAACCTGAATTATGTGAATCATGGCAATATGCCAAAAACTATACCAAATCCCAAAACAGACTGAATTGCTTACATATTTGTAGCCTTGGGCGACTCCTTAATAGTATCGAATTCAGACCAAATCCACAACCCTTAATTTGTTTCATTTTTGAAGCAAGCCCTTTTTTTAAAAAATTATTTTTGTGCACAAATGAATAAGCAAATTAGGGTTTTGGAATCTGTGTAGTATGTGCCCATTTCTTGGATATTTTGAAAGGATTCTGTATTCGTTTGGATCCGAATGTGATTTGCCAGATTTTGCTAAAACCTGTTAAGTTTGTTGCGGTTGGTTGTCTGGAATTTGGTTGAAATGATGAGAAACTTGGAAACTGTGTGGAGTCTGTCAGTATCTCATTACAGAACAAATATACCGACTGTTGGCTTGTCTTTAACTTCTGAGCCCTCTGCTCAGTCTGAAACAGTAAATGTCTATTTAAGAGATACTCAGAACCAAATCCTGCCCAGTGACTAGCGTTGAATATTCTAATGATCTGATATGCGGCTCTCAGCAGAATCATTGACTTTTTGTTGCTTCATGACCATGAGATTAAATGGAGCATTTAATATATATATATATATATATATAGCTCCAAAGGTTGCCAGCACTCTCGAAAAAAGGAATTAATTTGCCTGGGTGCAGAAACAACAAAATACAACTGTAGAAAGATCCGCACTCACAGGTCTTATAGAGAAAAATAAATAATTTATTAGTTACACAGGACTGACATTTCGGCCTACCCAAGTCCTGTGTAACTATATATAGTGAATAAAGTACCCCCTCTTGTAAAATATAAGGATATTATAAGTTACCGAGGAGTTTCATGACCATATAAAAGTATGAGGCCGAAGGCCGAGTGCTTTTATACAGGTCATGGAACTCCGAGGTAACTTCTAATATCCTCATATTTTGCAACTGGGGGTACTTTATTTATTATAATACACAAATTTCAGTGAGTCATGTGACAGAAATGACATCAGAACTCACCGTTTATAACTGATGACATCAGAACTCACCGTTTATAAGGATATAATTTACAGGATATTCATGGCTTTTGTGTATTTTATATATATATATATATATATATATATATATATATATATATATATATATATATATATATATATATATAAAAATATATATATATATATAATACACAAAAGCCATGAATATCCTGTAAATTATATCCTTATAAACGGTGAGTTCTGATGTCATCAGTTATAAACGGTGAGTTCTGATGTCATTTCTGTCACATGACTCACCGAAACTTGTGTATTATAATAAATAAAGTACCCCCAGTTGTAAAATATGAGGATATTAGAAGTTACCTCGGAGTTTCCTGACCTGTATAAAAACACTCGGCCTTCGGCCTCGTGTTTTTATATGGTCATGAAACTCCTCGGTAACTTATAATATCCTTATATTTTACAAAAGGGGGTACTTTATTCACTATATATATATATATATATATATATATATATATATATATATATATAAATATCCCATAGGTGACGGCACTCCAAATAATAATCAGGATACACAGGTCATCAAGTCATAATCGAGGTTTATTGGTGGACCAACGTTTCGATTCCGTATTGGAATCTTCATCTCACCCTGACGAAGATTCCAATACGGAATCGAAACGTTGGTCCACCAATAAACCTCGATTATGACTTGATGACCTGTGTATCCTGATTATTATTTGGAGTGCCGTCACCTATGGGATATTTGTATAATTGTACAGACTGGCACCCAGCATTTGGACATTGCTTATGGTGTGCGTTCCACGCTCGCTTGGACTATATATATATATATATATAAAAATAAAAAAATAGTGTGAAAGCTGCATTCCCTTAGAGCTGGGTGCCTAGAACCAAAAAGATTTAATACATACAATGAAGGTGGTCCGTGCTCCAAAAACCAGTATTTCTCAAAGTGCTTTATTCTATAAGTTACACCAAGCAGGAGACTATACATATGGAATAAAGCACTGAGAAATAGATATTTGGAGTATGGATCACCTTCATTGTGTGTGTGTATGTATGTATATATATATATACACGTATGTCTTTCCTTGCACGAGCTAGTGCTGTACAGCAGGCTACACTCTCGTCTACTGTTTCCTATAGACATGTAGTGTGTTATTGTCTTATATATCAGTATATTTCTAGCTACAGCTCAAGAACCACGCAGTGTTTTCTCAGTTGGCATTTTCAGCCAGTAGAGAAGAACATGAACCCGACTTTTCTCTAATAAAAATGAGGGATTTAGCCAGATCCTGGATCCTTCCTGAAAGATTCTGCCCAATCCCGAAACTGAATCTGAACCCTCATTAAGCACAAGAAAATTGGGATTAGGAATGGTTAAAGAGAAACATAAAATTTGTGATGGAAAGAAGTGATTTTATGGTTTTGGATTCGGTACGGCCAGGCACTTGGATTCGGTCATATATGAATCTTACTGTAAAAGGCTGAATCCTGAACTGAATCCTGGGTTGGGAGCATCCCTAATAAAAAAACTACTAAAATACCAGGCTGTGCAGTAGGGTATAGGCACTATTGATGTGCCATCAGTTTTTGGCCTTCTTCCCATATAGTAACACAGCAGTCTGCCCTATGGATCTGTACATCGACACAAATGCAGGACTCGGTGTGGTGGAACGCAATAAAATCCGTTGCAAATGGTAAAATTTGGAATGTAAGGGTCCTAAGGCTCCCTGAGCCAAGGGCCATGTTTAGATTTAGAGGACAAAATAAAATTTGTGGGTATGAATGCCCAATCAATGGCGCTTCAGCTGTTGCAAAACAGCTCCCGTCTTTCACCTTTGCATCTGCCATCTTGCTCCACCTTCTCCATTGTGCTCCGCAGGCACCACCTCGCTGATCTTGCTAGTAATACGTTTGCAATTAATCAAGGCCAATGCTTTCCATTTATTAGAGATATCCCTGTCTTTTTAAATGATCTGGTAACCAGGAGTTGCATCTGATCTGGTGTAAGTAGGGGTGCTGATGACCCACAGGAAATATTGAGACCCAATTTCTTCTTACCATGGGGAGGCACAATTATCAAAGGTCGAATTTCGAATTCATGTGAGTTTTTAAAAACTCCCCTAAACTCCTATAAAATTCGAAATTTGACCAATTGAAATTTATTTAAAAAAAAAAAAAATCGAATTTTTCTGACACGGGTGAATTAAATCGACCTGAAGAATCGAATTTGATTTGAATTTAAAGAATTCGGTTCGAGTTTTTTATCTGAAAAAACCTTGAATGTCAGGAAGGCTGCAAACTACTCCAAATTGATCCCTGGATGTCTCCTATTGATTCAACAGCAATTTGGCAGGTTTTAGGTGGAGAATAGTTGAATAGTTCTTAAAGGACCAGTAACATCAAAACATTTTTTTTAAAATTCGTTAGAATACATCGAAAAAATTTTTTAAATCGCAAAGTCTTTATTAAGAAATAACTCACCAAAACTCCACTTGTGCTCCTCTTCAGAAAATGATTGAGCGATCCATCTTTCGGTGCTCGATTTTTCCTTCCTTATAGGAGATAGCCAGGGAGGAGAAATTGAGTGCCGCACAATGGATCATCGCCCTGTCGCCTTTTCTGAAGAGGAGCACAAGTTTCGGTAAGTTATTTCTTAATAAAGCCTTTGCAATTTTAAAGTTTAATTTGTCTTGGTGGGTTTTTTTCTATGTATACTAACAATTTTTAAAGAATTGTTGATGTTACTGGTCCTTTAATGGGCCAGAGTATGATAAATCTTGAAAATCAAATTTTTTAGGGATGCACTGAATCCGGTTCGGGATTCGGCCAGGATTCGGCCTTCTTCAGCAGGATTCGGCTGAATTCTTGTGCCTCGCCGAACGGAATCCTAATTTGCATTTGTAAATTAGGGGCGGGTAGGGAAATCACGTGACTTTTCATCAGAAAAGAGGAATTTTTTCCACTTTTTCCTTTCCTGCCCCTAATTTGCGTATGCAAATTAGGATTCGGTATTCGCCCGAATCTTTCATTGGGGATTTGGCTGAATCCCAAATAGTGGATTCGCTGCATCCCTAGAATTTTTTTAAAAAAACTCTTATCGAATTTGAATAACTCCTTGGTCAAATTTGATAGTTTTGGCCATGAAAAAAATTAGAAAATTTGAATTTTCAATTTGACCCTTGATACATCTGCCCCTTAAAGTGAAGAGGGATTAAATTAAAAAAACAAAACAGGCCTGGAACGTTATCACCCCTGTGACATGGGATTAGTCGGTGTCTTTGCAGCTGTCACGCTGATTGTTCTTAGTGTTTAATGTAGCATTAAAACAACTGGATCTCTATAGAACGGCTCCTCCTTTGTTGTGATTCAGCATTCAATGGCTAATGACTTGTGTTTTCTGCGTAATCCTACCTGCTAAAGCCCAATCTCTGTGTTCTGATCATTTATTCTTTTACTTTGCTGGTTGCTTAATCCCCTCCAGTATCCCACCCTCCTCCACCCCTTCGCCCACTGGCTTTGCACATGATGTTTTTGCCTCGTCGGTCACATTAACTGGAGCCTTCGCTTTAGAAGTGTGAAATTGCACAGATTGTTAAAGAACAGGGGGAAAGAAAATAAACATCAGAAAAAAGAAACACTGCACATCTGGCAGAGCTTTCAGGTTACATTTTGGTGCCGAAAATTGTGAAAGTGCAGTGCGTAATTTCTAATTTGTCTCCTAAACTATCGGTGAACTCGTGAGGAATGTGGCGTAGTGTGTGCCCTAGACGTGGCCCGTGGTGTGAGCAGGATTATTGGGCAAGTGAAAGTCTCTCTACTGCATTGTGGCTTGAACTTGTCTGAGCATTAAAGGGGATGTACACCCAAAAATCTGATTTTGCCAAATGAAAGAAAGTTTCATTCCAAGCCAAGTTCCAGTATACATTGTTTACAAATTTACTTCTGCCCCGGTGGCTGTGACTGTTGAAATAATGTAGCAGAAGCTTCCCGATAAGGATTAATAATAATTATATATATATAATAATATATATATTAACTTATATTATAGCACAGATAAAGGAAATCATTTTGAAAGTATTTAGATAAAATAGAGTCTATGAGAGACAGCTTGTCTATAATTCAGAGCTTTCTGGATAATGGGTTTCCGGATAACAGATCCCATTCCTGGACCTGGTAGAGCGAAGTGAATTAACCTGCGGTGCACTGGAACAGACAAAAGATCTATTGTTTTATCTGAACACGTTCCATTGAAAGTTTATTTCTCAGCCGCCTGTTCTTGTTTTAATTTTTCCCTGACACATTATTTCTGTCCGGAATGTTGTGCTACACGTGCGAATTACACATATCCGTGGGCTCCACCCTCCCTTCTAGCACCTTCTAAACCACGGCCGCTGTCCTGTGTCGGCTGATTTAAATAATGAAAAAACAAAACAAAATGAAATGTTAAGCTGGCCATAGATGTTGAGATTTTTTAAAGATCCGATCCTCATTGTGAGACCACAATTTTCTCAGAACGATTGTAATACGAATTGACCATCAACTAAAAAGACCAATTTGCCAGGAAAACAAAGGGGAGCTGCCTGCTTGGCCCTGCAAACATAGATACATTGCACTGGGACCCACAAACATTTTTTGACCTGGCCGATCAATTTCCTGACAGATGTCGGCGGAAAATATACGATTGTTCGAATCCCACTAACCGCACAATAATTTCGAAGGATTGGTCGACTAAAATCGGTCGTTCGGCAAGAAGAATCATCGCGCCTATGGGGACCTTGACTGTGCAGATCGGTCTTATTGGACGTCTTCCTTTTTTTATAAACTCAATTTATTTTTCAGTTTCTACGGCCTGTGACCTTGGCAACGAGAGTGCAGGTTGATTACAAAAGATATTTTTATTACTTATATTTTCAACCTCCCGACTGGTTGCAAGATTGAGCATGACCTTAGCAAGCGGATAACATAAATACCCACTAGCAAGTGGCAGAATCACCATTTACTGTACTTTTGGAGAGGTTACCAAACAAGCAGAACTTTCCCGATTTGGTCACCAATGTGCTGGGTGGAATCTCCAGGCCAATGATCAGATCATAATGGGCCCCAAGGGAGATCCATTGGCAGAGGACCTCATTGATTCACTCAAGCTGTCCTTTCATATGATGTCCCAAATAAGTGCTGGTTTATAAACCTATAACGGCAAATATGGTTAAATGGGTTGTTCACCTTTAAATTAACTGTTAGTATGATGTAGAGAATGATATTCTGAGTCGATTTGCAAATGGTTTTCATTTCTTTTTATTATTTGTAGTTTTTGAGTTATTTAGCTTTTTAATTCAGCAGCTCTGTAGTTGGCAGTTTCAGTAATCCAGTTGCCAGGTACAAATTACCCTAGCAACCATGCATTGATTTGAATAAGAGACTGGACTATGAATAGGAGAGGCCTAAATAGAAAGACACATTATAAAAAATAGCAATAACAATACATTTGTAGCCTTACAGAACATTTGTTTTTAGATGGGGTCAGTGACCCCCACTTGAAAGCTGCAAAGTGTTAGCAGAAAAAGGCAAATAATTCAAAATATCAATAATGAAGACCAGTTGAAAAGTGGCTTAGAATTAGCCATTCTATAACATAATAAAAGTTAACTTAAAGGTTTAAGTTCTCCTTTAAATGTAATAGCAAGGCATACAAGTATATTTAAAGGTGAACTAAACCCTAAAAATTAATAGGGCTAAAAATGCCATCTTTTATATAGTGATATATATTATATATATTACATATATATTTTATATATTGCACGAGGCTAAAGTTTGAGCTTGTCAATAGCAGCAATGATCCAGGACTACAAACTTGTCACAGGGGGTCACCATCTTGGAAAGTGTCTGTGACACTCACATGCTCAGTGGGCTCTGATTGGCTGTTGAGAAGCTAAGCTTAGGGCTCGTCACTAATTATCCAGCAGAAAATTAGCTTCCCTGTAATATAAGCTGATGCTACAGGTTTGCTGATTATTAAATTCTGATGCTAATTGCACTGGTTTCTGTGCTGCCATGTAGTAATTATCTGAATTAATTACTAATCAGCCTTATATGGTGACATTTCTATTCTATGTGTACTGTATATTGTGAGTGGCTCCCTAAGCTCAGTAAGTGACAGCAGCACAGAGCATGTGCAGTGAATCAGCAGAAAAGAAGATGGGGAGCTACTGGGGCATCTTTGGAGACACAGATCTTTACTGCTAAAGGGCTGTGGTTGCCTTGGGCTGGTACAGAAGTACAACATTTCTAGCTACTGCTTTAGTTTAACTTTCCTTGTCCTTTAAGGAGCAACAGAAGCACTAGCTATAAAGAGGTTCCGGTCATTTTTCCTGTGGAGCATTTAACCCCTTAGCTCAGTGATCCCCAACCAGTGGCTCGTGAGCAACATGTTGCTCTCCAACCTCTTGGATGTTGCTCCCAGTAGCCTCAAAGCAGGCACTTATTTTTGAAATCCAGGCTTGGAGGCAAGTTTTAGTGGCACAAAACCCAAATATACTGCGAAACAGAGCCTCATGTACGCTGCAAGTCCACATAAGGGCTACCAAATGCCAATAATATTTCATATTTTGCACCTGTAGGAACATCTTGCATGATTATGTTGCTCTCCAACTTATTTTACATTTAAATGTGGCTCACGGGTAGAAAAGGTTGGGGACCCCTGCCTTAGCTCAAGGGTTTCTCCCAGCACTACTAAAGGTTACAACCAGGACCACCATCAGGGGGGATGGGCCCAGTTCTTTTTGTTTGTTGGGGGGGCCCGGTGCTTTTTGGATGTTTGGGGGGCCCGGTGCTTTTTGGGTGTTGGGGGGGGCTTGGTGGCTGTACTCACACTGTGGCAGGGCCCCTGCTGCCGTCAGAGAGCTGCAGAATGGGGTGGGGAGGAGGGACCTGTAGTGGCTGCATGTTGCTTTCCCCTCCCCTGCTACAAGAAGAAGCCGCAAGGGAAACAGGCTGAGAAAAGGAACAGAATAGAATCAGGGGAAGGGAAACAAATGTGCAGCCACTACAGGTCCCTCCTCCCCACCCCATTCTGCAGACACAGCCACCTTGAAACACACTAATACAAGTTCTTTTTATATTTTGGCCCTGGACATATATTAATAATAAGGGAGGGGGAGTCAACAGACACTTAAGCAACTTTTCAGTTGGCCTTCATTATTTATTTTTACAGGTTTTTAATTATTTGCCTTCTTCTGGCTCTTTTGATCTTTCAAGTGATCTTTCGTGTAAAAAACAAATGCTCTGTAAGGCTACAAATGGATTGTTATTGCTACTTTCTATCACTATATTTAGGCCCTCTCCTATTCATATTCCAGTCTCTTAGTTCAAATCAATGTGTGGTTGCTAGGGGAATTTGTACCCTAGCAACCAGCTTGCTGACATTTCTAACTGGAGAGCTGCTGAACAAAAAGCTAAATAACTAAAAATCCACAAATAATAAAAATCAAATGCAAATTGTATCAGAATATCCCTTTCTACATCATACTAAATGTAATTCAAAGGTGAGCAACCCCTATGGTTAATGGTTCTAAGCTACTTGTGCCCAAAAGAAACACGTCTGCTTATAAAGGTTCCTCAGGAGAGACAGTTCTGGTAGGGGCAGGGGGGCACAGGGGGTACTCCTGGCCCAGGCCTAACGGGGGGCCCGGCTGTGCTGCACTTTTCTGAATAGCTGGGCCCCCCTTGACAGCGGCCGAAGTCCTGAAGCCGCGAAAATACCCGGAGTAACAAAAGGAGCCGAAGTTAAAGTCCTGAAGCCACTCGTTCAATTCTAATTTAATTTTTCAAACCCCTAGCCACCAATGTATTATTTTAATATAGGCCCCTGCAACCAATGTTTTGTTTTTTTTTTTAAATATTCTCTGGGGCCCCAATGTTTTTTTTAACTTGTAAGGGGGGCCCTGGCGCCAATGTTATTTTTAACTTATAGGAGGCCCTGGTCACCAATTATTTTTTTTAACTTGTAGGGGGGGCCTTGACCACCAATTTTTTTAAAAAAAAACTTTTATGGGGGGCCCTGGTGCCACAGTTTTTTTTCAACTTATAGGGGGCCCTGCTCATCAATGGCTTTTCATAACTTGTGTGTGTGGGAGGTTTAACGTTTTTAGCGCTGATGGCTGTGTGGTCTTTTAACTGTGTTGTGGGCTGGATCTGGGGTGGGCGGGGCCAATGGGGCCCCGAAGATTTTGTTGTACGGGGCCCCGTGATTTCTAATGGCGGCCCTGGTTACAACACTCCATTTTTGGGGTAAATCCAAATGACCTCTGTTGCCCGCTCAGCACTCAAGACAGAAAAAAAAAAGTTGGTTAAAAGACGTTTTGTGTTTTCCTAGAAATAAATCAGAGGCGTTCGGCCGTCCTCCTCTGAAAGTTATTGCCACGGATGTTTCAGATCTGTATTTTGTGCTGTCATAATTATAGGTGTTCAGCCCAGTTACTGCTCAGTGTGGTTTCCAGTTAAGAAATGTGGGTTCTGTATCCAGTTGCTGTGGGTAGTGTCTTCACAGAGGCATTCCTTCTAACCAGCTCTATTTTATATCCCCTTTAATATTACAACTTAATAGTAAATGGCTGATGTACATATTTGTAGTCATATAGAGGCTCTTTTCATAGATATCCCCTACCATTCCTGTTACAGAATGCTCGGGACCTGGGTTTTTTCCAGATAACAGATCTTTCTGTAATTTGGATCTTCATGCGAAAAGTCAATTAGAATATCATATAAACATTAAATAAACCCAGTAGTTTGCTTTTGCTTCCAACAAGGATTAATTATATCTTAATTGGGATCAAGTACAAGGTACAGGTATGGGACCAGAATGCTCGGGACCTGGGATTTTCTGGATAATGGATCTTTCTGTAATTTGGATCTTCGTACCTTAAGTCTACTAGAAAATCATGTAAACATTAAATAAACCCAATAGGGCAGACATACTAAATAGAACTAAAGGATTCCCAGCCGTTAAAATGTT
The DNA here is from genome assembly GCF_017654675.1 of Xenopus laevis. Taxonomy (NCBI): domain Eukaryota; kingdom Metazoa; phylum Chordata; class Amphibia; order Anura; family Pipidae; genus Xenopus; species Xenopus laevis. The sequence continues at coordinate 10,150,955 of NC_054372.1, forward strand.
TTTGGGGTTGTCGTTGACAATGTTCAGCGATTTGGCTCATTTTTCGAAATAAACAATTGTGTCAGTTCAGTGGAATGTGTTTGACTGCTTTGAGTGCACCTTTGTGTTGTGTAGGGTGTTAGAGCTCAGTGGTAATGCCGCGCTCGAACACAGCTTCAATTCAGTGTAGTAGTGGGATTCATGATTTGTAGAAAGTCTGAAATGAAAGGCCAGTTTATTAAAAGTCGAGATCAGTTATTTTCTATATGGTATGGGACCTGTTATCCAGAATGCTGGGGACCTGGGGCTATCCGGATAACGGATCTTTCTGTAATTGTGATCTTCATACCTTAAGTCTACTAGGAAATCATTTAAACATTAAATAAACCCAATAGGCTGGTTTTGCTTCCAATAAGGATTGATTTTGGTTTTGCTTCAAATAAGGATTGATTATAATGATTTGGTTCATTTTTCAAAATAAACAATTGTGTCAGTTCAGTGGAATGTGTTTGAGTGCAACTTTGATTGTGTAGGGTGTTAGAGCTCAGTGGTAATGCTGGGCTCGAACAACTGCTTCAATTCAGTGTAGTAGTGGGATTCATGATTTGTAGAAAGTCTGAGATGAAAGGCCAGTTTATTAAAAGTCCAGATCAGTTATTTTTAGGGATGCACCGAATCCAGGATTCGGCCTTTTTCAGCAGGATTCGGATTCGGCCAAATCCTTCTTCCTGGCCGAACCGAATCCGAATCCTAATTTGCATATCAAATTAGGGACGGGAAGGGAAATTGCCTGACTTTTTGTCACAAAACAGGAAGTAAGAAATGTTTCCCCTTCCTACCCCGGAAGATTCGGATTTGGTATTCGGCCGAATCTTTCGTGAAGGATTCGGGGGTTCGGCCGAATCCAAAATAGTGGATTCGGTGCATCCCTAGTTATTTTTCTATATGGTATGGGACCTGTTATCCAGAATGCTTGAAACCTGTGGCTTTCTGGATTAAGGATCTTTCTGTAAATTGGATCTTCATACCGCTTAAATCTACTAGGAAATCCTTTAAACATTAAATAAACCCAATAGGCTGGTTTTGCTTCCAATAAGGATTAATTATATCTTAGTTGGGATCAAGTACAAACTACTTTTTTATTATTATAGAGAAAAGGGGAATATTTTTTTAAAATTTAGATTATTTGGATAAAATGGAGTCTATGGGAGATGGTCTTTCTGTAATTTGGAGCTTTCTGGATAATAGATTTTCGAATAACGGATCCCATACCTGTACTACTCTTGGATCTACTGCCACAATCCCAGCCCCCTGCACAAAGACTCGCAGATATATAAAGCTGCCTATGTAAGGGAAAGGTAACTTTTTGTTTTTTCTTTAAATGACTGATTTTCCATGAGGCTGATGGCATAATTAGTAACTGCCAGGACATACCTCCAGCGTGCAGTCATCTGGCGTCAGTGGAAGGAGCCGAATCACTGGGAAATCAGAAGTTCTCGTAGGGAAGTAGAACAGGTTAGGATGGATTTAATTAGATCCACTTGTTTTGCCTCCAGAAGGTTCCATAGAAGAGTTGACATTGAGCAAAAGTCTATAACAAAGGCACCACTCTGGTAACTGCTCATTCTGCTGTGTATGTTCTGACTCTTAATTTTCATTATTTTACTTTTTAGTCCAGAAAACATATAGTTCTATATATCTAATAGTGTTATCTTCCCTAAAGGTGACCATATACTATTAGATTCCCTTGTGTGGTGAGGTCGCCAAACAGTGGATCTTCCCCCTATATGTCCACCTAAGACCACCTAAGGAGGGCCATATTGGGCTTAAAGGAACAGTAACACCAAAAATGAAAGTGTTTTAAAGTAATGACGATATCATGTACAGTTGCCCTGCACTGGTAAAACTGTGTTTGCTTCAGAAACACTACTATAGTTTATATAAACAAGCTGCTGTGTAGCAATGGGGGAAATGGAAAAAAGGCTATATGGCACAGGTTAAATAGTGAATAACAGATAACATTATGTTCTACAGAGCTTATCTGCTGTGTAACCTAAACCATTTCTCATTTGAATGGCTGCCCCCATGGCTACACAGCAGCTTGTTTATATAAACTATAGTAGTACTTATCTGTTATCTACTGTGTATCCTGTGCTTGAATGGCTGCCCCATTGCTACACAGCAGCTTGTTTATATAAACTATAGTAGTACTTATCTGTTATCTACTGTGTATCCTGTGCTTGAATGGCTGCCCCCATGGCTACACAGCAGCTTGTTTATATAAACTATAGTAGTACTTATCTGTTATCTACTGTGTATCCTGTGCTTGAATGGCTGCCCCATGGCTACACAGCAGCTTGTTTATATAAACTATAGTAGTACTTATCTGTTATCTACTGTGTATCCTGTGCTTGAATGGCTGCCCCATGGCTACACAGCAGCTTGTTTATATAAACTATAGTAGTACTTATCTGTTATCTACTGTGTATCCTGTGCTTGAATGGCTGCCCCCATGGCTACACAGCAGCTTGTTTATATAAACTATAGTAGTACTTATCTGTTATCTACTGTGTATCCTGTGCTTGAATGGCTGCCCCCATGACTACACAGCAGCTTGTTTATATAATAAACAATATATTTAAACAATAGTAGAGTTTCTGAAGCAAACACAGCAGTTTTACCAATGCAGGGCAACACTACATTATATTTTTATTACTTTAAAACACTTTTTATTTTTTGCTGTTACTGTTCCTTTAATATGAGCCAAATGATCAGATTACAACAGTGGGAATACAAGCCTTGATGGGTCTTTGATCACTGATTGGTCCGATGGGAACAATCAAACCTGCCCAACTAATTTTTATCCAGATATCAGTTGAGTGGACCCATTGGAGGGCCTCATACATGGGCATATAAGCTGACAATCGATCTAAAGGGCCCAAATCGGCAGTTTAAATCTGCCTGGACATGGTCTCTGTCATTCATTCTGACCTTCACATTGCTGACTGGTTGTTATGACCTGTGGTCTTCGCAAACCAAAATGAAGAGCAGAACCAGTGTGGCTCCTCTTTACTCCTTTATCTGCTGAGGCATCGGGCCTATACGTTATCAAACTTGGCCTATCAACTCACCATCGATTCCCTAATTATTTCTCCATTACGCCTGATGAGTTTGGCTTTATTTCCCCTTAAAGGGTACATTCACCTTCCAAACACCTTTTTTCAATTCAGTTGCTTTTAGATTTTCCCCCAGAAATAAAGACTTATTTCAATTACTTTCCATTACTTATTTTTTACTGTTTTTCCAAAATCAAAGTTTTAAAGTTAAATGTTCCTGTCTCTGGTGTTTGAGTCTGGCAGTTCAGTAATTCAGGGGCAGATTCTGAACTGTTACAATTTTGCAACATTGAGTTGATCCATTTCTCAGTAGGATCTATAGGGAATATAAGTGCAACTATTGTATCAATTCTAACTGTAATGAAACTCAGGGATTCTGCTCAGCAGGGACAACAATAACAAATGTATCAACTAAATGTATCAATTTAGAACAGTTTACAGGGTCAGCGACCCCCCTCCCAGAGCTGCTTTAGAAAAAGTCGTTATTTCTGGTTATCTATCTGAAAACAACTAGTTGTTTGAAGGTGAACAACCCCTTTAAGAAAGAGGCCACAGCGCGTAGGGATAACAATGCCCCTGTTTTCCCTTCTTGTGCAAAGAGCCCGACATCTTTAGCGTTTGTTTATTAAGTGCGGCTATGAAAGGGGCTGCGCCGACACGGGACGTCACGCTCGTTTGATGTGCGCTATAAATGTATTTTAAAAGGCGAGATGGAACGGCAGGAGGAGCACAGAACTAGTGAGTGGAAACAAGTTACGGCGACGGAGGGGGGGGGGGAGCACAAAGTCTGGTTTTGTTCAGCGCTTTTAAGTTTTAATGTTGCTTCAATAGCTCTGACAGCCGTATACATCAAAAGGAACAAGCATTAATGTCCATTTACTCTTCCACCCCCAGCATTGGGACCTCGCTTGTTTATTACAGGAGAGACGAGCATCTAAATGGTTCCTGGAGCACATGAGAAGCTCAGTATTAGATGCACAAAGATCTCTCTGCTCGGTTATTTTACGTATTGTGCCTCCGGCTCAGGAGCTGGATCATATAGACTCTGCTCCTTGGTGCCGCTCTACTTTGCCAAAGGCTCATTCAAACAGGAGCCACATGCTGAGTCTTACCCCCATATGTAATAAAATGCACTAAGTTTGCCCAGGAGCAGTAAACTATGACAACCAATAAGATTCTTGCATTTCAGCGGGTGACTAGTAAATGCTACCTGCTGATTGGTTGCTATGGGTTACTGCTCCTGGGCAAACTTATTATTAGGATAAACTTACTATTAGAGACATAGCCCGCTGCAGAAATAAGATAAAGTCCCCTGGCCATGGACCCATCTCATGGTGTGTGCCGGTGTGGGGGTGGGTGTTGCGGGGTACAAGGCACGTCTAAGTGTCTGGGGTACAAAAAAAAACTCCTTTCAACCAAATGACTTCATCCAAGTGCCTTGTATTTATTTAATAGATGTTATAAAGCATCTGATCACAAAAGCAGCGAGCCAACACTCCCCAGGTCTAAAATAAAACATCCAGATGATGATATGCGTAGGTATCTAAGGATGCTGGGAGTTTGGGTTTGTAGATAATTGCACCACTTAAAGGACCAGTAATGTTTTTAAAAAAAATGAGTTTCTTTTTAACGCAAAAATAACACCAATTTTTTAAAAAACATTTTTTTTTCTTTTTAATGAAAAAAATAACACCAAGACAGTTTTCACTTTTAATTCGCAAAGCTTTTATTAAGAAATTACGCGCTTCTCTGCTTGCGCTCCTCTTCAGAAATGGCGACAGGGCGACGATCCATCGTGCGGCGCTCGTTTTCTCCTCCCTGGCTTTCTCCTATAGAAGGCAGGGAGGCGAAATCAAGCGCCACACAATGTATCGTCTCCCTGTCGCCGTTTCTGAAGAGGAGCTCAAGCAGAGAATCGGTAAGTAATTTCTCAATAATAATTAAAATAATAAAAGTGCTTTAAAGTAATACAAATATAATGATATGACCTGCACTGCACCCCAATGACTTTCTATTTTCTACATCTGACAGTTTTTCTAATGTTGAAGAATAAAGTTTAATTTTTCCCCTTCTAAAGCAGCTCTGGGAGGGGGGTCGCCGACCCTGTAAACTGTTGTAAATTGATACATCTAGTTGATATTATTTGTTATCTTTGTCCCTGCTGAGCAGAATCCTTGAGTTTCATTACAGGCAGCTGTTAGAATTGATACAATAGTTGCTCATATTCCACAGATACTGCTGGTAAATGTATCAACTAAATGTAGCTCTAGAATCTGCTCCTGGATTACTGAGCTGTCAGACTCAAACTCCAGAGGCAGGAACATTACATTTTAAACTTAAATTTTGGGAAAACAGTAAAAAATTGGTATTGGTGTGTAGGTGCATCTCAGGTCATTTTGCCTGGTCATGTGCTTTCAGAAAGAGCCAGCACTTTAGGATGGAACTGCTTTCTGGCAGGCTGTTGTTTCTCCTACTCAATGTAACTGAATGTGTCTCAGTGGGACCTGGATTTTACTATTCTATCTACCAGGCAGCTGTTAGGGAGCTGCTATCTGGTTACCTTCCCTTGTTCTGTTTTTGAGCTGCCGGGAGGGGAAAGGAGGGGGTGATATCACTCCAACTTGCAGTACAGCAGTAAAGAGTGTCTGAAGTTTATCAGAGCACAAGTCACATGACTGGGGGCAGCTGGGAAACTGGGAAACTGACAATATGTCTAGCCCCATGTCAGATTTCAAAATTAAATATAAAAAAATCTGTTTGCTCTTTTGAGAAATGGATTTCAGTGCAGAATTCTGCTGGAGCAGCACTATTAACTGATGCGTTTTGAAAAAAACATGTTTTCCCATGACAGTATCCCTTTAATGTCACATTCAAAGATGAGGCAGCATGGCTAACACACAACCACACTTCTTGGCTACACTTGAGTATATTTGACCTGAAATGAATGAGACAGATGGTATATATTAAGGGGGAGGGGAGAAAGGACTACCGACACTTTTTATTGTGTCTTTATCCGATGCCCATGGCTAACCTGATTTGGCTTGCCCATGTGTGCGGCTAAAGGCCTTTTGGCGTAAGTGTTGTGCCAGTATGCTTTTAGTTTAGCCCGGCTGGATTTCTTTTCTTCGTAGCACAGTGTAGGGCTCTGGCTGCAGATCAGAAGGGGCAAGTAACAAGTTAATCGATGCCGTCTGCTGCTGCCCTCCATTCACGGCTCTATTTATTTTCCTTACCCACCCCTCTTCCAAATAAACATGGACTGGCTGATTGCTCTGATTGCACAGTCCCGGCATTGTGTCCCGGTGCAGAAGTCAAGCTGCCAATGTTCATACATACAGTAGGGCTCATTTACTTGCTAAGTGCAAAATGGGGAGGAAAATTGCCATGTTTTTGGCCCAGAATTCCAGCATTATTGTGAGCAATAGTGATGAGCGAATCTGTCCCAGTTCGCTTCGCTGAAAAACTCGCAAAGCGGCGACAAAACTGCGAAAAATTGGCAAAACGCAATGGCCATTTTTTCGATTAACTTTTTTTTACGCGAGTGACTTTTTTTTACGCGAGTGACAATTTTTCTTACTTAAAATGCATTAAAGTCAATGGGCGTTTTTTCTTATGGCGACTTTTTTGTCAAAATGCATTTGGGTTAGGCCAATGAAAATCGCCAGGGGGAATCGCCCGAAGTTGCCTCAAACTTCGGGCGATTTTGGAAAACGAATCGCCGTGTGTGCCTTCCCCAGGGGATTTTCATTTTAGCCGGCGGAGGGCAGGGGGAAGGCAGTTCGGGGAGATAATTGCTGGGGCGACTAATCTCCCCGAATCTGCTTGCGTGGTTTGACCCTGAAAGTCAGTTGGCTTTTTTTTCATGGAGACTTTTATGTCAAATTGCATTAAAGTCAATGGGCGTTTCTTCTCATGGCGACTTTTTTGTCCTAGTGCATTAAAGTCAATGGGCGTTTCTTCTCATGGCGACTTTTTTGTCCTAGTGCATTAAAGTCAATAGTTGTTCTTTGCTTATGGGCATTTTGTTTCTGTGAATTTTTCCGTGGCAAATTTTCGCCGGAGTTTCGCGAAAAAATTCGCACATGATGAAATTTGGAATTTTGCTGCAAAACCATGGCTGGCAAATAAATTCACTCATCACTAGTGAGTAACTTAGCGCATGATTTAGTAAACCACGTGCAAGTTGGGCAGACGTCAGTTATATGACAATATCTCTTCAAGAATGTCAGTTAAAGGGAACTGGGGAAGCTACAGGTTTTACCTACTGAACTACATTTCCCAGAATGCCAGCTGGCAATCGTAGTCCGCCAACATCTGGCCGTTTACGTTTCCGCTGGACTGAATTTGCTGAAGGGAAGGGGTGGGGGTTTTATTTAAATTAAGAACAGAGAACTGTAGGAGAAAAGGCTTGTTCTGTTTCTCCTAATATTTTTTTCCCTCTGTGCGTAACTGTAGAAGTCAAAGCGGTTTCTGTATTGGCAGGAAACTCTGTTATTTTCTTATTTTCCCCCTCCCCCTATGATTTGGCCACTTTATAGATTTAAATGCATCCAGGCAAGGAGAGCGGAGCAGAATGTTACAGTACATACTATTTTACCTACAGCTGTCCTACAATTCCCAGCATCCTCTGCTGGCCTTGTCCGCAGTGCAGGTCTTTACCCATTGCAACCAATCAGCAATTTGCTTTCATTATACTCCGTGCAGTTGAGCAATGAGAGTTAGTAGCTGATTGGTTACTATGAGTATGGCATTATAGCCTATGTGCAGTGTAGTCTGCGGATTTCTCAGCCAGACAAACAGACGGAAAAGATGATGTGGCCCCATTACCAGTTCCACTGACAATGGGGCCACACCAGCACGAATAACAGCACTGGAGATATAGAAAGTTTATATTCAAAATTATTTTAACCTTTCCGACCAGCCCGGGCCAATTACCTTGACCCCTGGGTTCCCATCTGATTCCTGTGTAGTGATTTGTGTCAATCATAATTATAGTTCTGCTGCTGAATAGGGAGCAGTTATTGTTCTGTTATATTCTGTAGTAGAAACGGTTTCATTATAACTGTGGGATGTATTTTGTCTCCTCTCTATAGGGGACTGGCAGGGTTAATCTTCTTTAATCAACCCTGTTGTGCAAATAATTCACTCTACAATATAAAATGTCATTCCTGAACCAGCAAGTGTATTTAGTTAGTAATATTAGTAATATTGGTGTGTAGGTGCATCTCAGGTCATTTTGCCTGGTCATGTGCTTTCAGAAAGAGCCAGCACTTTAGGATGGAACTGCTTTCTGGCAGCCTGTTGTTTCTCCTACTCCATGTAACTGAATGTGTCTCAGTGGGACCTGGATTTTACTATTGAGTGGTGTTCTTAGATCTACCAGGCAGCTGTTATCTTGTGTTAAGCTGGCTATAGATGTTGAGATTTTTAAAAGATCTGATCGTCATTGTGAGACCACGATTATCTCGAAACAATCATACGAATAGACCATCAACTAAAAAGACCAATTTGCCAGGAAAACAAAGGGAAGCTGCCTGTTTGGCCCTGCAAACATAGATAGATTGCACTGGGACCGATAAAGATTTTTTAACCTGGCCGATCAATTTCCTGACAGATTTCGGCCGAAAAATCGTAAAATGTTCGATCGTTCAAATCCCACTAACCGCACGATAATTTCGAAGGATTGGTCTGACTTTGCTAAAATCGGTCGTTCGGCAAGAGAAATCTTTGTGTCTATGGGGACCTTTAGGGAGCTGTTATTTGGTTACCTTCCTAGGCTGCTGGGGGGGGAGGGGTTGATATTACTCCAACTTGCAGTACAGCAGTAAAGAGTGACTGAAGTTTATCAGAGCACAAGTCACATGACTGGGGGCAGCTGGGAAACCGACAATATGTCTTGCCCCATGACAGATTTCAAAATGAGAAATGGAGAAGCACAATTAACTGATGTATTTTCCCGTGACAGTATCCCTTTAAAGCGTTTGCTTGCTGCCCAGGTTATACTCATGGAAGAAAGAGATTAAAGATAGGAAAGCTGGTATTTTTTCCCCCTAGAAATTGTGCTAAACCCTAGTCTCAACAGGGTGCGTTTGCTCGAAGGGGGGGACTGCTGGGATTTGTAGTTTAACAATGACCAGCAAGTTTGCGCATTCTGTACAGTAAACAAACCCCACAGGACAGTAATTAGCCACCTCAAATGATCGCACCCCGCCTGGGATAAATGGGTTTTGCCGCTGGATGGCCCAGCATGCAGCTGAAGGCTGTTTGTTTTCCTAAACACTTCTGATGACTTGAGAGCAATAAAGCAATTGTGAATGAATAGGCACATATCTGTGAATGAGTGAGTCTTATCTTGCTCATGTAGGATCCTACTGTGTGTATTCATTTCTTGCCAGCCTCCTCCGGCTCTGCCTTTTCTCTCTCTCTCCGGATTGGAAATGGCTGAATGGATTCGGTGCTGGAAGCCACAGAGCTCCATTGTGCTGACACTCTCTCCACTTTACACCCAGCTGATGGATTTATGGGGCTGACACTCTATAAAACACCACTCCATTTTTTTTCCTCGGTTTCCAGATAATATATTATTATTATGACTAATAACACTGATTTTTCTTTGTGCTAGTAATTCAGTTTTTAAGGCAAGCGTGAAGAAAAATAACAGCCTTTGCTGAAATATACATTTTGTTAGATCAATGGGCCACTTATTACACTCACCTTTACAAATGTTCTTAATATGTAAAAGGTCTTGGCATAGATTGAGTTGTTAAACCAGTAATCATCTGTAGTGATGCACAAATCTGTCCTGTTTCGATTTGCCGGAAAATTTGCAAAATTCGAAAAAATTTGTGAAATTTGTGAAATTGTGAAAAATGTGCGAAACGCATTGAAGTCAATGGCCACGAAATAATTGTGATGTGCATCAATATTGACGCGTATTTTTATAAGCGCAACTATTTTGTCCAAATGCATTAAAGTCGGTTGGCGTCCAAATAGTTTTGACGCGCGGAAATTTTTATGTGTATCAAAATTCTTTTTTTGTCACGGGGGATTTTTCGCCAGCAAATTTCTGCCGCAGTTTCAAGAATTTATATGCCGGTGGCAAAGTGCGGAAATTTACTGCAAATCCATGCCTGGGAATTTATTCGCCCTTCATTAATCACCTGCCCATAATTTAATTGGTGCAGCAAACCCCTTTCTATGCGTTACAGGTCTATTCCAATTACCATTTGATAGGGCAGGTTTGATTTTTCGGAAAGTGGACTGCGTCGGCTAGTTGATGCAGTTCTTACTCCGACAGTTCGTATTCCCCCATTATAATAATATTGTTGGCTCTAGGGCCACCAATCAGATTAAGCCTGATTTCATGGGCATATCGGAGGAAAGAGCCGCCTATTTGGGAACCTCTGCAAATGAACAGTGTATGGCCAGTAGAGTAACTAGTTTTTACTGGGCCCCACAACAAATTATGTTTCATGCTCCCAAAATGTTTAGAGGTTGACTTATTATATTTATTGAAACTGTGTATGAATTAGGCCCCCCTATACCTCCTGTGCCCCCCTGCAGCTTCATGGTCTGCTTCCTCTATAGTTACGCCCCTGTGTATGGCCAGTTTAAGTTAGAGATTCCAAAACCCCCTTGGGCACCCACCTCATGTAAACCCAATCCTCATCTGTCACATCATTGCCATTAATTCCAAACCTAAACATCATCCCCCCACACCCTGATGTAATCACCCCTCTCCTCAGCGCCCTCTGTCGGAGGACAATGAAAACAGTGTCTATCGTATGTAGGCAGAGGAAGCTAACGCCAATGTGGGGCCATACACAGCTTATTGGCCAATCTATCGGTTTGTCCACCGGGCTACCTCAACTGATATCTGGTCGATCTGGCAGATTTAAAGATCCTGTTGAATTGAGGACCACATTGGTTTGTTGATGCAGCCTTCGCACTGCCCTCCTCCGATCATTGGGTCCTAGGGCCAACGATTAGATCAGCTTGATATCAACCATTCAAGGTGGCACTTTGGGGCAAGATCCACCCATTTAGTAAGATCTCCAAATAAGCAGATCTGCTCATGTATGGCCACCTTAAAGGAGAAACCAACCCTTAATAAAAAAAAACCCCTACCCCCCTACTCTACATAGACCCCCTCTCTCCTTCCCCCCAGCCTAGCTGCCCCCATGGGCCCCTAACTCTTTACTCGGGGCTCTTTACCTAGTGCCCAGCAAACGGATCATAATGGATCTAATACGGGCGCTCAGATCGCGGGATATAGACGCACAGATCGAGACAGATATCGATCGGGGAAGCCCGTCGGATGGCCACACACACAGGCTTTTATCGGCCCGTGTATGGGGGTCTTTGTGGTCAATCAAAATCTGACTCCGACTCCTGCATGAGAAGAGAAGGGAGACAGACAGACTGCTGAAAGTGGGATAGTGAAGAATAACTTAATTCGTTCAGAAACGGTACAACGTTTATATTTACAAGGTTCCTTATTTCCACGAAATAAAGCTCCTCGAATTTTTTCCATTTTGCGATAGTCATTTTACATTCTCTTTGTTGAAATGCGCTGTGGTATAATTGAATCAGTGACGGCATAAAATAAATGCCTCTAATAAAGGACTTGATCGAGGCCTCCTCACATTCCAGACTGAAAATGTAAGGATAATAAATGGCAGACAAACACTACATATAAAGACAGTATCGTTTTCCTTTCAGCTTTCCAACGTTATGGCCTCTGGATGAGAGGATCGGAGCAATAGTGAGGCTGCCTGGCCTATACAAGTCACACCTAGCCCATATTTGTACGTCTTTAAGGTCAATGATCAGGTTCTGCAAACATGCCCCTCGTTCCACAAAAGCGCCACTTAATTACCTCTCTGAAAAGAAAGCAGTGTGAGACCCATAAGGACCATCATATCATATAAAAGCCCTTTTAAAAAATGGAGGTATTTGTTAAGCCTCAGTAATTGACTCTTGTTTATCCTGGCCGCCCCCTTTTCTACTCCAAACTTTATTACCCCTGTTAAGCCAGAGGAAATGAATTAACATAATTTACTGTTTTTAAAACAAGACAAATTCTAAACTCCCCCCCCTTTAACGCTGTTTACAGAGTCTGGGTCCATTTAAAGGGAACAATAACCCGATTATGAGGCATAGACTCTCTCTCTCTCTCGCTCTCCAAAGGAAACTGCCGGGAATTTTAATGCACAGTGTCGCTACTGCAAGTTTTTAAGGTCTGCTGGGCTTCGAGGATACAGAGCCAACCATTATTCAGCACGGTCGCTGGTTAAATGTGTCTGGAGATTGACTCTACAAGGTGTCGGGTGCTGCTGTTTGGTGCCGCTTACTAAGTGATCGGTGACTTGCCGGCGAGAGATGTTCTTATAGGAAGGGACCTAGTCTGGCAAGTGACATTATTTATTAGGCTGCCTGGCGTTCACGATTACCCCATATAATTTAAGAAGCCTTTTTTTCTCAATAGAAAACAATACCAGTTTTACATTCATTTAAGGGGAACATTTCTTTGGTTTAAAGGGGTTTGAGTTAACTGTTATTATGATGTAGAGAGGGATATTCTCAGACAATTTGCAATTGTTTTTCATTTTTTATTATTTGTGGGTTTTGAGTTATTTAGCTTTTTAATCAGCAGCTCTCCAATTTGCAGTTTCAGCAATCTGGTTACTACAAGGGTCTAAATTCCCCTAGAAACCATACATTGATTTCAATAATAGACTAGGATATGAATAGGTGAGGCCTGGATAGAAAAGAAGCAATAACAATATATTTGTAGCCTTACAGAGAATACCTCCCAACATTTTGGAAATAAAAAGAGGGACAAAAAAGTTGCAGCGCCAGTGCTGTAATTTTTAACCACGCCCATTTTTGTGGCCACACCCCATTATTACCATGTTCATTTTACAAAATTTAGCAGATTATGAAAGTTTGAACATATTTTTGTGTTTTTTTACAGTTTTGCTAATGAAGGTGATTTGTCATTTAAGCTGTGATTCTAACTTTTCCCAAGGGACCTGTTATCTTATATTGTTACAATTACTTATTTGCTTATCTTGAAATTGTTACAAAAGTATCTTATCTGCCGCTGTGGATGTTCTGGGCTCTCCGCCAAAAGCCAATTTAGTTAGAAACATTGTTTCTTTTTCTGGCTTTTCAGCCTCAGAGAAAAATGGGACTTTCCAGTATGAACGAGGGACTGCGGGTTGAGCTGTCAAAATAGGGACTGTACCTCTAAAAACAGTTGAGAGGTATGCAGGGCATTTTTTTTTTAGATGGGGTCAATGACCCCCATTTGAAAGCTCCAAAGAATCCAAAGAAAAAGCCAAATAATTAAAAATCAATAAGATAACTCAAAAAGCTATAATAATAGCAAATGAAGGCCAATTGAATAATTGCTTAGAATTAGCTATTCTAAAAGTTAACTTAAAGGTGAACCACCCCTTTAAAGTTATTTATGAATGTCATTTAATATCACTGCCATTTTCATTCCAGTATACAGGTATGGGACTGATTATCAAGATTGCTCAGGACCTGGGGTTTTCTGGATAACAGATCTTTCCATAATTTGCATGTTCATACCTAAAGTCTACTAGAAAATCATGTAAACATTAAATAAACCCAATAAGTTGGGTTTCCAATAAGGATTAATTATATCTTAGTTGGGATCAAGTACAAGCTACTGTTTTATTTATCAAAGGTCAAATTTCAAATTCATGTGATTTATTTTCAATTCGAATATACTCACAATTCGACTGAGAGGTTATTTAGGAAAAAATCTGAATGTCTAATAATCGATCGAATTGTTTCAGAAGATTCTAATCGTATTCGATTCGTACGAATCGAGTTTTTCGAGTGAATTTTAAAACTGGAAATCTCTAATTCAACTTTACTATTCGACCCTTGATTCGACCCTGCCCCTTAATGTTTACATGATTTTCTAGCAGACTTAAGGCATGAAGATCTTAATTATGGAAAGACCGGTTATCCAGAAAGGTTATCCAGAAAACCCCAGGTCCCAAGCGTTCTGGATAACAGGTCCCATATCTGTATACATACCTTCCAACTGTCCCGTTTTCAGAGGGACAGTCCCTTTTTTGACAGCTCAACTCGCAGTCCCTCGTTTGTACTGAAAAGTCCAGTTTTTCTCTGCACTGAACAGCCATGAAGGCACGAAGATCTTAATTACGGAAAGACCGGTTATCCAGAAAGGTTATCCAGAAAACCCCAGGTCCCAAGCGTTCTGGATAACAGGTACCATACCTGTATACATACCTTCCAACTGTCCCGTTTTTAGAGGGACAGTCCCTTTTTTGACAGCTCAACCCGCAGTCCCTCGTTTGTACTGAAAAGTCCAGTTTTTCTCTGCACTGAACAGCCAGAAAAACAAAGTTTCTAACTTAATTGGCTTTTGGCAGAGAGCCCAGAACATCCACAGCTGCAGATAAGATACTTTTGTAACAATTTCAAGATAACAAATAAGTAATTGTAACAATATAAGATAACAAGTCCCTTTGGAAAAGTTAGACTCACAGCTTAAAGGGCAATTCACCTTCATTAGCAAAACTGTAAAAACTGAAAAAAACACAGAAATGTTCAAACTTTTATAACCTGGCAAATTTTGTAAAATGAACATGTTAATGTTGTCCCTCTTTTTATTTCCAAAATGTTGGGAGGTATGCTGTATATTGTGTATGGGACCTGTGTGGTGAGAAACACACAATAGAGTGATTCCCAATCCTGTTAATAGCGGTTAATCTGTCACTAGTTCCGCGCTCCTCCGCTTCTCACCATCAAAGCAGTTTCCTTACACAGGTGCGTGTGTTACACATTCACACTATTCTTACATTGTCTCAAAAACACACAAATTGTGGGAAAAAGGTTACTCTGCTGTTTAGTGACCCTACACTAACAGAAAAGCACACTTATATAACAGAATCTGGCGTTCCATATTGAATAATTCAAATCCTCCCCGTGGTACAGTTGGGGCGCAGAACTACAAGATACTGGGGGTACAGGTGAGAAATCTGATGGATCTCAAACAAAGAGCCTATTATATTCCCTCGCTCCATCTGCGCTATAGATGCCCTACAGATTAGCTACAAATGTTAATTGCGCAGCTGGATTTTGTGTTTTTTTATGTCACGTTCAGAGTACGCAAAAAAATGCTTTTCCTGGACCGGGAAAGCCCGACTTTATAAGTGATTTCTTAGGCAACGAAAATGACTGTTAATTGGAAAGCTGCTTGAAATTAATTTCAGATGCAGGCGGGACACAAAGGTAGTGTATGTGAAGCAAGGCCTGTGTTGTTTCAGCTTGAAGGAGTGTGGCAGTTGTGTAATTAGATGTTAATGGGCCAGACAGGGATTTCATTTTAGGGCCACCAGTATATCTACAAGTTGACCTATGTATAGTAAACATGCTTTTTAAGTAGGGCCCCAGTGGACTCTGCTTTCTACTAGTTACCCTGGTATAGAGATCTTTCCTGGAAAAGATGATTGTTTAGGATAGCAGCTGCTGTATTAGCTTGATGTGACATCACTTCCTGCCTTAGATTCTAGCTTATCATTATAACAGGAAACTTCAATCCTAGTGGTCAGAGATCCTACCCGAAAACTATTGTTTCTATCACTGCAGGATTCTGAGACTTTACAGTAAAGGCATACGGAGCATTTTGGTCATCACTTGCCATCTGGCATTCATCCTGGCTGAGGTGCGGCTGCCATGTTTATTGCTGAAAGACAGAGGTGGTCAAAATGCCTGTGAGCCAGTCGCCTAAGATGGTTAAAGGAGAAGAAAAGCTACCGAAGCATTTTATTGCCAATAGATTAGCCACAATAGTACAAGCCATAACACTATATTTTTATATTTTTTTTACAGAATGCTTTACCATACCTGAGTTTAGCAGCTGCCATATTAGCTTTGTGTGACATCACTTCCTGCCTGAGTCTCACCCTGCTCACTCATAGCTCTGGGCTCAGATAACAACGGGGGGGGGGGAGGGAGGGAGGAGGAGAGAGGAGCAAACTGAGCATGCTCAAGCCCAAGCCCTGAAGATTTAAGAGGAAAAGAAATACTGTGTTTCTCTTGACAGAGGACTCAGAGCAGCATTACTTTGAGAGTTTACTGGTGTATTTATATAGACCTTTCTGATAAAGCTTACTTAATTGTAGCCTTTCCTTCTCCTTTAACTAGCAGAGGAACTGAGATAGGTAAGGGAAAGGAAAACCATTAATTGGTTATTTTAAATTATGATAATTGTATTTAAATGGCATGTAGATATTCATAAAAGAGACATTTTTGAATGATTGAAATGTTCCAGAATTGTGTGCTATGGGCAATGTATTTTCAGAATATGAGATGGATCCCTTTAGTGCGCCGGCAGATGTTACAGGTGGGAACAATTAGTGTGCAGATTACATGCCTTTAATTGCATTTCCTTGGATTTGGGGTCTGGGTTTAGGGCGGGCGCTGGGTAATCTTGTAGGTAAAATGGTAAATCACGTGACCACAACTCATGAATACAGAAGTCACTGGGGGTCATTTACAAGGTACAGAGGATTCTCGGAGCTGTAGGAAAGGAGATGTAGATCCTATAGGCTGCCTGTGAATAATTATTATAACCCGGCCTTTAATGTGAAAATAGTGAATGGAATGTTCCCGTGTGTTAGATAATAGTGTGCATATCACATTTGTCTCGGTAACTATGTAGTATTCTGAGCAATCCAAACTTTTTAATGAGATACAAGGGCAGAGAGATCCTCCCATCCCTGGCGGGTTTAAAGGCTACACCAATGTGTTATTGGAAAAACAGTGTTTGGGATGATGAAGCACATTCTGCTGATAACACGACTTGCCTTTTGTTTTTGAAGTGGAAGTTAATGAGCTTGGGGTGTCGAGATGTTGCTAACGCTCTGGAAATATCCGTTAGGGGAACAGAGGAGCCGAGCCGTTTGTTTGGCTGAAATTATCTCCAAGCGCTAAATATTTTCATTTGGTGAAGCAGTTGAAACACACGGCAGCTCAATATCAGATCGGCTTGTTATTGTTATGGCAAGGGAAGAGGTTGGCAGGGTGTCGTTAGAATATAAACTAATTGGACATTTCTTCCCCAATCTCTGATATCCAAACCAAGGGTTGATCCCTTTGCTACTATAACAGTCTCTAATCTTCAGGGAAGATTTCCACTAGGTGTTGGAATAATATTGGTAGGATTTGCTTCCATTCGGACACTGATCAAACCATGGCTTTCAGTTGGCTTTCTGCTTCACCCCACAGGGGTTCAGTTGGATAAAGGTCAGGGATTTGTGCAGTTTATTCCACTTCTGTCTCATCGGATTTACTGTGATAAAAATGTTCATGACCTTATGCGCGGGCATTCTGCACTGCAGTTACCGTTTGGTGGGTTCCACCATTAGACTCAGCTCAAATAGTGTGAATTAGTCTTCTTCTCATGAGCTCCTATTGTTATCCAATCAGTTCAGGGTCGATCCGGGCTGGAGGGCCACAGAGAAAAAAATCTAGTGGGCCCTGCCAACCAAGACCTGCTCCCTGCCTGAAATCCTGATCACTGCACCCTGACCTCCCCCTGCCCCTATTCATAACTGCAAGAAGGAAAATAAAGTATTCATGGAGGGTTGCAGCTGGGGCAGGTGGCCCAGGGGGCAGAGAGGAGATGCAGCGGAGGCAGGGGGAAGATAGGAGTTGCGACTGGGACCCATAGAGGTGTATGGGCCTGTGAGGCGACAAACCCAGTGGGCTTTGGATACCCCAGTCCGCCGTTGAATCATTTCCCTTTCAGCCATGAATCAAGTTAAGAAACTTAACTCTTTTTTAATTGGCCTTCCCCTTCAGAGACTGTCACCTCTCCAGTCCATAATGAACACTGCGTCGAGGCTCATTGATACACCTCAGCAACCGCTCCTCCTCTGCCTCGCCATTCTGTCAATCCCAACACTGGCTTCCGTTACCTTTCAGAATAAAATTCAAATTAATGACCCTGACATTCAAAGCACTTCATAACTCTGCTCCACTCTACATCTCTGAACTCATATCTATATACTCACCAAATCGCTTACAACGCTCCTCTACTGGCCTGCTCCTCAACTCTTTTCTCATTACCTCCTCACATGCTCGCATTCAAGACTTTGCAAGGGCTGCACCCCTCCTCTAGAATTCTCTCCCACGGTCTGTCCGACTTTCTCCCAACATTTCTGCTTTCAAAAGATCTCTTAAAACGCACTTCTTTAGAGAAGCCTACCTTCACTCTGCTTAACTACCAAATGCAATACCACATACAGTACCACATCTCTCACCCACTAAATTCTGATCCTGCCCACTCCCACACCTCGTGTCTTATTCCCTTTCCCTTTAGGCTGTAACCTCTTTTGTACAGGGCCTTCCTCACCTTTTGTACCGGTATTGGTTGTGATGTATGTAACTCCATATGTTCTATGTATGTAATACATGTGATTTAGTTGTATAAACACATTTACTTCAAGTGCTGTGAAATACGCTGGCGCTATATAAATCAATGTTACTAATAATAAATACATCTTTAAATGTGTTCCTCTTCTGGTGGAGAGTGTTGTTGGGTGCCCAATTTTACCATTTACTTGCACTTCTGCGGGTTCAGTCCCCATAGAGAACACTCAGGTCCAAATAGGGTTGACACCTTTTCTAGAAAAAAATACCGACCTTCCTATTTATTTATCTTTTTTCCCTATTAATAACATTGGGGTCAACCATCATTTATATCGGCCAGGCCGGTAAAATATTGGCTAGGTGGCAACCCTAGGTCCCAATGGCACTAGCCTTCTTATAAGGAGGTAATTACTTATGAGACGTCATTTTAGGGATTTCCTCAGCATATAGTTGTGTCTGCTATGGACAAAACACCTTTAACATCTGTTTTTGGGGCATTTTAACTTTCCCGTGATGGGAGGATTTCCCGTTCTCTTCCAGCGCTCCTGTGTTCCCAGTGGCTTTGTGCTGTTTATTTGATATACCTGAACACCTGGCGCAACTAAAAGGCCCAACAAGTTTCCACACCTCCGCGTTCTTCTCTTCTCTCTCCCAAATGTCTTTCATCCCGCGCGGCTTTGTTAGTGATTTCCTCGCCCTAAAAGGATATAGTCAACAAGCCGTATTAATCCCCTATGACTGGCCCCCATCAGTTGTAAAGCGGAGCCTGCCTACAAATGAAAGGACTACCTTACTAAGAATAACATGATTGCACAGTTCCCCAATCCATCTGCATTCCCTGGCTTTTCAGCATTCACTGCAAATCTCCCATGCTTTTACCTTCTTCCTTTGTTTTGTTATGCTCTGCAGGCTTGATTGAAAGTCACTGTGGCAGCGGCGATGCCTGGCTGGCTTTGGAGAAAACAAGTCTAGAGCTCATTTAGATATTGGAGTTGAAAGAGGCGCCCATTATCTGCTACCAGGGGTGTGGGGTTGTTCTTTGTGTAACCAGCTGTTTTCTGTCCTCAGGGGTTCCCAACAGGGTTGTATTTTATGTTGGGCAGCACAGAAAAGGCCCTTGGCCCCCAAATATAGATTGTAATAATATGAAGCACTTTGTAATAACTGATGCTTCAGGCTGTGGAGCTTCACAAGAATTCATGCATTTGTTTGTATGTACAGGTATGGGATCCTTTTCCTGTAACTCATCCATAAAGCTCTGAATTACGGAATACCCATCTCCCATAGACTCAATTTTATCTAAATCATCCAAATTTCGAAATATTATTTCCTTTTTCTCTGTAATAATAATAAAACAGTAGCTTGTACTTGATCCCAACTAAGATATAATAAATCCTTATTGGAAGCAAATCCAGCCTATTGGGTTTATTTAATGTTTACATGATTTTCTAGTAGACTTAAGGTATGAAGATCCAATTATGGAAAAATCCGTTATCCAGAAC
Organism: Xenopus laevis; assembly: GCF_017654675.1. Classification (NCBI taxonomy): domain Eukaryota; kingdom Metazoa; phylum Chordata; class Amphibia; order Anura; family Pipidae; genus Xenopus; species Xenopus laevis. Next base: position 10,170,993 of record NC_054372.1, read on the forward strand.
ATCCCAGGTCCTGAACATTCTGGATAACAGGTCCCATACCTGTATATGTACATACAGTATATAAATTCTTGGATACGTGTGCATGTGCACATACAGTTATTTGTGTATGAATTCTTGTTTGTGGGTTCCTGTGTGTGAGCGATTTTATACATGTGTCCGTCCTTCCAGGCTGTGGTAGGTGTGTGCAAGTATTGTAGTTAGGGTTGTCACCCGGCTGGTTTTTTATCGGCCTGGCCTGGCCGGTAAAAATGATGGTTGATCCCAATGTTATTAATAGGGAATAAAGATAAATATATATCAAGGCTATTATAGCGTGTGTGTGTGAGGGTGCCGCACTCGAGGAAGTATTCAGAGAAAAATGTTGGTTGGATTAGGACTTTTCAGCACCATAACTAGCATGTCCTTAGAATGAGCAGCCTGACCATGAAATCACTTTATCTGGCATTTAATCTTTAAAACATTTTATTTATGCATAAACGGCCGCTCCGCTGCGTATTTATAGCAGCACGGACTTGGCCCATATATTTTCCCTGCAGCTGGAGATCTTATGCCACCTTCAGTCTTTCCTTGGCAGCGAGCTCTCCAGCTGTGGGGAGGGCTGATTTAATCCCTGAGCCCTATCAGACGGTGGTGAGATCCCTGCAGGCTGCTTTTACTCTCTGTGACTACAGTCTCTGTCGTGGCCCTATGTACCTTTCCTTGGTGTGGGGAGCTTTGAAGCTGGGGGTGTCGTGCTTTCTTGGCATAATATCTGTCAGGAAATCAATGTAGGAAGAAAAAGAACCCCTCTTCTATCAATTACTAAATGGTTTCACAATGTCAGTTCTATTAAAATTCCTAAATCACCAACCACCATCATTTGCCTTGAAAAAAGCCAAGTATTCTGCTGTGCATTTCGTTTTTAATGAAACTGTAGCTTCAAGCCTTTTAGTCAAATTATTTTGGAATCGGTCAAGTAGGGGCGCTCGGTCCTCTCTATCTCTCCTTCTCTTATTGCAATCCCCCACTGGGACTCTAAAGCTGGCCATAGATGTTGAGATTTTTAAAAGATCAGATCCTCATTGTGAGACCAAGATCTTCTCGGAACGATTGTACGATCGTACGAATTTACCATCAACTAAAAAGACCAATTTGGAAGGAAAACAAAGGGGAGCTGCCTGCTTGGCCCTGCAAACATAGATACATTGCACTGGGACCAACAAAGATTTTTTGACACGGCCGATCAATTTCCTGACAGATGTCGGGTGAAAAATCGTAAGATGTACGATCGTTCGAATCCCACTAACCGCACGATAATTTCAAAGGATTCATCAGACTTCGCTAAAATCGGTCGTTCGGCAAGAAGAATCGTCGCATCTATGGGGAGCTAAGGGGACCAATGATCTGTGGTTTTTGAGGCAAAGACTGCTCTCTCACAACCTAGGGCTAGTTAATCATTAAGACCACAGTCTTGGTTTCCCTGTCTGTCTTAACTTTGTGGTGTCCCAGGGATAGAAAAATCATAGGTAGAAGTTTTGGGACAACTCCACCTCTCTAAAGGTGGCCATACACGGGCCGATAAAAGCCGCCGACAGACCGAGTCGGCAGCTTATTGGCCCGTGTATGGGGGCCCCTGACGGGCTTCCCCGATCGAGATCTGGCCGAAAGTCGGCCAGATCTCGATCGGATGGGGTTAAAAATCCCGTCGGATCGCGGCCGCATCTGTTCGTTGATGCGGTCCCGCGATCCGACCGCCCGTTTGCGAACGTGAAGGATCCGATCGTTGGGCCCTAGGGCCCACGATCGGATCAGCCCGATATTGCCCACCTCAAGGTGGGCATATCGGAGGGAGATCCGCTCGTTTGGCGACATCGCCAAACGAGCGGATCTATCCGTGTATGGCCACCTTTAGTTCATTTTCCAACTATCATTACTTGGATTGAGTTGATTTGGAATTTATTTATCCTCTTATTATGGTCATAATAAATGTTACTATCTATTAATCACAATCAATTTGGAGAATTAAATTAATTTATTTATGGCACTGCACTTTATTAATGGTTATTTAATTACCAAGAAGTAGTTGTATTAATTGGAAATTGAGCAATATTAGTATTAATCAAGTAATTTCTCTTGGGAAATTGAGGAATTTATTAATTGCCACTGCATTATATATTAATCGATTGGGAAAGTTACTGGATCAATCTGTAGTCTAACTTATCAGCAAATTGTGATTATACAACGTTAATGCACCATCAACTATATTTTAATTAATTGTTTAATACTTAACTTATTAGCACTAGCACTTTTATAGGAGTATTGGCTAAATTGACGGGTAAACTTTGAAGTTGGCAAATCAATCTAATTCAATTCTGGTGGTTGGTGATTTAGGAATTTTAAAAGAACTGACATTGTGAGACCGTTTCGTAATTGGCAGAAGAGGGGTTCTTTTTCTTTCTACATTGATTTCAATTATAATTATTAGGGATTCACCGAACCCAGGATTCCGTTAGGGATTCGACCAGGATTGGGCCTTTTTCAGCAGGATTCGGATTTGGCTGAATCCTTCTGCCTGGCCATACCGAATCCGAATACTAATTTGCATATACAAATTAGGGGCAGGAGGGAAATCACGTGACTTTTTGTTACAAAACAAGGATGTAAAAAATGTTTTCCCCTTCCCATCCCTAATTTGCATATGCAAAGGATTCGGTTCGGTATTCGCACGATTCTTTCGTGAAGAATTTGAGGGTTCGGCCCAAAAAATATTGGATTCGGTGCATCCTTAATAATTATACTGATTATATTAGACCTCTAATCTATCAAGGGGATAAATTAGCAATTGTTAATTAAGGGTATCAATCTTATCTAAGTATAATATCTGTCAGGCTCACGATAGATAGGAGACCATCTTAGTTGAGAGCTGGCATCAGGTAAAGGCTGCGGCATAGAGAGTGCACTTACCAAGCAAATTATTAAAATTCACGCCGCTTGAAAGGCCTGTATTATCGCAGCGGGGGATCCCTATTTTAATATTCACAAAAGCCAATATAAAGATTTACATTTAATTGGGTTAGGGCAAAGCACCTTTGATGCTCGTTTTGTGTCGCTTTTCTCTGTAGTCCTATTTGCTCTTTAGTTTTAACACTCTCATTGTTCCCTAAACGCTTTTCTGGTTGTATTCCCAAAGATCTAATTGGCCCAGAGTGGGACAGGGCTCCTGGCTATGCAGGACAACTGATGCCCCTGAGAAAATAAACATAGATCTGAGATTCCAAACTGTTATTGTTTAACGGCAGATCCTGCCTACACCCATTTAATCGTATTAGTGTTCTTATTTGTTACAGGTTGGCCTAGCCATGTGATAGGTTTACTTAATTGGTTACAGTTGGCTTTAGACCATGATAGACTAGTCTAATATTCCAGTGCTACAGTGGTCTAGTTACAGGTTGGTTGAACCAAAGTAAGCTATTAAGTAAGCTTTATCAGAAAGGTCTATATAAATAAACCAGTAACCCCTCAAAGTAATGCTGCTCTGAGTCCTCTGTCAAAAGAAACAGCACATTTCTTTCCTTCTATTGTGTACTCATGGGCTTCTGTATCAGACTTCCTGTTTTCAGCTTAAACCTCCAGGGCTTGGGCTTGAGCATGCTCAGTTTGTTCCTTTCTCCTCCCCTCCCTGCTGTAATCTGAGCCCGGAGCTATGAGTGAGCAGGGAGAGGCTCAGGCAAGAAGTAATGTTACACCAAGCTAATATGGCAGCTGCTATCCTAAACAAACAGAGAGCTTCTAGAGCTGTTACTCAGGTATGGTAAAGCTTTCTGCAGAATAAATATAGTGTTATTGCTTGCACTATTGTGGCTAATCTATTGCCAATAAACTGTTTCGGTAGCTTTCCTTCTCCTTTAATGTCAGTTGTCAGTTACAGGGATTCGTTATAGCGTGGGCTGATTGGTGGTCTGGAAACACATGGGGTTACCTGCGGGTATAAAAGACGGTGGTTGTCAATAGGGATGCACCAAATCCAGGATTCGGTTCGGGATTTGACCAGGATTCGATATGAAATGCTCGCACTGCCGAAGTAACGCTAATGAAAAGTCACCAGCGTTCACCAGCAACTTTGCATATTAGTGAATTAGCGTAGTGGTAGCGAATTTACACCTGGCAAAGTGGTACGATGTGTGCGAACCGGTCGCTGGTGACAATTTGCCCTTTAGTAAATCTGCCCCCCTGTGTGGCCTTTGCCTTAGGCAGGACAGTGGTAAGTGACTGTTTAAGCACTACTACTCCCATCATGCTCTCCTGTTCAGAGTCGCAGAACAGCTGAAGGCTGGTTAGGGCTGGCTCTAGAAAGGATTTGACAACATGTGTTTTTCTTCTGTATATGAAAGAAAAAACAATAAAAGGAATCTACTCCTTTGTAGCTCTGGTACAAAGCCAGGCGCAGTGCTTGTCTATACAGGCCTTTACTGGGAGTGCGTTCTACATCACCTTCCGCTCTTTCCTTTCCCATGAAAATCCCTTGAGCTGTCAGAATACAACATAACGTTGCTCAGCTTTGTCCTTGTGCTATTCTTCCCCCCCATTTGCCCTCACTCCCTCCATTGATTGAGATAAGGGGTCGGTGACAGACTGTGCAAAGCACTGTTGGCTTAATGATAATATTGAGGGAGAAACTTGATATGCTGGATGACTAGAGCCATGGAGTGGCCAAGGAGTCAAATGGAGCAGGGACAGGGAATGAGGCTCGGCTATGCTTTTAATTTGTGGCTCAGAACATCTTGAGCTTGCATAAAAGAGTAGAAGTCAGGGCTTAGTGGAGTCATTTAGTCCCACTTGCTCTCCCAGTTCAGAAATATAAATTAAGGCTAACAGTAATGCCGTATTCCTTTGTGTATCCCATGCGCTCATAAATAATAAGTAATTAGCCAAAGGGCAATGAACTGCGAAGAAAACGTATTTCTTGTCCTCCTACAGTGACTCTTCAGAAACAGGCGGTAAGCACTTTCTGTAAGACACAGTTTATGCTCTAAAGGGCCACTAAACTTTGGGAACTGGATTTACCCATAGCTCGTACACTAGTAATGTGACTGCAGCTACACCCACTTTCCAGTAAGCTCCTCCCTTTCTAAAAGGTGTACGATTTTACTATTTAAATTCAGCACATAATGACCATTTATCAACTCCATTGGCCAACCACAAGATGTGCATCCAATTCACAGTCTTTCAGCTGATGTTTAACCACGACTGAGGATGCTGGGAATTGTAGTTCAGCAGCTTCTGAGGTGACAGGCTCATGATATTTCATGCAAATGGCTGGCTGACTTACTTGATATCATTTTCTTTCTTTGCAGCAGACATATTTCTGTACAATTTTCTCTTTACTTCATTTCCCCGAGTGTTTCGTGCGAATGTTTTCCCTAATACCAGCAAGGTCACTAGACATGTCAGACTTGCAGGCTACAGAAAAGGACAGTGTGTATGGAGTCTGCATCAGCTGATAGTACCACCTTTTATGCTATAACTGCTACATCCAAAGAGATTGAAAGTTGGGGTAAAAAAAGAATATTTATTTACCAATTTATGGGTGCCCAGAAGTTGTTTTGCCTGAAGTTGCCTCACGAGGAAACTTTGGGCGACCTCTGAAAACACTTTAGTGCAGGCGACTTTTCATTATAGCCGATGGGAAAACACGAGGAGGCAGTTCGGGGAGATTGTCACCCAGAAGTCGAGGCGATTAGTCGCCAGACAACAAAATCTCCCCGAATCTCCTTGTGTGAACTAACCCTTTAAGTAATTGTCACTTGAAGTTCCTAAACCTGACAGTTTTGTCACCCTGACTGTCCCTTATTAAACTGTCAGTTAGAGTTTCTAATGCTAACGGACTCCTGCTGCAAAAATATGGCAGCCCCCTCATAAAGGAACAGGGTAGTAAGAAAGGTAATGTAAAAGCATCAGGGAAATACTTATATGGCAAAATTCTAAATAGCATTCAAAGACAATGTTATGATAGATAATAAAAAAAGGTTATTTCCGATGCCAAGTTCATGTAGAAGTCAATGGCAGATGCCCCAAAGAGAAACTGATTTGCGATGGGTTTTCTGAAAAAGTTGTGGTATTCAGGCGTCAAAATCCGGGAAAAATCTTGGTATTCCGGCGTCAAATTGGAAAAAGTGTGGTATTCGCGCGTCAGATCTGAAAAGTTCTTCACAATTATATCAAGTTTTTTCCTGAACGATTGGGAAAAGTATTGATAAATAACCCCTTCAAATTTGCCTATAGGTCCTGTTGATTGCTTTTTTTCAGATACTGTAGGGCTACATTGTAAGTTATTGTTACTTGAAGTTCATAAACCTGACTGTTTTGCCAACCTGTTTCTTCATCACCTGTCAGCAGGCCTGGACTGGGAGTCAAAATAGGCCCTGCCATTCCAAGTACACAGAGGCCCAAACAGCCCCCTAACAGCCCAAATCCCCCCTCGTCCAGAAACTAGGGATGCACCGAATCCAGGATTCGGTTCGGGATTCGGCCAGGATTCGGCCTTTTTCAGCATGATTCGGATTCGGACGAATCCTTCTGCCAAACCGAATCCGAATCCTAATTTGCATAAGCAAATTGTTATATGCATATGTGGGGAGGGAAATCGCGTGACTTTTTGTCACAAAACAAGGAAGTAATAATGTTTTCCCCTTCCAACCCCTAATTTGCATATGCAAATTAGGTTTCGGATTCGTTTCGGTATTCGGCCGAATCTTTCACAAAGGAATCGGGGGTTCGGCCGAATCCAAAATAGTGGATTCGGTGCATCCCTACCAGAAACGCAGTCATGTGTATATGCACGGAATGTGTTAAAACATAACTTTTAATAAATACCATTAAAATAGTTGGAGGTCCAGTATTTCTCCATTAAAAATTTGTCAGATACAGGGAGGCGGAATAGCAAGAGGTAGTGGGTTTATATTAAATATATGCGGCAATGTGTAAGCCAGGCAATTCCACGGTGAAATAAAGTGGCGTGTTATTTGGTACTAGTGTCAGTGTCTTATGTACATAAATTATAGTAATCGACTGTACATAGCGTCTTAAACGCATAGATTGTAATTGCTGCCGCGTATAGCGTTTTATGCGTTTGAATTGTAGCAGACTGCTCCCTGTATCCGCCTCCCTGTATCTGATGTATTTTTAATGGTGAAATACTGGACCTGAGTCACCTCCACCTATTTTAATGGTATTTATTAAAAGTTATGTTTTAACACATGCCGTGCATATACACATGAGTTTCTGGACCAGGGGGGATGGGAAGGTGCAATGTATTAGGTCATTTCAACTGCTGCACATATATGGCAGCCCCCTCATAGAGGAACACGTGGGATCAGATAGATAATGTAAAAGCACTGGGCAAATGCCTTTATGGCAAAATGATAAATGGCATGTTAACGTGTCACATGGTGCAACCAAATGAGCAAAGCCAAAACATGGCTAGAAATGAGGAACTCCTCACATATCCTGCTTGTTTTAGGCTCCACCTACTTACCCATCAATCCATTTCAACGTGTCACATGGCGCAACTGAATAAGCAAAGCCAAAACATGGCTGGATATGAGCAACTCCTCACATAAAACACCCCATTTAGCCTTCCTTCAGTTTGCATGAGTCACATGGTATAAATGAATTTGTCAATGAACCAGACAGGCCTAGATGCGAGGAACGCCATGTGTGGTAAAATGATTTAGGAAACTTAGACGGTGTTGTTTTTTTTTTAATGATTAACTGGGATATTCCCCCCTTTTATTTATATAGTGGATTAGTGACTGGGTTAGAATGATTGAATGCCGGTCTCGAGAAAGATTTGTCCTCACATTCACGCAATTAGCTTCCTGGTAAATAAAACTAAGCCTGAGAGTCTATAAAAGCTGAGGCAGAACACCCACACGCATGATAATACCTGGTAATCTGCAAATGCCACAGCCCTTTCTACAATAAAACAACAGAGAAGCCGCCATGTTTGTTGCAAGAGGAGAGGCCAAACTTGCTGTAGTAGTTATGAGACCCTCCAGCCAGGGTCTTAGGGCTCGAGTTTTTTTTCTGGAATTTCACAGCACTACACTAAAATCTATTTGCTGATTGGGGCTAGATTCAGAGCTAAAAATCTCCCCTTGTCCAGAATGCCCGGGGGAGTAAGCCAGGAACTGGGAACGATGACGGCCATGACAGGGCTAGGAATGAGGGAACCGGAAGAGGAGGTTAGGGATTATGGGCGTTGTAGTTCCTATTAGGGATGCACCGAATACACTATATTGGATTCGGCTGAACCCCTGAATCCTTCACAAAAGATTCAGCTGAATACCGAAACAAATCCGAATCCGAATTTACATATGCAAATTAGGGGTGGGAAGGGGAAATATTTTGTACTTCCTTGTTATGTGACAAAAAGTCGCTCAATTTCGTTCCCTGACCCTAATTTCCGTATGCAAATTAGGGTTCGATTCGGCCGGGCAGAAGGATTGCCCGAATCTGTATCCCACTGAAAAAGGCCTAATCCTGGCTGAATCCCAAAATGAATCCTGGATTCGTTGCAACCCTAGTTCCTGGGTTGCTATTGGGATGGGTGGAGAAACGAGGGGTTAAAAAAGGGAAGGAAGTGAAGGGAGCATGCTCTTTTACCTTCAACAGCTCCCGCCCTCCCCAGAATAAAGGAGTAGTTGGGTAAAGGGTGAGAGTTAGCATAATGTCACAGCAGGAGGGACTCCCCTAAGGGAGGAGTCAAGAGAGTGGTAACAAGTGTAGGGCGTAACAGGGGTTAGACCTGGGGCCAACGTGATGGAAGGGTAACCGGTGGAAGGGGCATGAGTTACAGAGGAAAGCCACACCTAGGAAGGACAGCAGGTGGGCCCCTTGCTATTGGGTACAATCATTTGCAGCCTTCAGTGTCTATTAGATGTTAAGTAAGTTAATATTTGATAAATGCGATGGTACATTGCCCTACACTCAGGGAATACAGGGATATGGGAGATAGCTCATAGTACAAGTTGATCCAGGGACTGGTCCCATTGCATCTTGGAGTCAGGAAGGAATTTTTTCCCCTCTGAGGCAAATTGGAGAGGCTTCAGATGGGTTTTTTCGCCTTCCTTTGGATCAACTGGCAGTTAGGCAGGTTATAATAGAGTTAAAAGGTTAAACTTGAGGGATGTGTGTCTTTTTTCAACCTAACTTACTATGTTACACTTAACGCTTTTGGTTTAGGTTGGTCGTTATTTATGTGATTTAATGATAAAGTTTGTTATTTTAAGAAAGGGGAGGGAAGCTTGGTGTTGTTGGGAGGGGCCTGTTAGATGGACGCTGCTCCTGTCATGCCATATCCAGGTTGTACTGAAGGTTTAGAATTTTGGGGTTCTTTGCAGGGCTTTCCATTCTCTGCCAAGGGAGCCAGCCATGTTGATCTTCAGCAGTTTGCTTTCCCAACTGAAATGTTTTCTAAAGTTTATTCAGGTTTCATGCTGTTGTATGATCCCAGGATTATTGGCTTTACAAAAAATGGCAAGCACATAAATGCATACTTAATGGAGGGAAGGGGGGACTAAAATCTGGCAGTTCAGACAGAGAAGGTCCTTGTTCGGATAATAACCGCCGAGCCAATGATTGTGACCTTCCGTGATCGTCTGTAAAAGTATCTGGTTAAAAAGATTGAACTGGCTGACACCGGCGGCTCGCTCCTCGATGAGGTGGGAATCTGACTGTAATGACAGGTACAACAGGGCTGCGATGACAGATTCATTCAAACAATATTCTGTGGCTGAACGTGGCCCTTAGTCTGTCAGTAAACATTTGGCATGTCCCAGTGCCTACAGGGGATAGAGAGTGGGCTGCCATTGTTCAGCACTGCAGTAATGGGACTTCAATTAAATAGCGCATTTTGCGTCAGATGGTGCCCCAAGGAAGAATGGTTATTTGCAGAGTCCTTTATAGAACAGCATACCTGTATACATAATTCAACCCTACCTTGATTTATTAATCTGTATTTTTTTTTTTTTTTTTTACAAAGGATTATGTGGTTATGTGTTTTCTTTTTCCGCCACAAACGCGATTCAACTTAATTATTAAAAAAAAACTGACTGTAAGCAGAAAATACACTTCTGCATAACAGAAGAAAATGTGATTTCAGATGATAACTTTACACTATACGTTAATTACACATTTTTAGGTTTTTGGAGAATTATGGGTATTTGTCTGCCTTTTGCACTGTTGGTTATGACTCCGTGCACCACTGAAGTTATTTTGTACAGGAATGGGACCTGTTATCCAGAATGCTCGGGACCTGGGTTTTTCTGGAAAATGGATCTTTCCGTTATTTGGATCTTCACGCTTTAAGTCTACTTGAAAATCATGTAAACATTAAATAAACCCAATAGGCTGGTTTTGCTTCCAATAAGGATTAATTACGTCTTAGTTGGGATCAAGTACAGGTATGGGACCTATTATCCAGAATGCCCGGGACCTGGGGCTTTCCGGATAACAGGTCTTTTCGTAATTTGGATCTTCATACCTTAAATCTACTAGAAAATCCTGTAAACATTAAATAACCCCAATAGGCTGGTTTTGCTTCCAATAAGGATTAATTCTATCTTAGTTGGGATCAAGTACAAGCGACTGTTTTATTATTACACAGAAAAAGGAAATCATTTTTAAAAATTTGGATAAAATGGAGAATGGGAGAAGGCCTTTCTGTAATTTGGAGCTTTCTGGATAACGGGTTTCCGGATAACGGATCCAATACCTGTAGTATTCTGCTCTCTTCTTCAGCTAGTGCTCCATTTCCCATAATACTAAGCACACTTCTCATAGAACATACAAGGAATTGTTTTATTATTTCCATCTTGTTCTCCTGTCTCCTTCTTGGCCACTTTGGCTGCCGTTATAGCCTTCCTAACAACAGCTGTTCCTCTGTGATGCCCTTGCTTCCCCCACCCCATCAAAGGCAGCTCTGCACCCTGGTTAAGGGCTTTTACACACGGGCGTTTTTTTCTTGCGCTCCACAGCGCTGCGCTTTCTTCCGTTCAGCCGCAGGGGAGCGCAGGAGTAGACGCGATGCGCTCAATTATGGTGAAGGGGGCTGTACGCATGTAAGCGCCAAACGCAGGTAGGACTCAGCATGTTGCATTTCACATGCGTTTGGCCCATACATGCGTCTGTGTGAGTACAGCCCCATTCACAATAATTGAGTGCGTCTACTCCTGCGTTCCCCTGTGGCTGAATGGAGGAAAGCGCAACACAGGGGAGCGTAGGAAAAAACGCCGGTGTGTAAGAGCCCGAAAGCACAGACTGTATGGACTAATTATTTCTGAAAGATCACTTATGAGTTTGATGTTCACTTTTTAACAGAAAATATAATTTTTTCCCCTTAATATTTTATTGATATTTGTTTAGGACACCGGCCAGAACCACAGATTTCAAGAACAGCACACACTATTTATGTAAAAATACTCGGTTGGTTAATAATATTTTCAATAAGACCTTTGTGCTTAAAAATGTCATCATAAAAGAAACTTTTGTAGCTCCAATATGTAATGATGTTACCGTGGAGGAAAAACACTCTTAAATGGGCTCATTTGATGAAATTGGTGCACACTTAGGGTCCCATGTACAAAGCGGTGTAAAATGTTTCTATTAAACAAGGTGTTAAAAATTGTGTAATAAAGATGGCGTGTTTCTAAAGCTTAGTTATTGTTCATACGCATGAAATGACGCCATGCAATGCGATCGCAGAAATAATCCATTACAAAAAGAGTTTATTGTCTTATTTATATAGATGTGTATTATAATCCATGCCAAATGGCGCCAAATTACACATTTGAATGAAATATTTATTCAGGGTATTATTGTTTGTTTTTATGCAACCATGGTGTTAAAGTGGTAATATTTGGATAAATCAACACTTTGTTTTAAACATCTTTATAAATATGTCCCTCTGTTACCAATTAAATAATTTTCATTATTGTAATTGCCCTAGACTAATCAAAGAGATTAGGTGATTGGTAGCTATTTGTGTGCTAATTCTGTATTTGTGTTAGTAAAATTCACATACAATTGTATGCTGATAGCCAAGAACCCTACGGAAGAATTTTATATGCACCCAATATTGTCTTATTAGCTTGCAGTGCTGCAGACTGGCATTGAGATGGATTAGACCAAAATACTGCATCATTGTGCAGGCACAGCAGTGTTGCCTCTTAAGGGTCAGGGCACACAGGTAGATTCGGGGGGGGGTTAGTCGCCCGGCGACAAATCTCCTCTTCAGGGCGACTAATCTCCCCGAACTGCCTTCCACCGGCAACTTCAGGGCTACGGAAAATGAATCGCTCCGAGTGCCATCCAGCCGGCAATTCACATTTTAGGTGGCGGGAAGGCAGAGGAGGCAGTTCAGGGAGATTAGTCGCCCCGAAGAAGAGGAGATTTGTTGCCGGGCGACTAATCTCCCTGAATCTGCCTGTTTGACCTGTCCCTAAAAGTTGAACAGAAACAAAAGTACATTTTGTTGATATTTCTATTGTACTTGTCAGTTGTCTCAGTCCTTTAGGGACCTGCCACTCCTCGGGAGACTCTCCAACTCCCACTGGCATTAATGTAAATTGCTGGTGCTAGCTAAAATGAAAACAAAGCCGGTGCTAATCACACGCGGCAATTCATTTTCCGAAGTCGCACGGAGTTTCCTCGTGAGGCAAATTATTCAGGGAAGGCGTTTGGGGAGATTGGTCGCCAGATGACCAAATCTCCCCAAAACGCCCTGTGTGGTCTTACCCTAAACATACAAATAGTTTCATCTTTCCCAAGTTGCCCAAAGTTTCCTTGTGAGGCAACTTCGAGCAACTTTGGGAAGCCTTAGCAACTTGTATATGTTCTCCCACCGGCGATTTACAATATTACCAGCGGAAAAGCATTTGGAAAAGATTAGTCACCCATACTAGAGGAGATTAATTGTGGGGTGACTAATTTCCTCGTGTGTCATTGGTCGGGGAACTCCGGCTTTCAAACCAAAATTTGATAAAGAGGCCCACATAACTCAGTAACCCCTAATATACCCATCAGAGTTACCTGTTTCTTCAAAAAGCATGAATAAATGCTGTTTTTTTATGCTGAAATCCAGCTGTTTAGCAGTTCTTCTCTTTCTGCATCATTTGAAATCCTGGTAGGGAAGGAGGGACTAAACACTGATGTTACAAACTTCTCCACAGCTTACAGACAGCATGCAGGAACTATATAACCCACAATGCATTGCACTTTGATGTTCCATTCCTTATTGAAACGTGTGCAGGGAATTGTGGGGTTTGGAGGATGCAGGCTAAGGACAAATGGCTGCTGATACAAAGTAACAGTAGTCAGCCAGCTCAGCAAAGTAGTCAGACAGATCAGCAGAAGAACAGGAGGCTAGGCTTAGGGAACTTTTCAATCATGAAAAGTCTGCATATTTTTGAATTGCTGTATATTGCAAAGTTGCTTGAAATTATGTTTACTTTTCAAAAAGCTTAAGTTATGTTTTTGTGGAGTTGCCCTTTAACCATCTGTGATGGGAGAATTATAGTGGCTTGATTGATTTTCTCTCTCTGGCTTCAGGTTGGTCTAGCCATTTGATGTTTCTGGCTCCAAGATTAGCTGTATCCCTGCCTGCCAACCAAACATCCCTGCCAACCAAATAGTTGGTTGCACATACACACAACATAAAGTAGGTTGTTCATAAAAATGTAATTTGTAATATTCCTGTGCATGGCAGCTGATGTTTGGTTTGGTTAATGACTGTTGACTGGGTTCTTACAGCTTATTTCATTCTATTAGATATATTGCACATAGCTGATCAATCCATTAACATGCATTTCACGCTTCATTTGTTCTTTAAGTTGCGCCGTACTAACTAAGGCATCTGACAGGCTTCTAAGGAATAATGTATAGTAACATCCCCTTGGTTACCAGGAAAAAAAAGTGAAAACATCAGAAAGGTCACTAAACTAATGAGGGAAAAATGTGAACATGGGGGTTGCAAGCTCCTTCACATTACAGCAAAGCAATCAAGAGGAATGATTGAGGAGGACCATTGAGGTTACAGATCTAAGCTGTGAGGCCGGTCTCCCTGTGGAGGAGGCTAAGGGAAACGCCAGCTGTAGAAACAGCAAATTCCGCCAGACCGCCCTAATCTCTGGATACTCATTTTTTTTCTCCCGACATAACAACACTTTTTGTATTAGGCAGATTTATGTATGAGATGCAACCACAACTCAATAGTACACATGGTTGTCCAAGCAACTGCCTTGGGCCCCACTACATTTTAGTTCCCATAAAAGCAGTACTCATTGGTGGGGTTGTAACTGTGGAATAATATGTATAGGAAAGCAAGGTGGCATCAATTTGTAACAATGGGGCTACATAACATGCACCCTTCAGCTGCTGTTTCACCCACTCCCAACAACCCCCCACAACTGGATTATTTGCTCCATGACTGTTCAACACTATGGACAGCCCTGCAGGGATAAATGTTGTTTTAGCCTGTTGACCACTTGTAGCTATAAAGAATGCATGATATTATTTTCCATAATTTGCTTAATGCATAAACATACAACAATGATGGCAAATCCAGTTGGGCACAATTGGAACTCTTTGAATATTGCCCTTATTGGAGGTATGTGCATTACTATCTACAAATCCTTGAAGGATGGAACCCTCAGCACCTTATGCAGATGCCAATCAACAAGATTTAAACCATAATGTACTTTGAAAGATGTAAGCCAACAGGATCGATTGGCTGACAGTGCTGATAGAAGGACAGATGGCTGCGGAGTCAAAGCCAAGACTTTGTGCTTTTCTGTTGGTGAGGGATTTAACACTTTCAGCGTTTGACTGGTCTCATACGTTCTTGCCTGCAGAACTCTCGTTTTTTTGTATGTTAGTAATTTGGATTGGGGGAAGTGGAATATAAAAAAATATGAAGTAAAAGTTGGGAAGGCTAGATAATTATTACATGCATTATCATGCATAGCTAATATGTATACCTAGCAAATGTAATACAAACAAAGTGAAATACGAATAATTCTGTTAATGAGGGTAATTCTTTCAAGAGAAGAAAAGCCAGGGCCATGTTTTTTTCCCCAGTCCCTGCTTTAAAATTAATTGAATCAATAGCTGGAACTGCTAATGAGATCACATCTCATTGATATATAGTGCCTTGGAGTGGAGATGAGTAGAGAGGTTAGGCTTCTGTCATTCTGAAGGATGGAAAGAGACAAATCAAAGTTGTTCTTTCATCTACTTCTTGTAGATCAAGATGCTCTTTGAAGTTAGAGAGATGACATGATTTATCTCCCTCCTCCCATTTGATAAACATCATACCTAAAGAAGCCTGACATAGGGAGAATTTGCACCTGACTTTAAGTTCTTTCCGATGTTTTCATGGCTTTATCTTCTGTTATTTTGTTTTTTAATAGAAAGAATGTATATTCTAAATAAAACTTGCAGGAGTGAGACATTGGACTTGGTGGACTTGTCTTTTTGCAACCTTAACTTCTTCTCCCGATACCTAATAGTGTTGATGGCAGGTCATAAGTCAAAATGTACAATTAACATTTTAAACATTTTTAATTGTTGCCACTCCCAGGTGCGGTTGTCCTCAAGCTGATACCTGCAGGAAAAACATTTGTGTCATTTGTTGTCTATTTTTCTTTTTTGCATAGCGGAACCCTTCAATTCTGTCCAATAATGTTGTCCTCAATGGTTTCTCAAAAGCCTAGCTGTAAGGGCAATACTATACCTCAAGCCTTGAATGTTTCCAAAACAGCACACCTAATTTAGAACTCAAATGTCATATCACACTCATTCTCTGACAACCACCTTTCTAATGATGTGACAAAAGTTCCACCAGTATAACCAAATGGAATTGATGGATAGTCTTTGTCCATTAAATCCTTGAGACTCCTACTTACTCGTCCTTAGCATGGCTTTATTAGTATGCATTTTGTTAACTAATAGCACATTGATGCCCTATGCAACAATCAAAAAATCTTGACTGATGATTCAAGGTGTTATACATCTGTCCGTTTGGTCTGAAGAAGGACATTTTTTTGGCCCTGTAAATCTTGGCAGCTTGGGGTGGGTGATCAAAGAATGAGGCTTTTCTACAGTGTTGACCATGATGGACTTTATTTACCAGATATTTAAGGCATTGTAAAAGATAACATTATAATGCAGTCAAGGATTGGAAGCCACATCGGTTCCTTTTGGTGTACAATTAAATGGAGAATTTTGGTATGGCCCATATATTTTACCCCCATCTTTCTAAAAACAGAGAAAAGTCTTTTTTGTTTAATATGGAGGTATTTTTCCAGCCATCTGATGTGTTATTCTTAATTACTTATCACTACTTTTTAATATTTTTTATTTTAATCTTGTGGTCACCTTTCTAGGCATGCAAGCGAGATTGTTGCAAAATTCTGTCATCGCTAGCATGGGTTTTGGGTTTATTTAATACAGATCCTGTGAATTTCTCCCATTTAATACATTCTAAGAGCATAAATAAGGTAGAAGTATTTTTCTTATTCATACTGTGTTTTCACAGCTGATGCATAGGCCACCCTCATACTGATCAGAGAAGGGTCACCAATGTTAAACATCTAGCTGTCTCTTCACACCTGCTCTGTGCATGTTCAGCTGCCCCCATCCCCTCATTTCAGCAACAAAAACGGCTTGTGAAGGAGGCCGAAATCTAAACTCATTCAACAGTTCCATATTACAAAGGAGGGTAGCGGTGTTGATACATGGAACTTCATTTAACACATGTTGAATTCCTGAAATAGACTATTTTGCTTCATTTTTGATGAAGAAAAACGATTGAGCCAGCGATACCTGCATTTGCAACACAGTGTTCACTTTATAGTATGTTTTCTGGGCGTACACAGGACTGTATACAATATGCCCCCCAAAATAAATGTATATATATATGTATATAAATACACAAACCCTGAATGTCTTGTAAAACTTGTTAATGGTGTTAGTGATGTCATCAGTTCTAATTTGTGCTTAGTGATGACAATTGTGTAACATGTTTCATCAAACTTTTATGCACCTTCTAATTTAAAATATTGAGGGTATTATAATTCATCTGAGAGGTATATGGTTATTATTTCTCATAAGGCTTTTCAGTGATTTGTAATGATGTTATATTACATTAGAGATACTTTATTCCTTATTTATAACTTGGTTCAGAGATTCTGTTACAGAGTATAGGAGGCCATACACTATAAGATCCTCCCATTTGTTGAGGTTGCCAAATGAGTGGATCTTTCTCCTGATATTCCAACCAAAGGCAGGGTAGTATCGGGCTAATTCGATCGTTCCCTAGGGACGATTGGATTATAACAATGGGAGTGGCCGCTGATGGGACGAGGAACGTATCAACTAGCCGTTGCGGTCCTCGATTGCGAGGAAGCTCTAATCTACCCAATTGATATTGGTTGAGAAGGTCCGTCTGAAGGCCCCATACAGTACATGGGCACACAAGCTGTTGTATCGGTCTTAAGGACTCGAATTGGCATCTTAAATCTGCCTGTGTATGGCCACCTTAAATCAGCTTCTCTGATGGTCCCCCACACTTGCTCAAGAAGGTGTGCCAAGGTGGGTGGAGATTGGTACAGAATAGGCAGGTAATGAGTGGTTACATAGAGTAGGTAGACTTTCAGCAAAGATGTCCCTCTCTGGCCTTATGTAGTTTTTCCACCCCTAACTCTTCCAATGATAAGATTTATTCTTTATTAGCTATTTAATGGGAATTTTTGCAATGCATAGTTTTCCACCTTGAGGAGTCCAGTTATGTCTGACTCAGAAATGTATTGTGTTCTTATTATTTACATTGTATTGTACTGATAAGGCTCCAGAGTATCCAGTATCAAGGAGCAAATGTAGAAGGGTTGACTTCAGGGGTGAAAACAGCTCTGTACAAGGACAGAAATATCTCTGGAATGTGCTCACATTAGTTTGGAAGAGATTACGGACAGGCACATGTTAGCTGGCCTATGGTATCACGGTGCATTGTGCTAATTCTGGCCACTCTCTATACTGCTTTTCAGACTGTACAAAAGTCCCAGTAAAAGGGAGCTGTGATTGATTGTTTGATGGTGATTGGTCCTCCTTTGTTGCTAATTGGTCCACCAATTGTGGGTGTAGGTGTCATCTCTGCACCCAAGCAGAAGATGGAGCACTGCTCAAGGTATCCAACCTTCTAGAGGGAGCACTGCATCTCTTTAAATGCATATTCATGTGTTGGCTAAAGGGTAAAATGTTAGATTTTCCCAACTGCCAAATTTGACCCTCACTAGCTGTGAATGTAACAAACCTAGTGCTTTAATATGCAGCAAATTGCTGGGATTCCTGTACACTCACCATGCCCTGTGCAATCTCTCCCTTCACTTTGCATATCATTTCCTTTGCATATTTGCTGTGAGTTCCCAAGCCTCGTGCCCTGCTACCCTTGATAACTCTCCATTTCTGGAATGCCTGTGCAGGGCTGCATTATCAGCTCCAGTACTATGATATATGAAATTACTCAGAACCTCCTTGGTGACATAGTTAGAAGATCTTCACTGCAAATAAGATTTGATGTGTCCTTCTGTTGTACAGAGCTGCTAAAAGCTGTGTCTCTGTTCTCCGCACTGCTGATTCTGACTCCCGAACACTGTTGCAGAATCAGCTGATTAATAGACTTGGAAAAAATTGTCTTCCCCTACACCGTTGCAAGAGTCCGAACCAGAAAAGAGAAAGCAGCGATTGCTGCTTTCCGTTGCGATAACATTTAAACATGAATGTATGTTAGAAAGTTACTTAGAATTACATTCTTTATGCTAAAAAAAATCTGTTTTTGGGTAAATTGGATATGACCTTTTGACTGGCCATGGGCCAATTATCCGCTAATACAGGTCTATGTGGTGGATTATTAAAAAACAATGATGTCATACAGATATTATAAGGTGGCCACCCACAGAGAGATCTGCTCGTTTGGCCAATCTCTCCCCCAATATGCTCACATAGGGTCCAACGATAATGCAAGGCGTGCGGGCGTTCCAATCGTGGGACCACATGAACGAGCAGATGTGGTCTGTGATCCGACGGGATTTTTAGCCCTGCCCGATGACATCTGGCCGACTGTTGGCCAGATATCTATTAGGGAAGCCCGTCAGAGGGCCAATAAACTACCGACTCTTTCTGCAGCTTTTATCTGACCTTGTATGGCCACCTTCAGGCATGCTGGAGGCCATAAAAATATCTTTGAGGGCCACTATCCTCCAATTGAACAGCCGTGGACTAGATGAATAAAAACTATACAATATATGGCTGCCGTCTCTCCCTCCCTGTTGTGTTCCATACACCAACACCCAATCAGATCGCTCTGATGGGATAAATGTAAAATATCTGTTGCTGGAGCGAAATTAGGTGATGCCTTGATAGAGTGTAACCGTGGTTTAAAGGGCATGACCCCAGGAGGCTTTTTGGTCTTCCTCGGCTACTGCGCATTTCGCACTAATCCGTGTAATTCTGATATGTATAAGTGCAGACAGCGTCCATCCTTCTCCTGATATCATTTTTAGCTGTACCAGTCATGCTCAAGAGTAACGGCCCCCCTATCCTATTGCACGCGGACATGTTTTCCACCCCATTACTCTGAAACGGGACTCTGTCGCCCCACAGCACCGCATTCCCATAGCAAGTGGGGACTTACTTCCTTAGGGATCCGAGAATGTGCCACCTCGCCAGCAGCCTACAGGCATTCCTAGTGGTCGCCCTCATCGGAAAAAGATCATATATTCAAAAGGCAAAGGGGGCAGTCAACCCAGCAACAGTCCAGCTGGAAATGGGGGCCCTCTTTAGGATGTGCGACTAAAACTGTCAGTTGTAGTTCAGTAACATCTGTAGCATTGCCATCTGCCAGGCCCATGTTTTAGGCATTAAAGAGAAGTGAGGCGCTTTGTTGATTTTACATGGCTCTCATTTTGCCTGACCTGTGACCCGCAGAGCTTAGCAGAAGTCAAGTCTTTAACTTTTGGTGCCAATTCCACTTAGTGTTTGGGGGCAAGGGGGGTCACAGTGGATAAAAGTCGCAGGGGATAAGTACCATGAAAAATGCTGCATCTTCCTTAGTATCTCAAAGATTGTTATACTGATCAGTATCAAATTTAGAAAACTGTAGCAATATTAAAGGCCAAGTCAAACCAAGGATGAACATAGTATTTATTTATCTTCAATGACAGCTGACCCATTTAATCACCCCGACTTAGCTTTATGGTGGCCATAGACATCCGCTCATTTGGCGATGTCGCCAAACGAGCGGATCTCTCCCCGATATGCCCACATTAAGGTGAGCAATACTGGGCTGATCCGACCGTGGGCCCTAGGGCCCAACGATCATATTATAATGCATCCGATATGGGCGGTCAGATCGCGGTACCACCCAGAAACGTAAATCTGACGGGATTTTTTAACCTGCCCGATCGAGATATGGCCAACTTTCGGCCAGATATCCATCAGGGAAGCCCATCGGATGGCCCCACACACGGGCCAACAAGCTGCTGACTTGGTCTTTGGTCCAGCCTATTCCTCCAAAGCATAACATATGTGTGACCCAGGGGGGCAGATTTGTCAAGGGTCGAATTTAGAGTTCATGGGAGTTTTTTTTAAACTCCCATAAACTCCCATGAACTCAAAATGATACCAAAATTCGACCAACTACAATTTGTGAAAAATTAGAATTTTTCAAACTCGGGTGAATGGGATCGACCTGCAACCTCGATTCGAATTCAGTTTGAGTTTCTTCTTCGAAAAAAACCCTTGATTTTCAGGAAGGCTGCAAACAACTCCTAAATTGATCCCAGGACGTCCCCCATGGGCTAAAACAGCCATTCGGCAGGTTTAAGGTGGTGAATAGTCGAATTTGAATTCTTAAAATCTCAAAGTCGAATTTGAATTCTCACAAAAATAGAAATAAACGGCACACTCACTTCAATGCTACTGCATAAATTCAAATTGTTTTCATTTTTATTTCAGTGAGATCCCAGCAAACGTTTCGGGGTCAAGCCCCTTCATCAAGTGAATTCTCACATGATACATTTTAAAAAAACTCAAATCGATTTTTAACAATTCCCTAGTCGAATTTCACAGCTTTGGCCAAAAGAACTTGAAAATTCGAATTAGAAAATTCGTATTTTCACATTGACCCTTGATAAATGTGCCCCTTAGTGTGCAATAAACAGTAAAATAAGGGCTGTCATATAAAAAGGCATCTGATCCTCAAAAGCCACTCAGCAACCAAATAAAACTGTAAAAACCACGCTTTAAATACTCAATAAAATAAAAAAAGTTTAAGGCTTACATGTGAACAGGACATTCCATAGCTGAAGCTTTGCTTATCTATATTGATATATATCCCATTGAGATGGAGCTGCCATACTGTTTGCATTAGTGGATATTGAATTCTTATGGCCACCAGGGGAGACCTCTTGAGTCAACAGAGAACATCTTGTCCCCTTTCGTATAGAGGAATTCAAAAAGATAAAAATATATATTAAAAATAAAGGGAAGATAAACCTTCTACACATACATAGTGTCCCTTAGCATAGACTGCCTGTACTTGGGTTTGGGTACTTGTGCAAGTGGGAAACTGAGGACGCTCCTCGGGATTCCCACAGTGCAGTTCTGGCTTGATCCCATTTTTTGCATTTCCAGTGTTTTTTATTAGCTTGCAATGCTGTGAGGTAGCTGCTTCTGTTGTCTGTTTAAATCGTAACATGATACCGTGCCAGATGGCAAGAATAGAGACTTGCCCTTGTCTGATCAAAGTTGTCTGCTCTTATTAACCTTATAACATTGTTTTCCTCTGCCCTGCCATGTTCAGCTGCCTTCCAGCTTACCCTGGTTATGGGATATAAAATAAAGATACAGGTATGGGAACCGTTATCCGGAAATTCGAATTACAGAAACGCTATCACCTATAGACCAAATTTTATCCAAACAATCGAGATTCTTAAAAAAATATTTCCTTTTTCTCTGTAATCATAAAATAGTAATAGTAGTAGGTATGGGACCTGATATCCAGAATGCTTGGGACCTGGGGTTTTCCGAATAACGGATCTTTCTGTAATTTGAATCTTCATACCTTAAGTCTACCAGAAAATCATGTAAACATTAAATAAACCCAATAGACTGGTTTTGCTTCCAATAAGGATTAATTATATCTTAGTTGACGTCAAGTACAAGCTACTGTTTTATTATTACAGACAGAGTAAAAGGAAATCATTTTTGAAAATTAGGATTATTTAATTATAATGGAGTGTATGGGTGACTCCCTTTCTGTAATTCAAAGCTTTCTGGATAACGGATCCCATACCTGTACCTTGTACATGATCCAAACTAAGATGTGATTAATCCTTATTGGAAGCAGAACCAAGCCTACTGGAGTTATTAAATGTTTATATGATTTTCTAGTAGGCTTAAGGTATGAAGATCTAAATTACGGAAATATCTGTTATCCGGAAAGCCCCAGGTTCCGAGCACTCTGGATAACAGGTCCCATACCTGTTTATAATATATATGGGGCAGAATGGGGGTGCCTAACATGGTTGCCTTGAAGCTCATGAACATGGTTGCCTTGTAAGTTGAATTCCCTGTGCCCAAGTGGGTGCCCTCCAGCCCTCCCAATTCAAGATATATACAGTAAACATGTATCTATAACTTGGCAAGAGAAATGAATGACCTGCGGTTGATTCAATCAGGCAGCAGCACAATAGTCCTTCCATGTATGGCCTCTGCTAGAGCCTAAAGTAAGTCTGAGAACTGTCTGTATAATTTCAGCTTATTGTTCTTGATTTTGTGCCCATTAATGAGCTAATATTCTGTTTGTCATTGTGTTGTTCTTGTGCCGAAGCAAAGGAATTCTCAAAGCCGTAGCCGAATTTCGATTAATTGTCTTTTTTAGTAACAACAGTAACACTTACATTAATTACTGTGAATGCAATTATGCTTTCTTTAACATTTTTGTTTAACCTTCCACTTTCCGTTGCTCAGACTCCACCAACTTGGGGAAAGGGCCCCAAATGTGATTTATATCACTAGATTTTACTAGCTAGTAAAAGTGCATCGGCCAGATGAAACTTGCCACTTTTAATCCTTACAGTTTAGAAAGGCACGTTTATAAAGATAACACGTTCTTGGGGATGTTTGGGAAAGGGGGAGCTGCCACCCAGATTAAGTGCTCAGCACACCCACCAAGGTATCGGGGGATCGGTTGGCTGTTAATACTTTATCGCAAGCAGTTTCATGACCACGTACCTCACTGTGGGCCAATGGGTTTTGCTTAGAAAAAGAGTACTTTGTATTCATCTTTAATTGCTGAGGCCACCAAAGGGATATTGAGGCACTTCCATGTGGTCCAGTTGAGTTATTGTTGGTTTACATTAGAAATTGAGACAGGCGCCCTTCAGGCAGACATCACTGGCCTTGATCAACATCAATGAATGGTTGGGAGATCCAGACAGACATAAAATCATAGACCATGACTGTCAACACACAACTTTCAAGGTCTGCATTTATCCTTTCAAATGTATTGAGGGCCTTGGGAAAGGCCTCGATCAACTGTGTTCTGCCCCTAAAGAAATAGTTTCTGTACTTAAATAGCCTACACCAGTGTTCCCCAACCAGTGGCTCGTGAGCAACATGTTGCTCTCCAACCCCTTGGATGTTGCTCCCAGTGGCCTCAAAGTAGGTGCTAATTTTTGAATTCCTGGTTTGGAGTTTTGGTTGTATAAAAACCAAGTGTACTGCTGCTTGTAGGCTGTCAGTCCACATAGGGGCTACCAAATTGCCAATTACATCACTTAATTTGCACCACCCCGGAACTTTATTCATGCTTGTGTTGCTTTCCAGCTCTTTTTACATCTGAATGTTGCTCACGGGTCAAAAAAAGATTGGGAACCCCTGGCCTACACCATCAGGGTTGTTTGATGCCCCTGGTCAAAGACCCAGTTGGCCAAAGGTGATAAACAGAATAAAAAGATCCCTTTTCTAGGAGATTCCATGTCCCACGCATTCCACATCCCATACGTTTATGAAGCTTTCGAAAAAATAAAAACATGAACTAACTTTCATTATTTGAATTTGAATGTTTTCTCTTCTAGTGACCTCAATGTCAAACCAGGCCTCCTAGGGCCCACCAGAGAACTTACATTGATGCCCCCTCAAAACAATTAGTGCTAAATGTAATAGGTATTAATTAGACTTATGGTGCAAATAAGATAGGGCTGAAGAAAATCAGATCATGTGGTATTTTGGCAGGCCCTTCCAACCCTGAGTGGCCTTGTTAGTTGTCAGACACTATCTAGAAATAAATTGCTCCATCTTCAGTTTATATGAACATTGATAGTTTCTGTCACCGTTGGTGTAACACCTTTGGTAGCTAAAGCAAAACAAGCTAGCCTACATGGTAATACAATCCAATAATTCCAGTAGGCCCATTCATAAATACATGAGTTTGCGGGGCCCTGTAAGAAGCTCATGATTATAAAAATGATACAAGGTCTGATGGAAACCTAGGGAATGGCCCACCAAGAACTAGATGGGGCCTTAAGCTGGCCATAGACGCAAAGATCCGAAACGATCTGACTTCCCCATCTTCTGACCTGCCACTAACCATTCAGATCAAATAAAGTAGTAAAAGAACAGATCAGCCGATGTTCTGCCCCTGACAGCAATCGTACGAAAGTTATGTCCGACAAAGCTGGTGGCAGTCTCCCACTGAAAATCGTACGATCGGCAATACACGCAGAGATATTATCGGCAGAAATCTTTTAACCTGTCCGATCGTCCAAACGGCGTGCGTAGGATGTAAAATGTCAGGACTCCACACATGGTCCGAAAATAGTACAAATCAAGGATTTGTACGATCGGATTTTGCGTCTATGGCCAGCTTTAGGGTGTCCATACATGTAAAGATCTGCAAGGTTTCCAAGCAAACAGATCTTTTATTGATACGCTGACCTTGAGGCCTCTGGTCAAACAATCAACATCAGTGTAGGCCTTTAGGAGAGGACCTCACCAATAAGCCGATACTGTCCTTGCCATGACGGAATTTGTAAGCCAGGCCAACTGATAAGGCTAGGCCCATACACAGGCTCATAAGCTTCCCATTAGGTCTGAAGGAGCCAAATTGACATCTTAAATATGTCCGTGTATGTCTAGCTTTAATCCATATTTCTTTCTAATTGGTTAGGTGAAATGTTGTCATTCACGTGAAAGAACAAATTATATAACATCTTATCCAATCTATCAGCAGGATATCGCAACAAAATGTAAACGGAGACACGCTAATGTTCTTCGTGGGAGGAATAATATTTATAGGTCATGTTTTGACTGTGATCTAACATAATTGCGTGACATTAAACAGCTTGAATCTCCTCTTGCATAAGACTCTTTAATAGGGTATGACAACACTGTAGCCTGGCTTGTCCGTGCTGCCTCTCTATGTTCCCACTGCTTTGTCTGACACGGGAGCCTTTGATTTTTTTCCTTTTTAATTCAGTAATTATTTTGTCTGCCTTCATGCATGATTTTATTTAACCGTGCCACTGTCTAGAGGAGACAAACTGGAATCCCGGCAGTTCAGAGAAGCATAAACAGTTCATTTGAGGTGAAACAGAGAGACTGGGGATTACATGCACAATTGATTGCTGTGTTTTTCTTTTTACTTTTCACATTAAGTCACTAACTTGAAGGCGGAAGGGTCGGTTCATCTTCTTGATGACAGGCTTTTGAATGCACATTTGGGGATTCTGTTCTGTGTTTCCCCATGCAACATTGTCCCACAACACACATAACCCAAGAGACTTAACAGTCCTGCTGTGTCTCA
Organism: Xenopus laevis; assembly: GCF_017654675.1. Taxonomy (NCBI): domain Eukaryota; kingdom Metazoa; phylum Chordata; class Amphibia; order Anura; family Pipidae; genus Xenopus; species Xenopus laevis. The sequence continues at coordinate 10,196,893 of NC_054372.1, forward strand.
GTATCACCTAGCATACTCATGTGAGCGGTGGAGTATGGGAACCAAAGCTGAACTAGTAGCTACTGTACTCACGGCAGACCAGTAATGTCCAATATGGCCGCTATGTCCAATATGGCCACTAATGTCCAATATGGCCACTCAGGGCTCTGTTTAATTCGTTTTTTTTATACAGTATTATGGTAGCTTCCAGTGATTTTAATAATAACAAATATGTAATTTATTCCAACAAGTTCTCTTTAATCACCTTTGCTGAGCATTGGTTTGGGGTAGGCACACCCTGCCAGATTGTGGGCTCTCCCAGAAATCAATCCGGGCACTATTTTGGGAAATCCAAGGATAAGAGCGTCTCTGTAATTTGTTTGCACCAGTCTCATCCATCCATTATTAGCTACTTGTGCCGCCTTTTCTCAGACATTTGCTGATAAGCACAGAGTTATCTAAATGCAGTGCTGAATGGCTCACACTTACTTACAGAAAGCCAAGCTGCCTTCTTTGTAGTCTTCCAGTCTTTCGGTCTCATATAATGTGTCTTATAGTTTCCTGCCGCCATTTCTTTATCTCAAGCCTATTTTGATTGTTGGAAAGCTTTTGTAATTGCAGCAAATGTCACAGTGCAGATATAGGCATGGCTGGCTAGCAGTGCAAGTGTCCAGGGTATTCTAGTATTTAGGAGGGGGTATATAGTATGAACAAATGTGCGTGAGATAAATAGGACTGAGAAATGGGTAATAAAAACTGATCTCAATTAAAACCCAGAAGTTGCATAAGGGTCTGGCCACATGGGCAGATTCGGGGAGATTAGTCACCAGGCAACAAATCTCCTCTTCTTCACGGTGACTTTTCTCCCCTGATCTGCCTTCCGCCAGCTAAAATGTAAATCGCCTGGGGGCAGGCACACGGAGCGGTTCGTTTTCTGAAGTCGCCCATAATTGCCTCATGAGGAAACTTTGGGCGATTTCGGAAATTGAAGCGTCTCGTGTGCACTGCGCTGGTGTTTTCTGATTCAAGCAGGCGGAAAGCAGGAAGAAGGCAGTTCAGGGAGATTGTCGCCCCGCAGAAGAGGCGATTAGTCGCCTGGCGACTTAATCTCCCCGAATCTGCCCATCTGCCCTTAGCCTAAGGGCAACATGATACAGCGAAGCTCATTTATAGTCACCTATAGTAAACAATCTCAGTATTCTACATGTAGTAAATACTTGTACTTCAAGAGTGGTGGATTTTTATAAATTTCCACATACCACAACGCAACACAATGTTCATTGATACTGAAGGCCCGTGGGTTGTGCAGCAATGGCGTGACTGTTGCCATCTTTCGTTGCCATCACAATCTTGTCCTGCTGTAACCATCTTGTAGTGCTATACTAACTATAACTGGATATGCACTAAAAGATCTACTTATTTGGCCATGTTTCCAGAGAAGCAGATCTTCCCCAGTTTCTCCACCAAAATGCTGGCCTGAATCTGATCATTTGTCAACCATTGATCAGATTATAATGGGATCCTAGGGAGACCCATTTGGAGATGACCACATAAACTGGCCGATTGGGTTTTCTAACCTGCTTTCTACAAATTTTCAGACAGATTTTGTCAGACAGGCTGTTGGGAGGGCCCTATACACAGGACAATAAACTGACGACTTGGTTTGAAGGGTCCAAACTGGCACCTTGTATTGGCCACCTTATACTACTTTCTTGCAATCTGCAAATACTTTACTCACGGGCTCCTATCATGTGCGGTGTCCATTACTGAATCCACCCTATAAATACGAGACTATTAAGCACTGTTTTATGTTTAGAAATGTTCTGGAATGTGCTGGGAGCACTTAGGCATTCTGAACTGTTTCAGGCTTCTATTTTTAACCAGTGGAGATCCCTTTGTTTCCTTGTCGATGAGTAAAGTAAACGGGAAACTCAAGCTTTTAATCAATCCCCCGAGACGTTGTGTTGGGCTCTTGACCATTACCATTTGAATTGGTCTGAATAAAAAGGAAAGTCTGATGAGGATCCTGATATTCTCTGATGGTCCATCCTAAAAAAACTCAGTGAAGTGGCTCCTTTTACTACAACCATTGTGGCTGCCCGGATTGTGTTCTTCAAAGGATGCCCGTCTCTTTCAAGCCACAAGGACCATATCACAGCTCAGCATTAATGTTACCTGATACAGGTCTTCCGTCCAGCTTTGAGTTGCCCTTCTCCGTGAATTGGGTTTGTTTAGCAAAGTCACATAGGGAGAGGAAGAAAGAGGCTTTGTCCCATCGCTGTGCCCATTTGTATAATTGATTATGGCTCCGGGATTTGTTACATACAGGCTTCAGGGCTGATAACCTGCTCTCTTCAGATTGGGACCTTTCGAAACATTCACTTTTTTGGTCATTTCCGTTCCTGAAAAAGAATGATTCTATCTGATGGTCTTTAGAGTGCAGCAGTAAGAGTATAAGAAGGTATCGGTGTTAACTGGAAGCTCTTAAGGATTGGATTTCACCAGTTGACAAAAGACAATAAAGATGGCCCTATCTTTTAGGCTTCACATTTCAGATGGAATTTAGAGTCAGGCGCAGACAAAAATACTACAGCTTCTTGTTTTTGTTACTAGCCATTGCCTGCTTTTATGTTTCTGAGGATTCTGTGATACAACTATCTTCTGGAAGATCTACCACTGACTCTCCTTCTCTTGTGAATATATTAATATACAAAGCAGCAGTGACAAGCAGTGTTAATAACCATTTGTAAATATGATAAAGAGTTGAAATTATATAAATATGCGTTCCTGGATCATGGCAAATTGACATTAATCCCAGTTTGTTGTATATCAAGGAGCAGAGACCCTATACAACAGAAACCACAGAGGCTTTGAAATCTGTTTTCTTCAAGAGGAATTTGGAGGCAGCTTATGTAAATGTTATGCCCAACTGAAACCAGCTTGTCTCTTTTCCAGGACTAAAAAGGCAATCAATGTGTATAATACATCTCTTTTACAGATCATCAAATTATGCCCCCAAATGGGATTCCTAAAATTCTGTTCATTGAAAAGCATTGGGCCTCCAGAACAAAGACGTAGAGGAATAAGGGAGCAACTGTACAGGCAATACAGTAAAAACATAAATTGTGCATCGAGGTCCTCATGTGCCTAGTGGTGTAAAACAACAGCAGTTCCGATGGTGCCGCATTGTTCTGTGCCTTTGTTCCAGTGCCAGATCCAAATGCCCAGACTTTGTTGAGACTCCATATTATCCGTATGTTTACTAAACATATCATTAGAAAGAGGCATTTTTCTGGTTCTTTTCCCAAATGGCTCCATGCATTGATTTGTTTTCTCCTCCATATGTATTTATTGCCCTTTTATTTAATTTGTTGGCTTTTTAAAAGGACACTGGCATCAAGAAGTAATGTTTGTGCCTAAAAAAAAGTGTTGGTTATTAAATTAGGCTTGTGCTGTGCTTGCAAAGCTATGAGTAACTAAGCGGTTAAAGGGATCCTGTCATGGGAAAACATGTTTTTTTCAAAACACATCAGTTAATAGTGCTACTCCAGCAGAATTCTGCAGTGAAATCCAGTTCTCAAAAGAGCAAACAGATTTTTTTATATTCAATTTTGAAATCTGACATGGGGCTAGACATTTTTTCTGTTTCCCAGCTGCTCCCAGTCATGTGTCTTGTGCCAGCACTTTAGGATGGAACTACTTTCTGGCAGGCTGTTAACTCTCCTACTTAAAGGCAGTGGCGTAACTAGATATTTTTCAGGCCCCCAAAATGTTTTGGGGTTGACTTGTTTCTCCAATATTTATTGAAATTTTATATGAATTAGGGCCCATGGGGCCCCTATACCTCCTGGGCCCCCCTGCAGCCGCAGGGTCTGCTTCCTCTATAGTTACACCCCTGCTTAAAGGGATACTGTTATGGGGAAAAAATTTTTTTTCAAAATGAATCAGTTAATAGTGCTGCTCCAGCAGAATTCTGCACTGAAATCCATTTCTCAAAAGAGCAGATCTTTTTATATTCAATTTTGAAATCTGACATGGGGCTAGACATATTGTCAATTTCCCAGCTGCCCCAAGTCATGTGACTTGTGCTCTGATAAAAGGTCCCCATAGACGCGACGATTCTTCTTGCCGAACGACCGATTTTAGGGAAGCCCGACCAATCCTTCGAAATTATCGTGCGGTTAGTGGTATTCGAACGATCGTACATCTTACGATTTTTCGGCCGACATCTGTCGGGAAATTGATCGGCCAGGTCAAAAAATCTTTGTCGGTCCCAGTGCAATCTCTCTATGTTTGCAGGGCCAAGCAGGCAGCTCCCCTTTGTTTTCCTGGTAAATTGGTCTTTTTAGTTGATGGTAGATTCGTACGATCGTACGATCGTTCTGAGAAGATCGTGGTCTCACGATCAGGATCTGATCTTTTAAAAATCTCAACATCTATGGCCAGCTAAACTTCAATCACTCTTTACTGCTGTACTGCAAGTTGGAGTGATATCACCCCCCTCCCTTTCCCCCCCCAGCAGCCAAACAAAAGAACAATGGGAAGGTAACCAGATAGCAGCTCCCTAACACAAGATAACAGCTGCCTGGTAGATCTAAGAACAACACTCAATAGTAAAAACCCATGTCCCACTGAGACACATTCAGTTACATTGAGAAGGAAAAACAGCAGCCTGCCAAAAAGCATTTCTCTCCTAAAGTGCAGGCACAAGTCACATGACCAGGGGCAACTGGGAAATTGACAAAATGTCTAGCCCCATGTCAGATTTCAAAATTGAATATAAAAAAAATCTGTTTGCTCTTTTGAGAAATGGATTTCAGTGCAGAATTCTGCCGGAGCAGCACTATTAACTGATTCATTTTGAAAAAAAATTTTTTCCCCATGACAGTATCCCTTTAAGGAGGACCTTTTCAATTGGTTATTAATGTTACCATTTGACTGGTAAGGATGAAGCTGGTATTATAAATTTAGCAGCAAATTCACATTCTTCCATTCTGCCGATTCTCCCAGTAGCTCACCCATCTAGTTACCATTTATTTGTAATATACAGAATTTTAGAGCTTGGATTCTGCTCCATCCTTCCTCCTCTGTTTCAGACTGGTGGAGAAAGTAGGGGGCAAAGCCCACTGAAATTCAGCAAAATTCTGGCTGTAGATTGGCTTTTTCAGGACTGGGTTGCTGGACCACTATCGTCATGGATTTCAAAGTGTCGCATATACAGGTATGGGATCCGTTATCCAGAAAGCTCCAAATTACGGAAAAGCCATTTCCTATAGCCTCCATTTTATCCAAATAATAAATTTTTATCCCTTTTCTGTGAAATAATAAAACAGTAGCTTGTACTTGATCCCAACTAAGATATAATTAATCCTTATTGGAAGCAAACCCACCCTATTTGGGTTTATTTAATGTTTACTAGTAGAATTAAGGTATGAGAATTACGAAAATATCCATTATCAGGAAAATCGAGCATTCTGGATAACAGGTCCCATACCTGTATCAGTTTACCAGAAGGGGAGCCCAGTACCTGAAAAATATACGGTCATAAGCTACTGCACTGTAGAAAATAATTTGCTTTTTTTCTTGAACAAAGGATTTTGGATAAAGATTTCTTTCGGAATAAAAACGAAAAAAACGGTTAAAATTCCAGGGGACAAAACTGAAACAAAATTTAAAAGTTAAAAGGCAGCGCCAAACCTGGGTCCGGATGATTGATGCCAATGTATGTCTGAGCCGAGTGATGCTTTGTGGGAATATGTATTGTGATCAAGTGCTTGAGAGGCTCTGAGTGGAAACCCAGGCCGTATTCTGCAAAATCACTTAGAATAAACGCTTTGCAATATGGGGGTAAAATGAACCTTTTGTATTCTACTAAAGGCAAAGCTAAGCAGAAGCACTTGGCTTTCAGACTAAGATGAGGGCCAAGTATTTACTAATGAGCAGGGCCCCTATACCTCCTGTATTTGTTAGTATTTGTAATCTGTATGTTTGAAGTATAATCCCATCAATGCAGAATATATTCGTGCTTCATAGATTTGTGTCAATAATAATAATAATTAAAAAGATGTGCACATGGACACTGGTATTCTGTTGTACATGTTTGTGGTTATTTATTAATTACTGATATTGTTTGTCATGCAGCTCTCAGAATATAAGCCTATGAGTAAGTGCCCATTTTGGCACGAAACGCATTAGGCTAATGCATCTCCTTATAAAAAATTTTTCATTTACTTGGGCTACTGCTCCACTAATAGTGGGTCTCTTCCCATTTTGATTTTTCATTTACTCTCTTAAAATGATGGATAACCCATTGGACTGGGTTTTTTTGGGGATGAATCCACTGTATATTTTTCTTAAATAAATTGGATTTATGATTTTCCTGTTTTAAGCGTACGACTACATAACGTAGTAGGGTTGGCACCTTTGCCAGTGGCTAAACCCGAACAAAGGGGGCGGGGCAGATAGCATTGGGGTTGGAGCAGTGATATTCGGGTGGGCATGATGACATCAGAGATGATGTCATGTAGTTATGATGCCGGGTCAGGGTTATTGCATCACTTATATGCAACTGGCTGGATTTCTGTTTTAAATGGAACAGAAAGTTTTGAATGGACAGCCCTTTGAAACCCTACCTCTATGCCCGATAAACAAGACCAATCCTTTAACTACAGGTGTGGGATCTATTATACAGAAATCAGTTATCCAGAAAGCTTTGAAACACAGCAATGCTCATTTAAAACAACTATTTCTAATTTTTGATTGATTTGCTTGTTTCTGTAATAACAAGAAATGAACTGCACCTGATAATAACTAAGCCACGTCTCAATCAGTATCTTTGTATTTAATTGGTTCTCATATATTAGCCAGATTATTGTTGAAAGTTGAGACCCGAACAGGCCTTAGAAAAACCGAACTGTTCGGGTCAAAAACTTCAGTAAAATGATATATCTCTCAGAATATAAAGCTGCTATCAGCTCGCTTCATCTACATTGTTTCAAGAGTCGGAACCAGCAGAGTAATGAATGTATAATAAAAAGTTTCTTAGGATGACATTTTTTCTCATTAGAATTCCCCTTTATATAAAACCTGTTCCATTGGAGTTTGGGAAGTGGTAGAGACGCGGCTGCTGCTCCCGGGGCTGTTGTTACACGACTGGTTGGAGATGAAGGGGCTTAATGCTGACAATGTGAAGCCAAGTGAAGAACAATCTGTTTTGAAAGGTGTTGAATGTAGAGAAAGCCAGGAAGGGAGACAGATTGTCTCAGCGGTTGATCCTATTGATCCTGCTTCCTGGCCGCTCATGTCATTGGCATTTTTAGGTGGGCCGGTTACTCATCTCTTGGCAAAAGGACATAATATCATTGACAGTGCCCAGAGCGGTTCTTGCTCAGCGGGTAGGGACACAAGACACAATGTTATAGCGAAATGCCAGGGCTTACATTAAGGGGGTTATTTATCAAGCGCCGAATATCTGAAATCCGAAAAATTCGGATTTTTTTATTGAACCAAAAAAAGAAATCCACATTTTTTGGGATTTATTTAAGTCCAATGGTCTGAGAAGCCCAAATCCGGCATCTCAAAGCTCTCGGGTCCTGTATAAGTCAATGGGGAAGGTCCCAGTGTGTGCGCTGCTGTCCTTACCGATATCCAATGATTTAGGGAATTTCGGACCAAAAAGTCCGAAAAATTCCTACTTTTCATGCAAAGGTCCGAAGTTATTGGGTTTTTGCCCGAACCTATTTTTTCTGACTTTTTTTAATGATTAATAAGGTCCATTGGGGCAATCGGACTTGCTCGGATTTCTAACTTAGAAATACTGAGATAAATTGGGACCTTGATAAATAACCCCCTAATTGTGTCAATTGTTTGGGGGAAAAAAAAAGGAAAATCTGTATTTTTAATGTATTTGTGGTGATTTTGTTGTTCGCGGTCAGTGAAACCGCAGCACCCAGGAGAAGGGAGGGTTAGTGCTCAGTGATGACTGTCACCACACGTATGACACATTTATGGGGGCTCATTTATAAACACTGGGCAAATTTGCTCCTTTTTCAACAAGTTTTGCCGCACAAATGACGCCCGAAATGCCCGCAGAAATGACACTGACTAATAAAAGCTAATAACTGATTGGTTGCTATGGGTAACTGCCCAGATGCAAATTTGCCCGGTGTTTATAAATGAGCCCCAGTGTCCACCCTCAATGGTTTCACTATAAAACTGATAAGTCCATTTACTGCCAGCGTCTTGCACAGCTCTAACATGCTCTAATTTGGCAAGTTATGAAACACATTTCTGTGGTTTTTATGTTATTACAGTTTTGCTAATGAAGGTGAATTGCCCTTTAAACTGCAAGTCACAGATTCCCCAAGAGACCTGCTTATCTTAAATTGTTACAATTGTCTCTTTGCTTATCTTAAAGTGTTACAAGAGTATCTAAGTGCACCTGCCACATATTCTGGGCTCTCTGCCAAAAGCCAATTAAGTTTTAGAAACTTTGTGTCTTTTTTTTTTGCAGGAGCTGAAAGAGAAAGTAGGGCCATTTCAGTAACAATCCGGGACTGTGGGTTGAGCTGTCAAAATCGAGACTGTCCCGTGAAAAACAGGACAGCTGGGACGTATGAGCTCAGCCAAGCACTATGGTTGTTCCACTCCAAATTGTAGATGCGGAACACATTTTAAGAATTCATCCCCTTATCTGGGGACACAATTTTAAACAGGGAAACTAAATGGTCCCTGTGTGAGGCAGCAGCTCCAGTAGAGATCTTTGCGTCTCAGTCTTAATGTTGAGGTTGGGGGCAGAATAACAGCAGAGTGAAGGTTGAACGAGCAAATCCCAAGAAATCTCTGAATTGTGACACAAGTGAAATCTGACTGCGGTAATTACCGTTCAGGCCATAATTTATCCCATATTTTGGCTCCAGCCCTTCTCATTGAGGGTAAGCTGACCGACCAGCTTCCTTCTGATTGGATAAGGTTACAAAGCTCTGCTGGCTGAAACGCTAGTATCCTGCCTGCAAACGAAGCGAGGGTTGCACCTAGCCAACAGCTCTGCCAGGCACCTGCTGGGTGAAGGGTTTTTATAGGCTCCTTCTAATTCCCTTGTAACACAGGAATATATTACCTACAGCGCTGAACTATATCTCCCAGCATCCACGTCCCAGTATCACGGCCAGGGTGGGATTGGGATATAAGAATCCACTTCGTTGATATCCCTCATTGGGAGCAGAGCAACATGTGTGGTCCCAGGCATACTAAAAGGGAAACTATCGCAAAAATGAAAATGTAATATAAGCTTCAGCATACTGAAATAAGAAACTTTCTAAATACAATCAATTAAATATTCTGTACTGTTTATCTGAAATAAACAAGTTTATGTTCACGATTCCTCTCTCAGCATCTGTTTCTCTTCATTCTGTCTTCATGCAGCAGTTGGGTGTCAGATATTCATTGACAGTTAGATCCAATATATCTTATAGGGACTCCTTTTGCCTAGAAGATGTATTAGAGCTCACTCTATTAAAATCACCAGACATCATGTCTCTCTACATGCAGGATTTGTGCAAAAGGCAGTTATTTCGTTGGATTTTGTTTGTACAGGAATCAGTTATTTGAGTGAGCTGTAACAAAATAACTGCCTTTTGCACAACTCCTGCATGTAGAGAGACATGGGGGTATATTTATCAAAGAGTGAAGTTAATAGTAAAGTTCCGCCACTAGTGTGAAATTCCGCCCCTTTCCATTCATTTCTATGGGATTTTTAAAGGCGTATTTATCAAAGGGTGAACTTTCACTTCACCCATTTATAAATATGCCTTTCAAAATCCCATAGAAATGAATTGTGAGCTGCGGAATTTCACTCTAGTGGCGGAACTTCACTCTTTGATAAATTTACCCCATGATGTCTGGTTTAATAGAGTGAGTTCTAATACATCTTCTAGGCAAAAGGAGCCCCCCTATAAGATATATTGGATCTAACTGTCACTGAATATCTGACACCCAACTGCTGCATGAAGAGAGAATGAAGAGAAACAGATGCTGAGAGAGGAATCGTGAAGATAAACTTGATTATTTCAGAAACTGTACATAATATTGAATTGATTGTTTCTTATTTCAGTATGATGAAGCTTATATTAAATTTCACGATAGTTACCCTTTAATAAAAGCTACACTTGTTTCAGGCACCATTCAACAGTTGCAAATCCTTTCAGCAACATGTAACGCACACACTCGCCTAAACTGCTGATGTCAAAACATTTCCCTTGGATTTGCCTCTCCATGAACATTCTACTGTGATGTCATCATATCAACAGAGCGCAGCAAGGGAGCACCTGAGGATCACTACCATATGGTGTAGAGCACTTACACCCCTCCCTTCATTTTACTCCTTACTAATTTTGTATAATAATCTTTTATTGGGCGCCAGGGGGTCAGTGACCCAGACAACCAGATTTCATTTTTAGTTTCAGGCAGGAAACAGGTAGAAGAGTATAAAAAAAAACACACACAAACAAAATGAAATACTGAAGACCAATCGAAAAGTTGCTTATTGGACTGTCTTCCATAATAAAACAGGAGGAATTTAGTTTCAGTGACCGGGAGGTGGTTGCGTAGCTCTGTGTGTGGCCATTCCTTGTAATTAACCTGCAGAGTGATTTTCTTTTCCCTAATTTGTAGGAAGCGGCTCGTGACATCTGCATTCAGCCCCAGGCTCTGTGAGATCACCATTACTTCCTATTCCCTTTCACTCCGGAACAAATATAAAGACAAGCGAACACTGTTAATCCCTAATTATGTAGGGAGTGACTTCCATAATACTTTTTTTTATTTTACAGCCTTGTAGCAAATCAGAGAATGGAAATGAGCTGTTTCTTTATTACCACTAGAGGCGCTGGTCTACAGTTGCCTATGAAGCACATACTATAAATATACTGTATAAAGACTACAGACCACAACCCCAAGTGCTCATGAATGAACAGTAGACTTCTGTTCTGGCCTATGGAGTGTTGCTCAGTTGAGACAAGCAAAATTGTAGCTCCCACTCAGTAGAGTCCTGCTCGGAACTAATTTCTAAGACCCCGACTCGAACCCGCAGCCCGCGACCCAAACCAGCAACTAGGGTTGCCACCTTTTCTGGAAGAAAATACCGGCCTTCCTATATATTTATCTTTTTTCCATATTAATAACATTGGAATCAACAATCATTTTTACCGACTAGGCCGGTAAAATACCGGCCAGATGGCAACCCTACGGCCGCAACCTGCATATTTACCCACTTTGATTGGCGACCCAGACCCGCAACTGCCTTATCCGCAACCTGACCTGTAACCCGCCGACCACCATCAAACAGGAACTGATGTTGCTGCAAACCGGAAGTGACATCATCAAAAGTGGGCGGGACAGAAAAACGTATTGTAAAACTTGAAATTTAGACGAGACCCGCAACATGACCCGCTGACCGACGACCCGCATCTATACCCGCACCTGAAAATCCGCCCCTCATTCAAAAGGTGCCCGCTTTTTTTGCGGGTAACCCGTGGGTACCCGACCCGCTGCAGGACTCTACCTCTCTCTACACATAAGTAGAGACTAAGGACTTTAGGCAGACTAAATGAAAATTAGCAATAGCAATAAATTTGTAGCCTTACAGAGTGTTTGCTTTTTAGATGGGGGTCAGCAACGCCCATTTTAAAGCTGAAAAGGCAAATAATTATAAAAATAATTATAAAAACCAATGGAAAAGTTGCTTAGAATCGGCTTTTCTATTACATACTAAAAGTTTACTTAAAGGAGAAGTAACCCCTAAAAATTAAACCCCTGAACTTATTGACTGAGGCTAAAGTTTCAGCTTGTCAATAGCAGCAATGATCCAGGACTTCAAACTTGTCACAGGGGGTCACCATCTTGGAAAGTGTCTGTGACACTCACATGCTCAGTGGGCTCTGATTGGCTGTTGAGAAGCTAAGCTTAGGGCTCGTCACTAATTATCCAGCAGAAAATGAGCTTCCCTGGCTGTAATATAAGCTGATGCTACAGGTTTGCTGATTATTAAATTCTGATGCTAATTGCACTGGTTTCTGTGCTGCCATGTAGTAATTATCTGTATTAATTACTAATCAGCCTTATATTGTGACATTTCTATTCTATGTGTACTGTATATTGTGAGTGGGTCCCTAAGCTCAGTAAGTGACAGCAGCACAGAGCATGTGCAGTGAATCAGCAGAAAAGAAGATGGGGAGCTACTGGGGCATCTTTGGAGACACAGATCTTTACTGCTAAAGGGCTGTGGTTGCCTTGGGCTGGTACAGAAGCACAAAACATCATGTACAACATTTCTAGCTACTTCTTTAGTTAGGCTTTAGTTCTCGTTTAAAGGTGAACCACCCCTTTAATATTATACTTCCTTCTCATGAAGGCAACCTGACCTGACTTCCCCTATAGCACAAAGAGAACTCACAGGTGTAGATACAGAACAACACCCAATTATTATTTTAAGAAAGCTATTTTATTTCTAAAAGGACAGTACTATACCCCTAGCAGGAATGCAAACTTGGGGCAGGGCAGCTGTTGTGCATTGGAGGATACTGAAAGATAGAACAGTTGCAGGATCGGAAGCTCCAGTACTGTTTGCCCTGCTTCCCAAATGCCCATGAAAGGGGTATCTCCACTTTTATAACTACAATACCCATGATCCTCTGCCATACAGTAACCGGCCTGTTGCTTTCAAAATATTGTGTATGAAGTGTGCAGACTTTTGTTCCAGACTCTTGCCCCATAGCCATCCCTCCCATCCCGGCACATGGAACTACCAGTGAAATACAGTATACGTTTCCTGCGGAGATCTGGAAATTTGACTCCAGGTGTCCCACGAGGAAAGGCAGTTGTTTTAGCTGTGAGTTTGAAAAGGAGCCTTAGAAGCCCTGGGGCTGAACAGCTTGTTTTCAGCTTGTCTGCAATTGACCTGCTTGACAGCTCCAGGAGATAAAGGATTGACCTGCCTAAGTGGTGTATTTATTGAGCTCGTTACTGTTACTCTGTCACTTCAGGCGATTTAGGGAGTGACTAATCATCAAATGAGCAGATCTCTCCCCGATATGCCCATATTGAGGTGGGCAATACCAGGCTAATCCGTGGGCTCTAGGGCCCAATGATTGGATCATAATGCAGGTGATCGGATCACAGGACCTCATCAACGAACAGATGCATCAGCGACCCGTCTGGTTTTTTAACCTTGCCCAATTGACATCTGCCGAATATCAGCCAGATATGGATCGGGGAAGCCCGTCGGAGGGCCCCACGCACGTGCCAATAAGCTGCAGACTAAGTATCTCGGCCCATGTATGGCCAGCTTTAGTCTGAGCAGCATGTTCACCGGAGAGGCTGGATCTCCCGGCACACACTGGGGCAAGTTCGTCACTAACGAAAATTTGCCAGAAATAACATCCACAGGGACGTCGCTAATTCACTAACAGGCGTAGAGAACCGGAAAAAAGCATTGCTAATGAAGTTTTGCGCCCTTTCACCAGGGACTTTTCACTCAGGCGAACAATCGTTACTCTGCAAAAGTGCAAAAAGAGGTCTACTCCGGATCAATGAACTCTGATGTTTTTCTTCTGGAAAAGAAAGAGACATTGGTATGGACATTATATCGACCCACTATGGGTTTAAAAGTCTCAATGGTATTTGTGTGGCTTTTTTTTCTGAGCTGTAAATATCTGAGAGGTCCCTTGTTCACATGTTAATGCATGGTGCAAACCAAACTTGCATTGTGCCATATTTCTTCATGGCTTGGGCACCTGGAACACTCTTCTAAGGCATAACCAGGAAGCAGCACTCCTACTGGTCAGAAATATAAAACAAATATACTATAAAAATATTGCATAAGTATTGTATTTTCCTTTAAACGAGAGCTAGCTAATCAGAGCTTCGACTTCGTCATATTGTAAACCATCATCTTGGCAAGCGTTATTCGGTTGTGTAATAAGGTTTGGGCCACCCCACCTTTCCTTCATCCATCATCTATGCTTATGTCTAAATAAGTCAAGGAATCTTCTGTGCGTGGAATGGAACCTTTATATGAATGCCAGACGGCACCAGGCAGCCTAATAGGAAAGAGCAGGGAACTTGTCTTGGTCATTTAGAGAGTGTTTGCATTCGGTAGTTATTGATTGGGGATGAAGATGACTTTCTTCAACAAATAGTTTTTTGACTGAGTAACTTCTTTGGAGTAGTTTGTCTCACTTTTAATATTGCCAAATTTATGTCCCAGGCGCTGACTAATGTCTGACACCATCGAAAGTCTCACCGACTTGAACTTTTATCTCATTCTTTATGGATAAAGAAACTGCTTAGCTGTGTGTCGATGTGAATCACTCTCCTACGCTTATGTCACATTGGGCCATTGTTCCTTATTCGTTTTAAAGTTGCAGATTCAGCCCAAAAATTGCTTAGAAAGTCTTATCTGCCATGTTTTTTTTATTAATATTTTCCAGGGAGAAATTTGCAATGATAAAAGGTATCCTTATGGTCAATTTTGGTGCCGACCAACAGGTTATAAATCCCTGTATTACTAGATACTGGTTTTAGCTGGTTGGCTGTAGATGGGGTTTCTTGTTTATTATGGGAACATAAAAGACGACTTCCCCCACAGACTGGTTAACACGGTGCTGCAAATGTCATAGGTTGGATCCCAGGCAGACGAGATATCAACATGTAATGATGGGTGGAAGAACAAAGCAGCCTGGCTCAAATACCATCCTCTTCTTCTTAAAATTGAGATTTCACTGTAGAATTTACATCCAGAAGAATTTATTTTGCATACAGAAGCTTTAAAGTGGACCTGTCATCCAGACACAAAAATCTGTATAATAAAAGTCCTTTTCAAATTAGACATGAAATCCAATTTCTATTTTTTATTAAAGCATTCATAGCCGTTGTAAGCTCATTTAAAAATCTCAGCTGTCAATCAAATATTGTCTGCCCCTCCTCTATGCCAGTGGCATAGAGGCGGGGCAGACAATTACTTTCACTTTCCATTCAGCACTTTCTAGAGGTCACTGTTCTCTCCACATTCCCCCGTTCTCTTCACCGTTTAATTGTGTAACCAGGGCATAGGAATGGACATCGGGTCCCCCATTCTGGTGCACAAACAATATTTTGAGATGATACAAGGCTTGCCTTAATAATAGTGCCCATAAAATGACTCCTGCCTGCTTGTTATAATTATGAATTCCCAGACTGAAGGAAACAAGATTCAAATAATTTATATAGTGTAATTAAAGTTCATGTTGCTTGACTAATTTGATAAAATAAGATTTGGAATGTTTTTTTTTGGGTGACGGGTCCCCTTTAATGAACAGTGCTTCAAATGACAGATACCTATTACCCAGAAAACTCCAGGTCCCAAGCATTCCAGATAGTAGATCCAATATGTGTGCCTGAAGATTCTTTTGTAGAGACAATGATCAACTGATAAGAGAAATGATACTTTGTACCTACCTATAACCATAAGTGCAGCTTAAGATGTGATTTTCCAGCTGGGTGAGGCATGGTTGTTGAATAGAATAAGCCTGGGAGCCAGATCTGCTGCTTGAATCCATCAGGAGGAATACTTTATTTTCCTTGTAGACTTGTAAGCAAGATTACTATAATAGTAGTAAGTCGTGATTTATTTCCTGTTCGTTTTCATTACCTCTCTGGAATTGGCATTGATTTGTAGTATTATAGGGGTTATCCAAGATATTCCTTGGCCACTTGCATGGCGATTGTCAGATTTGATTTAATGTTCTCTGCCTGAAAATAGAGAAAAAAGAAGAAGAAGAAAAAAAAGGAAAGGAATAGTTTAGGCAAGGCATTCACTTGTTATGAGCTGCTAAAAGTACATTTTAAAACCATCTGAAACGGGTTAAAATCTGCCAAATAATGCCGGGTTCATTTCTTGTGAAGAAGGCAATCTTTATTTGAACAATGTCTAAAGTTTCCTTGTAGGTTCCATAAATATTTGTCGGTGTTCCACCTTGCAAGACCCTTGCGAGCCTTTGGCAGCGATGCTTGGTATCTGCTGAACAGTCAATGTAAATAGATTTGGGGCAGATAAACCGGAGCGAGCAGAGTACCAAATATCTAGAGGAGAGCCAACTGGATTCTTGGTTTGGGTTTTCTACTGAAGAATGAAGCTATGGGTTTTTTTTTTAAATTTACAAGAGTGGTATAGTCCAAGAAGCTACTGTGTCTGATTGCTCTTTCCTAGTGTTATCTCTGACCTGGAAGAAATAGGCATTAATGGGCAAACCAATAGATTCTGGTGGAAATATTAGTTGTGTTGGTCACTAACAGTAATAGAATGAAGTGTGTGGGTTCTGTCACAGTGGTAAGCTTTGCTATTTTTGCAGTGCTGGGGTTGTAGGTTCAAATCCAGCCAAGGCATTATCTGCAAGTTGTTGGTATGTATTCTCTGTATCTGCTTGGGTTTCTTCAGGGTTCTCCAGTTTCTTCTCACACTAAAAAAAACATATAGAACATGCTAGTTGGCTCCTGATAAAACTGGTCATAGAGTAATGGTTAGATTGTAAGAAACATAAATAGATAGGGAAGGAAAAAAGGGTACATTTTCAAGCTGGATCAGAACTAGAGATTTTCTTGGCTCAGTAAGTGGCTCCAGCAGCAACAGGTAGCTCAATACTAATGGAGGACTGGCAGTTCTGCATTCTCACTGTGTTCCCAACATTGTTTACAGCGTTGGCTGAAGCTAAAATGTGCTTGAAAAGCACATTGAAAAGAAGGCGTGAAACGTTAGTTCGGAGGGTAGGCTGCATGGCTCAGCAGCAATTTGATTTTATTGCAGTTATGCCCTTGGAAGAAGATCTTTAACTGTTAAAGTTATAAATATATGTAAGTTGCATAGAGAACACGGCAACTGCGACTAGCTTTCTGATCTGGTCCTGAGCCAATAATGGTTCATCGGTACCACTGCTTCCCCGCATGTTCTCGATGTAAAAGGAGAATCCCAGAATCTGCAGAATTAAATGGTTAATGCGAGTCAATGGCATTGCCTTGCACGGCTGGTCCTCGATGTCAGCCCGAAAGGTTAATATTCTTTGTGCTGACAGACCCTGCTATCCAGTACACGGGAATGGCACATAAACAGTTCCACCGGTCGGGCGCTTAGATGTGTGAAGATGAGACCCACTACTTTGATCTGAATGGCTCTTGCTTCCTCTAAGATTAGCCGGAGGAAGGCTGGGGTGACCAATATTACAATATCCAATTACAGGGTTCTAGCATGATATCAAAAGCAGAAGTTTTTACAGGTATGGGAGCTGTTACCCAGAATGCTCGGGTACTGGGGTTTTCCGGATAATGGATCTTTCTGTTATTTGGATCTTCATACCTTAAGTCTACTAGAAAATCATGTAAACATTAAGGGGCAGATTTACATAGGGTCGAATATCGAGGGTTAATTAACCCTCGATATTCGACTGCCGAATGTAAATCCTTCGACTTCGAATGTCGAAGGATTTACCGCAAATAGTTCGATCGAACGATTAAATCCTTCGAATCGTTCGATTCAAAGGATTTTAATCCATCGCTCGAACGATTTTTCTTCGACCAAAAAAACATTAGAAAGCCTATGGGGATCTTCCCCATAGGCTAACATTGCACTTCGGTAGGTTTTAGGTGGCGAAGTAGGGGGTCGAAGTTTTTTTTTAAGAGACAGTACTTCGACTATCAAATGGTCGAATAGTCGAACGATTTTTAATTCGAATCGTTCGATTTGTAGTCGAAGGTCGAAGTAGCCAATTTGATGGTCGAAGTAGCCAAAAAAAACATTCGAAATCCGAAGTTTTTTTTATTCTATTCCTTCACTCGAGCTAAGTAAGGATTAATTATTTCTAAGTACAAGCTACTGTTTTATTATTATAGAGAAAAAGAAAATCATTTTAAAAAAATTGGATAATGCAGATCTTTCTGGATAACTGGTTTCCGAATAACGGATCCCATACCTGTATTATTATTATTATTATTATTATTATTAAGACATATTTAAAAAACACCAACATATTCTGCAGCGCTGTACAATGAATGGGTGCACACACTGAATATAGAGATTGCAAATATCAACTCATCAGATTCTTCTGTGTATGGGCAAGCAATAGAGCCATTTGGTAATTCTTGTGCTGTCCTTGGCTTTAAGCAGAGCTTCAGAAACTGTGGGACTTGTGAGACAAATTTGGGGAGAGTTCTTGTTTGCTGTCCTAGATATTTCTAATTTGAGAAATCAAACACAATTAAGCTTAATGTGTTAGTGCTCGGTGTTGCTCAGTAGTGGCCCTGAACACTTTCACCCATCCAATTCATATTGCATGCAGGGAGCAAGGATATAGGCAATTATTTTCTACCTTCTTTATTATAATTAGGGATGCACCGAATCTACTATTCTGGATTCGGCTGAATCCTTCATGAAGAGTCGCCCAAATACCGAACCGAATCAGAATCCTAATTTGCATATGCAAATTTGGGGCAGGAAAGGAAAAAGTAGAATTTTTTTTTTTACTTCCTAGTTTTTTGATGAAAAGTCACATGCAAATGCATATGCAAATTCGGATTCGGTTCAGCCAGGCACAAGCATTCGGCCGAATCTGAATCCTGCTGAAAAAGGCAGAATCGTGAACCGAATCCTGGATTCGGTGCATCCCTAAATGTAATTAATTAACCCATATTTAACCAAGTGGTTACTATCGTTACTGTTCTGTAAAAATTACAGATCAATAAATAATAAGCAGTATTTTTATATATTCCTGTAATTTGAAAAAAAATCGTTTGAACCCACAGGTCTGAGAACCGTTGGCTTAGCAGTATCAGTATTATCTTAAAGAAAATGACAACAAGACTTTCATTCTCTCCTTCATCACAAAGTTTACAGCGGAATACAAGGTTATTTACTGTAAATTGCGTCTTTCCGAAAAAGCCCAGCACAATATGCACAAGCTTCTTGGAATTTCCTTCTTGTAATTATGTTTAATGTCTTAATAAAGTTCTCTTTGAACTAGATTATGGTAAATGCTATCTTAAGAACGATTTTGTGTAGGGGATGGGGACCATATGCAAACTGCTCTTTCTGAGGTTAGCAATAAACATGGATCGTTTGAGGCTAGGAATGCACAATAGAAGGTTTTTTTGGGGTGATTGTCACATCATCAATGATTAATAAGTAGACTACAGGGTCTGGATAAAGGCAACAGTGTGATGCTTTACCCAGATAATAATTTGTTGAATTTTAGTTGCTTAAGTTCATGGGAAATTTAAAAAAATATAGGACTGATTTGTGAAACTATTCCCAGTCTAGCTTTTATATATAAGGCACAGAAATTAAAATTTAAAAACATGACATTAAGGGGCAGATTTACTGAGCTCGAGTGAATAGTTCGAATGCAAAAATATTAGAATTTCGAAGTAATTTTTTCGACCATCGAATTGGTCAAATTAGATCGAATTCGATCGAATCGAATGATTTGAAGTTAAAATCATTCGACCATTCAACCATTTGATAATCGAAGTACTGTCTCTTTAAAAAATCCTTTGACTCAATACTTCGCCAAATAAAAGCTACCGAATTGAATGTTAGCCTATGGGGACATTGTAGATAGGTTTTGGGCACTTTTTATGATCAAATAAAAATCATTCGATCGATTGCTTAAAATCGTTACAGCCGATCTTTTTTCAAAGAAAATTTAGAGTTTTTTATCCGGCAGCGCCTCTTTTTTCTCCTCTCTTTCTCCATGGATGGGCGATTAGAACTTGCAGTAACTGAGTATACATTAAAAGTTGCCCAGCTGTTCAGTTAGACAGGTGGAGGATTTTCTTTTTCTTTTCTTTTTTTTTTTTGCACTGGACAGAAAGTGCAAAAGCAGTTGCTCTTTTCTCCGCAGGGTGAGATGCAGTGGCGCTTTTGTTTAAATCAGAAAGGGAATTATACGGAATATTGTATATATTCATCTGTACACCTTAAAATCAAGGCAGGGCATTGACTATTCACATTTATGAATCATATTAAAAATGCAGTGCTATTTACATATAAAAATCAAAATGACATATAAGAAAATGACATAAAAATTTCTGGGGAATTTTGTCTGAATTTATTTGACGACATTTCTTACAACTGTACTTTAATTTAAAAATTTAGAAATTTAGAAAAAATTTAAAAAAATTAGAAATTTAAAAAAAAACATCTTTTTTTATTTTGTGTTGAGATAAATTCATGTTATATAAGAATGGTTTGCGCAGGATATATTTTAAACTAGATAAATGGTGAATGAGGCCGCATGGAGTGTCCTCACCCAACTTAGAAAAGTAAATATAAATATTAGAAAAATGGGACTTCAACTCCAAATGACCAATTCACCATTACAATATTAATTTGGATATGGAATTACAAAATATTCTGAGAGTAAAAATAAAAGGCAATATTTATTTGTTTACCACCATGCCATGAATTGGTTAAAAACATTTAAAAACCAAGGAAACAGCGCTGCATAAGGACTGAGGGATCCCTCTCCACTGACAAACATACAATGATAAATTAAAAGTTTGTAAAGTGGAACTGAGCCACTCAAAATGGGTAGCTGATAAAAACCATCCTGGGTGTTATTCTTATAAATTCCACAGCCCTTAAACTGAGTCTGACAAATAAACCTGTAAAAAGTGTCTGTCTGACTTTTTGTAGAAAAACTCGAATTTTTCATTTTTTTTTTTTTCATTTGAATTTTTCGGGATTTATTAAAGCCCGATGCTGCAAAAAGTCAGAATCCAAAAATCCACCGTCGCAGACCTGCCGAGGTTGTATATAAGTCAATGGGAGAGGTCCCTATGCTATTTGGAAATTTATGTGGTTTGCTCTGGAATTAGCCTGATAATCCGACTGTTTAGGCAAAAATCGGTAAATTCAGGTTATAAAAAGTCCCAAAAAATCAAGGATTCGGGAAAGAACTCACTCAATTTTATCGAGTTCTTCCCTCATCCGATTAAATCAAGATTTTTGAACAATAAATAAATTGAAATAAAAAAAATCTGAAAAATTCAGATTTTGATAAATAACCCCCTCAATATGCTTCTTTTTTTTTTTTTTTTTTTTTTAGAAAGAATTATTTCAGTTGATATTCATCCATTCTTTTGGTGATTTCTAGAGCTGAATTTAATATCTGGATATGTTCACATGTATGGGACCAGTTATCCAGCTTGGGCCCTTGGGTTTTCCAGATAAGGGATCTTTCTGTAATTTGGATCTTTATACATTTAAAATACTAGAAAATCATTTAAACCAAATAGGCTGGTTTTGATTCTAACAAAGATTAATTATATCTTAGTTGGGATCAAGTACAAGCTACTGTTTTATTATTACAGAGAAAAAGGAAATCATTTTTAAAAATTTGGATTATCTGGATAAAATGGGGTCTATGGTCGACAGCCATTCTGTAATTCTGAACTTTCTGGATAATGGGTTTCCAGATCCCACACCTGTACTGCAAAGGCATGAAAGATTTTAAAATGAATATTTATGTTGCATAGTCAACTTTTTACCAGGCTGCTGCAATTGAATTATTTCCATGTTATGGTCATGGATTCTTATTTTATCTTGAGGTATCACCAACACTTCACTTCTTAACTTGCTCTTCTTCTTGAAAAGAGCCAAAATTATTTGTAAAGGTGGCCATAGACGTAACAATTGCCATCTTTCTTGGAACAGATGTTTCAATACACACGTGTAGAGCTGAATGGTCAGATATACAGAGAGAAACAATAAAATTCTACCTCTATCTGATGATTCAGCACTAACAATGGCTGATGTGTGGGAGCCTTCAAAGACGCCCAATCAAAATTTTCCATCCAGCCCGATCGAAGAGCCGACCGATTTCCAAGTCTTCTGCCAATATTGGTCGGCTCTTTTCCCACCATACAAGCACAGAATATCGGATGGAAATTAGTTTTGTACGATATTATCTGTGCGTCTATGGCCACCTTTAGACCTGCATTAGAGTCCTGCAGCAGGTCGGGTACCCGCGGGTTACCCGCAAAAACCTGCGGTACCCTGCGGGTTGCAGGTAGAAGATTCGGGAGCAGGCATAGACGCGGTTCTCCAGGTTTGCGAGTCGCGGGTCATCTCAATAGTTAGTTTTACTCCTTTTTTTCTGATCACTCCTACTTCTAATGATGTCACTTCCGGTTTACAATGACAGCACTTCCTGTTTTACTCCTTTTTTTTCTGATCACGCCTATTTGTAATGACAGCACTTCCTGTTTCTTGGTGGTCAGTGGGTTGTGATCGGGTTGAGGATAAGGTACTTTCGGGTTGGGTCGGGTAGCGGGTCCAAACGGGTAAGTATGCGGTTTGCAGGTCGGGTTTAACAAATTGGTTCCGCACAGGCTTCGTTCAGTTTGATGTTGTATTTTGTCTGCCTGAGAGAAGTGTATAAAGCAGGGGTTTCTAAGGGGTATAAGATGATGAAATGCTCATCCATTACAAGCTGCATACAGTACAAAACACAATTTAATCATTCGGGCCAGATGGTCTACATCACAGAAACATTAGTGGAATAATTGCACTGCTTGAAGGGCCAAGCTCTTTAGATCTTCTTTTCTAGTTATAGGATACTTTTAAATAAGCCTCTTGTAGCCACGTGGGTATGTTGGCACATATTCTGCTGCTCAGCTGGGATGTGTTAGGATCTATACATGGAAGAGTTAAGTTCAACCTAAGTAGCTGATGTATCAGTGGTATAAGGGCGATAAGCTAGCACACATTTCAAAAGATAAATGCATTGACTTATTGTTGACCTTGACTGCAGAATTAATTATGCTCTATTGCTGGTTACTATACATCACAACATACCGTCACCTCTGCGTTGCCACATTTGTTTTTCTACTTTCTGCACTCGGTGTTGGGATAATTATGTCACATACGCAGACTCGGCCGGACAAGAATAACATCACAGTTCACTTCTAAAAAAAAAAATGTATGAGCTAATCCTTGTCGGCCAAACATCAGAGGCGTAGTGATAGATTTACACAAATGAGAATAATTGTTAATCCCAACGTATCAGTCCCCAACTAAAAATCCACGTTATGTTTACTCTATCCAACCTTTTTCTACATTGGAAAAAAATTTGCAAAATTTGGTTAATGAAATAAAAATAGAAATGCAAATGTTAAAAAAAGTTTGCTACCGGTCTTGTAACCCATAGCAACAAATCAGCAGGGGTCAAAAGCAAACATTGGACTGGTATAAATTGTAATGTCTGTTGAGAATTAGATGAAAAAACTGAGATAGATTGCTGGAGTTGGTTTTATTTTAGACTTACATACTTCTTTTTTGTTTGTTTTTTTAAATAAAAATGTCCTAAAAAAGCAATGTATGTGTAGCTCTTGTTTCTAAGATGCAAATGATAGAGGAATGTGATGCAGAAAGATTTTTTTTAAAAATTCTGTCGACTTGCGTCAACACATACATATTCGAAGGATTTTACTTCGACGGCCGAATATCGAGGGTTAATTAACCCTCGATATTCGACCCATAGTAAATGTGCCCCACAATGTTTGGTTCATAAAAGCCACAGCTGATAACCTTTAACCCATTAATTATATTTAAATTTACAATTTGTTTCATTTTTACCTTCTTCAGGTCCCCCGCGCATATCTGACAAAGTGATACACCGGCAGACAGTGAGGCTGGGAAGAGCCATTAAACTTTTGTGTCCAGTAGAAGCGGACCCGCCTCCTCTTATAATGTGGATGAAAGATGGCCGTACTATCCACAGCGGCTGGACGAGGTTTCGGGTTTACCAACATGGGATGAAGATCAAAGACGTGGAAAGTGAAGATGCAGGAAGTTATATCTGCAAGGCGACAAATGGATTTGGAAGTATCAATGTTAACTATACACTTATCGTAATAGGTAAGAACCAGATTGCCAAGAATTCTTCTAGCATAAGAACTACAGCTTCTTTCTTGCATACCAAAAGCGGATGAGTTTGAAAATGAAGAGTTTTCATGAAGTTCTATAAACAAGTTGTATATGAACCAAAGTTGACATCTAAAAGCAAACTTTACACCTATCTCTCTAGTCAAGAAGTTTTGTTAATTAAGGGGGAAAATATACAGTGATAGTGAAATTATACAACTGCCTCCTGGAATATCCATATGCCATCCATTTATCTGTTCATTTGAGACCCTGAGGCTGTTGCTGGACCTTTTGTGATGGTGATTAGTGATGGGCGAATTTGTCCCGTTTCGCTTCGCCACAAAATTCGAGAATTTCCTGCAAAATTCGCAAAATGGGAAAAAAAATTTGCCGAATACAACATTGATGCTGGCAACAACTTCGAAGCTGGCGACATTTGACGCCCATTAAAGTCAATGGGCATCCGTTAGTTGTCGACGCCGAACTTTTGCGGCAAATTCGAGAATTTATTCGTCGCCAGCCGAATAAATTCTCCCATCACTAATGAATCTGGGCAATTCTTACTTTTTATTATCTATAACTTCCATGAGTCTTTACATCATTAAGGGGGTTATTTATTAAACTCCGAATGCCAAAAACTTGAAAAATTCTAGGTTTTTTTTACTATAAAATCAGAATTTTTATTGGGAAAAAAACCTCAAATTTTTCAGGATTTATTTATTATACCCCAAAGATGGAAAAAGTCAGAATTTGAATATCTGGCATCTCAGACCTGCCAAGGTTGTATATAAGTCAATGGGAGAAGTCCTGAAGATATCCTGACCTACACCTGGTTTTGTGCAAAGTTTTGTCGTTTTTGGGCAAAAATCTGAAAAAAATTAGTTTTCAGGCTAAAATCTGAAAAATTCATACGATTAGAATTTTTTAGACGTTTTTCAAATTTTTTTCAAGTTTTTTCCTGAACTGGAATTTTTCTGGGAAAACGTATTAATAAATAATGGAAAATAACCCCTGCGGATTTGGTTGGAGTATATGTCAGAAAATAATGAAATAAATTTGTATTTTGATAAATAACCCCCCAAGTATCAGAAGGAGGATTTTTTTCCTTATTTTTCCAACGTACAAGGGAAAAATGTTCGTTTTTCTTTATGAGGGACTTTAGGAAAAATGTACTTACCCGTTGCTCAAGTTTTAAATTGTTTTTTCTTGAAATATTGAAGAAGAGATAAAATTAGAAAGTAAAACCCCTTTAACTCAAAAAGACAGACCTGTGTTTATATTTAAAATAGCATAATGTTCCCAATAAGCCTAAAGCTAAGACATATGGTTAGGCAGTATATTTTTAAGAGACTAGTGTTGGTTGGCTTGTTAAGGAGAATTGCATCATATTTTACAACTCCAGTTTAAGAAGCACCCCCAGTGGTCTGTAATAAGTCGTGTCCGCTTTAGATTGACTTCAGACGCTGCAGTAATATTTATAGCTTATCAGTCTCCGCAACATCCTCTTGTAATATAGTTTTGACTCCTGCTTTAATGCTTTCAGATGGCTTGCAAAGTTAAAAACAAAATCAAATATAATTTGACCACATACCCTACTCATGCTGTTTCCAGATGCCTTGGTTTATCACAAGCTGGGTAGAATGGAAGGTACAAGGATTATGTGTGATGCAAAAGAAACATCCACTTCTTTCATTCCTCAAATGGTCTTTCCAGTACTAGTGCATACTTTATACAATCACATGGAATGAATGGAACATCCCAACATTTGTAGAGCATCTGCAGATATATACGTACACAAGGCTTTTCCATTTTCAAACAGTTTTATCTCCTTTGACATGAAACATGAAAAATGTATTATCTTCTCCATTCTTCCTTTTTTGTGTTAAATGGAGTTGGAAACCTGGTGAGCCATATGTTTTGAGATTTCGGTATTGCTCTGTTTATGTAATGAATCCAGGTTTGTGTTATACATTTTTCTTTGAGTAGGGAGATCTAGAGAGTACTGTGTTGGCTATTGGTAGTCAATCAAGAAAGAACTGAGTACTGTGTGGACTATATATAGTGAATAAAGTACCCCCTCTTGTAAAATATAAGGATATTATAAGTTACCGAGGAGTTTCATGACCATATAAAAGTACGAGGCCGAAGGCCGAGTGTTTTTATACAGGTCATGGAACTCCAAGGTAACTTCTAATATCCTCATATTTTGCAACTGGGGGTACTTTATTTATTATAATACACAAATTTCAGTGAGTCATGTGACAAAAATGACATCAGAACTCACCGTTTATAACTGATGACATCAGAACTCACCGTTTATAAGGATATTATTTACAAGATATTCATGGCTTTTGTGTATTATATATATATATATATATATATATATATATATATATATATATATATATATATATATATATATATATATATATATATATATATATATATATATATATATATATATATGGAGTATTAAGTGATTTACTGGCTATAGGTAGAAAGAATAGGAGCATCTCCTGAGTACTGTGTTGGCTATAGGTTACTGACTCTTAAGGTGGCCATACATAGGGAGATCTGCTTGCATCGCCAAACGAGCAGATCTATCCCAGATATGCCCACATTGAAGTGGGCGGTATCTGGCTGATCCGATCGTGGGCCCTAGGGCCCAACATTCGGATCAGAATGGAGACCAAACAGGTGGTCGGATCGCAGGACCTCATTAACAAAAAGATTCGGCCGCGATCCAACAGGATTTTTTAACCTGCCCGATCAGCATCTGGCCGACTTTGGGCCAGATATTGATCGGGAACACCCGTCGGATGGCCCCACACATGGCCAATAAGGCTGCCGACTCAGTCTATTGGCAGATTTTTTATGGGGGCCTTTAGAGGCACATTTATCAAAGGTTGAATTTTGAATTCATGTGAATTTGAGCTCCCATATATTCTAAATTTCGACCAATGGAAATTTATTAATAAAATCAAATTTTTTTAAACTCGGATGAATCGACCCGAAAACTGATTTGATTTTTAAAAGCTCGATTTGAGTTTTTTCTCAGAAAAAAACTAGAATGTCAGGAAGGCTGCAAACAACTCCAAATTGATCCCTGGACGTCTCCCATTAACTTATACAGCAATTCGACAGGTTTTAGGTGGTGAATAGTCGAAAAATCGAGTTCTTAAAGGGCAGAGTATGATAAATCTCAAAAATTTAATTCGAATTGTTTTTAAAAAATTCAAATCGAATTTGAATAACTCCCTAGTCGAATTTGTCAGTTTTGACCATAAAAATATTTGAAAATTTTAATTCGAATTTTGAATTCAAACCTTGCTAAATCTGCCCCTTAGAGTAATAAAATCTTGGGAATATTCCATGGATTATTGGCTTTTGGTATTAAGAGCAAGAAGATCTTATACTGTAGGTACTGCATGGGCTAAAAGTTAATGGTTCTTAGAGTAATTAGGTCTTGGGAGTAAAGTGGCGATTACTGGCCATTGGGTGAAAGAGTTGAAGATCTTATGAGTTATCCTATGAGTAGGTTCATGGGTTTTAGAGTTTCTGGGTAATATTGTATGAAATATTGCATTGGAGACTTGATAAATAACCTTAAATGATGCAGGGTATTTTTTTAAAATAAACCGCAATGTACATCCACTATATGGACTGAAGATACTAAGCAGGCGCAGAACTATGATTTAGAGAAAACAATTGCTCTGGCCACTTTTTATACACCCCTTTCCATTGTTTACACCCAGTGCGATGTCTTGGAGACAGAAGTTCAGGCAGCAGTTGCCTTACAAAGGCTATAGATTTTATAATATTTTTTTGTGCTTTTGCTCATGTAAACAGTGCTGCACATAATCTATAGTTTTTGTTATTTATTGTACAAGATAACGTTGAACAGTGAAGTTGAAAAATGTTTACACTTAATCCACGTTCTTTGTAGAGCAAATGAAGGAAAGAATATGGTATGTAGTCAGAGTCAACCTTCTAGGCTGTTTTCTTATTTTAGAGGGTTATTTATTAAGCTCCTTTTTCTAGTCAGACTTTTAAAGGGGAAGACAACTCAATTTTTTCGAGATTTATTAAAGTCGGATGGTGTTAAAAAACCAATGAAAAAAGTACTCTAATTCAGACCTGCCGAGAACATGTAAAAGTCAATGGCAGATGTCCCGTTAACAATTGTAAGAATTACAGTTGCGCTGGGTTTCCAAAAAAAAAAATAATGTAGCTTTCGGGCGGTTTTAAGAAAAACTGGTAGGTTTTAAGTGCATAATCTGAAAAAAATTGTGGTTATTGGATTTCTTTAGAATTTTTTCCTGACTTTTTCGCCCAAGAAAAATTAGTGAAAATGTATTTATAAATAGGGGGGAAAGTACGTGCGGATTTGGTCGGAGTAGTTTTCAGAAAATAGTGAGAATAACCCCCTCAATCTTCTGAAACTCAATTATGAAAAAACTTTTAAAATAAACTCAGTCAACTTTTTTCCATGCTCTATTTTCCCCCCCAATGATTAACATACTCATTTGTGATATTCCATTCCTTTTTAAAAATATGTAAAAAAAAATTAGAATTGAATGTTATAAAAATTATGATTGAATGCTTGAATTTTAAAGGGGTTGTTCACTTTCCAAACACTTTTTTCAGTTCAGTTGTTTTCTGATTGTTCACCAGAAATAAAGACTTTTTTCAATTACTTTCCATTATTTATTTTTTACTGTTTTTCAAAAATCGAAGTTAACAATACACCTCACATTGACTTATATTGAAGCTCGTCAGGTTTTAGTTGTCAAATTTGTTCGCTTACATTTTTTCAACTAATTATTCATGCAAAATTAAGTTCTGAAAAACTGGAATTCAAAAATATTCATGCTCCTGATTTTCTGCTGTGATTTTCTTAAATGATGGCAAAAACTCTCATTTCAATTTGTATAATTAGCTGTTGCTCAGGTTTTTAGCCAAAGAGTCTGCAGAACTATCCATAAACTCATTTGTAGTAATGATAAAGGAACGATACTTTTTTTTCTTTATTAAAACAGAATTAACATGTTTCCAGTACCATATCAAACACTGGTGTATAATACCCCTTTAAATTGAGGTTACTACAAAAATCATCTAAGGGTCAGGGCACACGCTCAGATTCGGGGAGATTAGTCGCCTGTCAATAATCTTCTCTTCTTCGGGGCGACTAATCTCCCTGAACTGCCTCCTGCCGGCTAGAATGTAAATCACCGGTGGGATGGCACACACGGATCAGTTCACACACGGAGCAGTTCGTTTTCCGAAGTCGCCCGAAGTTCCTCGTGAGGCAACTTCAGGCGACTTTGGAAAACGAAGCGCTCCGGGTGCCATCCCGCCGGTAATTTTCATTCTAGCTTGCAGAAAGGCAAAGTTTCTTGGAGATTATTCGCCCCAAAGAAGAGATTTGTCGCCAGGCGACTAATCTCCCCGAATCTGACACTAAAAATGTTTTACAAAGGATAATATTTGGAAAAGTGTCAGAAGGCTGAATCTAGCAGTGTTCTCCAGTCACAGGATGAGCGGGATGAGTGAGTAAAACACAGAGAATGAATGGTTTTACCAGTAGTCAAGTCTAGCAGGCTTTGTGGCTTACCACAAGATTTGGAATGCCAATTATTTACAAGAACAAAAATTACAAGCTCCGGGAGAAAAACTCATCTTAAGCTGCAAGAATAACTTTCTTAACGAATAGTACAAAACCATAAGTAGAAAAAAAAATGCCAAAAAAAGGAATTAAAAGCACAAAAGTAGCGAGAATGGAAAAAGAAGTAGAACAATGGTTTAAATTAGTTCACACATCAGAGAGTGTAGCGCTGCTCGTTTTCTCGTGAACACGGTTCAAATCCAACATCCCATAGGGATTCGAGGGGAAGTAAGTGTATTTCCTATTAATGCATATTTTCCGGAGTAGAACAATAATGTAAACAGCAATACTCGTTCGAATATATTTTACCATCAGTTAGATCCCCTAGCCGGTGTTTGAAAATGACGATGTTAAGTTTATACACGTGGGAACTTAACTGAGATCGCAGCTGGTTCTCTCTATAAAACCTTTTTTCATTTACCCGTTGGAGAAAAAAAAGTAAACAACGGCTGTTTTCGTTACACAAATATATGGAAGGTTATGAATGGAGTCTTTATGGAACCATGGTTATAATTACTTGACTGCCTGACCTCTTTGGTGCAAGAGTTTAAGAGAGACCCAGCTTGATCCTAAGTAAGTATGGAGAAGGGAAGTGCTTTGGTTTGTGTTTTTGGGCTATGAAATGCGGTGCACATTATGCCCATTATGCCCATTGCCAGTTAACTAATGGGTGGCTGTACTTTAGTGTATGGCGCCCTCAAAAATTTTTTCCAAATATTGCCAGGCTAAGCAGTATTGGCACCCAAGGCATGACTACTTAACCCAGTGCCCTGTCTGCATGTCCCAAGCTCAATATTGGCCTTGCCCTTTTTTTGGTCTGCAGCTAGTCTTCCCTATGACCTCAAGCTCCCTCTGCAGCTTTATTTTACTTACCTGCTTCCACTTGCATCCCAAAGCATGTAACTACCCCAATTTAGTTGTTTGTTCTTTTTTTGCCCCACCATGTAGAGTCCTGTAGCAGGTCGGGTACCCGCGGTTTACCCGCAAAAACCTGTGGTACCCTGCCGGTTGCGGGTAGAAGTTCCGGGTGTGGGTATAGACGCGGTTCTGCGGGCTTGCAGGTCGTGGGTCGGGCCGCGGGTCTTCTCAGTAGCGATTTTTACTCCTTTTTTCTGAACACGTCTACTTCCAATGATGTCACTTCCGGTTTACAAACTTCCTGTTTTACTCCTTTTTTTCTGACCATGCCTACTTCCGACAAAGTCACTTCCGGTTTACAATGACAGCACTTCCTGATGGTCAGCGGGTCCGGGTTGTGGGTTGGGTCGGGTAGCGGTCCAAGCGGGTAAGAATGTGGGTTGCGGGTCTTTCATTCCCAGTAATTCGTTATTACGCTATTCCTTTGGACTTGAATCAGTTTGGAGACATCCTGAAAATCAAGGTTTTTTGGGTTTAAAAACTCGAATTGCATTCGATTCGAATTCTATTCTAGTTTGCAGGTCGATCCCATTCACCTGAGTTTGAAAAATTTAGATTGGTCATTTTTCCCCTGAATTTCGAGTTCATGGGAGTTTTTGCAAACTCCCATGAACTTGAAATTCGACTCTTGATAAATCTGCCTCCAAGTGTTGGGCACCATAATTATCTTACCATGAAAAAATCAAGCTGGCAGCAGTGGTACAAGCTGGCCACAGTTAAAAAAAATACATCAGCCTCTGGGTGTTAAAATACATAAATCTGTCATCATTAGCCAGGGTAAGGGGTCATCATCCTTTCTGTACAATGAAGGAACTGTGCATAATTATTGGCCAGAGAGTTCAGAACAAAGTAAGCCTTTAACAAATACTCCAGCGCTGATAGATGGATGTTTGCAAGGAATTTAATGTCTTTAACAGCATTTAGTGAAAGCAGAGTCTAGGCTTCAGAGCTCTCGGGAATACGAGTCTCGACTCTTCTTTTCCAGATGCACTGCCAAAAAGAATGCTTTCAGTCCCCAATTTCAACTCAGAAAAAGGGCTCTCTGAAATCACATTTCTGAAAAAAAGATTTAACACAAAGGGGGGGTTGGATACATTTTGTTTCTAGAAGGAGAATGAAGAAAGCCTGAGTTTGCTAAAAAAAATCAGTCTCCGTATCCGCAAAATGAGAAATGCCCATTCCAGGATGTCCCCCATAGGCTAAAACAGCAATTTGGCAGATTTAAGGTGTCGAATAATCGAGAACCAGTACATGATAAATTTTGAATCAAGTTTTAACTAAATCTAATTATTAAATTCGAATTCAAAATTTTAAGTTTTACTTCGACCCTTGATAAATCTACCCCTTGGTATCATGCCTGTCCCACAGGACAAAGCTGGATCTATTCCTCTTCACCTGAATTGCTTCATAACATTTTGGGGCAGATTTATTAAGTGAAAATTCAAATTTTTGAGTTTACATTCTAGCCGGCAGGAGGCAGTTCAAGGAGCTTAGTCGCCCCGAAGAAGAGGAGATTTGTCGCCGGGCCACTAATTTCCCCGAATCTGAGCGTGTGCCCTTACCCTTATGGTGTACATTTTATTTCTAAATTACACTGTTTACACTGCAAATAATTAATTCTACCATGTAAAATTTTTAGTTGTAATATTGGTGTGTAGGTGCATCTCAAGTCATTTTGCCTGGTCATGTGCTTTCAGAAAGAGCCAGCACTTTAGGATGGAACTGCTTTCTGGCAGGCTGTTTTTTCTCCTACTCAATGTAACTGAATGTGTCTCAGTGGGACCTGGATTTTACTATTCTATCTACAAGGCAGCTGGTATCTTGTGTTAGGGAGCTGCTATCTGGTTACCTTCCCATTGCTCTGTTAGGCTGCTGAGGGGATAGGGAGGGGTCAATATCACTCCAACTTGCAGTAAAGAGTGACTGAAGTTTATCAGAGCACAAGTCACATGACTTGGGGGAACCTGGGAAACTAACAATAAGTCTAGCTCCATGTCAGATTTCAAAATTAAATATAAAAAAATCTGTTTGCTCTTTTGAGAAATGGATTTCAGTGCAGAATTCTGCTGGAGCAGCACTATTAACTGATGCGTTTTGAAAAAACAAGCTTTCCCATGACAGTATTCCTTTAATCTGTACCTGCCATACTATTCACGGATTCTGCCCAGAGAATACTGGGACATGTGCCTGGAGGATGTTGCCAGGATTCTACCAGATCATCTCTATCCATTATCCAAGCCTGGAGCTATATTTAACCTTTATGATGCCCTGTGTTTTATTTATTCACATCAGTCCCTGACCCAGTGGAGCTTACAATTGAGGTATCACACAGTCGCAGTAGGGCCTGTTTTATCACAGGTCATTAAACTTGCCTGTGTGGGGGTTGTCCCTAAGGAGAAGACATACAAACTCAGTGATAAAGTGGGGATGTTGGAGATCACATGTAGCTGACGCTAGGAATCGCTCCAGTTTCGCCAGCTTGAGATTCCATTTCTGAGTTCTTCAATTCCTCTTATTTATAGGAACCGAGAGGGGCATCCAAAAAGTGTTCTGCACCATATGTGGGTACACTTAAAACACAACTTCCATTTTGGATGCACATAAATACATGCTATATGCTATTCTGTACATAATTTACATTCTCACTTGTGTCTTGCAAATGCTATATATATATATTCATAAAGTATATATGACCAGCCCTAGGATTACTGGCACCCTTTACAGAACATATAATTGGCACTCCCCAAAAGTGCACAGAAAATACAATCCAACTGGTTTCATGCTATTGGTTGTATAGATGCAACCTTTGTGACATTATCACATAAACGAAACTGGATTTACTTATATAATATAAGCCAGAACATATCTGTAGTACAGTATAGGAAAAGCCACTCAATGTTTATGAGCAGCTGTAGAGTATTATGATTCTGCATTTGTTTGTTCATGGAAGGGAAGGATTTAGGGAAGGGAGTGGACAACAAGAGCGAGAGGGCTCTACTTGACATGTAGAGTAGAATTACTCTCCAGAGAAATCCCAGGAATCTCACAGAAGAGTGAGATGGCGCCTTCTCATTCTCTCCACACAAATCTGTATTTGTGCGGTTTCTTGGGTGCCTCCAAAGAACTGATTGGCCGGGGTGGCTTCTTCTGGTTGCCAATTGTGTTTACTGAAAGAGGAAAACACAAAACATACTTCACCCTCGGTTGTCATAGTTCAGCACCTTGGCATATGGGTGGAACAAATGAAAAGACGTTACAATTTAAGACTTAAAGGAGAAGGAAAGTTACGGAGGCATTTTATTGCCAATAGATTAGCTGCATTAGTGCAAGCTAGAATGCTATATTTATTCTGTAGAATGCTTTACCATACCTGAGTAAAAAGCTCTAGAAACTCTCTGTTTGTTTAGGATAGGAGCTGCAGTATTAACATGTTGTGACATCACTTCCTGCCTGAGTCACTCCCTGCTCTGGGCTCAGATTACAGTAGAGAAGGGAGGGGGGGGGGAAGAGGAACAAACTGAGCATGCTCTTGCCCAGGGCAATGAGGTTTAAGCTGAAGGCAGGAAGTCTGATACAGAAGCCCATGAGTACACAATAGAAGGAAAGAAATGCAGTGTTTCTTTTGACAGGGGACCCAGAGCAGCACCACTTTGGGGGTTTACTGGTATATTTAGATGGACCTTTCTGATAAGGCTTACTTAGTTTTAACCTTTCCTTCTCCTTTAAGGTTGTAATATCTTGGGGATGCCTTTAAAAAAACAGGTGCACGGCTTATTCCAGTTCTGGTAGTCCATAACAACCAATCAGATGTTTGATTTCAAATGGCAGAACAGTAAATTCTCCATTAGATGACATTTCCTCAGCAGTTCTATAATGTTAGAGGCTGTTCACAAGATTAAATTGTTTTCTTTCATAGGATTTTTGTGAAACAGCAATATTATTATACCTTACAGACATTGCCAGGGAGTCCTGACTTCCCCGCCAGTTGCAACAAGAAGCTCAGGGAGGAACAAACAAACACAAAATCCCAATTTATGGCATTTTCCATGCAACCTAGTGACAGGTCCTGGTAAATATTTAAGTAGCCTTGGGCAGCGCATCAAGGAGAGTCAACTGTGTCTCTTTAGATGCTGTTAGGTACTGCTTCCCACCAACCACCTTTAGCAAAACCAACGGTGACCTTCTGGTTGCACAGACCACTGGCACGCATTTTCCTTTGCTACAGGGTAAGATACGTTACATCTTAGATGCTATGCTCATTTTGTATTTCTTATTATTCTAAAGATCTGCTAGTAAGGTCTGATGGAAGTTGTAGTTCAACAGCTAGAGTAAAAAAAAAACAGTTGTTTCCTGGCCATGATTGAGGCCAGATGTACTAAGCAACTGGAAAACTTTTATAGCAAGAAAATTCCAAGAATGCAAATAAATATAGTGTCCAGTGCATCCCATAGATCAAGTAAGTGCAGGTGAACTGGTTTGAGTAGGCCGTACCCAACTAGGCTGTTCCACCAGGAGCTAGCTTTCGTTTGAGTGCCAGCATTCTCTAACTATGCTACATTATCAGGCAGATTTATCAAGGGTCGAATTGCGACTTTGAAATCCAACTATTCAAATACTTCGAATATCGAAGTCGAAGTATTTTTTACCGAATTTGGCCATCGGATGATCGAAGTGAAAACGTTCGATCGAATGATTAAATCATTTGAATCGAACGATTTTAGAGTATGATCGAACGATTTTACTTCGATGTGTGAAGACTTAGAAAAATGGTATAGAAGATCCCCATAGGCTAACATAGCACTTCGGCAGGTTTAATTTGGCGAAGTATTGAAGTCAAAGTTTTTTTAAAGAGACAGTACTTCGATTATCAAATGGTCGAATATTCGAACGATTTTTACTTTGAGACGAAGTAAATTCGAAGTCGTAGTATCCTATTCAATGGTCGAAGTATCCAAAAAATTACTTCGAATTTTTTTTACCTCGAAAATTCCCTCAAATTTACTTCGACCCTTGATAAATCTGCCCCTAAATATTGGAAGGCAATTGACGCCTGGATATTAGGACACCTTATAACCTACTTGTTAAAGTTATCACCCGTTACCCAATTGTGCCATGTGTATGTGTCCCATGGTACATATATGTGAAGTGGGGAAGGCAAAATACAACTCAATAAGAAGAACACATCGAATAACAAGTTACGGGAAGCACCCACTTACCCAGTGTTCTGTATGACTTGTGCCTCATGTTATAGCTGAAATAGTAAAGGCGAAATACACCAAAATATGAGGAACGCCTTCTATGAACTCTTTGCTACTGTACAATATCCTTTCCTCAATCACAGTAGAGCGTTACAGTTGCTGTAGTGTATTTACCATGTATAAACAATTAAAATAATTAACTGCTCAAATTATTTCACTATAGTTAATATCCTCTAAACTTGTTTTTGAATAAATTAAGCCTTATATAAATACTTATCTTCCCATCTCACGTTGTTTAAATCCTTTTAAACCCCTGGAGCTTCACTTTGCACCTACTTTATTCACAACTTCGGGTGTCTTCGGAAAACGAAGCGCCGCGAGTGCCATCCCTCTGGTGATTTTTCATTATAGCCGATGGGAATATTGCGCGATCGTGGGGTGCTCTACCTGTTCGAAATCCACTTGTTGAAAGTGCTGGATGCTCAACCAGAAGACCCTTCCCTTGCACGGGGTCAAAGGTACATGTAGAGAATAATCCAGAAGCACAGCAGAATCTTGCCCAATGAAATAGCTGCTTTAATCAGCCCATGTTTATGTGAAAAAAAGACGCCCTCTTTTTTTTGGATAAGCATGGGCTACATAAAGCACCTATTTCAAGGCGATGTTTACCATAGGGATACGAAAATGTATATATATATATATATCCCCAATCCAATAACCGCTGTCCCTCCACGATTCTGCTCTCTCTCTGTTCTCCAACAGTTTTCAGTAACAAAAGGCAAAGGAAAGTAATGTTTAAAAAAAATTTGGCCGAGAGCACAAAGTGATGAGTCTGGCAGATTGATTTATAAACTGCTCTTTCCAAGTCCTGCTGCTGAAACATACCAATGTGTGACAATTAAACTCAACATCTGGAGCGTATTTGCAGAGCAAGCCCTAAGTAAACAGAGAGTGCATGTCCATTTCCTTCACGTTGGATTTCCTGTGGCTACCAAAAAGCTTAACTTTCAGATAGAGCTAATGATAACAGAGTCCGGCAAAGCTCCGTTAGATCCTGGTGGATATCGCCTGGTGGATGGCTCCATATTGGATTGCTCAGCTGTCACTCGTCTGGTTATAACCACGAGAACTGCTGCAAAGTAATGTTAAAAGACAACATAAACCCTGAAAACTTAATTTGCATATGCAAATTAATAAAATCAGGGAAAATTCCATCAACTTCAGGTTCAAAGTCACTCACACTCACACTCCTGAGCCTTTATCTTTTGTTTGTACAATTCAGATTCTAGAAATGAATCCTGAATCAGAACATCTCTACTTTAAGGGGCAGTGAAAATCCGAATTATAAAAATTTG
The DNA here is from genome assembly GCF_017654675.1 of Xenopus laevis. Classification (NCBI taxonomy): domain Eukaryota; kingdom Metazoa; phylum Chordata; class Amphibia; order Anura; family Pipidae; genus Xenopus; species Xenopus laevis. Next base: position 10,233,955 of record NC_054372.1, read on the forward strand.
AATTTCGAGCTAATTTGTGTGTACTTCAGCTAGGGAATAGTCCAAATTTAAAAATTCGAATATCGAAATTTATCATGTACTGTCTCTTTAAAAATTCAACTTCGACTTTGCCATCTAAAACCTGCTGAATTGCTGTTTTAGCCTATGGGGGACCTCCTTGAACCTATTTGGAGTCAATTGGTGGACTTTGAAAAACCAAAGGTTTTTTTTGAAATTCGAATTTGATCGAATGCGATGTTACTTCGATTTGTACGATTCTAATTCGATGGAAAACTGACCTATTCGCCCAAAAAAAACTGTTTTTTTTGGATAAATTACGATTGGTATTTTTTAATTCGAATTTCGAAGTTTGTCGATTTCAGAAAAACTCCCATTACTTCGAAATTTGACCCTTTATAAATCTGTCCCCTAATCTGAAAAGTTATATTGAACATATATTAAAGGGATACTGTCATGGGAAAAAAAAACATTTTCAAAATAAATCAGTTAATAGTGCTGCTCCAGCAGAATTCTGCACTGAAATCCATTTCTCAAAAGAGCAAACAGATTTTTTTTATATTCAATTTTGAAATCTGACATGGGGCTAGACATTTTGTCAATTTCCCAGCTGCCCCAAGTCATGTGACTTGTGCTCTGATAAACTTCAATCACTCTTTACTGCTGTACTGCAAGTTGGAGTGATATCACCCCCTCCCTTTTCCCCAACAGCAGCCAAACAAAAGAACAATGGGAAGTTAACCAGATAACAGCTCCCTAAGGGTAGGGACACACTGGGCGATTTGGGGAGATTTAGTCGCCTGGCGACTAATCGCCGCGACTTTACACGACCAATCTTCCCCGAATGCCTCCCCTCGCTCTGCGCCTGGCTAAAATGAAAAATCGCCTGCGCTAATCACATGTGGCGATTCGTTTTCCGAAGTCGCCCGAAGTTTCCTCGTGAGGCAACTTCGGGCGATTTCGGAAAACGAATCGCCGTGTGTGATTAGCGCCGGCGACTTTTCATTTTATCCAGGCGCAGAGTGAGGAGAGGCATTCGGGGAGAAAAGTCGCTGCGATTAGTCGCCAGGCGACTAAATCTCCCCAAATCGCCCAGTGTGTCCCTACCCTAAGGGTAAGGACACATGAGGAGATTCAGGGAGATTTTGTCCCCTGGCTACTAATCTCCTTGTCTTTTGAGCAACTATCTCCCTGAACTGCCTCAGCGTTTTTCCCCATAGGCTACAATGAAAAGTTGCCTGCGCTAATGCACACAGGGCGATGCGTTTTCAATAGTTGCCTGAAATTGCCTCACTGAGGCAACTTTGGGCAACTATTGAAAATGCATCACCGTGTGTGCATTAGCGCAGGCAACTTTTCATTGTAGCCTATGGGGAAAAACGCTGAGGCAGTTCAGGGAGATAGTTGCTCAAAAGACAAGGAGATTAGTAGCCAGGGGACAAAATCTCCCTGAATCTCCTCGTGTGTCCTTACCCTAACACAAGATAACAGCTGCCTGGTAGATCTAAGAACAACACTCAATAGTAAAAACCCATGTCCCACTGAGACACATTCCGTTACATTGAGAAGGAAAAACAGCAGCCTGCCAGAAAGCATTTCTCTCCTAAAGTGCAGGCACAAGTCACATGACCAGGGGCAGCTGGGAAATTGACAAAATGTCTAGCCCCTTGTCATATTTCAAAATTGAATATAAAAAAATCTGTTTGCTCTTTTGAGAAATGGATTTCAGTGCAGAATTCTGCTGGAGCAGCACTATTAACTGATTCATTTTGGAATTTTTTTTTCCCCATGACAGTATGTATCCCTTTAAAGAGAGATGCTTAGCATTACAGTTAGGCAAAATTGTATTTTTTTACTTTTTTTATTTACTTTCTTTTTTATTTATCCAAATAACCTGCTATTTGAAAGCACACTTCTGATTGGTTGCTTTAAGTTGCTGTGGCAGAACGGTTGATGTCTTTTTTCATATCGCCACCCCATAGCTTGATAAAATCAAATCTTTTGGAGAGGGACATTTTTGTATAATCCCAACCTCTGCCTCTGAAATCTGATTTAAATATTTTGTGAAATTTTATATTACTAGACAGGAGCAATCACATGTTCCCTTTATCCTTTCTAAGCTTCCCTAATTTGCTCTCTTGCTTTTGCCTTTTTTCACTAGCATGATTCTCGGCAGCCTGTAAACCTTGTTCTTCCGCAGCATAGGTGCCAACAGTAGGTTGGGAAACTCGCAAGGGTCCTCGGAGATCCATAAACTTAATATCCCTTCCAGTTTTTATAAACCTTGTAAAAAAAAAAAAAAGAAATAAAATTACTTTTCTTTCTGTATGTGCTTAGGTTATGACGGCTGGAAAGAATTGGTAGACTATTTTCAGCTGTGTAACATATAAAAGCCAAGTTTGATTTATCGTAAATCTGACAGGTTAAAAATTTACTTAAAGGAGAAGGAAAGCTACCAAAGCAGTTTATTGCCAATAGATTAGCCACAATAGTACAAGCTATAAGACTATATTTATTCTGCAGAATGCTTTACCATACCTGAGTAAACAGCTCTAGAAGCTCTGTTTTTTTAGAATAGCAACTGCCATATTAGCTTGGTGTGACATCACTTCCTGCCTGAGTCTCACCCTGCTCACTCATAGCTCTGGGCTCAGATTACAGCAGGGAGGGGAGGATGGAGGGGAGAGGAGCAAACTGAGCATGCTCAAGCCCTAGCCCTGGAGGTTTAAGCTGAAAACAGGAAGTCTGATACAGAAGCCCATGAGTACACAATAGAAGGAAAGAAATGTGATGTTTATTTTGACAGAGGACTCAGAGCAGCATTACTTTGAGGGTTTACTGGTGTATTTATATAGACCTTTCTGATAAAGACACTTAATTTTAGTTTTTCCCTCTCATTTAAATGCAAGGCCCGCACGCGGGGTGGGGCGGAATCCAGACGAAATTGGTGATGTAACAAGACTTTCCTGGGACCTGCCGCAAAATTATTTCATGGGACTTTCTCAAGGCCATGTTCTACTGAAGTAGTTACAGGGCATTTGTTTTTTTTGTACGTGGAAATACAAATATTGTGTCTTCGGCAGCTGCTATAAGTAGTGGTTTTCATTATCCGAGAAGAAGTGCTCTATTGTACGAGCCCCAAGGAATGAACGAGATAGAAAATGTGGAGAATTTTCAGGCCACGATATGTTTGCACTAGGAAGCAAGGGACTTACTGGAATGCAGATCGTGCTTCCAAAAATATTCCCTGCAATAGCGCTTTTGGTCTATAACGGTTATTTTTATTGGCTCATCAGTCCAATGAATCCCAGTGATGTCATTTTCCCTTATGGTAGAGACGAAAGTATAAAGAATGTTCTGTGGTTTTTCAGCGCGAGAGCCAACAGCTGAGCTCGCTCCCTTTTTCTGTTTTTTTAACCCTGTCCACACAGGGAATATCACGCAGGAGAAAACAAGCTAGCGCCTACAGGGAGCATCCAACACCTAATAGGTTAAGAACCAGCCTCTGACTGTAAAAATACACTGGATATTTTTAATTTGCTAAAAGTATTTTTCTGTTAAGGGGGGGAGAGATGTTTGTGATAAATTTTGAAAATATTTTTGTAAGCTGCTATGCTCTCTAAAAATTGTGAAAAAAAATATAAGTATATGTAGTTTATAATAATATGACATTGGGAGATGGAAAGAGGCCCAGCCCACACAATAAACCACATTCGTGTCAAAAAAGTTGCTAAAAATAACTTTTATTTTCTTACTGCAAAGCTGAAGTTTAAATACATGTCGCTTGGTTGGCTACATGGAGGCAGCCATCTTTAGTTTGGGCAGCAAGAGACAGGACCATGGACTGTGGGAGCTGTACTTGAACAACAACTAGGATTGGTGTTGAACAGCAATTAAAAGGAAAGCAGTGCTCATTTATTGCTCTTGGCTCTGTTGGCATTTGCTTTGCCACTTGCTTGATGCCAACAGAGATAGGAAAGCTGGTCAAAGAGGACAACCCTGCCCTTCTATATGTATAATCACCTTATTTTTCGACTTGTCCATTAGACTCAGCTAAATCAGGGATATTTACCCCAACTCCCCCCAAAAAACAATTGTGCCAGAAATATCATGTTTAACTGAGACATCCAAAACCCAAAGGCATGACCATCCCACACCAAAATAAATCTACTTGAATACCAGAAAACTCCCGGTGAGCCCACTGTCAGTGGGCCCTTTCCCTTCTAACCATTTGGCCAGTTTCATGGTCATTCCCTACTTCTTTATGGGGGAAAAAAGAGACAATATTGGAAGAACAGAGTATAGTAAGTAAATATAAAAGACTAGGAGAATAAAGAGGTTGAGTGAGGAGAGGAGGAATAATAGTTTGGGCCATGGTTTCAAGTTTTCAGGTGGGCCCCATGCATCCCAGTCTGACACTGAGCGGCACATTTACTTAATTAACCCTCGATATTCGACTGTCGAAGTTAAATCCTTCGAATATCGAAGTCGAAGGATTTACCGCAATTCAAACGATCGAAGGAAAAATCGTTCGATCGAACGATTCGAAGGATTTTAATCCATCGATCGAACGATTTTTCTTGGAGCAAAAAAAGCTTAGAAAGCCTATGGGGACCTTCCCCATAGGCTAATATTGAGGTTCGGTAGGTTTTAGGTGGCGAAGTAGGGGGTCGTTTTTTTTTTTAAAGAGACAGTACTTCGACTATCGAATGGTCGAATAGTCGAACGATTTTTAGTTCGAATCGTTCGAGTCGAAGTTGAAGTAGCCAATTTGATGGTCGAAGTAGCCAAAAAAAACATTCGAAATTCGAAGTTTTTTTATTCTATTCCTTCACTCGAGCTAAGTAAATGTGCCCCTGAATCTGACGCATCTTTAACTTTTGACCTTATGAATGTTGGTCAGTGAAGTTGTTTAAAATGGAGTAACACACAAGCGCAAACATGGACAGAGAAACTAATCACTAGTGTCATTGATTCCTCACTATTGACATCCAGCGCATTTGTTTCTGGTCCAACTCAAAGCAGCAGCAGATGCTCATTATACACGGAGCCATTGATGAGGGTTCATTTACATTTAAATTTCCTCAGCACCCAATAGCGTGATTTTCCCATAAAAGGCAAACATTTTGGGGACTACAGCAGCCTGAACTTGTATCCCAAAGCCAACCTACTATACAGTGCTGAAGGAGCAATAGAACATGGGTTCTCTATGGGACTACGCAGCAATCCAGCTGCTTAAAACACTCCAAAGGCAGTGAAACTAGTGATGTTGTGCCATGAGTCTGGGGTTGGCACTGTTAAAAAACTAAAATTTGCTATATATTTCTTTAAATATCCCTTTAAATGATTATTTTGTGCAAGATTAGCCCATCTGGCAACCAATGAGTCACATGGTTCCTTGCAATGGCATTTCCCTATTCTTCATATTTCATGAGTGTCATAAAGCAATTATTAGATCAGTGAAATCAAGTAGAGAATATAAAGAGTGCAACAGGAGAATAAAAAAAGGCAAATTATGGGACAAAATGCCATTAAATTATTAAGTAAAAAGTTAAGGAAAAAATGTTTCTTTCAGGTTGAACACCTGGGGGTATATTTATCAAAGAGTGAAGTTAGAGATAGAGACACTGAAATTCCTCCACTCTCCATTAATTTCTGTGGGATTTTTAAAAGAGTATTTATCAATGGGTGAAAGTGAAAGTTCATCCTTTGATAAATACGCCTTTCAAAATCCGTCTAACTTCACTCTTTGATAAATATACGCCCAGGGCCGCCATCAGGGGGGGACAGGGGGGACAAGCGTACCGGGCCCGGGCATGAAGGGGGGCCCCGGTCCGGGCCCCCCTTACGAGCGCCCGAGCCGTACGTCCTCCCTCTGCGTTGCCGAATGCGGAAGTGCCGAAAAGACCCGAAGTCACGAAAACAGCCGAAGTCCTGAAGCAACGCAAAGACCCGAAGTCACGAAATGAGGCGAAGTTGAAGTACTGAAGCCATGAGTTCAATTCTACTGAACACCAGTTTGTGTATTTTTTTTCTATAGGCCCCTGCCACCAATCTTTTTGTAAAACATTTTTTTTGGGGCCCCAATGTTTTTTGTTTTTTTTTACATTTTTTTTTGTTGGGGCCCCAAGTTTTTTTTAACTTATAAGGGGGCCCCTGCCACCAATGTTTTTTTTAAAAAAAACATTTCTTTTTTAAAATTTTTTTTTTTTGGGGCCCCAATTTTTTATAAGGGGGTCCTGACCATCAATAGCTTTTTATAACTTGTGGGGAGGGGTTACTTTTTTAGTGCTGATGTCTGTGTGGTCTTTTAACTGCAATGTGGAGTGGGCGGCATATGGGGTGGAGCTTTGTCAGTGTGGGCGGGGCCCAGGGGGCCCCAAAAATGTTGTTGTACGGGGCCCCGTGATTTCTAATGGCGGCCCTGTATACGCCATAGCGCTGCCTTCATACCAGAAATTCGATTTTAACTCTCACATTATAGGCATTATAGGCGGAGACAAGCAAATCACTCCTTTATATCCCTGTGCCCAATTATACATCCAGAACCGCTGGTTTTATGGCACAGATACAGCCTAATAGTTCAGAGCCTTACTCTATATCATTTAGTTTAAAGGCAGTGCTATGTATAAAGCATGAGGCATGTAAATACCTTGTGGTTTCAGAACACTTTATGTTGCATGTCTTGCATTGTAAAGGACTTTTTTGGCTCCTTTTAGCCCATCTCACCATAACCAGAAACCAGGTATCTTTTTATTTAGGTTGAACATTCGCTGGCTGGATATTGCAGCCCCCTGCACAGGCCGGTGTAAGGAGTGTTTATGTTCAGGTCTAGGAGAAAGATTAGTGCTCTGTTTTAAAAGGAATCCTTTAGCGAGACAATTGGGTTGAAATGCGGGTGCGCTGGCAGATATACAGTGGAAGGAAGTTGTTGAAACTGTCAGCCTTTCCATTTTAGCTCGGAATGTGCTGAGCCATGCGCTGCCGAATGGGAGCTTATTCTCCTGTTTATTTTATGAGCGTTCAATGGAGAGCGGAGAGACCTACCTGGCACCAGTCAAGCTGAAAGGGAACTGGCATATATTAAAAAAAATATGTATTTTAAACTATATATATATATTTTATATCTATAAAAAAACACCAAGTGGTCTCAATGACTAGTTTGATCTGGAAGAGCCATTTAAATCATTAAATTCGTAGCTAACTAGCCTATGCAGACCTCCCGACTGTCCTGTTTTCAGAGGGACAGTACCGCTTTTGACATCTCAACCCGCAGTTGCTCAAACAAAGTTTTTCTAAGGGCAGGGGCACACGGGCAGGTTCGGGGAGATTTAGTCGCCTGGCGACTAATCGACCTCTTCTTTGGGACAACAATCTCCCCAAACTGCCTTGCCCCTGCCTTCCGCCTGCTATAATGAGAAAACGCCAGTGCAATGGCACTCGCGGCGCTTGGATTTCCAAAGTTGCCTCACGAGGAAATAGAAGCGCCACGAGTGCATTGCCGCAGGCGATTTTTCATTTTAGCAGGCGGAAGGCAGTTTGCGGAGATTGTCGCCCAGAAGAAGAGGGGAGTAGTCGCCATGGCGACTAAATTGCCCCGAATCAGCCCGTGTGCCCCTGCCCTTACTTAATTGGCTTTTGGCAGAGAGCCCAGAACAGCCACAGCTGCAGATAAGATACTTTTGTAACAATTTCAAGATAAGCAAATAAGTAATTGTAGCAATATAAGATATAAGGTCCCTTGGAAAAGGTTCGACTTAAGGGTGGCCATAGACTTAACAATTACGATCTTTCTTGGAAAAGATGTTTCCAAGAAAGATCGTTCATTTCAATACACAGGTGTAGAGCTGAATCGTCAGATATACAGATAGAAACAATAGAATTCTACCTGTATCTGACGATTCAGCACTAACAATGGACGATGTTTGGGTTCCTTCAAAGGCACCCGATCAGAGCCCAATCGATGTGCCGACCAATATTCAAGTCTTCTGCCGATATCGGTCGTCTCTTTACCCAACATACATGCACCGAATATCGTACGAACATTTGTTTCTTATGAGATTATCTGTGCGTCTATGGCCACCTTAAAGGGCAATTCACCTTCATTAGCAAAACGTTAATAACTGGAAAAAAAAAGGCAGAAATATGTTCAAACTTTCATAACCTGCCAAATTTTGTAAAATGAACATGGAAATTAGGGGGTGTGGCCACAAAAATGGGCGTGGTCAAAAGAATTTCACAGCACTAGGTGCGAGAACTTTTTTTATCCCTCTTTTTATTTCCAAAATGTTGGGAGGTATAAAATATGTTGGAATGGGCAGAGCCAGTTAGTTCTTGCACAGCACAAATGAAGGAGAATCTGTAGTCCTGCATCTTTGCTGGAAAAATATAAAAATAAGAAAAGAATTCTTACTTGTAAAAGATGTATACTTGCTCCAGAAATGTTGAAATACTCTCATATAACCAATCTCTTCATGTAAAAATGTCTAAGTTAAACTGTTATTCATATCTGTGTACTCAGCCCCAAACCGAAATGAGTGTCGTGGAAAAATTGATTCCGACACAGAGAAATATTATGTTTTTTTGGATCCATTGCGTGAGATCTACCTGGCAGCTGTGCAACAATCCCCCAGATTACTCCTAAAATAAAAATATATCCTTAAAGTCATGCAGAGCGTAGATCTACTTGATAGATTTCCCTTTTCATAAATGAATACATTATTCACATTCCAGGTCCTTGTAGGAACGTGGTACAACTTAGCGCATTCCCCAGTTCCTCATCCCTTTTCATTTTGCAGCTACTGAATTGTCCAAAAGAATGTTGTTTTTGGCTTGTCCTCCAAACATCCAATAGACATTTTATATCAATTAAATATGTTTGCTAAGGATGAAGGTGCGAGGAGCACTCATTTATACATCTCAGATGGAGGCTTTGGAGTTATGGGTGGGAGAGACACTGACCAGGGGGAGCTCATGTAGAGTTGGGGTGGGGTTGATAAATAGAGGGGGCTGCTTGGAAGTGAGACTCATGAATCACAGAGAAAGAGTTTATATGAAAAAACATCTGATTGGTCAAGTTCATTAGTAGGTCAGTATTATTCTTGCCATGGTTTATATATGAGATGATGAAACTAGTTTAAAAGGACGGCCAATGCTAAACAGATAAGACGGCTATTAAAGGAACAGTAACACCAAAAAATGAAAGTATTTTAAAGTAATGAAAATATCATGTACTGTTGCCCTGCACTGGTAAAACTGGTGTGTTTGCTTCAGAAACACTACTATAGTTTATATAAACAAGCTGCTGTGTAGTCATGGGGGCAGCCATTCAAGCACAGGATACACAGTAGATAACAGATAAGTACTACTATAGTTTATATAAACAAGCTGCTGTGTAGCCATGGGGGCAGCCATTCAAGCACAGGATACACAGTAGATAACAGATAAGTACTACTATAGTTTATATAAACAAGCTGCTGTGTAGCCATGGGGGCAGCCATTCAAACACAGGATACACAGTAGATAACAGATAAGTACTACTATAGTTTATATAAACAAGCTGCTGTGTAGCCATGGGGGCAGCCATTCAAGCACCGGATACACAGTAGATAACAGATAAGTACTACTATCGTTTATATAAATAAGCTGCTGTGTAGTCATGGGTGTAGCCATTCAAGCACAGGATACACAGTAGATAACAGATAAGTACTACTATAGTTTATATAAACAAGCTGCTGTGTAGCCATGGCAGAAATTTAAAAAAGGCTATATGGCACAGGATAATTAGTGGATAATAGATAACATGATGTCCTATAGAGCTTATCTGCTCTCTGCTGTGTAACGAGCTTTTTCTCCTTTGAATGGCTGCCCACATGGCTACACAGCAGCTTGTTTATATGGACTATAGTAGTGTTTCTGAAGCAATTACAGCAGTTTACCAGTGCAGGGCAACACTGCATTATATGTTATTACTTTAAAACACTTTCTTTTTTTGATGTTACTGTTCCTTTAAAGAACCAGTAAAATCTAAAAAAAAAAAAAAAAGTACAATTTTGTTAGTATACATTGAAAAAAAAACACCAAGAAAAATTAAACTTTAAAATCGCAAAGTCTTTATTAAGAAATAACTTATCGAATTCTGCTTGCACTCCTCTTCAGAAAAGACGACAGGGAGACAATCTATCGTGCGACACTCAAATTCTCCTCCCCATAAGGAAGGCAGGGAGGAGAAATCAAGACCACACTGAGCATGTGCACAGTCTTGGTCTTGCAAAGATGTTTAACAAAGTTACAAGATGGTGACCCCCTGTGGCCAACTTTGAAAGCATAAATCATTTGTTAGTCTTGTGGTTCATGTTTATTTTTAGTTAAAGCACATGAATTAAGTTCCCCTTTAAGATTTTTTCATGTGCCGAAATTGACAAATTTGATGGAGTGTAAACTGTACTTTTTATAATCCTGTTGTACGGGCCCTTGTGTTTAGCTTTCCATTGTGCAAACAGAATTGAGTGCCCCGGTTCCTGTGTCAATTTACTCCATGACCTGCTCCTGCTCACGCACCCATGTACAGCACTGCCCAAGCCTATTTGTATGTAAAGCCTACATCAAACAATAGGCTCATTTCAGTGTTTGTTTTCTTCCACCAATTAGTTCCAGTGCACGCAGAACAAAAGCTCAGCAAACAAACCATAAAGTAGCCTCATAAATCGCGCCAGTTATCAATTACTTTGCCAACCGACATCCAAGAAATACTAAAAAAACAAAACAAAAGGTACCCTGGACTTATTGGTATTTTTTAATAGATGGTGCATTTGGCCACTAGGTGGGGCATCCAGTGAGAACTAGCAAACACTAATATCCTTGAAACAGGGCAGTGCTGCAAAAGCTGTATGTAAGGCTCATAACCTTCCTCTACATGTATGTATGTATGTATATATGTATGTATGTATATTTTTATTTGTATAGCGCTCCTTGAGGGCAAAGCTCTGTACAGCAAAGCAATAAATTAGTAGTAACAAACAAGGGGTCATTGAAATAAAAAGTAACAATAAGTGCATTATTAGAAATACAATTCACATAAATATAAAATATAATTACAATACAGATCAAGTGTTCAGTGTCAAGGAAACAAAAGGCTGGAGGACCCTACCCCATAGGGCTTACAATCTAAATGGGAGGGTAACATACAGACACAATTCAGAGGGGTATTAAGGTGCTGTGAGTTACAGTTTGTTACACTGTTCTATAAGTGCCAGTTCAGGTGTTATCCAGGTGCTCCCAGAGGGAGTCTTTAAGTTTTGTTTTAAAAACATTGAAGGAGGATTCTCTCCTGAGAGATTCAGGAATGACATTCCAAATATAAGGAGTCACAAGAGAGAAGGGTTTGATACGGGAAACAGCAGTAGTAGTGGGGGTACAACCAAGCAGTTGCTCTGAGAGGAGCGGAGGTTTCGGGCAGGAACATATAGAGAGACAAGAGATGAGATGTAGTTAGGTGCAGAGGAGTGAAGGACTTTGAAGGTTATGAGAAGGAGTTTAGAAGTTATTCTTTGTTTTATAGGAAGCCATGATAAGGACTTCAGCAGCGGAGGGGCCTGTACCTTTTGGATGAGAGGAGGATAATTCTTGCAGCAGTGTTTAATACAGACTGTAGAGGGGAGAGATGGGAGTTAGGGAGGCCAGTTAGTAGATGTTACAGTAATCTAGTCGGGATAGGATGAGAGCATTCATGAGCGTCTTGGCTGTATCAGGTGAAAGGAAGGGACGGAATTTGACAAAATTGCGTAAGAAAAAGTGACAGGTTTTGACAGTGGTGTTAATATGATCAGAGAAGGAGAGAGAGAAGTCAAAGATTACCCCCAGACAGTGAACTGAGTTGACAGGGTAAATGAGCCGTCAATAGAGATAGTAAATAGGGGAGTAGGACCAGGCTTAGGTGGAAAGATGATTAGTTCAGTTTTTGTTATGTGAGTTTGAGGTGGCGCTGGTTCATCCAATTTGAGATAGCCAGGAGGCAGTTAGAGATCTGAGCCTCTGTTTCAGCTTTTAATGAAGGGGTGGATAAATATATTTGGGTATCATCAGCATACAGATGATAATTAAAGCCAAATGATCGGATGAGATCTCCCAAAGACAGAGTGTACAGGGAGAACAACAGCGGACCAAGTACAGAGCCTTGCGGCACCCCCACATGAAGTGCTGGAACTGGAGATGAGGTTTTGTTATCATAGGAGACAGTGAATAATTGGTTAGAAAGGTAAGAAGAGAGCCAAGATGCAGTACATAAACTACAATAGCGTGTTGCTGAGGTTTCTAAAAAGGCTGAATGGGAAGACAGAAAAGAACTAGGACAGAACTAGGGACAGGCAAGTGAGGTCTGGAATGTTGAGTGTTGTATAGAGAACTGTGTGTAGGTTTAAACCCACGCATGCTTATATCTGAATACAGAGCCTGGTCCTGGTCTCCAAGATGCTGTAGAGCAGTGATCCCCAACTAGGGTTGCCACCTTTTCTGGAAAAAACTACCAGCCTTCCTATATATTTATCTTTTTTTCCTATTAATAACATTGGGATCAACCATAATTTTTGCCGGCCAGGCCGATAAAATACCGGCCAGGTGGCAACTCTATCCCCATCCAGTGGCTCTTGAGCAACATGTTGTTCTCCGACCCCTTGGATGTTGCTCCCAGTGGCCTTAAAGCAGGTGCTTCTTTTTGAAATCTTGGCTTGGAGGCAAGTTTTAGTTGTATAAAAACCAGATGTAATGAGTCTATTGTTGGCTGCAAGTCCACATAGGGGCTACCAGTAGCCAATCTAATGTTGCTCTCCAACTTTTTTTTTACATTTGAATGTGGCTCATGGGTAAAGAAAGGTTGGGCCCCCCACTGTAGAGGAATGAAGCAATATTAGTGCATGCTAATGCTTTGTAAAGTGGCGCAAAGTGTGGAGGACACAGATCTTGTCAATTAAGACCCTCATAGCCCATTCACATGGGAAACCACATTCCTCTGCATCAACCTGACACTTGTTAAAGGTTACGTTTCATACAAAAGCCCCTAATGCCCATTGTTGGGTACAAAAATGTTTTTCTTTTTTTGGGGACGGGGAAATCCTTTTTTTTTTTTTGGTTGTTGTTGCAGAGGTTAATCTGAGCGGATACCCAGCAGCTGTTTTTTGTCTTGGCACTGGTGAGTGCTTCCATGGTGGCGGCTCATTATCTGTAGTATTTACAGAGTTACAGACCTCATAATAAATTAAACTATAATCCCCGCGGAAAGGTCACCTGTAAATCATTTTCCTTTCTGTTTTTCCTTATCTTTCTTCCTTCCCGTCACCACTACTTGCAGAAATGTACAGCCCTTCAGTGGAAGCAGCAGATGCCTTCACTTTTTAATTTTGGGAAGGCAGCGTTTTTGATTGGCTGCTGTCTGGCCACCACCTGCTCTCCATGTTGGAAGTGTGCCAGAATTGGATCATTTGTACCCCAGAAAGCCTTTCATGTGCTAACTAAGGCATTGTCCTTCCCAGCTTGGTAAATTTGTCTTCACTTGTAGTTTGCGAGGCCTCAATAGGCATGTGTCTGCGGGGTGATTTGGGCAGGGACCTCATGCATTAATTGGCCTGTGAAGAAGGGGTGGTGAGGAATCTAGGCCTTTTTTGGCAGGCGGCAGACAATGTGACCTAAAGAAAGAATAGAATTGCTTTTATGTAAGGGGGGCTGTTGTGTGTTATACTTGGGGAACGAGGGAAAGTAGAGAATGAAAGGCAGCTGTATAGATGATCAGCCTGCAAAGTCAGCCTCAACCCGCAACTGTAGTATTGGTTGGCCAAAGATTTCTTGATGCAAAAAGTATTATTTCATGTAGATGTATTAGTATAATTGTGTGGTGTAATCACTGTGCTTAGCACCATCCAACCGCTGTTGTCCTCCAAGGTGGATACAAATGTCCACATCCCTCATTTCTGTCGGCCAGGCATCTTCAACAAGTTGCTAACTGGCCATAACTAAAATAAAGCAACTTCCAGCCTTCTAATTGTCCCATTATTTTAATGTGATGTTAAGAGTGATATTTTGAGACATTTTGCAATTGGTTTTTATTTTTTATCATTTTTGGTTTTTGAGTTATTTAGCTTCTTATTCAGCTGCTCTGCAGTTTGTAGCTATCTGGTTGCGTGGGTCCAAATTCCCCTAGCAACCATGCATTAATGGAATAAGAGACTGGAATATGAATAGGAGAGGCCTGAATAGGAAGATGAATAATAAAAAGCAGCAATAACAATACATGTGTAGACTTACAGAGCATTTGTTTTTAGATGGGGTCAGTGACCCCCCTTTGAGAGCTGTGGAAAGAGTCAGAAGAAGAAGGCAAATAATTCAAACACTATAAATAATGAAGTCCAATTCAAAAGTTGTTAAGAAGTAACCATTCTATAACATATTTAGGGGGATATTTATGAAAACTCCACATTTATGGTGAGGGTTTTAAAGGGGAAAATATGAATATTATTTATTATTATACCCCAACGCTGCTCAAAGTCCGAATCCAAAAATACTCCATCTCAAACCAGTTGAGGACATGTCAACGACAGATGCTCCTTTTACAATTTGAAGAAATTGTGATCTGGGTGTTAAATCTGAAAAAAAAAATATGATTTGAATTTTCACATGATTTTATCGAGTTTTTTTCCCACACCAAGTTATTTTATTGATAAATACGGTAAAATCATGGATGGGAGTTTGTTTGTTTTAATAAAATAATGAGAAAATTTGGAGTATTAGGAAATACCCCCCCCCCTTAAAGTTAAGGTGAAGTTAACCCACTCTCTTTAAAATAGACTTGATGGTTTTGCTATAGTGAGTCAGTCCATATAGAAGGTTCCCATCAGTATCTGGGTACAGGTATGGGATTCATTGTAAGGAAACCCATTATCCAGAAAGTTCTTCTTTTTAAATCTAACAGTCTCTCAAACCCCTTTGAGTGGCTGAGGAGTGTGGGGATCATTTTAATTGAGAAGAGTTGATTTTCCTTGTCTAATAAATTACCAGACAGCTATGAAAATCAAACCTAATATAAAAATTTTTCTCCTACATCCATGTTTATTAGTCCAAAAATTCAACATCATTACATGAGTCATACCAGTTTTATTTTAGGTCTCTCAGACAGCAGTTCCCTCCCCTCTCCCAATAAAAACAAGTTAACAAATATACGCTTGACATGGCATGTCCTTCAAATTTTGTTTTTTAACTTACAAGTTCCTGAAACTCCATAAAACCGATATACATCATTTTCCAGAAATTCGCTCCAAGCTTTTGGATGGCATCTCCCCCTTTCTCCCCCAAACAAATGACACATTGAAGAAGTTGCGTGTTTTTCTTGCTCCTGAGACCTGGCATTCTCCAGATAAAAAGGCTCAGGCACATAGATTTATAGACTACTGTGTAAGTCGTAGACTTCAGGAGTCGGAGAATACAAAGGACCTGTTAATACGTTAGAAGACACTGGCCAGATTTCATGTTTGCAGCCAGTAGGTTAATAGTTCCTCAGAAAATGACTTTATTGATTTATTTTCGCATGCTTTTGCAAATACACTGACTTTATCAACAGAGGATGATTTTCAAGGCATTCACACCAGACAAGGTGTCGGTTCCACATTGAGTGTGAGATTCTGCCCTGTCCTCGTGCATCATAGAAACCAACTGTGAGCTCTTTTGATTAAAAGGACTTTTTTTATATTATCATTTATCTGTAGTAGAGTGAAAAGAATGCTGGGTTTGATCATGTCTGGAGCCTTTGCAGCAATGCCGTATTCCACATTCCATGGATTTTAGTTGAAAATATTCTCTGCGCCACCTAGTGGCAGAACTTCACTATTGATTAAAATGTATAAATACAACTATAATAAATAAAAATACTCCGTAAATGAAAAACAAACATGATAGTGCCTTTTAAAGGGACCTGCAAGGATCACTGCCATTTGACTAGCAAATAATAAAGATGGTTGATGGACAGAACCTGTTAACAGCAGTGTCTGGGCATGAGCAGAGTCGGGTTTCTGTCATTCTAGTGAAGTTTTGCAGAACCTCAGTAATGCCGGGATTGTCCTACCCCATCAGTCTAGGCAGGATCAGGGCTGCTACATTTTGTTTATAAACTCCCCTACCCTTGGGTCTCTCCTCTCATGTAAGTCATGGACCATTTATTTGCTGTCAATGTGTCAAAGCTTGCTTCTGATTGCCAGCAGGCTCAATTGAGTATAATGGAGTATTACAGAGTCGTGGTAAGACTCTATGGAAACCAGAAGGAGCCCAGCTGTTTAGTATGGGTACAGCTGTGTGCCGATGGCAAAGGGACCTTAAATAATATGGGGTCACTGACCAGCAAAAGGGAAAGCAGTGACAGGCACGAATCCGGTACTGTATGCGGGAATGAAGTACTGCAGATGGGAGATTGTATTTCACGCTTCGCTGTTTGTTAATTTGAGTCTGGCGTATCGATTTCACAAACGCTGCCTGGGTAGGGCTCCAGAGCAGGCTTTCCACATGACTTCAGATTTGAAAACACTCGTGTGACACATTTGCTGTTCCCATTTATGTGATAATGAAGTAATGTGATAGTTTATGAAAAGGCTAGTGTAAGATCGCCTCTGTTCTCTTACCTACAGCACAAGCCTGCTCACAAGGGATTCACACAACTATATAAGTAATCAGTGGGGATGCACCCAATCCACAATTTGGGATTTGGCCCGGATCTCCGAATCCTTCATGAAAGATTCGGCCGTATACTGAACCGAATCCTAATTTGCGCATGCAAATTATGGTCAGAAAAGGAAAAAGTGGAAAAAAATTCTACTTTTTTGGCGAAAAGTCACGTGATTTCCCTACTGGCTCCTAATCTACATGGGCAAATTAGAATTTGGATTTGGTTCGGCCAGGCACAAGGATTCTGCTGAATCCAAATCCTGCTAAAAAAAAAAAGGCCAAATCCTGAACAGAATCCTGGATTCGGTGCATCCCTAGTAATCAGATGGACGTTACACATTCTTGTAGACCAACTGAGAGCACCATTAGTGTTATGTCATTGCATTTAGCAATCTAGATCAATTGTTAGATATTCTTGATCCAAATTACCTGGCTTGGTAGCCTAAAGTCTACATCTAGAAGGACCTTCACCCTCCCCCCAATGACTTTTGGAAGTGCTGTTGAGTCACAGTCTCAATTGAAGCTGTAATTGGCAGATCCAATGTTCTATCCAGACAAAACACCCAGGATTCAGTTGAATCACAAGCCAGTGTTCCAGTCTGCCCTCTGTGGCCACACATTCACCAGCTGTCGAACAGTAATGTTGATATTGGACAAACTGTCCTACCAAATCTGGCACCATGTTAACTTTGCTTCACCTACAGTAGTTTAACATTACAGTCCAACATACAGACAATTTCAGCCATTCAATGTCCTGTCATTGCTGGTCCAAGAAACCAATAAAATTCAGGTTCTCCATGGTTCCTGCTGTAGCTCCAGATTGGCTTTACGTCACCTGATGGCATATTTATTCCAATCAATTGCTCAAAGCATGAAGACCAAAGAAATTTGAAGAGGCTAGAAGTTTTGTGACCACTTCACTTGGTTGTGTGCCTTTATATGGGCTTTTATAACAGTGGGCTGCATTATCCGTTATTGTTATTGTGGCTTATTTATTTTTATAGTATGTTATTTTTATGCAGGGCGTTTATTACAAGATCAAACATACAGGCCAATGTAGGGAAAAGAAATTCCTGTGTATGGTTTGCCATCTGTTGAAATCTGCAACATAAGGCAATACAATTAATTACATTAAAATAAAATAGGGAACAGTTGGGAACTAGAAAGTTATTATTAGTAGAATCTTTTATCTCAGTCGGACTGATATATAATACTGCCTTTTAACCCTTAGTCCAGTTCACTTATAACATTATAGATTCATCCGATACCAAAAATTCTTACTGTGTAGCAGATGGTTTGCAAGATGTGCCTCTTCTGTAATGACCACCCACTAATTACTGGTATCTGTATCACCATCATGTGAAGTGCCCTAAGCTATGTTTGGTAACATTTGTGTGTCTCTAGACTTACTCTAGGGAACCCTTCACTTAATGATGTCCTTTACTGTTTGTGAGGGGCCTATCATCTGTTTTCCCAGTGTAGCCCCTTGGAGAGCTGGACTTTGTGTGCCACCTGTGTGGCTGTAATGTGCTAGAAATGCTCCATACATAAACTTATAGTAGTAGTTTGAGGCCTCTTACTGCCTGGGCTGTGTGTCAATACATGTTTCCAGTTGTAGAAGAGCCGTACAGGAATATTTTCTGTGTGAACACTGAACACTGTATTCCCGCTTTTAGTTTTTTATAGTTAGGGTAAAACTTAGGGGAAATATTCTTTGTGGGCACTAGTCCAAATCTACTGTGACCTACCCTATACCTCTCCAATATTTAAATCAAGAATAGGAATTCAAAAACCAGGCTCTTGATCCAGTTTGACCAAGTCGAGGAACTTTAGGATTCAGTAAGGTATTCATCCAAATCATAGAACTTTTTGCAGGAGTCAGATTTGGCTAAATCCTTAGTTCTCATCTGAACATTTTTCAAGTTGGTATGATAAAAAAGTAGGTGTGGGGATTTCATGCAAAATCAGTTCTTCTTGAAGGTGTTGTAAACCAAAGGCTCTCAAGAACATAAACCCTTCTGTGGGTAGAAACAAGTAGGAGAAACTGGGAACCCATGTGATCACTTCGGTAGACGACACAGCAGAGGTGTGAGCAGAGCAAGGTGACTTACAATAAATCCTAAAATCACCTGGGAACATTGGCCCACAGCCAAACCAACCTAAACCCTTAGCCAATGGCACATGCAGCTCTTTTAAGCCTAAACTGGCCTCCTACTTCTGCCATTGTCATACATATATACATTGAAGTGAGCCAAAATGTTGAGTCCAAATTCCAATTCATCTTTACTTCCTGGTACCTTCCTCCCTTTTTGGGTCCATGATTTGGGACTATACCCTTTTAAAACAAAATAGTTTTGGGTTGAGATAACTAACATCCATCCCTTCTTCATGATGCACAGTAGCAAAAGTCTCTTTATGCCTTTGTTCTACTGTACATAGCAAGCCAACAGAATGTATGTACTCCCCTATCTGATTTACACTTTGCATTCAAAGTTCACAGCAATACAACATACTTTTCCCACCAGAACATACAACATTTGTCATCTGCAGACTTTTATTCTTTGCCATTTACAATATTTACATAAGATTTCCTTCATGAGATCAAACAGCCCTGGTTTTTGTGCTCAAACAATCCCCTCTCTTTTGTCATTGTGTTGGGGGAGGTGCGGCAAAGAAAAGTCAGATTTTAAGGTAAAAATCCACTCCTTTGAGAAAACGATTCTTTATTTTCAATGCAAGGTCTTGTCGCAGTGCAAGTAGGAACAGCAGTTAAGGTTTGCCGAGCCTTTTGAAGGTAAGGAAAACGGCACAAGCAGCGGCTTCTGTGAATTCGGTTGTATGGCAGGTGAGACACCTCGCCCCTGGCTCTTTCAACATGCTGGTCAAATATGTCCTTTTTTTCCTATTCTTAGGAGATTTGCTGTTTTTTTAATGGAAGAATGTAATGAAAGCCAGCTGTCTTTGATGCAGAAAATACATGGATTTGGGCATAAATAGAAGTGTAACTGGAGCAGGTTCTTTTTCAAATGAAAAAAGTTCATTGTGTGCAGAACTGAACCTTATTACTTGTAAGATTTACAGGTTGGAGTTTTTTTTGCCACTCTGGATTCTGGGTAATCTCATTATGGGTCGGCCTCCGACCTAATTCACATAATCTCCAATAGTGCTGTGATGCTATCTTGGTCTATTAATGGCAACCATGCAAGGGTCAATATGGCAGGCCACCATATTTTGTTCTGTATGACTTAATCTATGCCTGTTGTAGCCAACCCTATATGGTATACGAACGGAGGAATACTGTACAACTGGCCATACACATGGATGACCACATTCTAATGTTCCATTCACCCCAAATAATCGGCAGTGCATGAATTTAAGGGGAGATGTAATTGCTCTTCGTGCTCAGCCTGGTGCTTAGGCACATGAAATTTTCAGGATTACAGGATGATCTGTCGAAAGCAACCCCAGAGTTGGTGTAGGAGTCCAGACAGTTGGGCAGTTTAGTCCCAGCGGGCATGTATGGGTAACTTTAGAGGTTTTCTAAAACGATTTGAGGCCGGCCTAACACAGAGCAATTATGTACCATGCTCCAGTGAAATAATTCTACTAACTCCCCTTTAGTGTAGTGGGAGGTAAAATGTGTTCCATTAAAGGTGGTCATCAGCTTTGCAACACAGATATTGGCTTGAGCCTCCCTTTTAAGATGTCCACATTTTTATATCAATTAATTCAACTACATCAAGTTTCTGGACAGTTTTATGCCTTCCTCCCAGACTCTGTTATGTCCACAAAATCCCAGATTCTCCCAAAAATAGCAGTAACTTTCACAGACGTTAATCCCTGGCATATAATACGGTAGGAAAAATAAACTTTGATTTGGCAAGGATCCTTAATCCCATCAAAGATAATACATATATTCTGTGCTAGGCATTGTTTTGCTCATGTCACATTTCAGACAGTTAAAAGCAAGTTGTTCCCTGACATATGAAGTTGCACCATGCCTACCGTGACAATTTCCATCCATTTTACTTGGCTAATTGTCCCGTCGAGCTCTGTGAAGATTTGCCATTGTGCAGCACAGCAGGTACGGGGAAGTCATGCGGA
This sequence comes from Xenopus laevis, assembly GCF_017654675.1. Classification (NCBI taxonomy): domain Eukaryota; kingdom Metazoa; phylum Chordata; class Amphibia; order Anura; family Pipidae; genus Xenopus; species Xenopus laevis. The sequence continues at coordinate 10,254,754 of NC_054372.1, forward strand.
GAGCTTAGCCGAATCGTGTATGTCTGGTCTTTGCCTTGCATTGCTTCCAAGCATTGTAAGGCTCTTGTAAGATGATTAATGGTCAGTTTTACACCTTTGTGCTTCATACACAATCTGCTTTAGCTGAACTTCCACTGTTGGAGAACTGGAGAACATGGGGCTTAAGCATTGTTTCCTGAAAGAAAGTAAAACAAGAGTATGATTTGGGTAAAAGACTATAAAGAAGAACTTAATGCCGTACAGGGGCAGTTAGTCTTGAAAATGTTTATTGTATATCAAAATTAAATAATATTCTCAAGCTTACTTATAGGCGTGGCACTTCTGTTGTTCTCTATTGCAGCATGGAAATCACGGTGATATCTTGAAGTAAAGAATATTATTGACCACTGAGTGTGTGGGTTGGGTTAGACTGGGGAAGTACTGCTCCAAAAGATTCTGGGGTAAATTTATCAAAGAGTGAAGTTCCGCCACTAGAGTGAAATTCCGCAGCTCTCAATTCATTTCTATGGGATTTTGAAAGGCGTATTTATCAATGGGTGAAAGTGAAAGTTCACCCTTTGATAAATACGCCTATAAAAATCCCATAGAAATGAATGGAGAGTGGCGGAATTTCACTCTAGTGGCGGAACTTCGCTATTAACTTCACTCTTTGATAAATATACCCCTATGTCTCTTGGAACCAGAGGCACGTGAAGAAGTAGCGACAAAAGGTTAGGGTTAAGCACAAGTTGAGTTTTTCCTGACCCACACATCACTAGTGGTAGCACCAGAAGGCTAGTGGGCTGCAGGTAGCCTTTACCTACCAGGGGTAGTCCAACCCAATGTTTGAGGAGTGCTACTTCCATGGTTATTTTCATCCATTTCAACTTGATAGAAAGACCAGGGAGTCTTAATTGAAAATTTTTTAAAAGTTAACGGCTGTCATTCAGATAGACCTGTCATTTCCCTCTGATAAGAGCCGTAATTCCAAAATTAGACCAATTCTACGGAATCTCGTTAGCAGCGCCAATCGATAACATGTGAGAAACACAAGCACAAAGGGAAATGAATCTGTGTGCATACCATCTAAAAATAAAAGGGGTAGTTATTACTCATATTTACTCATGTTTAATGTATCCAGTGTCTTGCAGTATTGATTGCGTTGCACAAGGAATGTCTAACAAGCCTGCCTCCCTCAACATCTACAATCTCGTATATCTGAAATTCTATTAAATTCTATCATATCAGTCGGACTGCAGACATACACTGGTAGCAGACATGATTGTGGGTAGGCACTAACAGTAGGCTGGACTTTGGCACTATAATGGCAGCCTACACGGGAGACGTTGTACTTTTTTGTAATGGTAAATAACTCAACTACGATCGTTGTTCAACATGCTATTGGGTTTGCTTAAACAGAATACCAATAAGGACACAAGTTATATATATACAAATACATCCAAACAATTGCAGTTAAATTCTTAAAGTAAAGGAATGTCCCAGTGATACAATAACTTGCGACCCCAATAAAGGAACGGACCCAGGCACAAAAACCATAGGAAAGTGGGAGCACGTATTCAACTGAAACCACAGATGCAGCCCCTGTGGATTATTCTTTTATATCATGACTCCCATGTCACATCCCACTTAGCTCTCAGCAGTGCAAAAAGAACATATTTCAAGAGTAGCCATTCTTCCCAAACGCATTCCGTCTTGGCTCTCAGTAGTAAAATAGCGAATAGGATTTTAACAGATACCATGGCGCGGGCGTTTGTCCACGATTAGACCTAAGAATGGCCTGAGCCTTTGTCTGGTTGAAAGGAAAGCTTGTAGTTCATTAAGCAGCGGAGGGATTAACTGTGTTGGAACTGCTTTGAAAAGCCACTAGAGATACTCCTAAAAGATTTGCTATCTTCAAGAACTTTCTTCTTTTTTTTTTTTACTCTTCCCTGCAGATTCCTAATGCCTCGTCTTTTGTCCGCAGCCTTGTAAGAACAGGACCCTTTTCTTATTAGGGAATTTTCTTACAACCCTTCCTCTTTTGTTCTCGCCGCTGTTAATTATGAACTTCAGTGGAGTTTACCAGTTTAGGCTGACCCCTATAAGAGGCGAGATAGAAAGGAGGTGAACCAATTAACTTAAGCGCCTTCTGAACGATTATTTCTAGAGAAAAAGAAAATAGTATTCAGTTATTTTCCCACTGGTTAATCGGCGAAGCAAATATTTCTCAGAGCCTGTTTGCCAGTGTTGTTTTTGAGACACAGTTTGCAGAGTAAAATGAAACATTTTTTGCAAGTGATTAGTAAAGAGAATTAATGAAACAAAAACAACAGATCCTAAGTGTGTAAGTAACATGTTTCTTGGGGCCCCGGTTAGGGTTTCCACCTTTTCTGTAAAAAATTCCGGCCTTCCTATATATTTATCTTTTTTTCCCTATTAATAACATTAGACTCAACCATCATTTTTACCGGCCAGGCTGGTAAAATACCTGCCAGGTGGCATCCCTAGCCCCAGAATCAAAGGAGTTCCTTGGGGGGGGTGGGTTGAGATGAAGTGCAAAGAACATACAATAGACTGTAACGGTTTCTTTAGTACAGGTATGGGATCCATTATCCATAAAGTTCCACATTACAGGAAGTCCATCTCCCATAGACTCCATTTTATCCAAATAATCCAAATTTAAAAAAAAAAATATTTCCCTTTTCGCTATAAAAATGAAATAGTAGATAGTGCTAGATCCAAACTAATATATAATTAAACCTTATTGGAAGCAAAACCATCCTGTTGGGTTTATGTAATGTTTACATGATTTTCTAGTAGACTTAAGGTATGGAGACCCCAATTACAAAAAGATCCATGAGCATTCTGGATAACAGGTCCCATACCTGTATATACACCAGCCATGTCCAACCAACATTCTATAGCTGTTTTTGACCTAGTGGAGGGCCAATGGTTGAGTAACTACTTACAACTGGGATTTTGCTTGACTTTCTCCCTCTTGTCCTACTCCACCTGGTCCTACCTATAGGTTTTGCTATGCAGGCCACATTATATGTGGAGCCTCCATTAAGAACAGGGAAGTACAAGCCCCTACAGTGCCTATCTACCCTTGATGCTCCTTCTTTTGAGTAATTTGAGTGTTGTACAAGAAGGGGCAAGTAAGGTGCAAGTGTATAAATATATATATATATATATATATGTTTTCATTTGTTTTCTCCTGACGAAGAGCCCTGTGTGGGCTCGAAACGTCGAGTTCAATAAAATACTTTGGTTTGCTTCAAAAAGACCCTGTGAGTGCCGCTATTTTGCAAACCTCTATCTACCCTCATTGCTGAGCACCCAGGTACTGCCTTTGTTTACGGAGTGCACCTTTGGACTTGAATATATATATATATATATATATATATATATATATACTCTAAAATTAAGGCAGCAGCATTGTGGGTAAAAGCAAGTGTGACCCATGAAGAGTGCAGCACTTCCAGTTGTGTGTGTGTGTAAATGAGAGGCTCACGCACATAGTAGCGTATCCGTTTATTTACAAGTACTCTAAGACAATGTGTTTCCCTCTGAACTGTTTTTGGACTCATGGTATGGAGAGACTGCAGCCGTATCCATGTAGTGGAATACTGGAAGGGTATTACTTTCAAAGGGAACGATGACTGTCCAGTATGCAAAATATTTTAATTCAGCAAAGCCTCCTGTTCTCCTTGATGTTTGCTAAAGTTACAGCCAACAGCTGTAGCGGGGTATGTGCACAAGAGGCAGAGGGGAGAATCCTGTTCCCTTCTTGCCTCTTACAACTGATACAAGTTACTCGTTAGTAGGCCGCACCCACTCACGTGTCACAAATATGTTATTGGCAAAAAGTGATTGGAGCGATGAAAGCTTTGATATGAGATGAGCTTTAAACAGCTGGCCTAGGTGTCCTCTACAATAAGAAATGTCACTTGGAAATCCATTACTCTGCTGGAAAATCCCAACTCTTTGTACATTAATCTTCACAGTTTCTCTTCTAACTCAACCTAGTAAGAGTGACCAGATGCCACCGGGCAGCCTTGTGGTTAAGGCAATGGATACCAGTTATTGCCTCCGTTACATGACCTTGGGACCTCCAACAAATCATTTAATCTACCCTTTGCTTTAAAGTTTAGAAGTGTTGTATGTTGGACCCAGGAGTATTACATGTGACTCCCCATACTCAGGCTACACTTTACTCTTGTTTGTCTCCTGGCTTTTTTTAGACTCACTGGGGTTTACTCTATTAAAATCACAAGTTCATGGGCATAACACACACATAACCCTGTGACTTATTTTTAAACTCTTTTGAGTAAAGGGCCAAAATATTTAGTGGTGGAAATGCCTAGATGGTTATGTAGATGATTCCATTTCAGGGGTGACCTAACATAATGCAGAGTGGGACCCCATGGATGAGATGTTTTCCCAGTAGGCAACAATGGGATGAGATTGGTAGTGATTTGGGGCATTCTGACTCTGGCATCCTTAGCCACTGCCATTAGAAGGGTATCACAGTTTATAAGTTTTCCAAGTGCATTGTTTTTACCATTCCCACAATTTCATTATTCGCACTGTTAGTGCAAAACCGTGAGTATTTCTGTGCTGCCATCGAGCTCTGAGTCCAACTATCCTCACTAGACTCAGCCAAAGAGGAGCATTCTGGGGAGTTCATGACCTACCAAATATTATTCATAGTCTCTAAGTGTGGGTTATTCTTGGTATCCAAATGCTCGTTTTCACACATTTTCCTTCTGAGCTTAGGCAGACGCGATGTCTCCAGCCAAAAGGCAGCTCAAGACTATACATCACCTCACTCGATCCCTCATTAAAGTGAATTGTTGTGTCCTATCAAACACCACACTATTCTGGCAGGCTGCTCTCCCGGCTCAGGAATGTTCCTTTCTCCTTATTTTTATATTCACTCGTTTTTTAACCGTCGATGTTATTGTGTTTCCAGATATCTGTGGTGGCTGTTTCCCTGCTACTGGCACAACAAGCCGCCTGCTATCAATTAAGTTGTTATAGTTTTTCTGTGTCTGACACCTTTTTTTATTAGATTCGTACAGAATAACAGCGTAAGAGTGTCCAACGCACTCAAAATTCCACAATATTGTTTCTGCACAGAGCAACATGGCAACAATTGTGTTTAAGATGACTTCTCTTGGCAGTGGTTTCACACTGAGCTAATAACCAGGGCTGGGACTAGGGGTAGGTAGCAGAGGCCTAACCATAGACAGGGAGAGGGATGCAATAATAGGGGGTAAAAGTGGGAGCACTTGGCAAGGGGCCTGTGTAGACAGAGATGTGAAATAAGGGGAAGGGAGAATATCAGTTGATGGGCCAAGGCACAAGCATGGAGTTGGCACAAGTAGTATTTTCCTTGGGCAGCAATACCCTTGACCATACTCTGCCAGTAACCCATAACCATCAGCAGGCAGCATTTTTTCACAAGAACTAGCATACTTTGTGCCTTTAAATACACTAGTGTTGTCCTGGATATAAGCCTTAATGGCAAATCATCTACAGTATCTGACCAATCATCCCATGGACCTAATGAATGGATATGTATATCACAACACCAGAGCCCCGTCTCTCTTAAGGCAGGGGTACTGAACTTTTTTTACCCATGAGCTCTGAGTTTTCAGATGTAAAAAAGACTAGGAAGAGGGGGCAACACAAGCATAAAATAAGTGCTCTGATTGGACATTTGGTAGCCTCTATGAGGACTGGCAGTTTCAAGAGGCTCAGTTTGGCAGTACATCTGGTTTTTGTGCTGCCAAAACTTGCCTCAAGCCAGAAATGCAAAAATAAGCACCTGCTTTGAGACCACATCCAGTGTTTTGTTGAGATCCTGGTGCTCATGCTTGGGAATCAATACTCTTAAGGGTACATCAAGCTCTAACAGTTCAACACTGAATTCTCAAGATGTTGTTGGGCTACAGCATGCATCATCCTACAGAGAATGTTGGGAACTGTAGTCCCCCAGCACCCGTGGAGCACAGTTAGTAAAAGCTGCTCTGCACGCCGAGACTCCCTCACTGCCGCTTGTGTTTGGTTGTAGCTGTCTGGGATTCTGGGGAAGTAGCTAATATCCCAATTTGTACTTCTGGTTTTAATTTCCCTGGTATTCATATCGGCAATAAATTCTTACTATTATGGATATTGGAGACATTTTTCAGGGAGCATACATTATATTTAGGTACCAGAGAAACTGGTAGCTGATAGGCCTAAACTTTCTTCAACAGGAGGGAAAAAGGCCTCATTATAGAAACTTGAGCCTGACTGGATTACATCACTTTCTCCTTCATTTCACTGAACTCCCCCTTTATTCTCCGGACGGCCCCTTTCTCAAAGTGCTGAGCGGGAGCTCCCTTAATGGTTCATGCTGATCACTTCATTCCCCGCCCTTTTGCTTTGAAGTGGGCTCTGGTCTCAGGATTAAGTTCAGGGGTCATTATGTTTATTTATGCAGAGTTGGGTCTCCTGTGAAATGGGCCTTTCAGGGCATCTGACATGAAAGGCTACAAATCTGCCAGGTTGTTGAAGGGACTGGTCGGCCTTAGAGCAAATTAAAGCAGCCTCGGCAGATCAAGGAAAAATACTGAGCTTGTATTTAGTTTAGAAATTGGTTCTGGGACCTCCTTATTATTAACGCCCTCTCTCTTTTACTGTGTTTTGCAAGGTTGTCCTACATATGTGCAGCCCAAGTGATTTTATTGACTCCCAGCCATATTCAAATGTAAAAAAAAGTTGGAGAGCAACACAAAGATTCTACAAGTTCCTGGGGTGGCAGTTATGGATTGTGATTGACTACCAGTAGAACCTATGTGAACTGGCAGCCTGGTTTTTATTCAACCAACACCTGCCTCCAAGCCAGTAACCTGCTGGGGCCACTGGGAGCAACATCCAAGTGGTTGATGATCAACATGTTGCTCATCAGTGCTCCTTCCTCATTTGACAGTCTTTGCCAGGTGGTTGACCAAATTTGGCTGATCTTATTGTCTGGCCCTTGGGCCACATTTCTTGGTCCCACCTACTATGAGGTTCTCAAAGGAGAGCACATAGCCTATATAGAATTAGGTGCAAGCCTGTAGGGCACAAAGGACAGTTGTCTTGGGCCACCAATAGCAGAAAGGCTCTTTGTGGAAAGGACTTTTCAGGCTTTAAGCCACAATGACTGATGTATTTTTAGATCAAATGCTTTTTTGTATAATAAGTGTATGACACTTATTGAGGGCTTGTTTATTATTACAAGTACAAAAATTACTATATTGGTTCTCAGCATAATTCACTCCCTCTTTACAATATATATTATATGCACAGTTATGTCTCAGTGTGGGACTGCACAAACAGCAGATGTACAATGTACTCACTAAAGTAAAAATTTGTCTGTGTCAAACCCTTTGGGAACCCAGCGCTTGTATTGCTCAGCCATTCTGTTTGGAATGAAATCCATTTCGTCATTTAGCAGTAGGTGAAAAACATCTGTTGCATACGATACCATTGCTTTAACATTGACATTTGCTTTGGCCAAAATTCAGGAGCTTAACTTCCCCTTTGGCATTGTGAGGAAATGAACTTGTCAAAAAAAAAGCCGGTTTAACTGTTAAATGGATGTAAACACACTGTCACTTATGAAACTTTGGGCCAAAGTCAATTCAGTGAGAAAAAGTTTATCAAGCGAAAACTCATGGACGAGATTACATTTTAGATGCAATTCAATTAAAAAAAAAATTATCTCGTGGTTTATCAAGTGAAAACTCATGGACGAGATTCAATTTTAGATGCAATTCAATTAAAAAAAAAGTTATCTCATGGTTTATCATGTGAAAACTCTGTTGAAGTCCAGTAGGGAAAAATTGGAACTGAATTAGGAGAAAAGTTTTTTCCTTGAATTGAATCTTGTCCCATCCGAGTTTTCATGTGATAAACCATGAGATAACTTTTTCTCACTGAATCGAATGTGTGAAAAGAACACAAGTTTAGTGTCTCCTGATTTTAATGGAGATGGAAACCACCAGAAATGCCAACTAATTCATGTCATTAGGGTGATAATGATAAAGTCCTGGATTTTTTTTTTAGAAATGAAATTCCTCTGTAAATTTAAATTATAACATAAATTAAGGTCTCAAAAAAAAGGCCTTTAACATACTAGCATAGTGTTTTACAAACTGTGGGACTGCTAGTCATCAGGGGACTCAGCCTGAAGGCCAATGAGGGTTCCCTTTCAGGAGAATGGCTGTTTGCTCTCCTAGATATACCTGTGATTTGGCACGAAACGCGTAAGGTTTTTGAGATGTATTTTACTTAAATAAACAACTTTTTTTATCTGCACCACTTTGGTTACATTTTGTGCCAGCCTGCTACGTGTGAAGTCGAAATGCCTGAAAGACCAGCTTGAAGGTCAACTGGTGTGAGATTGGGAAGAAATGTTATCAGATTGCCTACATTTCCTCGGAAATATGACTGAATAACTGATACAGCCCTGTTTTCATATATCTCTAACCTTGTTATTAGCTACTGGGGGGGGGGGCAAATGTTGGAGTTCCAGGGGGACCTTGAACTGAATAAGTCCTACAAAGACTGCACAAATGGGGTTAGTAGACAACTCTAGACAAGCAAAGCTTTAACCTCACTACTAAACTGGACTAAATTGGGACCTGCTGGTACTGTGGTACAACTTTGGACCCAACATACTGCCGTTCAGCTTTTTTTAATCTTTAATTTATTTGGTAAATGGTTTGGGTTGTGTACTTACCTGCATGCCACTATCCCTGCATCCTTGAAGAACCTAAGTCTAATGCTAAAGCCTCGCCTCAGCAAGTATCTCTTTAACAGGACTCAAGTCAAGGTATGGAACAAGGAGGCCACGTACAGGCGCAACCACGTGTTCAGACTCAGATTTGCTGTTCAGATCTCATGTTTCCACCTTTACAATTTCTGTGTCAGTCAATATGAGCTTGTGGTTAAGTAACACGAAGGCTGCAGTGGATGAATCATGACAGAAGAATTTTATCGCGCCTGAATATGCGTTGAATAAAAGCAGTTTTATCACTACAGCTTGCACAAGACATATTTCCTTTCTTTTTTAAAGTACAAGAATCTCTTGCTTGTACTTCAGGTCATATATTCTAGGAAATAGAGGGAGGTTCCTCTCTCCTTGCAGGTTGCAAGAAGGAATGCCAATTGGTTCTACCATTGTGAATCTCTAAAAACCAACGCTGTCCAATGACTTCAGTAGTAGAAGTGGTATAGTATAGTATAGTATAGTAGAGCACCTAATAGCATTTATCTAAACAGTGTTTCCCAACCAAAGGCTCATGAGCAACATGTTGCTCACCAATAACTTGGATGTTTCTCCCAGTGGCCTCAAAGCAGGTGCTTATTTTTGAATTATTGACTTGGAGTCAAGTTATGGTTGCTTAAAACCAAATATTCTGCCAACCAGAGCCTCCTTTAGCCTGCCAGTGAACATATGGACTACCAAATAGGAAATCACAGCCCAGGAACTTTTTTCATGCTTGTGTTGATCCCCAACTCTTTTTACAACTCAATGTGGCTCACAGGTAAAAAAGGGTTTGGGACCCCCAATGTAAAGCTTTCAGAATCACTAGCTTGTTCTACATTCTATGACGATTCTGCAGCACATAGGCTCCTCTAGATACATCTGTCAAAGCTATAGAGCAACTCCAATTTATTGTATAAGTACAGCGTGGAAAGAATGTTTTGTGTGCAGAGTACACGGTGCCCTTGTGCTTTGTGGTCTATTTTTGGAATATAAATGTAGCACAAACTAAACTCATCTATAGGGCTCATTTGCCTTTTATCTTTTCTGGGGAGGAGCCTCTGTTATGTCAGTTAGTGCACCAGTTTCTGAGATTTGGCTGAATATGAAGGAGAGAAGCATCTTCAAAGGATCAAATGGATTTGGAGCTATTCGCATCACATCAAAGGCTTGGCATCAAACAGTTGGTAGAAGAATGCCCGTTAGTTGGTGTGTCTATATGTATATTGGCAATGGCAGTCCCTTCCCAGAGTCTAGTAACCCCACTGTTACTATAGGCACCATCTCTCCCTACTATACCTGCTATCCTACAGTCACACTCCCTTCCCAGAGACTATTATCCACTGTTACTATAGGCACCATCTCTCCCTACTATACCTGCTATCCCACAGTCACACTCCCTTCCCAGAGACTGTTATCCACTGTTACTATAGGCACCATCTCTCCCTACTATACCTGCTATCCCACAGTCACACTCCCTTCCCAGAGAGTATTATCCACTGTTACTATAGACACCATCTCTCCCTACTATACCTGCTATCCCACAGTCACACTCCCTTCCCAGAGACTATTATCCACTGTTACTATAGACACCATCTCTCCCTACTATACCTGCTATCCCACAGTCACACTCCCTTCCCAGAGACTATTATCCACTGTTACTATAGGCACCATCTCTCCCTACTATACCTGCTATCCCACAGTCACACTCCCTTCCCAGAGACTATTATCCACTGTTACTATAGGCACCATCTCTCCCTACTATACCTGCTATCCCACAGTCACACTCCCTTCCCAGAGACTATTATCCACTGTTACTATAGGCACCATCTCTCCCTACTATACCTGCTATCCCACAGTCACACTCCCTTCCCAGAGACTATTATCCACTGTTACTATAGACACCATCTCTCCCTACTATACCTGCTATCCCACAGTCACACTACCTTCCCAGAGACTATTATCCCACTGTTACTATAGGCACCATCTCTCCCTACTATACCTGCTATCACACAGCCAAATTCCATTCCGACAGGGTTAAGATTAAGTCTGCATTACATAACATCAATAAATTTACTTTATTTTTATTTTGCTTCAATAAAAATATACCTTGCATTCTTCCTTTGAAAATGTCCAGCTTCCGGGGACTGCTAGCAGCCAGAAAGCTTTTTTTAAGTCATTTATTCTCATTACAGCCCCACATTTCCAAGCTTAGCAGAACAACATATATGGTGGCATTATACAAGTTGACGGAGTGTTTAGAAACATGCTGAAATATCTTGAAGGCTAGGAAGTTTAATAGAGGAGCCATAATATTCCTTTCTCTAAACGGCCAAGCACAGGCACCCAAGCTTGATCCTTGACTTTATGTTTAACTAAACCTACCAACCATTTCAGTAATAAAAAAAGTAATATATAACAATGTCCTACTCGCCCAGCACCCATTTGAAACCTCACCCTAATTCTGTGAATCCCCAGGCTCTTTTAGCTGTGAGCTTAACCTACTGTATGTCCAACTTTCCAATATCAAGTTACTGAGTAGAGAGTCTTGGTAACGAGTTGGAAAGTCTCAACGATCAAACATGGGCACCCTTGGTTTCTGTTGTTAATGAATGTGCAATAAAGAAAAAAAAGTTCTCATAACTACTTGTTGGGGTAGTCCTGTAATTGTATAGTTGTTAATGGAGGAGAACTTTAAATAACAAGTCTCTTGGCCTTGTGTTTTGCAGATGACGCCAGCTCTGGAAAAACAAATCATGCTCCTGATGGGCCCAATACAGAAGTAGAAGAATATTCTAATAAGCAGTGGGGTAAGTACCTGCCTCCTGTATGTTTGTTAAGGGTTAATGTTAGTGATGATTTTTTTAAAGGTCATATTATATCTTGCCTTCCAAAATTGTTTCCATGCAACATTTGAAACAAAGCTATGCTTTGCTGTGCTAACTTACTCCTATGACCTACAAAAATCCCTTCCAAATTGAGTAAACCCCATCCTTGTTGACTACCCTGTTGAGGGAAAATGCAACAGTTGTGTGTATATTTTGTCATTCATTCCATATGAAAGCATATAAAAATCCCAAATGCATTTAATTTGTTAATGGCATCATAGATATGCCTTTTTCAGCAGTTAGGGTAGTCATATAAAAGGACAACTTTTTGTTTTACCTGACTGGTAAACCAGCCGCCCAATTGAAACATTCAGCCAAATAGCACTGAGCTCTTAGTTGAGCCAATGACATAAAACAAGCAGATCCGAATGAAAGTGTCCGGAACACAAGGTCCAGGTCTGCCAGTAACACCTGCAAAGATAAGCTACTGGCAGATAAGACTTTTTGTCTGGATAGACCAACTGCAGAGCAATAAGATTGCCGGGCATTTTGTCCAAACTACTTGCCAAATTGAATTGCCATTTTTGGAAGGTCAAGGTGCTCTCAAGTTGGTTTGGAAAAGGCCCACTTTGGCTTTGTAATAGAGTTTCTAAAGAGGCATCGGACAGGAGTGTAGGGGCCCACCATGGCTGTTGCCTCAGGGGCCCCCCACTGGGCCGGGTCAGATTTAATTGCAGCTGGGGTAGTGCACCCAAAGACTGGGCAGAGTTCGGGCCTGAGTCAGCTGAGTTTCTTAGGCAGTATCTGGAGTCCATACAGTATATTCTCGGCTGCTGAAAAACACACAAAACTTCCTACTCAAAGCATTCTACTTTGCATAAGTAACTGTGTATTAGTCCTAATGCTTATCTATTATAACAGTAGTAAATAATATAATGCATTTCAATATGGAAGCAGCCATATACAGTAGAAGAGGTTCTTGTGTATATATATTTATATAACATAGAGCCAAAAAGTTTTCAGTGGAAACCTGCTGAAATCTATATTTAATTGTGGGAGAAAAGCATAAAATCCATCCGATGAGGATGTTCTAAACTTGACATTCATCGACACCTAGGGTTGACACCTGGGCCACTATTTTACTTGCCTAGCCTGAAAAACACCTTCCAAGGCCGGGGCAGGTATTACAAATTTACCGGCAATGTAGCTGCCCTTAAATTTGTAATACCCCTAACAAAAGCCCTTGGCCTGGCCCCAATCTACTCAAAACTTACCTTTTTGCCTCCTACTGGCCATCGGGTGTTGTGGCTCCGTCCCCTTTTTTTTTTTTACATCACAGCCCACCCCCTTTTACATCACGGTCCTCCCTTTTGTTCCGGTGGAAATTTTATTAAACGGTGGCAACCCTATCCACACCCCACCAAGTGACCAGGCTGACATACTTGTTTCCACAGCTGTTGCTCTTGGGACATTCAGTCCTTGACTTCCCTGGTTTTATAAGGCCGTCCATGAAATGATCCCCAAAGTGTAGAGCAAGCATCTTTCATTAGGGATGCACCAAATCCACTATTTGGGATTCGGCCGAATCCCTAAATCCTTTGTGAAAGATTCGGGCAATTACCGAACCGAAGGAAAAAGTGGGGAAAAATTTTTTAACTACCTTGTTTTCTGGTGAAAAGTTCCCTTGCATCCCTATTTTACATATGCAAATTAGGATCCTGGATTCAGTGCATCCCTCTTCTTCATGCCAGGGGCCATGAAGTACCCAATATATCCTAAAGCACAGTAGCTACTCATTGAATTAACCCTTTTAACCACCTAACCCTAAATAAAAATGGCAACTTGGCCCTATGGTTTGTGTATATATATATAAATAAGGGGCATAACGTTCTGGTAATCCACTTTGTTCTTTGGCTCAAAGCTATTTTTGTCTTTTAATGGAATAACACATGTAATAAATAAATGCCGTGCCTTACTGTGACCCTAATTTCAATAATTCAGATAAGAAAACATGTGTCTGCTAAAATATAAACAGGCTGGGTTGGAAGTATCTACAACTACAGGAAAAAAACAATATGGCGGCCATCATGTTTGGTGAGGAGAAGTGAACAGAAACTGCGGCAGTAAAAAAGCAGTTTCTATTTACACGATAATTCTCTTTCCATTGTATTAAATGTAAAAAAAAAGATGCAGTTTCAGGCAAAACAGGTCCACCTTGAGGCGGCATTTCTGCATTACGTGTTTTGGCGATACATTTGCGCTGCCCTTTCACGTGTCACTCATTTTTGTTCCATGATTGATAAGGTGAGAAGCACTCACTTTGTTATAACAGCACACGCTGTGACCCCCTGCCCGAGGGAGAAAACAGTTTTTATAAAAACAAACATCTGACAATTTCAAACCAGCTTGTCAACCAGCACGAAACCCAAGAACAGAAGCCAATCTGAATTCCACAGGGTCAAACTTTTATTGAAAGCCATGGTTTATTATTGATTGCCGCACCCAGGACCCTGTCAAATTTACCCGTGTACCGTAGTGAAAATAAACATCCACCTCATTCAGTTACTTCATTATACAGAGTTTCAGACTGTGCAGTTTCTTTAGTCCGTTCACACTGGGGAAAAAAAAAGGAATTTGAAGAATTCTTTGCTGAGCGAGCGCTTTTTCTTGGAGGAATTCCGTATGCTTTTTATTTCTATTTATTTAACTAAATCTTTAGAGCCGAGGATTTATTATCGTAACGTAGAAAGTGTATATATTTCATGCCTTAAACCAGAACAAATATACGTTTTCAATTTAATCCCTTATTACTGGACTCGTTCAGGGAATAATGTCAATTATAACAATATTGACACCTGAAAACAATGTAAAATATATTTCGCTTTTTTCATTCATTTTGCTACTTTAAAGTCATTTAAAGGAATGTAATAAAAGTTGCAAAGAGAAAAACAATTCGCAACCAATAACAATAAAAATCGGCATCTCGCAATGTAATATTTTTCCTTAAACTGTTATTGCATTGCGAATTGTAATTGCGCATTCTTAAGATGAGCTTGAAGGTGTCGTAATCTTTTGGAGCAAAGATAACAACTTTTTCAGTTTTAAATTGAAATTTTTAAATTCGCGCAAAGCAAAAATTTTTGCGCAAAGGCATAACTTTTCGCATTGCGAATACTTTTTCTCTTATCGACTTTTATTACATTCCCCTGATTGGATCTTAGTTAGGGAGGTAAAAGAGGGAAAGAGACTTTATATTTTCCATATTAACACTGGGCCACCTCTCTTTCCCAAGAAGGAAACTTCCCGTAGCAAAAAAGTGGTTTTCAAACTGTAGCATTGGAGGTCCCCCTGGCAGACAGTGCACCTCCTGGCACCACTGTATTTCCTATTTCAACGTATTAAAGGGGATCATAGAGATCCACTATAATGAGTATGGATATCATCGGGCACCGATTTTAGCTTAGAGTCCTTGGGCACCAACTTCAGGTTAAGAATCCTTGGCATATAAGTAGAAATTCCTTAGCCAAGTAATACATTTTCATTTGAAAAATAAGGTATTTATTAAAGGGATCCTGTCATCGGAAAACATGTTTTTTTCAAAACACATCAGTTAATAGTGCTACTCCAGCAGAATTCTGCACTGAAATCCATTTCTCAAAAGAGCAAACAGATTTTTTTATATACAATTTTGAAATCTGACATGGGGCTAGACATTTTGTTAATTTCCCAGCTGCCCCTGGTTATGTGACTTGTGCCTGCACTTTAGGAGAGGAATGCTTTCTGGCAGGCTGCTGTTTTTCCTTCTCAATGTAACTGAATGTGTCTCAGTGGCACATGGGTTTTTACTATTGAGTGCTGTTCTTAGATCTATCAGGCAACTGTTATTTTGTTTAAGGGAGCTGTTATCTGGTTACCTTCCCATTGTTCTTTTGTTTGGCTGCAGGGGGGAAAAGGGAGGGGGTGATATCACTCCAACTTGCAGTACAGCAGTAAAGAGTGATTGAAGTTTATCAGAGCACAAGTCACATGACTTGGGGCAGCTCGGAAATTGACAATATGTCTAGCCCCATTTCAAATTTCAAAATTGAATATAAAAAAATCTGTTTGCTCTTTTGAGAAATGGATTTCAGTGCAGAATTCCGCTGGAGCAGCACTATTAAATGGTTCATTTTGAAAAAAAAAAAATGTTTTCCCATGACAGTATCCCTTTAAGCTTTTCTTATGGTTATATTCTTATTTTCCATGTTTTTTTTTTGTAAAGAAATCCTTAAATCGCTTTATTGTGAATAAGAGAAGCAAGGACCACTGACTTTTATTAGACTTTCTATCACATGACTTGAAGAACTTAGGCTGTTTTGAGCAGAAACATATAATATATAACTTTCTCAAAATAGAAGAACTTTAAGAAGAATTTTTTTTGATGTATCCCTTTAACGTAACCACCTTTCAGCTGCCGCTGGCGTGGATGATGAGAACTGGGGTTCGGAAACAGCTGTAGGGGTGAAAGTTTCAAATCGCTGCTGTAAACCATTTTTAGGAGGAGAGTTTATACCATTAAATTTTATTATTCTTTTTATTCACAGCCCGACCCCGGTTTACACAGCCAGCGAAAATGAGGAAAAGAGTCATTGCTAGGCCATTGGGAAGCTCCGTACGACTGAAGTGCATCGCAAGTGGAAATCCCAGACCAGATATTACTTGGCTGAAAGACAACAAGCCGTTAACCTCTCAAGAGATTGGGGATAACAAGAAAAAAAAATGGACCCTGAACCTGAAGAGCCTTAAGCCGGAGGACAGCGGGAAGTACACATGCCAGGTTTATAACAGGGTCGGACAGATTAATGCGACGTACAAAGTCGAAGTCATCCGTAAGTACCAATACAGGCTTTCAAAGGCAGGTTTCTTTTATTCTGGGCTCTCTCCAATCCAAAAAAATGGAAAGCACATGCGCCAGCCAATCTCAGGTTCAGCATGACTAGACCTGATGGACATCTGGTAACCATAAAGATGCAGCTGTGTAGAGACACTGAAAACATATGTTTACACTAAAACCAGGAGCAGAGACAGGAAAATGAATCAAACCTCATCCTCATGTCAGATTTGGCATTTCCCTTATATCAAAACCAGAAAAAAAATGTAAAAAATCAAAACCAATGAAACAGGAGTTACGCTGTAGATTTGAGAAGGATACGCGCTTTCTCGTTTGCTTGTGAGAAATCTGGCTTCACCCACCAGACAATGTAACTCAATAAAGTCAACCAAAAAGTGGAAATAGTCCCATAAAGTCCAATAACATTTGCTGACACCGAGGATGGTGTTTTAGATTTCCTGCACCACCTGTTTTTCCAGTTCCAATAGGTTTGCCTCCAGCCAAAGATATTTTTGCTACACGCACTTTTAATAGGTCTTGTTTTATGAACAACACCTCGTAGGCTCACCTGTATCTGCACTTTCATGTAAACTTTTAGCAGCTGATATGATTTGTATCACCGCTCACAATAATGGTATGTACTGCCACAATGACGGATTTGGTCATCAATAAATATGTTGAGCAAGGTGCTCTTTGACCGTTAAGGCCAAAACCTTTCTTCCTGGTTTCCATCTTCAATATAACCTACAGCTTAATTTATATGAGTGATAGTAACATGGTAAGTTAGGTTGAAAAAGACAAGCCCATCAAGTTCAACCTTAAGTCTATACTGTATATAACCTGCCTAACTAGCAGTTGATCCAGAGGAAGGTCCCATGTGAAGCCTCATCAATTTGCCTCAGAGGGGGAAAATTCCTTCCTGACTCCAAAATGCAATGGGACCAGTCCCTGGATCAACTTGTACTATGAGCTCTCTCCCATAACCCTGTATTCCCTCACTTGCTAAACACCATCCAACCCCTTCTTAAAGCCTGTACAGCTGAGTCATGATCATTCTTATATTATATGAGAATTAAATAAATATAATATATCATATAAATATATAGTACCTTTTAGAATACAATATGTGCCCTTTTTCTTAGGCACTTGTATTTTTCCAGAGAGAACTCGATCCAAGCCAATACTCACAGGGAACCATCCGGTTAACACCACTGTTGACTTTGGCGGCACAACGTCTTTCCAATGTAAGGTGCGCAGTGATGTGAAGCCGGTGATCCAGTGGTTGAAGAGAGTTGAGTACGGCACAGAGAACAAGTACAATTCCACCATCGATGTTGGCGGGCAGAAGTTTATAGTGCTTCCTACAGGAGAAGTTTGGTCCAGACCTGATGGCTCTTATTTGAATAAACTCATTATAACCCGCGCCAGAGAGGAAGATGCTGGGATGTATATTTGCCTTGGCGCTAACACAATGGGCTACAGCTTCAAAAGTGCATTTCTGACTGTGTTGCCAGGTAAGCGTTATTCTAAAATAGTATTGCATTTTCAACTTTTAATGAGACCCTACAAATATGGGAGCCAATCGCAGTCAGATTTTCTGCAAATGGTGCTCATATTTGTTAATATTTTTAGCAGCCTTAATCTTCTTTTTACTTTCTCAAAAACCATACTTACTCTAGAGTCATCATTAATTCTATGTTTCATAGTGTGCCTCCATGAGTATTCTGGGCTTGGATTCATCCGACACATTTACACAGTGCTTAAGCTTAGCATGGGTGATGGACAGGTCTCATTGAATGACAAGTTGGCAAGCTGAGTTTGAAGTGTGTTGTCATTTTTGAAGCCTATGGAGGGTCTCTAGATAGTCAAGTTTGATAGTCAAGTTTGAGGAGGAATCCACTGTGACTTGTAACTGTGCAATAATCTGCATTGTCTGATTTTGACTAGAAAATGACTGCTATTAAATTGAAAACAGTCTATGAGCTTCCCATTGTCTGTCAGGGCCAAAACTGATTCGCAGACTGTTTGCAACTGCACCACATAGTTGAGATTTCTGACTTGTTGACATAAGAGGAAGGTATTAGTGACAATTGACCACATTTCATCTCCAGTTTGTTCAAGGAAGCCAGGCTCACTGCTGAGGGATCGTATTTTGAAACCATATGTGGTCGGGCTGAGTTTATTCTGCTAGACGTACAAAGGCGAAATTAAACAGAGCCTAGAAGATAACCAGTGAACAAAAGCAAACTGTTTGTTTGTCCTTTAAGACCTTAATAAGATACCACCAGCAAAGCATTATTTGTTGGCGTCCGACACTGCTGCTTGGCAGGCGCTTTGTTATCAAAATAATGTAGTATGCTCTTTTGTGCTTGACATCTGTTTTTCATCATTCCCTTAAATTTTATTAATTTGTATCATTTTTCTTTGCCTACTTCCAAATCTACAGACCCAAAGCCTCCCATTGCACCTGTGGCCTCGTCAAACAGCAGTCTCCCGTGGCCAGTGATTATTGGAATACCAGCTGGAGCCGTTTTTATATTTGGGACAATTCTTCTTTGGCTCTGTCAGACGAAGAAGAAGCCATGTTCTCCTCCAGCTGCAGCTGCCATCCATAGACAACCAGCAAGGGTAGCCATACCACAAATGCCTGACAAAGAAGGCATCTCCTCTACAAACTATGATGAGTACCTTGCGCAGCAGCAGCATTTACTATCACAAGGACCTGTCTTAGCACCGGCCATGTCATCAAAAATGTACCCAAAGATTTATACAGATATCCACAGTCACACACATTCTCATGTGGAGGCCAAAGTCCACCAGCACCAGCACATTCATTACCAGTGCTAAATGCTGACCAAACTCAAGTGACTTATATTCTCTCACCGGTACCTCAGAAAGACTGCTTGGTTCAGCTTACACTGCCAGTAAACATGGATGAAAGAATGTCATAAATAATTTGAGAGCGACAAAGAGAAGAAATAATGAAGGAAATTACAGCCCCCAGATTAAAAATGGGGCATATGTTTTATTTGCTGTTTTATATGTGGGAGTTTGGTGTGAAGAAACAATGTGTGCTATGAAAGCAAAGGAGGAATTATTTGTTTGCTGTTCCACTTCAGGGTCAGTAATTGCTTAATGTTGCATCATTCTATTGGTGCTTTTGGGGTTTGACCCTACTTTGAGGCCATCCCTTAACACAAGGGTACCCAAACTTTTTTACCCATCAGCCACACTCAAGTATAAAATAATGTTGGAGAGCAACACAAGCCTGCAAAAAGTTCCCGGGGATTCCAAATAAGAGCTGTGATTGGGTATTGGTAGCGCCTATGTGGACTTGCAGCCAACAGGAGGCTTTGTTTGGCAGTATAGATGTTTTTCATGCAATTAAAGGTTGCCCTTAAGCCAGGAATTAAAAAATAAGCACCTGCTTGGAGGCCACTGGGAGCAACATCCAAGAGGTTGAAGAGCAACATGTTGCTTACAAGCTACTGGTTGGGGATCACTGCCTTAACAGAGTAGAACAGTTAGATGGCCAGCACCAAAGGAGACATGTTAGACTTGGAAAGGTGGAATGGCTTTCATACTGAAAGTTATAGATATACATTAGATATAAGCTAGCATGATTGCTTGAAATATGGAAAATGTCTTGACAATTGTTGTTCTTGGGGGTTCTTAAGCCCCTCAAAAGTGCCTGCTTCCAGTTATGCACCACCAGCCATATTTATGTTCATACTCATGTTGCTTCTCAAAGTCAACTTTGATTGCATTATACAGTTCGTCATCCAAGAAAAACAGGCAATTCAAACAAAAGTGCTTGCGAGTACCAATTGGTTGTATTCCCTGTATTTAAATTGCTTATTTCAAAATAGTCATAATAATATTGTAATATTTGTCCGTCGATAAGAGCAGTAGCGTCTCAGCAGCTTTGAAAGATGAATATAGAAACCATGTAATTCTATATAGAGTTTAAACTAAAGCCATGTATATTTAATTTATTTTGTTAAACAGAAAAAAATAACGTCTATGTAAAATATTATTTTCATCAACTGGTAATTTGTATAGATATTTTTGAGTGAATATATATAAGGTTCTGTATTTTTTTTTTTCTGCTGTGACTCTTTAAAAATGAACAATGTAGTAGGCACGGGTGGCAATTTAGAGACGCCTATGGACTTCATAATGGGGCTTCTTCTGCATCTATGGGAAAGGGTCCGCAACTTTTCAGTCTTTAAATTGCCACCTGAGCTGGAGTCGTGTTTTTGTGTACATCTAAAAAATTATACAAAATTTGTCCAACAAATTATTGACAATCTTGTACAGTAAAATCCCCCCCCCCCAAACTCTACCTACCAATTCCCAAAGATATCTTTTTTAAACTTTTACAGAGGGAAAAAGACAAAGAGAATTACTTTATCCTAGAACTTTCCTTCATAATTGTTAATAACACGAACTTGCCTTACTATACATTTATACCACTGTGCCAGCCCTTTTCTCGAAATGATTAATATTTGGGGCAATTTAGGGTCCCCCCGCAACTGACAACTACGCCTCATTTTTTTCATTAATGTTTTCTTAACATGTTACATTTAAAAAATAATTAACATGAAATTATTGTATTAAAACATAATCCTAGGCCCAAGTCGTGTAACTTTGATTCACCCTTAGTGGTAAGTAAACTTTTAAAATAAATTAATGTAAAATTGATGAGAGTGCGATTCAAAGTACTTTTGCAATGTACATTCATTATTTTTTTTATTTATTTTAATTCCAAAATATTAAGGTATACATGTGCTGTTAATATGAATACATTTTGTAACAGCAGCGCCACCTGTTGGTTACTTTTTGACCTCTCTGACCACCGAATAGTCAAGGAAGAAGTTAGAAGTAAAAAGAAAGAGGCTGCTCTGACGATCTTCTGCTTAGGAAAATTTGGGAAATGTTTCAAATGTTTTTACTAAGCAGAAGAACATCAGAACAGCCTCTTTCTTTCTACTGACAACTTCTTCATATTAACAGTAAATGTATTCCCTAATATCTTTAAAAAAATGAATGTATATTACAAAAGTTCTTAAAATAGCCCCCTCATCAATTTTACATTCATGTATTTTAAAGGTTTACTTATCCTTTAATCATTTCAATATCTATTGGTGAAATACCCAGTTTGCCATAATAAAGATCCAGTTTCAGTGTAGGTTTGGTGGTTATGTATACAAATACAGTCCAACATATGAATTAAAACTTTTTTTTTAATAAGATTTTATTTTTGGTAAAAACTTCTAAAATAAACTATTGTGTTTTTTTGTAAATCTTAGAACATTTGTGTAATAAAGCTAAATGCCTAAAATGTCCTCTGCAACTGCTCCGTTTTTGCATTTAGGTATGTGAAAGTGTATATTATACATTTTTGTATAGTAAGATGTGTATAAAATGTGCCATTTGGAGCTTTCATAAAATCAACTTATGGCTCAGGATTTATGTGTGTTTTTCTTATTCTTTCTTTATGAACTTCTATATAAATTGGAATCCCCTGACTGTAGTGGGTGTTTAATAAATGTGCTTCTTTGTTCTTTTTGCATATAGTTTTTGAGCTATTTATGATATTTTATTATGTAGCACTCTGAACTGAAAGAGCTCCAACTCAAAACAACTCTCTTTTGGAGACAGGTTTATGAATGATCCTGAATAAGTTTCCCTTTATATATTTGTCACAAATTTCCCCTGCTCAAAGCTCACAAATATTTTTTGATGAAGAAAAAGAAACTATGGAGTAAGTATAGAAAGACCTTTGATAATTCATCCACGTATTTAAAACATTTATATTTAAAACCTCCAACGTCTAAAACTTCGTACTTTTTCGGATTTGCCGGCAGAAACCACGAAATCTTCAGATTATTGAACAAAACCCAGTGCAGATCAGGAAATCAATGGGACATCTATCATTGAACTGGGCATGTCTGAGTTGGAGTACTTTTTTAATTATGAATGATCCAGAATAAATTGCCCTTTGTATACTTGTCACATACATTCATACATATATTTGCTCACAAACATTTTTTGATAAAGAAAAAGAAACAATGGAGTAAGTATAGAAAGAGCTTTGATAATTCATCCACATATTTAAATCATGATGAAAATTTGGGGAAAATTTAGATTTTGGTGAAAATTCTTGAAACATTTCTAAAAATGTGAGATAAAAATTGACAATTTTACCAGTACAGCTAGCTTAAGCATTGATACATAACTTTGAGTCCCAAACAAGTAGGATGGGCAACTGGGTTCAGATGGTATACATTTTTAAGATGAGAGAACTTATATTATTTAGTGGTTTCCCTGGGCTAACTTAAGGATTCCAGCAACAGTCTGGAACTCTGGATTTGTCCTAAATGTCTCAGGACCTTAAAGGAATTGTTCAGTATAAAAATTAAAGATGGATAAATAGATAGCTGGGTAGATGTTTTCAATATAGTTAGTTAGGCAAAATTGTAATGTATAAAGGCTGGAGTGACTGGATGTCTAACATAATAGCCAGAACTCTACTTCCTGCTTTTCAGCTCTCTTGTTTTCCACTGATTGGTTCCAGGCAGTAACCAATCAGTGACTTGAGGGGGGACACATGGGTCATATCTGTTGCTTTTGAATCTGAGCTGAATGCTGAGGATCAATTGCAAACTCACTGAACAGTTATGTCCCACGTGGCCCCCCTTATAGTCACTGACTAACTCAGAGTTAGAGAGCTGAAAAGCAGGAAGTAGTGTTCTGTTATTTTAGACATCTGCTCACTCCAGCCTTTATACATTACATTTTCGGCTAACTAACTATATTAGATACATTTTTTATTTTGCACAGTCTATCTATTTATAAGTGATGAGTATGAGGCCAGCTACTCTTGCAGATACAAGCGGCTTCACAGCTGGGTCAAGTTGTTGCTATGGGTGACTTCAATTATCCAGACATTGACTGTAATGGCGTTTCTAAAACAGAAAAAGCCAGTAGGTTTGTAAATATGCTGAATGACAACTTTTTATTCCAGCTCGTTCAAGAACCTACTAGGAATAACTCTCTTTTGGACCTTGTAATAACTTATAATACTGAACTCATCTCTAACATTTGTGTGGGTGAGGGGCATTTAGGGAATAGTGATTATAACATGGTCTCCTTTGAGATTCTGTTGCAGAAGCAATTCTATAAGGGAGGAACTAAAACACTAAATTTCAGACGTGCAAACTTTGACAGTATAAGGGCATCTCTGCAATATATTAAGTGGGAAATGCTTTTCACAGGGTTAAACACAGAAAAAAATTGGGAAGTCTTTAAAATGCTGCTTAATAAATATACTTGTCAGTATATTCCACTTGTAAGCAAGGAACGTCGTTGCAAAGCAAAACCTTTTTGGTTCAATAGAATCGTTGGTGTTGAGGTGGGTAAGAAAAGACGTGCTTTTAAGGCTTTCAAGTTAGCTGAGACAGCCGAAATATTTATAAGGTACAAGGAGGCCAATAAATCATGCAAAGAAGCTATAAGGCAAGCTAAAATTGATATAGAAAAGGATATTGCAGCAAGCAGTAAAAAAAATCCAAAATTATTTTTTAAATATGTTAATAGTAAAAAAATGAAGAAGGAAGGGGTGGGACCCTTACTATCAGAGGGGGGTCAGCTGGTTGATGAAAACAGAATAAAAGCGCAGATTCTGAACTCATATTATTCACCTGTCTACACAATGAGGAACCAGTAAGTGAAAAGTCCCAATTCTAGTAATACAACTAATGATGCATGGTTCACACATGAGGAAATTCAAAAGAGACTAGAACATGTTAAGATTAACAAAGGTCCAGGGCCAGATGGTATTCATCCCAGGGTAATTAGCGAGCTTAGCTCTGTGATTGCCAAACCTCTTTACTTAATTTTTCAGGATTCATTGAGGTCTGGCATAGTGCCGAGAGACTGGCGAATTGCTAATGTGGTGCCTCTATTCAAAAAAGGATCCCGTTCTCAGCCTCAAAACTATAGGCCAGTTAGTCTGTCGTCAGTGCTAGGAAAGCTTTTCGAAGGGTTAATAAAGTATACAATACTGGACTTCATAGCAAATCATAATACTATGAGTTTGTGCCAGCATGGTTTTATGCGTAATAGATCTTGCCAGACTAACTTAATTTCTTTTTATGAGAAGGTAAGTAGAGACCTCGATTCGGGGATGGCAGTGGATGTGATTTACTTAGACTTTGCTAAAGCATTTGATACAGTGCCACACAAAAGGTTACTGGTTAAATTAAGGAATGTTGGCCTGGAACATAGTATTTGTACCTGGATAGAGAACTGGCTAAAAGATAAACTACAAAGAGTGGTGGTAAATAGAACATTATCTAATTGGACCAGTGTTGTTAGTGGAGTACCGCAGGGCTCTGTACTAGGTCCCTTGCTTTTCAACTTGTTTATTAATGACCTGGAGGTGGCCATTGAAAGTACTGTTTCTATTTTTGCAGCTGATACTAAATTGTGCAGAACTATAGGTTCCATGCAGGATGCTGCCACTTTGCACAGTGATTTGTCTAAACTGGAAAACTGGGAAGCAAACTGGAAAATGAGGTTCAATGTTGATAAATGCAGGTTATGCACTTTGGCAAAAATAATACAAATGCAAGTTATACACTAAATGGCAGTGTGTTGGGAATTTCCTTAAATGAGAAGGATCTAGGGGTTTTTGTGGATAACAAATTGTCTAATTCTGGGCAGTGTCATTCTGTGGCTACTAAAGCAAATAAAGTTCTGTCTTGTATAAAAAAAGGCATTAACTCAAGGGATGAAAACATAATTCTGCCTCTTTATAGGTCCCTGGTGAGGCCTCATCTGGAGTATGGGGGCAGTTTTGGACTCCAGTCCTTAAGAGGGATATAAATGAGCTGGAGAGAGTGCAGAGACTAAGTGCAACTAAATTGGTTAGAGGGAGGGAAGAGTTAAATTATGAGGGTAGACTGTCAAGGTTGGGGTTTTTTTCTCTGGAAAAAAGGCGCTTGTGAGGGGACATGATTAGACTTTACAAGTACATTAGAGGACATTATAGACAAATAGCAGGGGACCTTTTTACCCATAAAGAGAATCACCGTACCAGAGGCCTCCCCTTTAGACTAGAAGAAAAGAACTTTCATTTGAAGCAACGTAGGGGGTTCTTCACAGTCAGGACAGTGAGGTTGTGGAATGCACTGCCGGGTGATGTTGTGATGCTGATTCAGTTAATGACTATAAGAGGGACTTGGATGATTTTTTGGACAGACATAATACAAAGGCTATTCTGATACTAAACTCTATAGTCAGTATAGATATGGGTACATAGAATTTATTTGAGAGTAGAGAGGGGTGTGTGTATGGATGCTGGGTTTTCATTTGCAGGGGTTGAACTTGATGGACTTTGTCTTTTTTCAACCCAATTTAACTATAAATGTAACTATGTCTGAGTTTGTTTACTTTTTTATTCGGACTTTAAACACCATCAGAGTTTAATAAATCTAGAAAATGTTGTGTTTTTTGTTTTCTATGAAAAATGGTTTTCCCATTTAAAAGTCTGACCAAAAAAATGGACTTTAATAAATAACCCCCTTGGTGACTGGATTTCATCTGGCAAAAATATTTGGTAGTTTAATGGCTATTGAAAAATATAGACTCAAGAAGAAAGACATGGTTGGACACAAGCCCTTATGAAGTGGGCTCATGCTGAATATACTGTAGGTATATACAGTACATTCTGTTTTTCATTATTGCGAGTTCTTTGTGTTCTTGGGGTTTATTTATAAGGTATCTAGCGGTGACCTGGAGAAATCACTCAGCATTCAGAGCCACAGTCTGTTAGTTGTGCTGCCAGCTAGTGCTCTTGGACCAGTTTCTCTTTCATTTAACAATTTATAAAAATCTTTTTGTGGAAATCACTCAGTCTGACACTTTTTAAAAGTTTTGCTACTGGCGATTATTCACAAAGAAAAAGAAAGAAAAGCAAAAGTAGCTGCAGAGTTTGTTATGATTCATTTCCCACTCTGGCTGCCTTCTCTGGTGCCATTGTTTTGCTTGGTTTCGGTTGTAACACACTTTAACCCGAGAAAATCACAGTTCATTTGCTGAACAGAAAAAAAAAACTGTGTGAAACAATAGACTGAAAGTGTTTTTAGCCAACGTGGCCGGGTCTCCGAGCTCAGCAGAAAGCTGGCACACACGCTGCATAAATAGGCTACTTTTTATTTGTTAAGAAAATAAATATTCAGGAATGAGATGTTTTTTTTTTCTTTTTTGGACAAAGAAATCTTTTTTTGGGATAAAGAAGCTATTATAAGTGATTTTACTCACAAACAAATGCAGTTTTAGTGGAATATAAGGTTAAAGGTTTCTTTAGAAAATATGCCGGGCCAGAGAGGGGATTACAGTCCTGTATCTTTGTTTAAAGGGATACTGTCTTGGGAAAAAAAATGTTTTTCAAAATGAATCAGTTAATAGTGCTGCTCCAGCAGAATTCTGCACTGAAATCCATTTCTCAAAAGAGCAAACCGATTTTTTTATATTCAATTTTGAAATCTGACATGGGGCTAGACATATTGTCAATTTCCCAGCTGCCCCAAGTCATGTGCTCTGATAAACTTCAATCACTCTGTAACACCTACTTGGGCCACTCGGGGTTAATTCACCAGCTAGAACACTAGAGCATGGGTTACACGCGACTTACACCCAGGGCAGGGCCTTCGCTAAGTGGAAGTGTTCCCTCTATGGTGTAGTGCAACTACATCCCCCCCAGGCTTCTGTGCACACAAAAACAACTTGGGCGCTAGGAGGTTCTTAACAATCAGGAACGGTTTATTATGCCAAAAAGGGCAAATGACCACAGGTTTCAGTACTCACGCAGGAGTTGAGGAAAACAGCATATTGAGAGTTCACACAGAGCAAAGGCAGGCTCACACAGAGAGTACACAGGCAGATGCAGTACAACCTTTCCCTCCTGGAAGTTGTCAGGAAAGCAGCTTCTACTCTACAGTCCCTCTTCACTAGTGATGGGCGAATTTATTCGCCAGGCGCGAATTCGCCGCCAGCGAATAAATTCGCGAAATGCCCGCGAAAATTCGCGTCAAAAATTCGCCGGCGTCAAAAAATTTTTATACGAAAAAACAGGCGTCGGCGTCACAAACGGGCGCCGGCGGCAAAAACGAGACGCCGGCGCCGTTTCGCGAATTTTTCGCCGTTTCGCGAATTTCGCGCGAAATTCGCGAATTTTTCGTCGAAGCGAAACGGCGCAAATTCGCCCATCACTACTCTTCACTGAGGTCCCTGACTGGAGGCAACACACAGAGCCTCTGGGAAGCTCCTCCCTTACTGCAAATCCTTGTTGGAGCTTCAGCTGCTCTTTCTCTCTCACCTCTCTTCCTTTCTCTCCTAGAGAGACTATGACAAGTCTGCCCTAGTATATCTGTTCCTCATTCACGGGGTTACCTGGTCCCCGACTTGGACACATGACTTCTTCTGGCCTATTGCACTCAGTCCCCCTGAGCTCATCCAGCTGGAATCACATCCAGAGGCAAAAGAGGAAGAGGCCACTCCCTGCACACACTATATAGGAGTGAGTCAGAGCAGTGTCATCAAATCTCTCAGCCTATCACTGTAAAGGTTATTTTGTAACAGGGATTCTACCCAATAACCCAAGGAAATGGTGAAAAGATTAACTCTATAGGGCCTGTATCCCTATAGGGCCCTACAACTCTTTACTGCTGTACTGGGAGTGATATCAACCCCCTCCCTTTTCCCCCCCAGCAGCCCAACAAAAGAACAATGGGAAGGTAACCAGATAACAGCTCCCTAACACAAAATAACAGCTGCCTGGTAGATCTAAGAACAACACTCAATATTAAAAACCCATGTCCCACTGAGACACATTCAGTTACATTGAGAAGGAAAAACAGCAGCCTGCCAGAAAGCATTTCTCTCCTAAAGTGCAGTCACATGACCAGGGTCAGCTGGGAAATTGACAAAATGTCTAGCCCCATGTCAGATTTCAAAATTGAATATAAAAGAATCTGTTTGCTCTTTTTAGAAATGGATTTCAGTGCAGAATTCTGCTGGAGTAGCACTATTAACTGATGTGTTTTGAAAAAAAAACATGTTTTCCGATGACAGGATCCTTTTAAGGTTAATGGAGAAGAAGGGTTTATTTATCAGCCCAACAGCCATGTTGCTTTCCAGTTGTATTGGACAGGCCGGTTGCACTTCATTCTTTCCCAGGGTTCAAAATTCAACTACAAATTGAACTACAGATGGGATTCACAAGACTTAAAAAGTCCACATAACACGGAAAAGCACATTTATCAAGGGTCCAATTTTGAATTCATGTGTTTTTTTTTAATTTGATTTTACTCAAAATCCGACTGAGGGGTTATTTATTAAAAAAATCGAATATCTAAAATTCAGAATAATTTTACTGACCCGAAAACTTAAATCGAAATCGACCAAACTCGATTTGAGTTTTTTCTCCAAAAAAAACTTGAATGTCAGGAAGGCTACAAACATCTCCAAATTGGGCACTGGACCTCTCCCATTGGCTTATACATGAATTCGGCTGGTTTTAGGTGGTGAATAGTCGAATGCAAATTCTTAAAGGGCCAAAGTATGATATTGAAAAATCTAAAAAAAAATTTAAAAAAATCTCAAATCGAGTTTGGATAATTCCCTGGTTGAATTTGACAGTTTTGACCATAACATTTTTTTTCCAATTCGACCCTTAATAAATCTGTCCCTGAATGTCCTGCTTTCTTTTAAAGGCATATTTAAGAATCAAATTCATGATTTGCGTGAGGTTTTTTATACCTCGGATAAACTCGAATTTCGAATGTTTGGGTATTTATGAAAAAATCTTAATATCAAAAACTCGAATATAAAAACACTACTGATCGAGTTCATGTCCCAAAAAAAATATCACTCAAATTTAGGTTTATGTAATTTTCAGATAAAAACCCTCAAATCAACCAAAAAAAACAAAGAGCTTTGCCTAGGACAACTCCCACTGACTTCTACATGACCTCGCCAACTTTTAGATGTTTGCCAGATTTTAGACATTAGAATTTTTGTTTGCTTAATAAATACCAGACTTTCACATTTTCAAAAATATAACTCAACTGTGTGAATTTGGGTTAATTTTTTTTATAGATTTTAAAATAAGTGGCACCCAGCAGTGAATATGTCCGTCCCATACATGCAGTAACTTTAAATAACAATCATAATAAACAACAGCAATGCCCCTTTCCTTGGTAAATCTACTTTTCACTTCTCT
Organism: Xenopus laevis; assembly: GCF_017654675.1. NCBI lineage: Eukaryota > Metazoa > Chordata > Amphibia > Anura > Pipidae > Xenopus > Xenopus laevis. The sequence goes on from NC_054372.1 coordinate 10,284,525, forward strand.
TGGAACCTTTTGTAAAATTGTGCCCAATTTGACCAATTTCTTCACCTTCTTTCCAAGAGATGTTGATCCCTAAACCATGAACTCAGGTTCCATAAATGGACTTTAAACATAAAAGAAGTGTGTTTACCCTTTTAGAGTTTGCTTCCACATATTTAACAAAACCTTCATGTCTCTGAAATAAAAGGGGCACTTAAAAGCTCTCTGCCTTTAATTAATGGCAACTCCTCCTGCTACGGTTATCCCATACTCTGTAGGACATTGTACATCACTTAGGCTTCTTACAGCGCTTTATAAATAAAGTTATACGTACATACAAAGAAGACTGGATAAAACATATTGGTGATGGAATGTTGGGTTCCCCAGAGAGTATCTAAGCACACTTACCTGCATTGACCGATCTGAATAGAAAATCAAAAAGGAATGTAATTGATGTATGTTATTGAATTAACGTGAGCTTTTTCCAAAAGTGTGACTTGGATGGAGAATCAAGCAAGAGCAGATCGATCAAGAGTCCATCAAAACAGGCAAACCATTAAAAAGAAAACCCTTCTAATGTCTCACAAAGAGCTACAGTAGCATCAAGCTTGTTAGGTAGAAACCCTGAGGTAGAAGCGATTGTCTGTTTTTGACTTCCTCATTAAAGAATCATATAATTTAGCTCAACCCTTGGCAAATGGCAAATACATTTTGGGGTAGTTGGGTCAGTCATTAAAAATGAATTGACACAACTGTCAAAGGAAATCAAAAAAATATATACAGTACATTCTAATGAAATGACACCAAAATAATCTTAAAGGGATACTGTCATGGGAAAAATTATTTTTTTCAAAATGAATCAGTTAATAGTGCTGCTCCAGCAGAATTCTGCACTGAAATCCATTTTTTAAAAGAGCAAACAGATTTTTTTATATTCAATTTTGAAATCTGACATGGGGCTAGACATATTGTCAATTTCCCAGCTGCCCCAAGTCATGTGACTTGTGCTTTGATAAACTTCAATCACTCTTTACTGCTGTACTACAAGGTGGAGTGATATCACCCCCCTCCCTTTCCCCCCCCCAGCAGCCAAACAAAAGAACAATGGGAAGGTAACCAGATAACAGCTCCCTAAGGCTAGGGCCACACGGCGCGATTTCGCCGCGATTCTGCGCTGGGCGAGTTGCGAGTTGCGAGTCGCTGCGGTTTTTAAGCCGAAATAGCTTTGTTAACTTTGGCGCTGGCGTCATTGCAAATCGCGGCGAAATCGCTGCGCTAATTCACACGCGGCGATTCTTTTTCTACTGTCGCCCGGAAACGCCCAGCGAGGCAACTTCGGGCGACAATAGAAAACGAATCGCCGCGTGTGAATTAGCGCAGCGATTTCGCCGCGATTTGCATTGACGCCAGCGCCAAAGTTAACAAAGCTATTTCGGCTTAAAAACCGCAGCGACTCGCAACTCGCAACTCGCCCAGCGCAGAATCGCGGCAAAATCTCGGCGTGTGGCCCTAGCCTAACACAAGATAACAGCTGCCTGGTAGATCTAAGAACAACACTCAATAGTAAAAACCCATGTCTCACTGAGACACATTCAGTTACATTGAGAAGGAAAAACAGCAGCCTGCCAGAAAGCATTTCTCTCCTGAAGTGCAGGCACAAGTCACATGACCAGGGGCAGCTGGGAAACTGACAAAATGTCTATCCCCATGTCAGATTTCAAAATTGAATATAAAAAAATCTGTTTGCTCTTTTGAGAAATGGATTTCAGTGCAGAATTCTGCTGGAGCAGCACTATTAACTGATGTGTTTTGAAAAACAACATGTTTTCCGATGACAGGATCCCTTTAATAATCAATAATTTAAAGATCATATTCTGAGTATATCATCCTGCTAGAAGCATATTCATACTAACCAACTGGCACATCGATATTCTCAGGGATTCCTACAACAATTCCAAACATCCCACTAGTAGCCCATGGCCAAGTAAATTCTCTAATAAAATATCCCTGGCTTTGATGTTTGCATTCAAATAGTAAATGCCTGTTAAAACATTCAAATTTGCATTAAAATCCAAGGGAAATTGAGATGGTTATCAATGGGGTTTTATAGAAATAGTAGAACATTACTAAAATCCCATGTCATTTTAAGCTTTTCAATAACTGTCGCTAATGGATCGATGAATAGGAAATTTAAATTTCTTTTTACTATTTCCCCTTTAAGAAATAAAGAATTTTTCCAGGTCGGCTATGAAGAATAAACATTAACGCTGAATATTTTTATAAAATGTAGAAAATGAGAACGAAAAATGGTTGAAGCCAAAATACAGAGGTTTAGAATTAGCTTATGTGTTTATAAATATGGTCTTCAAATCTCAAAATCTACAATAAATCACAGTAATAAAGATTATTAAATGGGCAACGACAACGGCAAGTGTTAAATGGGCAACGACTACAGTGAGAGTTTCTGTTACCAGATGGTGTTCCAGAGAAGGTTCCTGAGACAAGTCATTTATTCCCACTAACATTCATCTTTGGGAATTTCAGGCTTCATTATTTAGCACATTATATTTTGCTCGTAATCTGTGTTCGTAGATAGAAGTTGGCCAACACTGGGGAAGATGTCAGAGTCCAGAAATGTTTTCTTGTGTTGTTTTTACAATAAGACGACTTACCAAAAATGGAAGTGATGTCAGTGTTGTGGTTATAAGGAATGATAGCGCTGCACATTGTCAGGGTTAATCCGTGTTTATGCCCCGGAGCTTGATGTTTATATTGCTGATATACAGAATTTCATAATGGGTGTCTAGCTGATAAAACTTTATAATTCGGTCAGGAGAAGATACAAGACCACCCTCTCTCATGTCCATAATTCATGTTTTCATGCAGTAAATGTCCAACACATATTCAGCAACTGAGCAAACACAATGAAGGGGTTATTTACTAAACTCCGAATGCAAAAATCACGAAAAATGTATGTTTAAAAAAAAAAAAAAAAAAAATATATATATATATATATATATGTGTGTGTGTGTGTGTGAAAAAAAGCTGGTAGATTTTGAAATAAATCTACCAGCTTTTTTTCACTTGTCAAGACCTATGTGTGTGGAAGTTTTTTTGCGTTATAGATATGAATTTTTGTTCCAGCACCTAGGCATCACCATGGCTATCTGATATATATATATATATATATATATATGTTGGCGCTATATAAATACATGTTAATAATAATAATATATATATAAAATTGCACTTTTAAAAAATCACCAATTTTTCAGAAATGTATTACACCTCGAGGATGGAAAAGTCCGAATCTGAAAATCCGGCATCTCAGACCTGAGGTTGCATATAAGTCAATTGGAGAAGTCCCAATGATTTTTTGATGTGCGCTGTGTTTCGGGCAATACCACGAATTTTTCAGAGTTTTCAGGCAAAAATCAGTGTTTTCGGGTGAAAAATCCATGAAAATCGGATCAAAATTTCGAAAAAAAACCCCCCTGAAAATCTGATAAAAAATCCCAAAAAATCATGAAAATCTAAATTTTTCACGCAAAGCAAATTTAATAATAAATAAGCGAGCAGATTTGATCGGAGTTTGTAGCAGAAAATATTGAGATAAATTCGGACTTTGATAAATAACCCCCTTAGTATATCCCTTAATATATTTGGGAAGACAAGTGGGCAGAGAATGCGCAGTAGAAAGTATTTGGGAGCCTTCTTTCACACAACAGAGCATGAGGGCATTTAGGGGTGGTTGGAGACTTGCACATACACATTAAGGGGCAGATTTATCAAGGGTCGAATTTCGAAGTAAAAAATACTTCAAATTCGACCACTGAATTAAAATACTTCGCCTTCAAATATCGAAGTCGAAGGATTTTTCACCGAATTTGGCCATCGAACGATCAATAAAATTGTTCGATTGAACGGTTAAATCGTTCAAATCGAACAATTTTAGCATACGATCAAACGTTTTTACTTCGATGTGTAAAGACTTGGTCTAGAAGGTCCCCATAGGCTAACATAGCACTTTGGCAGGTTTAATTTGGCGAACTATTGAAGTCTAAGTTTTTTTAAAGAGACAGTACTTCAAACATTGCATATTTGCATATTCAAACTATTTCACTTTGAATCAAATTCAAAGTAAATTCTAAGTCGTAGTATCCTATTCGATGGTCGAAGTATCCAATCAAATTACTCTGAACTTCGAATTCACTTTGACCCTTGATAAATCTGCCTCTAAGTGACGTGGCACCATCTTTATCACATATAAATATAAAAAATGGCGGCCGCAACAGACAAGAAACATTTAAACCTTTAAAAGCAGACGGTGGGAAATACAATCGCTATTAAGGAAAAAAAGTTAGGGATCAGGTAAAGGCAAGGGAGGTCTTTATAATGTTGGTGTCTAAACTTGAACCCTTTCCTTGTCCTTTAAACACTCCCTGATATAATTAAACATACACATACCAATAATTATATACAACACACTCAAACTCACATAGTCTAAGTAACAAGCACTCACACCCTGACTAACAGTTTCAAATACTCAGAAGCTTGTTTAATAAAGGGTCGGATTTTAGAGTTTTTTGAAACCACAAATAAACTCTCAAACTCTAAAACCACGATTGTCATTGAATTTATAAAGGGGATTATTTATCAAAATCCACATTTTTCTGATAATTTTTGGTGAAATAGTCTGACCAAATCTGCATTGATTTTTTCCCCCTTATTTATTAATCCATTTTTTCTAAAATTTCCTGTGCAGGAAAAAAACTCGATAAAATCGTGAAAAAATTCTAATTATACAAATTTTTCGGATTTGACGCCTGAAAGCTCCGACTTTTTTTGGGTTTTTGCTCAAAAACCATAAAATCTTTGGAATATTGCACGAAACACAGCCCAGATCAGGATATCTTTGGGACTTCTTCTACATGAACACAGCAGGTCTCAGTTGGAGTACTTTTTAATTCGGACTTTAAACTTCGGGTTTAATATATTCCGTAAAAAAAATTTCCACTAAAAATTTCCACTCTAATTTTTTGGACTTTGATAAATAACCCCCTAAAAGTTCTGATAACGAATCTTATTGTAATTTCGATCTTCATACCTTAAGTCTACTCGAAAACCACGTAAACATTGAATAAACCCAATAGGCTGGTTTTGCTTCCAATAAGGATTAATTATATCTTAGTTGGAATCAAGTACAAGTTACTGTTTTATTTTTACACAGAAAAAGGAAATCATTTCTAAAAATTTTGATTATTTGGATAAAATGTCTATGAGAGATGGCTTTTCTGTAATTTGGAGCTTTCTGGATAATGGGTTTCCGAATAACGAATCTTTCTGTAATTTGGATCTTCATCCTGTAATTCTACTAGAAAATCATATAAACATTAAATAAACCCAATAGGCTGGTTTTGCCTCCAATAAGGATTAATTATATCTTAGTTGGGATCAAGTACAAGCGACTGTTTTATTATTACAGAGAAAAAGGAAATCATTTATAAAAATTTGGATAAAATGTAGTCTGTGGGAAACGGCCTTTCCGTAATTCGGAGCTTTCTGAATAACGGGTTTTCCGTATAACATATCTTATACCTGTACTACTTTACTAGGATTGTAACTATTTACACAACTCTGTATATAGGTCTGTTGGAAAAGCAGAAATCCTCTCCTGTGTACAAATAAATAACAATTATTGGGTAATGTCTTGTAAAAATAATAATAATAATATATTGGTCCAAAATTGTGACCTCCAAAGACTTTTTAGAACTCTATACCTATATAACATATGAATATTTATATACGTTCACCCTTGGCCAGAACTTTTGTCAAATAAATGCCAGTGGATTCAGTTATGAACAAGGTCTCTCATTTCTTCTCTTTCCTTCTTCCTTGTCTCATCTCATCCTCAGTGCCTCCCCCATCCAAGTCATCCTTATTCTTCCTCACTTCCATTGACCTTGAGGGTTCTACAGCAGGGCTAGCATCTGTGCAGGACTTTTATTTTTCTGCAGCGTGTTTCTTAACCCATTGCCTTTTCTTCCTCTTTATCTGAGTTGCAATCTGCTCCTCATTCACTTGTCCCTACAGATTTTTGTTGGAGATAAAGTTGGTCCAGAACATGGAAAGGCTCCTTTTCAAGTTGACAAAGACTTTTAGACGGTGAACTCAGAGGTGTCTTTCCAGCCATATAGGAGTACAGAAATTACATTTGTCGTAAAAATCCTGGATTCCATCAACAATAAAATGTATCTGCCTTTCCACACTGGGTAGAGTTGTATGATGGTCACATTTTCCTTCCATGTCTCTGCTCTGACATCCAGGTTGGCTGCTCTATTCTTTATGACCAAACTGCCCAGGTACATGAACTTCTCTACCTCCTAAACATGCCATTCACATACAGTTGACAACAGCCTTGAATGTTAGTAATGACGTTTTACCAAGATTCCTTTAAGTCCAAATAGCCCAGCTAATTTTGCAGTTTACTCTCGTGTCCCTGTTATTTTCAACTTTAAGGAAAATTATGCCCTCAAAATGAATACTTAAGCATTACATTTCTATTCTATTAAGTGGCATATTAAAGAATCTAACCAAACTGGAAGATATATTTAAGTAAATATTGCCCTTTTACATCTTTTCCCTTGAGCCACCATATTGTGATGGTCTGTGTGGTGCCTCGGAGATCTCCTGACCAGAAATACTACAACTCTAATTGGAACAAGAAGAAGTGTCAAAGTGAAAGACAGAACATTGTCCAATAATTGTCTCATGTGATCTAACATGTATGGTTTATTTTTGTGCGCCATGTATTGTAGGATCCCAGAAAGCTGCCCTTAATTCTCCAAGCCGCTACCAGAATCCTCTTCTCTGTTCGAATCCGGAAGTCTTTTTATGGCTCCAGAGCAAACACACTCGGTTTTCAGTGAAGAAAAGCAAGACTTTGCATTCCAAACTGATATCTACCATGTGAGTTTGCTCCGGAAACCGACACTAGTCAGTGGCTGAAATCTGCCTATGGATTCCAGCAGGCTGATTTCTGCCCCATTTGGCCTTAAAATGGCAATTTTCTATTTAGGATTTTCCAATGGCACATATTATTATGAAAATGATTTATTTACATGAAGCAGGGTTTTACATGAGCTGTTTTATGCAATATATTTTATAGAAACCTACATTGTTTGAGGGTTTAGTTTTCCTTTAAATGTGGCCATAGATGCACCGATAATATCGAACAAAATGAATTTTCGTACAATATTCAGTGCATGTATGGTGGGAGACAAGCCGACGAATAGCGTCGATCGGGCTGCCTGGAAAATTTTGATTGGGCACCTTTGAAGGCACCTGAACATCGGCCATTGTTAGTGCTGAATCATCAGATACAGGTAGAATTCTATTGTTTCTATCTGTATATCTGACCATTCAGCTCTACACGTGTGTATTGAAACGAACAATCTTTCCTGGAATGAAATTGTAATGTCTTTGGCCACCTTTAAACAGATGTCATCAGTGTGGTTGACATCCTCTAGTCTTTTATATAACATTGGAGAATTCCTTTGACAGTGCTGACTTTCTGGGCCAAGCATATAATATGACGGAGAAGCAAGGATAAGACCCAGCCACCATGGTATATTATATGATCGGCACATTTCTGAAGAAATTTGGTAAATTATAATATAATTCATGACCTTTTCCTTTCAATAGAGAGGTAATTGGTTTTGCAAGAAGTACCTTAGTTTACAGCCTATATATAATGTTTTTGTAGTAGCCTATGCTATAATAATCTGTAAATTATAGGTTACTATCACTGTAACACAAGGGCATAGAACTATTTTTATAATTAAATATTCTATTATAACTCATGAGACATGCACCATTTAAGATGTCCAAATGGAGCAAATAGTTAATACAAGTTATGTCTGTCATATTAACCAAGGTTTTTGTCGGTTTCTCTTAAATTATAATGTTGTTCTGAAAAAGTACTTTTCAAAAAAAAACAAAAAAACAGCAATGGTTTAGTCAAAGTGCCTGATATTTTGTTAGGGACATCATGCAATAACCAGATGATTTAACGTTTCCATTAGTTGTGGGTATTGTTTATGGAAGATGTCACAATTGTTTAATTCTGCTGCTGGGTCCCATGGAGACGTATGGAACACAGAGTGTTTTATAGCACTTTTTCAGGATGTCTGGATTTTATAATCGCACTGTGACTCTCAGGCGCATTGCTCTGTTTTCTTGGACATTACCAAACCTCTTTTCTGAAGCAATGCAAATGAAACAGCTTGGCCTAGATTTTGGGGAAAATTAATCTAAAGTAAGACCATGAAGCACTGGAAAAAAACAAGTCAAACCATGATTTGCTATGTGAGTATAGTGAGTATACATACAGATTAGCACTGTCCCTCCTACTGCGCCAGGGCCATTAATACTCCTTCCATAGATATGCAGAAAGTTTCTAAATATATGTGAGCCTGTATTTTTATCTATGCAATACATAAAAATTTCACTATATCAATGTATACAAAAAGTTATCTATGAAGTCAGAAAGAAGAAGAAGATAGCATAGATCCTTCAAGTACCATGAATTCTCATAGGGTGCATTCCGTGCCGTTTACCATGGATTCTTATAGGTTGTATTCCGTGCCATTTACCATGGATTCTTATAGGGTGTATTCCGTGCCATTTTCCATGGATTCTTATAGGGTGCATTCTGTGCCATTTCCATGGATTCTCATAGGGTGCATTCTGTGCCATTTACGATGGATTCTTATAGGGTGTATTCCATGCCATTTACCATGGATTCTCATAGGGTGCATTCTGTGCCATTTCCATGGATTCTCATAGGGTGTATTCCATGCCATTTACCATGGATTCTCATAGGGTGCATTCCGTACCGTTTACCATGGATTCTTATAGGGTGTATTCCGTGCCATTTTCCATGGATTCTCATAGGGTGCATTCTGTGCCATTTACGATGGATTCTTATAGGGTGTATTCCGTGCCATTTACCATGGATTCTCATAGGGTGCATTCTGTGCCATTTCCATGGATTCTCATAGGGTGCATTCTGTGCCATTTACCATGGATTCTCATAGGGTGCATTCTGTACCGTTTACCATGGATTCTCATAGGGTGTATTCCGTGCCATTTACCATGGATTCTCATAGGGTGCATTCTGTACCATTTCCATGGATTCTCATAGGGTGCATTCTGTACCGTTTACCATGGATTCTTATAGGGTGTATTCCGTGCCATTTTCCATGGATTCTCGTAGGGTGCATTCTGTGCCATTTACCATGGATTCTCATAGGGTGCATTCTGTGCCATTTACAAGTAGCTAATACTAATATATCAAAGTGAAAGAAGATTAAATGAGCCCTTTAATCACTTATCCAACTTTTTGTCTTGGCTAGTTATTGCAGAGTTTCATTGGCTTAGCTGAGTAACAAGCATGAGTAATATTGTAAAAGATGTCAAAATTTGACTTAATTCTGCAAAGAGACAATCTATGAGCATGTGGTCATCTTAATAAATACATTTACAGATGAAATTAAATACTGGCATTTAAATTAAAAATATAATAGTATCAAAGACATCCTGAAATTGTCTCCCTATACTTTGTGGAAGTCCATCTCCCATCAGGCATCGAGAGGCTGTCAGACATCACTGGAATTTGTGTCTCAGATTTACTGATTAAATGACACCCTTGCAGCTTTGCAGCTTTCCTTATAAAAAAAATGTACTGATCGATTCTCTTAGGAAATACTCCTTGGAAGACTAAACATTTGTGCTATTTACTTGTGCTATTATTTCCAGGTTAGAGTGACTTGTCTGTTTTTGACTTGGATTTGCTCTTCCCCAGTATAAATATCCACCCTCTAAAAGGATCTGTCCCTCAGTGTGAGCCCATGAATAACAACCTTTATTGATTGTTTTGGAACCTCTAGTGTTAAGTCAAGTTATTAGTCATATAGCAGATCCATTGTAAGCAGAGTATATGGGAACCGTACACCAAGGGAGAGGTAAAATTGAGACCTTTGCTGGAGCAATCTCTTCTGAGTTACTGACTGTTTACATGTGGATCTGCCTTTTACCATGAGCTGTGCTATACAAATAGAGGAATACCCTCACCTGAGCAAATTCCTTCTTTACTCAGGGGGTAAAATGAGTAGCAGCAGATAACTTCGGGCAGAGAATGCCTCTTGGCTTCACCAACAACCTCTAGTTAATTTCTTGATGTGACACAGGTTAAATCATACTCAATAAAAAACCCCCAGGGGATCTAAGCCCAGTCTTTTGTGAGATGTGATGATACCTGTTGGGTGCCAGAAAATAATGCAGCAATGATTTGACTTCTGCTGTTCTTGCAACCCCATTACCCACAGCCACATGAGACTATTAAGGCACAGGATCTTTGTCATATGCTTCATAAATGTATATCTTAAATAGATCACTATATCCAGGGGAAGCAAAATTCCAGTGGTGATTTGCAGATGGCAATTGTAGGACAAGATATTGAATGAAGAACAAGACGATGAGTAGAGTAAGAAGGCAACTGTGGGACAAGACTTTGAATGCAGAACAAGATGATAAGAGTAGAGTAAGGTGGCAACTGTAGGACAAGACTTTGAATGCAGAACAAGATGATAAAAGTAGAGTAAGATGGCAACTGTAGGACAAGACTTTGAATGCAGAACAAGATGATAAGAATAGAGTAAGATGGCAACTGTAGGACAAGAATGTAGAATTAGATGGTGACAGAAGGATAAGGTGGCAACAGTAAGACAGGGTAATTGCAGTAGGGCAAGATGGCAGAAATAGAACAAAATGGTGAACATAATGTAAAATCCCTTTAGCTGCTGTTGAATCCCAACAGGGGATTGGTGCACAGAAAATTTTAAAAACTATTGAGTCTCCTGCCAGTCCTTAGTGCATCCGAACCAATGCGGGTGTGGCTGGGCAGCATGCTGCCCCACTCAAATTCTGCCGCCCTAAGCTCGGGCCTTTCCACAAATCCATGCCTGGCCCCACAACCACCAAATACAGCACCAGCTCTGGGCTTGAATATGATTTTGATAAATGCCTGTCCTGGAAAGCAAGCGTAACAAACTCAAGCTATAACCATGCATTACTCAGTAATGTTACATGGACCATGATGCTATTATTATCCTTTATTATTATAGCAAAACCACATTTACACAGTTTGCACAGTGATTGAACACCACTCCCGCTGCCCTTATTGTCTTTATCATATTCGCACACAATGTTCATTAAGCCGCTGCATTTAATTATTCTGTTCCCTGTTTCTTTGGCAGAGCCCCTTACCCTCTGTTAAATGAATATGGTAGCCTTTTCAGTCGTGTTTCAGTTTCAAAATGTGTCTCTAGAAGGCTTGTTAGTGTGTCTTTCACTGCTGGATTTAAGATAAGCATCTAAGCCAATTTGGATTGATGTTCTTACTTCTTCGGAGGCTGAAAGTGATAACAATTCTTTAGCCCTATTCATTATCCCAGCCTTTTATATGAAAGGAATGAGAGCCCTTATCAACGCAGAGGGGAAAAAGTTCCTAGGCTGAAACCGATCATATAAATCACAAAGGAAAAGTATTTTCTGTGCAACTGAGACTTTTTTTTGCAAGATAGCTTTATGGCCGGCTATTTTGCTTTTCTGTTTATATCAGAAGGGAATGAAAGCTGGCTCAGGCAGCAGAAACATGATCCACTAAATCATTTTAGATGTAAGTAGGCCAGATAACTGCCTTTCACTTAGAGTGGCACAACTACACAGCCAAAAAACTATTAGCAAGCAAAATCCCTAAACAATACCCGTGCGTGTTACCTGAGTCTTTCTCTGATTCCAGTAGAGTTTTTTCTTCTATAAAAATTACACTGGAACCCATTAACCTTGTCATGGAACAAAACTAGCCTTTCTCTACAGACCAGGGGAAATGTGAAAGAACACAACTGATTAAATGGAAACAAAAACATATTATAGCTACAGGCATGTTTTCCAGAACGCTTGGGTCCTGGGGTTTTCTGGATAACTAACAGATCTTTCTGTAATTTGGATCTTCATACCTTAAGTCTATTAGAAAATAGTGTAAACATTAAATAAAGGATAAATCTGGAGCAGGCACTCAAATGAAGGCAGTCTTCCACAAAATAGTCAAAACAAAGTAAGGATTTATTGTGTCCTACGCCTTACGCGCTTCGTGTCTTCAACACTTAATCATTGCCTAAATAAACCCAATAGGCTGGTTCTGCTTCCAATAAGGATTAATTATATCTTAGTTGGGATCAAGTACTAGTTACTGTTTTATTATTACACAGAAAAAGGAAATCATTTTTAAAAAATTTGGATTATTTGATTATAATGGAGTCTATGGGAGATGGCCGATACCTGTACAGGCAAAACCAAAAGATATTGAGAGGAAGGTCAAAACCAATATACTGTATGTATGTTATATAGGGGCAGATGTATTAAGGGTCGAATATCGAGGGTTAATTAACCCTCGATATTCGACTAGGAACTAAAATCCTTCGACTTCGAATATCGAAGTCGAAGGATTTAGCGCAAATGCTACGATCGAACGATCGAAGGATTATTCCTTCGATCGAACGATTAAATCCTTCGAACGATTCGAAGGATTTAAATCCAACGATCGAAGGAATATCCTTCTATCAAAAAAACTTAGGCAAGCCAATGGGGACCTTCCCCATAGGCTAACATTGACTTCGATAGCTTTTAGCTGCCGAAGTAGGGGGTCGAAGTTTTTTTTAAAGAGGCAGTAGTACTTCGACTATCGAATGGTCGAATAGTCGAACGATTTTTAGTTCGAATCCTTCGATTCGAAGTCGTAGTCGTAGTCGAAGGTCGAAGTAGCCCATTCGATGGTCAAAGTAGCCCAAAAAAACACTTCGAAATTCGAAGTTTTTTTACTTCGAATCCTTCACTCGAGCTTGATGAATCGGCCCATAGTGTATTCAACACAAGTTTAATTTATAGAAGAATCATGTTGACCTTTTGAAGGATGTTAGAATGTATTAAGGTGATGTGCCAGGGTAGGGTTTAAAATGTTGGTGGGATGGAAGAAAGTTAAGAAATAAGGAAGGAAGGAAAAAGAAAGTTGGCAAATAATATATAGTGAATAAAGTACCCCCTCTTGTAAAATATAAGGATATTATAAGTTACCAAGGAGTTTCATGACCATATAAAAGTACGAGGCCGAAGGCCGAGTGTTTTTATACAGGTCATGGAACTCCGAGGTAACTTATAATATCCTCATATTTTACAACTGGGGGTACTTTATTAATTATAATACACAAATTTTAGTGAGTCATGTGACAGAAATTACATCACTACTCACCGTTTATAACTGATGACATCACTACTCACCGTTTATAAGGATATAATTTACAAGATATTCACGGCTTTTGTGTATTATACTGGTATAATGGGGACAATATGACACCATTGTCTTTTGTAGAAACTTCTCAACTAACTACATGTCCTGTTTCACATTCTGTGTGTGACTCACACATTGTGTTCACCACAACCAGCAGCAAAAGAAGGTAAAAACACTTATCTTTTAGGGTTTGGATTTGGTTCAGCTACACATTATATGATTCCTGAGGTAGACGTACAAGGGGAAGCAAGAATGTGCTCCTTCGGTTTAATGCACAGAACATTTCTACATCCTTTGCAGACCCCTAACTTGAATGTCTTAATGATGAGGGGGCAGGGGATGAATGTCTCTATGCCTCCTGCCCATCATTTATATAGCGCAGATGAAAACAGGCAATGTTTTCTTCAACGGAGCAGCGGCAGGTCTCTGTGCTCCAAAATGGAACCCAGAGGCAGAGTTATGGATGGATCCTTATATTATTTGGGCAATTTGGGGGCATGGCTGAAATTAACATGTTGAGTTACTGGGTGCTGGAGATTATGTGTGTTGTAATCCACGATTTGGCCTTATTTATTATTTAAAAAAACACCATTTAATCGGATTGGGGGAAAACTCTATATAATCGAACGAGACCCTGAATCATACGATTATTTTGGAGGTTTTCCCCAAATTGTATGATTTTTTGGGGCTTTTTCCTGAAAATCCTGAATTTTTTTAGCTTTTTTGCCCGAAAAGCCCTAAATAGTTGGATTTTCGTGCTAATTCCAGCACAGACCACAGAAACTTCCAAATCTCCCATTGACTTATATACAACCTCGGCAGGTCTGAGATGGCGGATTTTCAGATTCTGGGCGTTTTTCGAGTTTTTAGCATTCAGACATTAATAAATAACCCGCTTTTTGTACAGGTCCTCAAGTGGTTTAGATGGCAGGATAAATATTTCAGAAAAATTTAAGGTAATATTTCTAAATGTTCTTCAAATGACTGGAGCATATGTGAGACTGCTTCACTGGCTTCTTGGCTACTTCTGAAAAAAACAAAGAGATCAGATGAAAATCAGAGCAAAATGTATGGTAGAACAATTAAAACTTCTCAAGTTCAATAACATTTGCAGATCTTTTGGCATTTTGCTTCTTCTAACAGATGAACAGATGATTCAGCAGTGAAAGAAAGTCTTCGGAGATTCCTTAATCATTACATCAATAAAACCATACATTCTCCAAATATCTTATATTTTTCTCCCTTTTATTTTCTTATTGTAAAAAGTACTTCTGAATAATATTGTAACTGGTAATACACACCAGCATGTTTTTGTTTGTGTTTTCTGTTTCAGATCTTTTAACTTGCCATCAGGAAGCTAACTCTAGCACGGGTCCTAGAATTCATATTGTGCAATAATCTTTCACCATATTCAGAATACCTTATTCCATTACACCTAAGACTCTCCGGGGCAAATTTACTAACCTCTGAAAATTCGCCAGCGACGGCTTTGCTCACATCGAAACACTTCGCCAAGTGTAGATTCGCCAGGATGACATTAATTCACTAAAATCCGAAGTTGCGTCCAGGGTGCTGAATGCTGGCAAAGTTGTGCTAGCGTTACTGCGCCAAGCGAAGCAAAGTTGCGCTAGAATTGCCTCAAAAGTTAAAGTTGAATGGACGTATATGTTGCAGCAAACACATTACACTACACAAGCCCAGGGAACCTTAATAAAATAAAATAAAGTTGTTATATTGCCCTACACATGTGCCCAGTGTATAGTTTATGTGCCATATGTTAGGAAATGTAGTGGGGAAGCTGGTTATTTCAACCTATCACCCTTAAAAAGAAAATGGAAAAGACGCCAGCTTTTTTTTGGGACTTAGAAAAATTTTCAACTATTTTTTTGAGGAAGTCCTATCTACTCTATTGCACTTCGTCTGGTCTGAGGTGGCAAAGGCAAATCTGGCGCAAGAGGGAACGTCCGCATCTTAGTGAATTGGCGTAGTTACGTCCATTCGCCAGAGCGCAAATTCGGCAGGTGTTAGAGAGCGGAGTACCACTAGAGTCTATCTATTACGACAGCGAAGTACCCAAATGTCGTCACACTGGCGAATTTTCGCTAGTGTTATGCGTAATGCAAGTTGGAGTGATATCATCCCCCCTCAATTACCCCCCCCCCCAGCAATCCTAACAACAGAACAATGGTAAGGTAACCAGAAAACATTTCCCTGGTAGATCTAAGAACAGTACTCAATACTAAAAATCCATGTCCTACTCGACTCCTTCAGTTACCGTGAGTAGGAGAAACAACAGCCTGCCAGAAAGCAGTTCTATCCTGAAGTGCTGGCTCTTTCTGAAAGCACACGACCAGGCAAAATGACCTGAGATGCACCTACACACCAATATTACAACTAAATACACTTGCTGGTTCACGAATTACATTTTATATTGTAGAGTAAATTATTTGCAGTGTAAACAGTGTCATTTAGAAATAAAAACTACATCATGACAGTTAATGGGCATCTTTTCTAATGTTTTTTCTCTCTCCAAATACATTAGAGTCATTGGGCACTTTTTCTTGTTCCGACTTTTTTGACTGCAGGATTTTCACCAGGTTCAGATTTTCAGGAAGGATAGTAACTAGAGAACTCAGATAGTAGAAATGAACCATGGAAGCTTTCATGCTTTAAACATTAAATATACAGTATTTCAAAAATATTCCGACCTGTTAAAAGACAAGGGACAGACCCCTGAACTATACTTTTGCAATTTGCAGCTGGAGACAGGAATTTTAATTGAAGCATGAGCTCATCTATCCCTCCGCACAATGACCTCACCTCCATGACATCCCAAGGGGAAAATCAACACCTCAAAAGATCAACGGTAGATGCGCCGATTATCTAAGGACAAAGTCATCATGAAGAAATACAATTGGATATTTGTCAAGAAAATTATCTGGGCCGAATATTTTGCTGGCAAGTATCGTCTTGACGGAGGTCTGCTCAAAAAGATCTCAGAAGATCTACATATATCTCTCAGGATATTGTGGTTTTTAGTTGATAAGGCTTTCACAAGTTTTGGATAACTGAATGGAATAACTTTTAGGATATGTAAGTGAATTGTAATGTGGATAAGCTGTCCTACTATCGATTGGAGTTTTTGTTCGAACCCAGTTAATTCTAGATCTGACCTCATCTCTTTGAGACAGGATACATAGGAAATCACAGGTATTATACATGTGCATTAACTATATGGCCTTCGTTCAATGGACTGTAAGCTCTGTATGGCAGTGTCTCACTGGGGCTAATATATTTTTAGGGGCACAGCGCAAATATTCCCTAAGATGAGTTCCTTACCAAGAAGCATCTTTTATGATGAGGGAATGTCAGAGAAGTGAGTCTGCTTGAAAGGTTATTGAAAGAGCTGTTATGAGTTATGGGCACAAACATTCTCCTTTACATGATGACCCTTAAGGATCGTTTGTGCCTCAGCATCCTGGCACATTCTAGTAAAAGATTTGACTATGTCTATGGAAGCAGTACTATGTATTGAAAAATATAAAGAATAAAATATGACTCATAAATTAGTCAGTGACTCAGGGGATGTGTATATAATTCCTGGGTTAGCTCTTTACGAACAGGAGTACTGTATATACTCGAGTATAAGCCGACCCAAGTATAAGATGAGGTACCTAATTTTACCTAGGAAAACGTATTGACTTGAGTATAAGCCTAGGGTGAAAAATGACAGATAAACCTGTTCCATTGCATACCTATACTATATACTTGCTATATAAACTGTGCAGATGAAGCGACAAATAACTAGGTCGGATGTTTTTATTTTAACCAGTGACTTCACCTTTCTTTTGGTAAACAGTGCCGTTCTGAGAATACTTTGTGCCATTATACATTATAAAAACAAACAACGTGTTCAATGTGACGTCACAGCACCCAAACGCAGCAATGACATTTATCCACCCCCTTGCAATGTTCCTCACAAAGAAATCTTCCATTTCCCCGGGTACCACTCACAGGGCAATAACGGGCATTGTCTCTCCTTCAGCAGAGGCTCACGCCATTCAACGAGTAGCCACACCAGGCCATATGTGGGCAACCTTCCGTGCTGTCACTCACAGTGCTACTTACATCAGCAAACTCCTTCCTATACAGGCATGCTTCAGTATACATTGTAGTTCCCACCCTTCCCAGCTATAGTCAGGTGATCCCACTTGTGTCTAATAAAGGGCAGCCAAGTTTGGGGGTTTTAACCTTGAAAACAACAAGTAAGTTGCAGGTAAAACTTAGTCCCTTTGTAAAATGTATAATGAAGCAATAGAATTCTTAATGAATCAGATGAAAATTGAGCGTAGGACTGGTCAGATATGGGATGACTTTGATGTAGTTGTTCAGCTTAAATATATTGCAATATATGGACAAACAATCCCTGTTTTGTTTAAAGGGTAAGGCATTTTTCAGTAGCAGTATGCACAAAATGTCTCTGTCTTAAATATATTGATAATGGGTTGAGTACAGAGGACTCTTGTATTTGTCTATATGTATTTTGTGGTCACACCCTCATTGCACCCCCGCCTAATGGTTTTAAAAATTAGTGGTGAGCACAACTTTCCCTTGTTTCTATATATATATATATATATATATATATATATATATATATATATATATATGTATATATATATATTATTAGACCAATGGCGGATTAATGAGATGTGGGGCCCTTAGGTTGCATCCACACAGGCCTACCTTCCAGGCTACTGCTGGGTTCAGATGCATGCAGATCCAGACATGTGTGCACCCAATCTCCGCTGGGTTAGGTTTGGGGAATGCCAATTACATAAATGGATCTGCAAGCATCTGGGCACAACCA
This sequence comes from Xenopus laevis, assembly GCF_017654675.1. Classification (NCBI taxonomy): domain Eukaryota; kingdom Metazoa; phylum Chordata; class Amphibia; order Anura; family Pipidae; genus Xenopus; species Xenopus laevis. The sequence continues at coordinate 10,302,776 of NC_054372.1, forward strand.
CGCAAATGTCTTGTCTGACTTCTTCTCCCAGCAGGTGCGCCCGACTGGACCCAGCAGTGCAAATAAAAATACATAAAATAGAAATAATAATTGAAAAAAACCTAGATATGCCCTTTATGACACTGGGACCCTAGACTATAACCTAGAATAGCCTGTGCATAAATCCGCCCCTGCTTAGATATCAGAGGGATCACTTACTCTAATCTGAAATTTTCTAAATTATCAAGCAGGGATGCCATGAGGGTGTGACCACAACAATTATACAACCAAAGACAAATACTTAATTTGTAAGATTAAAGTGACATAAGGAAATCAAAGTCGGGGTCTTCAGACTGGACTTCCAGTGGTATCTAGTAGAGCAAAAACCATTCTTGTCAAACGAATTGGCTATCAGGGTTCCTTCCCCCATTCCCCATATACAGATTGGGAGAAGCTCTGTATTATACAGGTGTGGGACCTGTTATCCAGAATGCTCGGGACCTGGGGTTTTCCGGATAACGGATGTTTCCGTAATTTGGGTCTTCATGCCTTAAGTCTACTACAAATTCATTTAAACATTAAATAAACCCAAATAGGCTGGTTTTGCTTCCAATAAGGATTAATTATATCTTAGTTGGGATGAAGTACAAGCTACAGTTTTATTATTACAGAGAAAAAGGAAATCATTTTAAAAAATTTGGATTATTTGGATAAAATGGAGTCTATGGGAGACAGCCATTCCGTAATTCAGAGCTTTCTGGATATCGGGTTTCCGGATAAGGGATCCTATACCTGTACTTTACTGGCTGTCTGACACAGTTAGCACCATTTTTTTTATTGTAGAAAGCTAGTTACAAGACTCTAAAGGTTGATTCTATCACAAAAACATTTAGGGGTAAATTTATCAAAGAGTGAAGTTTCGCCACTAGAGTGAAATTCCGCAGCTCTCAATTCATTTCTATGGGATTTTGAAAGGCGTATTTATCAATGGGTGAAAGTGAAAGTTCACCCTTTGATAAATCTGCCTATAAAAATCCCATAGAAATGAATGGAGAGTGGCGGAATTTCACTCTAGTGGCGGAACTTCACTATTAACTTCACTCTTTGATAAATATACCCCACAAACTTTATGGAGCCCTGGACTAGGGGACCATAAACTTTGGAGAGCTACATTCCATTCCAGGGCCTACAAAAGAAAAGAGTCCCCCTTTTAGGATCTTTAGGGTAGGGGTTTTCTATGGTTTTCCAAGGTCTATAGACCCTTGTCAAGCTGAAGGCTCCATAGAGCTCTTTGTATGTCATTGTGATAGTATTTAGCCCAATTTAAGTTTAATATATTAGATATTTAGCTTATTACATGGACAAAATTGGGACAAAGCGCCAACTTAGACTATAGCGTACACTCAACAGGACATCTTAATATTATAAGACAGAGGTTCTCCCACATCAGTATATGCAGTATGGGGGTAGGGAGTTGGATGGTCATTTTCCTTATGCTAAATAAATGGTCCCTAGTGCTTAAAAAGGTTTTCTCAACCATTAATTAAATCAGTAGAACTGCATACAATGAAAATAATATAATAGACATATTGAGACAAATAGACAGAAATCAACCAGTAAGAGGTTGATTTGAGGAAAGACTTTTAATTTCGGTGAGCTTTCCACTGACATTGCCACTAATCCTGTTCTAGTTTTGTGTATAAGGTAAACAATAACTCTACACCCACAGATACCAACATAATCAATTGAAATGAATAGAATTACTTGTCAAACATGAAAGATTGCCTGGTGGAGTCATTGTGCAAGGAAGTGATTAGCTTACATCTAAATCAGAAAGTGCAAATTCTAGTCTAATGGTAAATTCCCATCTATGATCACCTTGTAGTAGCAGCAACAAAGTCAGAAATGCATTCAAGGCATGAAGTGTTAGGGTTTGAGTAAGATGGAGAACTCATCAGTAGGGATGTAGCGAACGTCGGAAAAAAAGTTCGCGAACATATTCGCGAACTTGCGCAAAAATGCGAGCGGTTCGCGAACGGTTCGCGAACCCCATAGACTTCAATGGGAAGGCGAACTTTAACATCTAGAAAAGACATTTCTGGCCAGAAAAATGATTTTAAAGTTGTTTAAAGGGTGCAACGACCTGGACAGTGGCATGCCAGAGGGGGATCAAGGGCAAAAATGTATCTGAAAAATCTGCCTGTGTGTGCTTGGAAGAGATAGTGTAGGGGGAGAGCTGTTAGTGATTTCAGGGACAGATGATAGTAAGTTTGCTGGCTAGTAATCTGCTTGATACTGCTCTGTATTGGAGGGACAGAAGTCTGCAGGGATTTGAGGGACATTTTAGCTTAGGTAGCTTTGCTGGCTAGTAATCTACTGTTCTCTTTAAACAACTGCCATACGTTGACCTTGTAGGCATTGTTTGCCCAGTTTTTTTGGACGCAGCCACTGAAGCACAGTTGCCAGAAAAAATATGCCATATAAATGCTGAAAATAGTCATTTTTCGCCATACGTTGACCTTGTAGACATTGTTTGCCCAGTTTTTTTGGACGCAGCCACTGAAGCACAGTTGCCAGAAAAAATATGCCACATAAATGCTGAAAATAGTCATTTTTTGCCATATACGTTGAGTCAATGTATGGCAAAAAATGACTATTTTCAGCATTTATATGGCATATTTTTTCTGGCCTCTGTGCTTCAGTGGCTGTGGCCAAAAAAACTGGGCAAACAATGCCTACAAGGTCAACGTCGTTGACCTTGTAGGCATTGTTTGCCCAGTTTTTTTGGCCACAGCCACTGAAGCACAGAGGCCAGAAAAAATATGCCATATAAATGCTGAAAATATAAATTTTTTTGGTTGCAGCCACTGAAGCACAGAGGCCAGAAAAATTATGCCATATAAATGCAGAAAATATGCATTTTTTTGGTCGCAGCCACTGAAGCACAGTTGACAGAAAAATTATGCCATATAAATGCTGAAAATATAAATTTTTTTGGTTGCAGCCACTGAAGCACAGAGGCCAGAAAAATTATGTCATATAAATGCAGAAAATAGGCATTTTTTTGGTCGCAGCCACTGAAGCACAGAGGCCAGAAAAAATTAAACCAGTAGGGTTTGCACCCTAGTTTGTAACGGTGGCGGAGGGAGGAGGAGGACGCTAAAGGACAGCTGTGTGTGGAGTCATGAGGCTTGAAGAGAAGGACAGCTGCATAGAAGTCAGAACAAGTCTTCCGGCGTGCAGTAACCCTCCGAGATCCACCCCTCATTCATTTTAATAAAGGTCAGGTAATCTACACTTTTGTGACCTAGGCGAGTTCTCTTCTCAGTTACAATCCCTCCTGCTGCACTGAAGGTCCTTTCTGAGAGCACACTTGAGGCTGGGCAAGACAAGAGGTTCATGGCAAATTGTGACAGCTCTGGCCACAGATCAAGCCTGCGCACCCAGTAGTCCAGGGGTTCATCGCTCCTCAGAGTGTCGATATCTGCAGTTAATGCCAGGTAGTCCGCTACCTGCCGGTCGAGGCGTTCTTTGAGGGTGGATCCAGAAGGGTTGTGGCGCTGCCTTGGACAGAAAAACATTTGCATGTCTGACGTTACAGACTGGCCAAAGGGCTTTGTCCTTGCAGGTGTGCTCGTGGCAGGATTACTGGCACCTCTGCCCCTGGAATGTTGATGAGTTCCTGAAGTGACATCACCCTTAAAAGCATTGTACAACATGTTTTGCAGGCTGGTTTGTAAATGCCGCATCTTTTCGGACTTGTGGTATGTTGGTAACATTTCTGACACTTTATGCTTGTACCGAGGGTCTAGTAGCGTTGCGACCCAGTACAGGTCCTTCTCCTTAAGCCTCTTGATACGGGGGTCCTTCAACAGGCATGACAGCATGAAAGACCCCATTCTCACAAGGTTGGATGCAGAGCTATCCATCTCCGCTTCCTCATTATCAAGGACTGCATCATCCACGGTCTCCTCCCCCCAGCCACGTACAAGACCAGGGGTCCCCAAAAGGTCACCACTAGCCCCCTGGGAAGCCTGCTCCTGTTGGTCCTCCTCCTCCTCCTCCACAAAGCCACCTTCCTCCTCTGACTCCACTTCTGGCACCTCTCCCTGCGTTGCAGCATGTGCCTGGGTTCGTTCTGGTGATTCCGACCAGAAATCGTGCGCTTCCAGCTCCTCGTCACGCTGGTCTACAGCCTCATCTGTCACTCGTCGCACGGCACACTCCAGGAATAAAGCGAAGGGTATTAGGTCGCTGATGGTGCCTTCGGTGCGACTGACCATATTTGTCACCTCTTCAAAAGGTCGCATGAGCCTGCAGGCATCGCGCATAAGCACCCAGTAACGGGGGAAAAAATCCCCAGCTGTGCAGATCCAGTCCTACCACCCAGTTCAAAAAGGTACTCGTTGACGGCCCTTTGTTGTTGCAGCAGACGTTCCAACATAAGGAGCGTTGAATTCCAGCGAGTCTGGCTGTCAGAAATCAAACGCCTGACTGGCATGTTGTAGCGCTGCTGAATGTCAGCAAGGCGTGCCATGGCTGTGTAGGAACGTCTGAAATGGGCCGACACCTTTCTGGACTGGGTGAGAACGTCCTGGAATCCTGGGTACTTGGAGACAAAACGTTGGACTATTAAATTTAACACATGTGCCATGCAGGGCACATGTGTTAAATTGCCTAGTCTCAACGCTGCCAACAGATTGCTTCCATTGTCACACACCACTTTTCCGATCTGCAGTTGGTGTGGGGTCAGCCACCGATCGGCCTGTGACTGCAGAGATGACAGGAGTACAGATCCGGTATGGTTTTTGCTTTCCAGGCACGTCATCCCCAAGACAGCGTGACAACGGCGTACCTGGCACGTCGAATAGCCTAGGGGGAGCTGGGGGTGCACAGGTGTGGAGGAGGAGAAGGAGGACCCAGCAGCAGAGTAAGAAGAAGAAGAAGACGAGGTAGAGAGCGATGGAGGAGTAGAGGTGGTGGCAGAACCGCGTGCAATCCGTGGCGGTGACACCAACTCCACTGTTGTTGTTGAGCTACCCATTCCCTGCTTCCCAGCCATTACCAAGTTCACCCAGTGGGCAGTGTAGGTGACATACCTGCCCTGACCATGCTTGGAGGACCATGCGTCAGTAGTCATATGGACCTTTGGCCCAACACTAAGTGACAGAGATGCGGTAACTTGGCTCTGCACATGTTGGTACAGGTGTGGTATTCCCTTTTTAGAAAAAAAATTGCGGCTGGGTACCTTCCACTGCGGTGTCCCAATTGCTACAAATTTGCGGAAGGCCTCAGAGTCCACCAGCTGGTATGGTAAAAGCTGGCGGGCTAAGAGTGCAGACAAGCCAGCTGTCAGACGCCGGGCAAGGGGGTGACAGTCAGACATTGGCTTCTTACGCTCAAACATGGCCTTCACAGAAACTTGGCTGGTGGCAGATGACTGGGAATGGGAACAGGTGGTCAAGGTGGAAGGCGGAGTGGAGGGTGGTTCAGACGGGTCAAGGAGAGCAGAGGTAGAGCAGTAAGATGCTGGACCAGAAGGAGTGTGGCTTTTAGTTTGCCTGTTGCCTTTGAGGTGTTGCTCCCAAAGTGCTTTGTGCTTGCCGCTCATGTGCCTTCGCATAGAAGTTGTACCTATGTGGCTGTTGGGCTTACCAAGGCTCAGTTTCTGACTGCACTCATTGCAAATTACAATGCTTTTGTCAGAGGCACACACATTAAAAAAATCCCACACTGCTGACTTTTTGGAAGTGTGCGATCTGGCGGTAACAGTAGAAGTTGGCGGAGTTGGCGGTATTGGCGGCAATGGCGGGTGCGTTGGCCGGCTGAACACAGGTGCCGATACATGTTGTTGCCCTACTGATCCCTGCGGGCTGTCCTCCCTGCTTCTTCTAAGTCTTATTCTCCTACTGCCTCTCTGACTCTCCGTCTCTCCATCTGAACTACCCTCCTCTTGCTCTCTTCTACTAGGCACCCACAAAACATCAATCTCCTCATCATCATTCTCCTCAGATGCATCAATTTCTTCTGACACATCACAGAAGGAAGCAGCAGCGGGGACCTCCTCCTCATCACTCATTATGTCCATCTCTATCGTGTTCTCTGCCAGAATTAAATCTGGTGTAAGGTCCTCATCTCCTTCATCTTCTTCTGGCAATAATGGTTGCGCATTACTCAGTTCAAGAAACTCATGGGAAAATAACTCCTCTGACCCCAGTGAAGAAGGGGCACCGGTGGTGGAGGAAGTGTTACGTGGGGTGGCCATAGCAGTGGAGGATGAGGAGGATGTTGTGGTAAAGTTAGAAACGGTAGAGGATGGGGTGTGCTGTGTAAGCCAGTCAACTACCTCTTCAGCATTTTGGGAGTTCAGGGTCATTGGCTTTTTAAAACTGGGCAATTTGCTAGGGCCACAGGATTGCATAGCAGCACGGCCCCTAGCACGGCCTCTGCGTGGCGGCCTGCCTTTGCCTGGCATTATTTTTAAAAAAACAACAACAACAACAAAAACTCAGTTGGTTTTTCTGGAAACGATAATACACACAGCTAGATGGCGGGTTGAAGAAAACACTGTGCAAATAATGCCTACAAAGTCAACGTATACACTACTACAGCGGTGGATACGGATTACGTAAAATATATGAATGCTGCTTGAAAAAAGTGACTCCGGTGTTTTTTCTGGAGACGGTAATATTATGGATATTTAGACAGAATGGGAACAAGGTCACACAGCTCGATGGCGGGTTGAAGAAAACAGTGTGCAAATAATGCCTACAAGGCCAACGTATACACTACTACAGCGGTGGATACGGATTACGTAAAATATATGAATGCTGCTTGAAAAAAGTGACTCCGGTGTTTTTTCTGGAGACGGTAATATTATGGATATTTAGACAGAATGGGAACAAGGTCACACAGCTCGATGGCGGGTGGAAGAAAACAGTGTGCAAATAATGCCTACAAGGCCAACGTATACACTACTACAGCGGTGGATACGGATTACGTAAAATATATTATGGCTGCTTGAAAAAAGTGACTCCGGTGTTTTTTCTGGAGACGGTAATATTATGGATATTTAGACAGAATGTGAACAAGGTCACACAGCTCGATGGCGGGTTGAAGAAAACAGTGTGCAAATAATGCCTACAGGGCAAATAATGCCTAAAAGGTCAACTTATACACTACTACAGCGGTAGTAAAATAAAAAAAAGTAAAATAAAAAAAAATGAATATTAAAAAAAAAAAATTAAAGTTGGTGCTGCTGAACTACTAGGAGCAGCAGATTAGCACACCAGTCCCACTCCCCAACACTGCTAGACTAATAGCACTGGGCTCTTATAGTAGTAGTAGTAGTAGTAGTAGTAAAACAACAAAAAAATAAATAAAAGCAGTCCTTACAAGGACTACTGTTATTGCAGCAGTCAGCAGATGAGATCAGAAGCAGGACAGCTGCCCACTGCAGCTACATACAGAGCACTGCAGTAGAAGGTAGATTACTAGCCAGCAAAGCTACCTAAGCTTAAATGTCCCTCAAACCCCTGCAGACTTCTGTCCCTCCAATAACAGAGCAGTATCAAAACGATTACTAGCCAGCAAACTTTCAACTGTCCCTGAAATCACTAACAGGCAGCAGCTCTCTCCCTACACTATCTCTTCAGCACACACAGGCAGAGTGAAAAAACGCTGCAGGGCTTCGGTTTTTATAGGGAAGGGGAGTGGTCCAGGGGAGAGCTTCCTGATTGGCTGCCATGTACCTGCTGGTCTGGGGTGAGAGGGCAAAAAAAAGCGCCAACAATGGTGAACCCAAAATGGCGAACGTCGCGCGACGTTCGCGAACTTCCGGCGAACACCCGATGTTCGCGCGAACAAGTTCGCCGGCGAACAGTTCGCGACATCTCTACTCATCAGATGATACTTCTGAGAAGGCACCTGGTTCTGATATATGGTGACATCTTCCTATACTGTATGTCCTCACTTTGTCTATTCAACCTTGTGAAACTCAATATCCATATAGCATCTGTGCTGGTTCTGTCTAAGGAACATCTGTTGCATGTCCCAGCTGTTAAAGCTCTTCCTTGTCTGATGTTTTCCTCTTGACATTTGCAGCTCTGATAATATTACATCTCCAAAGACGAAGATACCAATGACATTCATCAGCTGTTCTTTTCCCACCAGCACACACAAAAATGGAGTTGACCTGGAAAAGTGATGTCTTTCAAGAATTGTTAAATCAAATGTCAATAAGCCCACGAGGGGACGTGGCAAAATAAGTACCAAAAATGTTAAAAATTTGGTACTGTATTTTCAGTTTCAATATGTAGCTAAAAGTTATTGGCATGTATATGATCATTAATAGCATGTCGTTAAGAACTGAAATGCCTTTACTTTCCTGCCGCCATATCTTTTTACTCCCATTTGGAAAGACATCCAAGCATTTTAATACCAACCCTAAATAAATCATTCAGAGTTCTTGGCATAGCTAAACCAGAATAATTAGTTTATCCCTGCTCTGCATGGCCCACCTGACACTTTAGAACATATGTATATGCATTGGTTTTGGTGTCAGCAGAAGGTGGCAAACTGAACTAGGCATGGGGTGGAGCAGCAAGCAGTTGGTTTACATCAGGAGCTCTCACATTCTTTGCCTGGTTCTGCTGTTTGCTGGAATGTGCTGCTTCAGAAAGAGAAATGGAATCCCAGTACAACAGGCAGTCTAAGATAGAACTCCTAGGGGCCGATTCATCAAGCTCGAGTGAAGGATTCCAAGTAAAAAAACTTCGAATTTCAAAGTATTTTTTGGGCTACTTCGACCATCGAATGGGCTACTTCGACCTACGACTACGACTTCGAATCGAAAGATTCGAAGTAAAAATCGTTCGACTATTCGACCATTCGATAGTCGAAGTACTGCCTCTTTAAAAAAAACTTCGACCCCCTACTTCGGCAGCTAAAAGCTACCGAAGTCAATGTTAGCCTATGGGGAAGGTCCCCATAGGCTTGCCTAAGTATTTTTGATCGAAGGATATTCCTTCGATCGTTGGATTTAAATCCTTCGAATCGTTCGATTCGAAGGATTTAATCGTTCGATTCGAAGGATTTAATCGTTCGATCGAAGGAATAATCCTTCGATCGTTCGATCGTAGCATTTGCGCTAAATCCTTCGACTTCGATATTCGAAGTCGAAGGATTTTAGTTCCTAGTCGAATATCGAGGGTTAATTAACCCTCGATATTCGACCCTTGATGAATCGGCCCCCTAGTATTGCACCACCATAAGACTTAAAATATTACCAGCCAGGTTAAATAAGGAAAAGTTTCTCAATAATACTAACCAAAATAACGAGGTTTTTCATTGATTAGTGTTATCCCTATCTCCATTTCTCCAAGTAAATGGCACAAACAAAGATTTCTGCTGTTGATTGTTGTTGAGATTAATCTCCCAAAATAGCTAAAGCCATGAATGCAATCTATAAAAGAAATGCTTTGACCACTTAATATAACCGGTAAAGCTTCAGAGAATCTACTAGCATTGATATTCAACTGCAATGGAGTTGGGGGAACTATTTGACCTTACATTAGGACCATTTTCTGATATTCCTTCTCATTGCCATGAGATAAATTCTTTTGTTGGATAAGTTTTTGAATTCATATAAGTTATTGCAAGTCTATAGTATTATACGGGCAGTTAATGTAGAGGGGGATCTGCTGAAGAGCACCTATATGGTATTCTGTTGTTGAGAGTGGATGCATTGCTTTTTCATATTTCTAGATTGAATTTATTGATTTAGTGCAATTTGATGTACTCTCTGCTTCTTTATATAAAACACCTTTCCACACCCTTCTAAAAGCAGTTCGTTATCACTGCTTGACCTCATTGCAGAAGCATGAATCACAAAAACATTCTACTCATACTGAAATCCACCCACTGCAATTCCAAGAACTACATAATAGTTCTCTCTAGTCATTATGAAGCTGCCTCTTATATCTCTGGTTTTATTATAACCTATGTGCTCTGCATGCAAACCCTACCAACTACTCCATTCAATGAACTCTCACCATTGATTTTATAAGAGGTTCATTTCAAAGAAATTAAATGGCAACATAGCATCCAGTATCATATTAGTAAGGCTCAATAATGACTGGTTATTGACCAACAATGGCCATGCAATTTAATGCAGTAGTGGGAGCCCTACGCTCCTTGCAATCAAGGGGCAATTGGAATAAAGGAGGGACAAATATGGAGGTGCAGCAGATATCAAAATATATATCCATTTGAACCGGAATACAAGGCTGATAGATTAGAAGTAGAGGATGATTACATTTGTGTTAAGGTAACACAAGAATATATTCAAACAGTCACCTTCATGGGCGTTCACAGAAAGTTTTCCGGGGGGGGGCAAGGAAGAAAACATTCTACTGTGCATGCGCAGCCGCACGAAGAAGGAGGAAGATGGAATCTGTGGTGTCCACTCAGCAGACCAGTTCAGAAAACATCAAAAGTATGTGTATCTTATGTGGAAGGAAACTGCTCTAAAAATAAAAAACAAAAGCTATAAAGACCACCTAAATATAACTCACTTATACCCCTGAGGAAGCTGCTAAGGCAGTGAATCACATTGGGCTGGCATACAGTAGGTGGGCTTTGGTATTGGAGTAGCTACCACATGTCCCAACGTTAATAGCTTTTTTGTCACTAAATGGACTTATGGCAAATGGGTGGCTAGGTGGTTATATCTGGTGCCAGTTTGCCTCACTTCAAGTGAAGAAGAAGCAAAGAAGAAGCTTCCAAACTGCCCTGGGTCACACAATTCAGCACCTGAAGAGCCCAGTTTTGAGCTCACTAGTTTTTTCTAATTTAATAATAAAGAGAATAAAATGTAGGTCAAACTCAACTTCCACATTGATTTGTGTGGTGTATAGTAGTCAACATCCTACACCTTCCTCAGGATATTTTGAGACATCGCTCTAGGTAATGTAGGTCCTATAGAACTTGTAGGACAATAAGCCAATTTGAGACTTTATTGGCTGGCTACAACCTCCTTATCTCCTTCCATGGCCTCACTTTTGTTTTTTTCTAGCTTGCGCCAAGAAGCAGCAGAAAACTACAATGTGTAGTCTGCATAGAAATTCCCATAATTCTACAGGAAAATGTAACTGTATAGTGGCCCTTTATACAATTTTACATCATCTGCAAAACATATTTCAGAAATATGCAATTTATGGACTTTTTTACTCAAAACTGCTTTTAGTAGGTTTTTTGCCTGCTTTGTTTATTTTTTATTAGGTAACAAATTTTGAATTTATTTTGTTCCAGACCACAAAAGAAATGTTCCTTTTAGCGCCCTGGGCATAGTTTCCACTTCTGGCTCAGGACAAAACTGCCCAAGATTGAGTTCTATTTATTTAGGCAACAGCTCTTTCCTTTGCTTGCTCGTTTTGTTAGAGTCAAGGGGGACACACGGAGAGGACAATTCGAGAAAGCAGTTTATAGCTTCCACATTGCTCTCTGATTAGATTGTTTTAAATAGAATTCTGACTAATGTTGTAGAGGGGTAAAGAGAACACCTTCACTTACCTTACTCCATACAGGTAAATCATTAGTCCAAACTAGTCTTTTCAGAAACACCATTCCAGGGCATTAATAATGCATTTTTTTTCTTGAGATCCTGGAACTGTAATGGAGTTTCCAAGTACAGGCCATCTTTTCACTCACCTCTGGTTTCTGGTAAATTTGTATCTCAAGCAGTAAGAAATCACCTTCATCAAGGATACAGTTATTCATTCCCACTACTAGAGAGACATGGAGCCTCCAAGCCTTAAGAGTAAAACCTTAATTAAAGCCTTAATTAACATTAAGATTAATTAAGACTCTTCTTGGGAGATATTATCTAATATTTTGTTTTATCACATACATTAGAATTTAGGGGTGAGTGATGCACCAGTTCATTTCAGTATTATCAGTTTTCCTGACCCAAAACAGGTTCAGTTTATTTTAGGAATTCTTCCACTGTCCAAACCAACACCTTTCTCAAAATTCTGCTGAGCCAATCATAGTCTTGCATGTTAAAACTGCCCACACATATTGTGTATGTAGACAACATAAGGGGAAATTATCTTTTTCCAATCATGCCCATTCCATAACCAGCTGACTTTCTATCTAATTGTTAACAAAAGGGAAATTAGAGTGCAAACACCTAAGTGAACAAAGTCACTAAGTTTTCAGAAGGCTTGGTAACCCACAGAAACCAGTTAAATGCTTGTTTTTAAACCAAATGACCAGACATATCTGCTTGCTGATTGGTTAATATAGATTACTTGGCCTGGTGCAAACTTTAAGACCTTTATTATACTCTCCCATTAAACTTGCTTTATGTATAACTTATTTAATGAAATTTCTTTAAATTGTACTGGGTCCATGCTTGGTATAATCTATCTATCTATCTATCTATCTATCTATCTATCTATCATCTATCTATCTATCTATCTATCTATCTATCTATCTATCTATCTATCTATCTATCTATCTATTATCTATCTATCTATCTATCTATCTATCTATCTATCTATCATCTATCTATCTATCTATCTATCTATCTATCTATCATCTATCTATCTATCTATCTATCTATCTATCAATCTATCATCTCTCTCTCTCTCTCTCTCTCTCTCTCTCTCTCTCTCTCTCTATCTATCTATCTATCATCTGTCCATCATCTGTCCATCTCTACATTATCATGATTAACATGATGCACAGCAGCAATCTGGAAGGCGCCAACACTGACCAAAGCTCCACCATCTTTGTAGGCAAACCAGCAGGAAGTCACAAAATGAAACACCAATAAGAGTAGGAGCTGATCAGATCCCAGATGATGGGCAATTATGCTCTTCATTGATATCATAACCCACCAGTATACTGGGAGAAATCCTGGTAGACCTCATTCAACAGACCAGCAGGTATGGTGGTGGTATTTACAGCAAGGGATAGAGGAGTGATCATTGGCATTGCTAGGAAGGGGTGTTGGCGGTTTACGGAGGCCCTGGAAGTCAGGTACTCCAGTGATCCTATGGGTCTCCAGGAAAAAGTGCATGTGCTTACTCATTGGCTTAGTATCACCTTATAGCACAGGGGTCTCCAACCTAATTTACCCATGAGCAACACTCAAATGCAAAAAGAGTTGGGGAGCAACACAAGCTTGAAACCGTTACTGGAGGTGCCAAAGAAGGGTTGTGATTGGCAGCCCCTATATGGACTGACAGTCTAAAGGAGACTCTGTTTGACAGTGAACCTGTTTTTTTGCAACCAGTACTTGCCTCCAAGCCAGGAATTCAAAAATAAGCACCTGCTTTGAGGCCACTGGCAGCAACATCCATGGGAAAAATGGAGAACATGACTGCTTAATTTTTTTACATACTCACACAGTTTGCTATGACAAATAGCAGGCATATTCATCTAGACTAGGGGTCCCCAACTTTTTTTACCCGTGAGCCACAATCAAACGTAAAAAGAGTTGACGAGCAACATAAGCATGAATGAAGTCCTTGGGGATGCCAAATAAAGGCTGTGGTTTGCTATTTGGTAGCCCCTATATAGACTGGCAGCCTACAGGAGGCTCTCCCTTATGCAACCAAAACTTACCCTCAAGCCTGAAATTCAAAAATAAGCACCTACTTTGAGGCCACTGGGAGCAACATCTATGTGGTTAGTGATCAACATGTTGCTCGAGAGCCACTGGTTGGGGATCACTGATCTAGATATTCTGCATCTGCATCAAGGATGATGGGTGCTGCCCCACATGTGCGTGGAAGCTGGTGCACATTAAAATCTCTTGGTCATGACTTTAGCATCAGTATACAAAGGGCGACGTACCAACTAAATAGCTCAGTTCAATGGTCTACTTTGCATAAATATATCTTCTCGCTGGCTATTAGCCCTGAGCAATTGGCACTACTCAGCGCAGAACAGTTTTATAGCCATTTTGGAACTTGCCCCGTTGGAAAGAAAATCTTCTTTAACCATGGGACTTTCCATAATGCAGATGCTGGTTTGATGTTTCCCAAATTTCAAGGAGTTTTTTTGGAAATAAAAGGAATGTATTTGGCAAACCAACAAGGAAATAAGCATTTAAGCAAACATGTCGGCAAGCCAAGGCATACTACAGTGTGGCTCACCTTTCATTTCAAACGTAAACTATGCAGAATCAGTTATTTGTGAAACGAACGTTTGTCAGACGCTGGAAATGAAAAATTGGACTGGCAGAACTCATAAGGTATTGCAGTGATCCAAAAACAACAGGGTGCTTGGGAACATAAGCCCCTCGCTGAACTCCCGTTAAACACGGTGCAATTTAAAATACGCAGAACACCAAGAGCAAATAAATACATCTACAATAAAAAAATGCCCTAAATTGCCACTCAGCACCCATAAAAAAGAAAAACACAGATGATAATTTTGTTTTAAAGGGGAAAGTAATTAAAAAAGAATTCAACAAAGTACAGATTAGGCAATATATAAGGGCTATAAAACATTACACCTTGTGTTTTTAAGGACTTCATGTCAGGCTATCGTACAATACTGGGCTGGTGCAAACCTATTGAACTGGGACTCTTCTCTTATAATTGATCTATTCTGATTTATCATTTCCACTTGGGGTTTGTCTAAAGAATTCACCTGGCAATTTCCCTGTCTGGATGATATCAAATAATAATTCCACCCAAGGATTTAACAAAACATTTGCCTAACAAAAAGTTACACATACACACAAGAACTTTATAACAAGAATTACAGTAAGTGAACAATTTAGGGCACAAACTATAAATTATAGGGATAAAGAGGCAACTGAGGGGTTCTGTGACCATATAAAGGCACAAGGCTGCAGGCTGAGTTATACAGGGAACTCTGAGTATCACTCATGTATTATAAGGGATAATGTACCCCCTACTGTAAATGATAAGGATATTAGAAGTCACTGAGGGGTTCTGTGACCATATAAAGACACAAGGCTGCAGGCTGAGTTATACAGGGAACTCTGAGTATCACTCATGTATTATAAGGGATAATGAACCCCCTACTGTAAATTATAAGGATATTAGAAGTCACTGAGGGGTTGTTCTGTGATCATATAAAGGCACAAAGCTGCAGGCTGAGTTATACAGGGAACTCTGAGTATCACTCATGTATTATAAGGGATAATGTACCCCCTACTGTAAATGATAAGGATATTAGAAGTCACTGAGGGGTTGTTCTGTGACCATATAAAGACACAAGGCTGCCTTCTGAGTATAACTCATGTATTATAAGGGATAATGTACCCCCTACTGTAAATGATAAGGATATTAGAAGTCACTGAGGGGTTGTTCTGTGACCATATAAAGGCACAAGGCTGCAGGCTGAGTTATACAGGGAACTCTGAGTATCACTCCTGTATTATAAGGATAATGTACCCCCTACTGTAAATGATAAGGATATTAGAAGTCACCGAGGAGTTCTGTGACCATATAAAGGTACAAGGCTGCAGGCTGAGTTATACAGGGAACTCTGAGTATCACTCATGTATTATAAGGGATAATGTACCCCCTACTGCAAATGATAAGGATATTAGAAGCCACTGAGGTGTTCTGTGACCATATTAAAGAAGAATTAAAGCCTAACTAAAGAAATAGCTAGAAATGTTGTACATGGTTCTTCTGTACCAGCCCAAGGCAACCACAGCTGTTTAGCAGTAAAGATCTGTGTCTCCAAAGATGCCCCAGTAGCTCCCCATTTTATTTTCTGCAGATTAACTGCACATGCTCTGTGCTGCTGTCACTTACTGAGCTTAGGGACCCACGCACAATATACAGTACACATAGAATAGAAATGACACAATATAAGGCTGATTAGTAATTAATACAGATACTTACTACATGGCAGCACAGAAACCAGTGCAATTAGCATCAGAATTTAATAATCAGCAAACCTGTAGCATCAGCTTATATTACAGCCAGGGAAGCTCATTTTCTGCTGGATAATTAGTGACGAGCCCTAAGCTTAGCTTCTCAACAGCCAATCAGAGCCCACTGAGCATGTGAGTGTCACAGACACTTTCCAAGATGGTGACCCCCTGTGACAAGTTTGAAGTCCTGGATCATTGCTGCTATTGACAAGCTCAAACTTTAGCCTCGTGCAACAAGTTTAGTATATAAAACATGGCATTTTTAGCCACATTCATTTTTAGAGTTTAGTTCTCCTTTAAGTCACAAGGCTGCAGTATGACTCATGTATGAGAATTCAGGGAGTCATCAAGTGAAATTATTAAAGGGATACTGTCATGGGGAAAAAAATTTTTTCAAAATGAATCAGTTAATAGTGCTGCTCCAGCAGAATTCTGCACTGAAATCCATTTCTCAAAAGAGCAAACAGATTTCTTTATATTCAATTTTGAAATCTGACATGGGGCTAGACATTTTGTCAATTTCCCAGCTGCCCCATGTCATGTGACTTGTGCTCTGATAAACTTCAATCACTCTTTACTGCTGTACTGCAAGTTGGAGTGATTATCACCCCCTCCCTTTTCCCCCCCAGCAGCCAAACAACAGAACAATGGGAAGGTAACCAGATAGCAGCTCCCTAACACACAATAACAGCTGCATGGTAGATCTAAGAACAGCACTCAATAGTAAAATCCAGGTCCCACTGAGACACATTCAGTTACACTGAGAAGGAAAAACAGCAGCCTGCCAGAAAGCATTTCTCTCCTAAAGTGCAGGCACAAGTCACATGACATGGGGCAGCTGGGAAATTGACAAAATGTCTAGCCCCATGTCAGATTTCAAAATTGAATATAAAAAAATCTGTTTGCTCTTTTGAGAAATGGATTTCAGTGCAGAATTCTGCTGGAGCAGCACTATTAATTGATTCATTTTGAAAAAAAAATTTTTTCCCATGACAGTATCCCTTTAAGTATATATTTTATCTTGTCTCTTGTATATTAAAATGTTATTTAATGATTTAGCTTTTTCTACATTATCTATCATTCATTATAACATTCGTCATGAAGCAATGGAAAAGGTAATTCACGTTATTTTGGGTTAATTGGACATCTTGTGTGAGTGACAGGGGCTGAAAGTTCCCTCCGTTCATCATTTCCTCGTTTGACTGTATCGAAAATTCACACCAGTTATTCAGGGACCTTGAAAACCACAGGAATACTAAAAAGCCATTCATTTTAATTTCATCCAAAAATTTGTTTACATTCAGCTGTCTAACAGCTGAGAAGTGCGTGTCTAGTAATGGATAAGAGAAACGCGGGCTGTGGCTCCCCGGGACCCCGGGGCATGATCTTGTGCAACTTGTACAGGAAATTGGATGCAGAAATGATCGCATGGAGGCTGTTAGTGAAGTGACAGTGCAATAAAGCAGAAATATCAACTGCCACCTATTATAAGCATTCCAACTGGATGGGGTCACCGTTTAATGGGCGGCTGCTGTCCCAAACCATGTTTTCTGCTGATGCGGAAATGAGATGTTGAGAGATATTTTTGTTGGTATCATCATTGAATTATTGATTTTTCTTTTGTCTGTGAAAAACCAAAAATAGTTTTCTCCCATTTCTGAATACAATTTCAGCTGGTCTCAGATTTGAATTCTGACTGATCCCCTACAGTGAGTCTGAAGGTGGCCATAGAAGTTTGGCAAGGTCAGAATAGAGTAGGTCTTTGCCCAATTTGGCAATCAATTTGTGGAGCCCAATCAGGGTGATCCATCCAGTCACTGGTGTATACTGTAGGCCTTGAGTGATGGTGAGCACCATTTTAATATGCCAGTTTATACCTTCACAAGTGCCCCATAAATTGTCTAGTAAGATGCCAATTTAGTTTGGATGGTCTAAATTATCAGCTTTTATTTGTCCCTGTATGATGAGCTTAAAACACTCATATATGGACCAATTATATACTGAGGTGATATGTGGGCTGGCCCTACAATCTGAGGGACCTGTGTTGGCAAAACACATCTTTAGTCTTTTCATCGCATCTTTTTGGCATGTTACTCTGATGATAAAGTTTACCTTAATAGTATATAAACTTAGCTCACCATATCAATACCTACACGAATGCTGGGTGCTCACTGTCTGAGGACTCTCTAACAACCCCCATATACATAACAAAAGATTGAATGAGCAGGGCACACCAGCCTACTAAAAAATGTTCACTTTTATTATATATACATTTTTTAATGTTGCATGTGCCCCTGAAAAAGACCCCATGTATGGGGTGAAACGCGTTGGGGTTTTTTGCCTGTATTATAGATATATGCAATGAAAGTGAAAATGTTTTCTAGACTTGTGTGCCCTGTTCACTCAATCTTATTTTATGTCCCTCTGGTGATATCAGACACGGGTGGACCAGGAATGCCTATACAAAGAATAAAGGCTCGTTGGGTCGGGTTGTGTCTGGGTTTAAGAGAGGGGTGCTAGTCAGGAGAGGGGAGTCAGGTGTGGGTCAGTGTCAGGGCCTAGCAGCCCTAGTAGGTTGGATCTGGGACCAAGGAAGAAGCTGTATACAGAAAAGTTCAGTTTGGGGTATCCAAAGGGTTAAGAAAGTTCGTAGTCATATCCAGGCAAAATCAGGGCAGGCAGCAAATAGCGAAGACAGAATCAAGGTAGGAGGTCAGGAACTGAAGGATCAAGGCAAAATAGAAATTTAGGAGCACCCAGGAACCCATGTCTCTTTATTTAGAATTTTTGTGCAGAAACGTGGTGCAATGACATCATGAGCTGCTGCGTGAGACTCAGAGTGACAACGTCGCTACATGACCATGGGCACCTCTGTCTTGGGACACAAAGTGGAGCGCTCCTGACAGTTGGTTTCTTGGTGACAATTTGAGCTACAGGCAAGTGATCAGAAGGAAATATAGATCTGTGGTTTCTATTCTCTGTCCTCTGTCAATGGATTACGCACTGGCTGACATGGTGCACTGGAGATTTTTGATAAAAATGTTTTAAAAACTTGCCTAATTGCCAAACCAACCTATACCCATACTACATAGATCAGGGATGTCCAACAGGCAAACACGCAACCCCCGCCCCTCGTGTAGGTCCCCACATGAAAGGCTGCCTGCTTTGGTTTCTTAGCCATGTGTAAGCTTTAAAGGGTATCAGCACTAAGATTAAATGGCCCCTGCATTGTTTAGACTGTGAGCTCCTGCATTGTTCATACTTGTATTTCCCCCCTGCATGGTCCACACCTGTAACACCTTAATTGTTCACACCCCAAAAGCCCTGTACTGTTCACACTCATACCCAGACTGAAACGGCTCCCTGTGTGTGCCATATTCTGCCTGTCCTATGCTCCCTTTATGTGTCATACTCTGCTTTCCCTATGCTCCCTGTGTGTGTCATATTCTGCCTGCCGTATACTCCCTGTGTGTGCCATACTCTGCCTGCCCTATGTTCCTTTTGTGTGCCATACTCTGCCTGCCCTATGCTCTTTGTGTGTGCCATACTCTGCCTGACCTATGCTCCCTGTGTGTGCCATACTCTGCTTGCCCTATGCTCCCTGTGTGTGCCATACTCTGCCTGCTCTATGCTCCCTGTGCCTGCCCTACTCTGTTCTCTGTGGGACGTGAACCTGATAGGGTTTGTACTGGGGTTTTTTTAGCATTCGTTGTTAGGGGCCCCTAAGGTGTTAAATCATGTGCTGGGGTGCAGTGTTATCCACAGGGGAGGATACGACATATGAATTTAACGGTATGACTTACAGTTTTCACATATGAATGATGAGTGATTTTCATGCAGTGAGCACCAACCATTGGTTTTTTGGTGTGTTACCACCATTAATGTGGACATGGTCTTAAAAGTTCTTGAGATAACATGGCTGTGGTTTATTATATAGATAATGGTGGGAATTATTGGGTCCCCAAAAATGTACATGGCCAGAAACATGGCATCTGATGGGTTTCCAAAGAAGTACCACTCCGGAGTCAGACTACAGCTTTCTGGAACTGTTTTGTAAACCTTGAACCAGAGAATGCTTTAAATGAATGAACATGAGTTGCCAGAAAGATAATCAGTTAGTTGCCATTTGAACATTGCAAACTTTCAACTGAGTGGGAGTCATATTGCTTTCCTCAGAGTATTGTCCAAAATATTCACCTTCTATTCGTGACTGCTAGACAGTGTTCCTCAAGTCTATGGCATGTCTGGAAGCTTTTGCACAGTCAAACAATGATGTATGGATTAAAAGGCAGGTATCTCCTACTTTGCAGTCTAGTCAAGGTTCATAAAGAAACTTTCCCCATAAAAGCAAAACAAACTCATGACCAATTGCATTAGAACAGTAAGAACATTGTACGCAGTGATAGTGCAAAGTCTCCATTGCCTCCAGTCTCTTCCACATTCCAAGTGTCTCTTGCTATTTGTTCTTCAAGATCAATCTCAATCCCTCACCTCATTAAAATCATTTTCCTGCTTCCTGTTCAATTACACATTTAACTTGATACTTTGTTGTTCCCTGAAAGTGGAACATTCATCTCGTAATTGAGCTCCACTTCTCTTAACATAAATGCAATGTAAAATTCCATTCTTTCATGGAACATATAGACAGCAGAAAGTAACACAAAGCAGAATATCCATCTGGCAAAACCCAATGATCATTATTCTTGGGAGAAGGGAATTGTATCAAAGGAATGGAAGGACCTGCATGAAAAATACATGACTGATCAAGATGTACATTTTATACTCAGCCTATATTCTTTATTTTATTGTGTTGCTCCCCAGCTATTTTTACAATTGAATGTGGCTCACAGTTAAACAAAGGTTGGGGATCTCTGTTCTAAGGCTTATTATCATTCACCGCTTACTCCAGACTAACCTCAAAACAAACTCTACTAGTACTTCACCAACCTGTAGAGATGGAACGCTATGTACCAAAGCAACATCTTGGACTACTCATTATATACAGTATGGTCACATGGCATGCTTGGGCAGGTCCCTTAAAGGAAAACTATACCCCAAAATATAATAGTTAAGCAACATATAGTTTATATCAAATTAAATGGCATATTAAAGAATCTTACAAAACTGGAATATATATTTAAGTCAATATTGCCCTTTTACATCTTTTCCCTTGAACCACCATTTCATGATGGTCTGCGTGCTGCGTCAGAGATCACCTGAGCAGAAATACTGCAGCTCTAACTGTAACAGGAAGAGATCACCTGACCAGAAATACTGCAGCTCTAACTGTAACAGGAAGAGATCACCTGACCAGAAATACTGCAGCTCTAACTGTAACAGGAAGAGATCACCTGACCAGAAATACTGTAGCTCTAACTGGAACAGGAAGAGATCACCTGACCAGAAATACTGTAGCTCTAACTGTAACAGGAAGAGATCACCTGACCAGAAATACTGCAGCTCTAACTGTAACAGGAAGAGGTGTGGAAGCAAAAGACACAACTCTGTCTGTTAATTGGCTCATGTGACCTAACATGTATGGTTTGTTTGTGTGCACTGTGAATCCTAGGATACCAGGGGACGGCCCTTATTTTCTTAAATGGCAATTTTCTATTTATGATTACCCAATGGCACATACTACTAAAAAAAGTACATTATTATTTAAATGGTTTATTTACATGAAGCAGGGTTTTACAAATTAGCTGTTTTATGCAACATTGTTCTGGTGGTATAGTTTTCCTTTCCTAGTCCACTTTAGGTATAGTGAGAATATTAGAGTGACACAGACATGGTAAACTGTGTGAACTTACTTGAACTAGGGGAGAGTGGTCAGTCATTGAGAATTCTTCTTTTTTCCATCTCAACCTGTAACTGTATGGCATCCCATTCCCTGGTTATTTAACTCTTCTGCATCAGCCTTACAGGCAAATGTTGATCAAAGTACTATAACAGTATATATGATGCTGACTTGGTGAGACCAAGAGTACAGTCAGTTCTGGTCTAATAATTAGTACACGAGGGACATTCTGAGCAGCCCGATTCTTAACTGTCCAAATATTACATTGTAGGCCCTGTATTGGCAGGTAAAGTCTGTACCAGTGTTCCAAATGAGCTCTAAAAAAGATATATAGGTTAATTATGAATACCGGTTAATTATGAATACCGCGTTTGGTCTTTCCACTGAAATTGTGGTTGGTTTTGCCAAGAGAAAAACCCTTTCTGCCTGCAGCTGGCAATGCGCAATGCATATCTAACATGAATATGAAATAAACTCACAGTGAACATGTGTCACCGGGTGATGGAAGGAGAAAGTAACACAAAGATAAACGCTAATGATACTGTATATAAATAGGGTTCAGCGCTATTGAATTGAAACCTGTCAGCTCCAATACAAAATGTAATAATTCAAGTCATCTGTTCATAAAACTGGTTACATTTTTACACATTCTGTTTCCCTGCAACGGGAACAGCTGTACCATATCCCCGAAACAATAAACATTTGGCCTATAAATTATTTTCTTTTTCCTTACCAAGATGAAAGCCATGTGTCTGGCTCTTTAACTGCGCCTGCACACCAATAAATCCGCAAGTGCCCAGATGTACATAGGGGATATTACCTACATCCTAGAATAGAAACGGATGCATAGGGTCATTTGTAAAGAACTCCGTGTTATAAAATACATTTCCCCACTTCTGGGTATTTTATCACATCACAGTGCAAAGAAAGGATATGTTCTGCTTGAAACATTGGTCCATGGTAACTATATATTTAATTAAGCTGATAAGGCCATTCAATATAGACAAGCATGTGAAGACCCTGACCAAATGAATGACTATGGGTCCCACAACAAAACATATCCATAAATAAATGCTTCATCTTTGGAGTCCGCCTGAAGAAGTCTCCAATAGGAAGCGGAAACATTGATTTCTAATTAAATTTCAATTTATTGCATGAGTCCTGTGGTGTGTTGGATGTTTCGTACAGGTGTGGAATCCATTATCCAGATATCTTGGAATTACGGGAAGGCCATCTCCCATAGTGTACATTGGAAATGTTTTTCCCTTTAATAATAAAACAGTACCTTAGATCTGATCCCAACTAAGCAATCCCATTGGGTTTATTTGATGGTTAGATACATGTTTAAAATAATATGTAATAAAAGGCAATACATTTGCCCAGGAACAGTAACCCCTAGCAACCATTAAGATATTTGCTGTTAAACAGGTAAATGATACCTGCTGATTGGTTGCTATGGGTAACTACCCCTTACAGATGTGGAGACTCCTTAGAAACTCGTTATCATGAACCCCCCTAGATCCAGAGAATTCAGGATAACAGGTCCCATACCTGGATTATAAATATATATCCAACAATTTCATCCTCAAACACAAAAAAAGTGCTGGTCTCTATATTTACAGATATAGATATATGTTTTAGAGCGCATATACAGTAAGTAAAAGTAGCACCAGTCCATAATATACAGCTAAGCCAAGGTTAATAGTTAACTCCAAATAAAGTTCATGCTGAAAAGCCCCGACGTGGTATAGCCAAGACAATACATGCAGTTCATTCCTTAAATTAGACCACAGGGTCAAGCACCAGAGAAAAGTAACTTTGCAGGCCCAAAATAATAAAAGATATGCAGTTCAGGTATCAGGTGCCACCTCTTATCATTGGCTACTGAGGTTATCATCACATTAATGCCCCTTGTTGGAAACCTCACTAACACTTTTAAATGGGGCGCAAAGCTGCTCATGTCCTCCTAGAGCACTAAAAAAGATCTGCCCTTACCACTGATACATCTCTAACTTCAAATCACATCATTACCTTTGTTAACTTAACTATTCGCACACAATTTCTTCCACCAGCATTACTAGACATGGTTTTGTCCTGAACCTGCCACTTTTGAGGTGGTTACTGCCTATTTGGCAGTATTCTAACCCAATAACTCCATTAAGGCTACTACCCTTAAGGAGAAGACTTCCTCAGTATAGGCAGAACTCTCAGAATAAATGTTATAAAGATCAACATAACTAAAAGAAATGTCGATAAAGGGCGAATATTCGCCAGCGAACGCTCTGCCACACTTCGCACCACTTCTCCATGCGCCAAATTCGCTACCACTATGCTAATTCAATAAAATGCGAAGTTGCGTCTCTGTAGCCGAACTCTGACGAAGTTTCACTAGCATTAATTTATCAGTGGGAGCAGTGGCATAACTAGAAATTACTGAGCCCCAGAGCAAATTATTTTTCAGGCCCCCTGGTTGACCAGTTTTACCAATATTTATTAAAATTGTATATGAATTAGGGCATTATGGGGCCCCTATACCTCCTGGGCCCCGCAGCCACAGGGTCTGCTTCCTCGTAGTTACTCCCCTGAGTGTGATGATTTCATAGAGAACTTTCGCTAGCGTTCATTTCTGCCTGGTGAAATTCTTCATTAGTACTCTTATGCTTGGGTCAATTTGAATATTTATAGGTCTTATATATGTTGGTGCAAATGCTTGAAGTGGCCACTTATTAATACAAATGTCCAAGGAAGCAAAATAAAGACAAAAGAGATCATCTAATGTCCTAAAACAAATGTGACATGCCCCTCAAATGGTTGGGACAAAAATGTTGACACATAAACCTTTAATAGTTAGGACTTTTGAAGGCAATCCAGCTTTAAAATATGAAAAAAAAATTTTATGACTTTCCGGCATACAGGATATGATGTCACTGACATAAGATTGAGGAGGATGTGGCTTCATCTTATCAGTTCGCCAGCGGAGGAAAGAGGTAACGTTCTGTAAAATTCACACTTTAGTTCAGTAAAATTCTTATTAAGGAAATATAATGAAAAAGGAATATGATGCCTAACAGCTGATACTTAGAAATTTCATTACAATCTTCACACCTGACTTTAATGGGTGAGACTATAGAAATATTCATGGCCATTTTATTCTGAAGCTGATTTTGCTGAGGAATTTTCCAAGTGGGACAGATATAATATTACACATGTTAGAGAAATAAAAATTAAAATATTATAGGGGGGGAACTGAAATCTTGTATTGTTATTAGTTATTAAATGCTATAAAATCTGTGAATGAGGCCAAAAAAACAAAAAAATGAAGGTAAATAGCAGATGCAGACATTTCTGAGAAGGAGCCCATAGTGTGCAACAAAAATATATATAGAGTTTTAAAGCGTAGATATGTGTCTAAAACCTGACTGCACTCCCACCATATGAGTCCTGTTGACCACAATTAGTGATGGAGAATAAATTCGCGAAACGCCCGCGAAAATTTGCTGGTATCGAAAACAACAGCTGCTGGCATCAAAAACGGCCACAGCGTCAAAAAAATGGACGTCGGCATCAAAAAAGAGATGCCGGTGCCATTTTGTGAATTTTTTGCCATTTCGCGAATTTTGCTGGAAATTCGCGAATTTTTCTGCGAATCGAAAAAGGCGCAAATTCGCCCATCACTAACCACAATTCCTAAGAGGAGGTGTACCAAGCTGCTGCTATAACAAGAACTAATTACCACTGGTGAAGAACTTATTGCAAAGTTTATTTTAATGATACATTGATGGACCATTGTACTGAGTCTCTAAAAATGCCCGACCATATATCATTGCCAACACATAAATGCAAAGCCCTCTTCCATAGCTGAGTAAATCTCAGTTTCCTCACAGAAGTTAAGTGGGTTAGCTGGTCTAACAATATTTTTTTAATTTTTACTTTGTATTTTAAGACATGATTGTGTAATAATTTCTCACTTGCTGTGTTTTCCCAAGATTCCATAAAGGAATTATTTTTTCGGCATTTGGCTTTTTGTCTTGAATAAGATGGCAGTCATTAGATATCTTATAAAAGAGAATAAAACTCTACATTTGCAGATTCCACTGTGAATCCCTCTGACATAGATGGATTCTGTTCCAGCTAGCCTTGGACAATAGTAACCTGGCCTTAAGCACAGAGCCACCTGTTTGGCTGTAAGAGCAGTTTTTTGCTTTTCTTTTCTTTTTTTTTTTTTTTTTACAACATTTTTATTGCATAATAAATAAAGACTGTCAAATACACATCAGCATAATTGCAAATTACAATGTTCTTTTATCACAATATATCACTTTCTTTTTTCTTTTTCCCCTCTCTTTTTTTTACCTTTCACTCCCTCTTACCCCTACATTAATTAGAAACTAAACCCAAAAAAAAAAAAGATATTTGTATTCAGTTATGAAATCTGACATGGGGCTAGACATTTTGTCAATTTCCCAGCTGCCCCTGGTCATGTGACTTGTGCCTGCACTTCAGGAGAGAAATGCTTTCTGGCAGGCTGCTGTTTTTCCTTCTCAATGTAACTGAATGTGTCTCAGTGAGACATGGGTTCTTATTATTGACTGTTGTTCTTAGATCTACCAGGCAGCTGTTATCTTGTGTTAGGGAGCTGCTATCTGGTTACCTTCCTGTTGTTCTTTTGTTTGGCTGCTGGGGGGGGAAAGGGAGGGGGGTTATATCACTCCAACTTGCAGTACAACAGTAAGGAGTGATTGAAGTTTATCAGAGCACAAGTCACATGACTTAGGGCAGCTGGGAAATTGACAAAATGTCTAACCCTGTGTCAGATTTTTAAAAAAATCTTTTGAGAAATGGATTTCAGTGCAGAATTCTGCTGGAGCAGCACTATTAACTGATGCGTTTTGAATTTTTTTTTTTCCCCCATGACAGTATCCCTTTAACATTACACCTAGGTACTTAACAGCCTCAGGTTGGCATCTAAAGTTAAAAGATTGTGATAGCCGATCTGCTATTTCCATAGGATGTTCAAGTTCAATGCCTCACATTTAGCAAGATTTACCTTGTATCCCGAGAATACATCTAGTGCCTTATATAAGTTAGGTAATGAGATTTGTGGTTGGCCTAATGTTAACAAAATATCATCTGCAAATAAACTTAATTTATAGCCCTCCCCTTCAATTTCCATTCCACTTTTTGCCTGATCTTTTGGGCCAGTGGCTCTATACAAAGGGCAAACAAGAAAAAAAGGGCAAACAAGAAAAAAAAACCTCTTGTTTGCAGTTTTTTGCTTTTCTGTGCTGTGGAGGGCTATCTCTATGCTTTCCCACAGGTAACTCCCTTATTATAAGTTTATAAATGCCCTGATTAGGACTTTTTGTGAGTTCAAAATCCATGGAGCTCGAGTCGAATAAACTCTCTCATGTGGTCTCCGGTTCCTGAAACTCCATGTCACCTCTCAGAAAAACCCATTTTTTATATTTTATAATAAAGGACTAAGACTAGAGGAGGAGCATGGAATTACTGTGGGTGCGGTAGGCTGGAAACACCCAAAGATGGAATTGTAAATGGCCAGTGACCATTGGCCACAGCACTAGCAGTTAAATCCCCTAAACCTGCTCATAGCCTGTACAAAAAGCTACAGGTAACAAAAACAGCATTATTATTACCTAGTGCAAAACTCAGTTCTGTAGGAAACATTATTGTATAATGGCCCTTTAAAGATCACTGGCCAAACGGCTACAGCCATTACGATATTTAAATAAAGGCTGAATGCACAACTAAAGAGCTCTCAGCATTCACTGAATTGTTAAGGACCTGATGGTTGGCATATCAAAAACATAAACAGGCTTTGAATGGTCTCAACGTGGTGAATGTCAAATGCCATTGGAAAGACAGCTGAAGCATCCAAGTCAATAACTTTGATCTGTATGACTGTAGGAGACCAGGCTTTTGAAAAAGAGATGCGACATTTAGAAGATGCTTTTAACCAGAGCAGTTAGTAACCAAGGCAAATAGGAAAATATATCTAAATCTAAAAATACACCGTAGATAGCGGCACCTTCCTACTTGGATAATGACTTGAATTTGTTTGCGGTCTGATTCAATTCCAGTTGGATTGTTTTTTCTTAAACGGAAGTCTTTGAAAAACCGGCGTTGGACTTGAAGAACAGGTTTGACGGTCACATTGGCGTGAATTTTATGGGATAACAATGAAAGTCTTTGGCATATATGTAAATTCCATTACTTGGTTTAAGTCCTAATCATTAAATAGCTATATTCATTTTTTGCATTTAATATTTCATTTGGCATATTCGCCTTGCAAATTAAATCATTTCCTTTTTTAATTCCTGCACATTTGCAATTGACCCAAATCTCTAAAACAAGGCAGACTGTGACTCTCCTGATGTCATGGAACTCGGAAGACTTTTCAAAGGGGTTTTAAGAGGCACACGGGTCTTAGGAACTAATGTTATTATACCTGCTCTGAATCAACTTTATAACATTCTCAATTTTTTTAGGGAGATTTTTGCAGCAGACAGCTTTGCAGTTATTTGTGCCGACAATTCAAACACCCATGAGAGGTTCTTTTCCGCTCCAGGAGCCGTTAAAAACATTTTGTGGTTAGTTGAGTCACTACAGCCCATTATTGCTGCTTCCCCCCACGCCAGAGAGAAATATTTTCGTGCAAAATATAAGAATTTGTGTGGAAGAGGTGAATGCCGACATGGAACGGGGCAAATGGGGTTCGGGGACAAGGATTTTGAGCATTGCCGGGGGTTTAAGTAAGATTCATAAAGAGAGTCATAAATGTAATTCTGCAGTAGCAGCCGGGAATCATTTTAATCTGAGCTGTAAAACTTGGAATTGTCAGGTTAGGCAAATATTTGTTGAAATTTATGTATAATATATTTCTTACAGGGGAACAAGAGTCGCCATTGTTAATATTTACCTTATTATGCAGTCTGTACATAGAAAGAGTGTAATGGGTATATACTGAAAATAGTGAAAAGAAATTGTAATATGGCACAAATTTAACCTATATTTCATATATTATCTATCATATATTATCCATGTATCTATCTATTACTCTCTATCTATATATCTCTCTATCTGTCATCTATCTCTCTCTGTCATCTCTCTCTGTCTATTATCTATATATCTACTGTATCTCTCAGCTATCTATTTATCATCTATTACTCTCTCGGTCATCTCGCTCTATTATCTATCTATCTATCTATCTATCTATCTATCTATCTATCTATCTATCTAATTATCTATCTAATTATCTGTCTATCTATCTATCTATCTATCTATCTATCTATCTATCTATCTATCTATCTATCTATCTATCTATCTATCTATCTATCTATCATCTATCTATCTATCTATCTATCTATCTATCTATCTATCTATCTATCTATCTATCTATCTATCATCTATGCATCATCTATCTCTTGCTATCATCTCTCTATATCTATTATCTCTCTCTCTCTGTCATGTACCTTTTGCTGTGGTTCCCCTGAGGAAGCCACTTTCTACCAAAATGCACATTGGGCATATTTTGTTTGGGATGATGGGACTATAACTATAAGGTTTTGGTGATATCTGATGGGGTCTATATTTTACACAGGTATGGGACTTATTATCCAGAATACTCGGGACCTGGGGCTTTCTGGATAACAGATCTTTCTGTAATTTGGATCTTCATACCTTAAGTCTACTAGAAAATCATGTAAACATTCAATAAACCGAAGAGGCTGGTTTTGCTTCCAATAAGGATTCATTATATCTTAGTTGGGATCAAGTACAAGCAACTGTTTTATTATTACACAGAAAAAGGAAATAATTAAAAAATTGATTATTTGGTTAAAATGGAGTCTACAGGAGATGGCCTTTCTGTAATTCAGAGCTTTCTGGATAAAGGGTTTCCGGATAACAGATCCCATATCTGTACAAAAAAATAATGTTGACATATTGAATTATTAAAGGGGAACGCCGGCTTCCAAACCAAAATTTGATAAAGAGGCCACATAACACAGAAACCCCTAATATACCCATCTATATATCTCTCTGTCATCTCTTTCTATCATCTCTCTCTCTCTCTCTCTCTCTCTCTCTCTCTCTCTATCATCTATCTATTATCTATCTATCTATCTATCTATCTATCTATTATCTATCTATCTATCTATCTATCTATCTATCTATCTATCTATTATCTATCTATCTATCTATCTATCTATCTATCTATATATTATCTATCTATCTATCTATCTATCTATCTATCTATATATTATCTATCTATCTATCTATCTATCTATCTATATATTATCTATCTATCTATCTATCTATCTATCTGTCTGTCTGTCTGTCTGTCTGTCTGTCTGTCTGTCTGTCTGTCTGTCTATCTATCTATCTATCTATCTATCATCTATCTATCTATCTATCTATCTATCTATCTATCTATTATCTATCTATCTATCTATCTATCTATCTATCTATCTATCTATCTATCTATCTATCTATCTATCATCTATCCTTTCTCTCTACCATCTGTCTATATCTTTTATCTATCTATTATTTCTTTATATCTGTTATCTATCTGTTGCTCTCTCAATCATCTCTCTATATCAATTATCTATCTGTCTATCATATATCTATATTCTACCTATCATTTTATCATCTATCATCTATCTATCTATCAGCGCTGCGAAATATGCTGGTGCGATATAAATAAATGTTAATAATAATAATGATATCTATCTACCGCTATAATCTATCTCTCTATTTACACTAATATTATAGATATATATGTGTGCGCTCAGATATTTGTTGTTTTTATTTCTATAGCCTCTGTATTATTAGTATTATTATTATTATAATTATTATAACATCACATATCTATATCCATATTTTGGATTCTGCTTCAATATTCTCATAAAGTATCTCTATGAAATTAAATGAATAATATTTAGAGCCTGTCAGAAAACCACCTTCAGTAGGAATACAAATAAATGCAATTTTTATAAAAAAATATATATATACGACTGCAATGAATTTCTCAATATTGGGCCCTTGATACTCAATTCAAGCCTTATAATTGTCATTTTATTTTCATGCCTTTAATTTTGTGTAAGGTGCAACATTCGCTGTGCTGATATGAGCAAGTAACAAAGTTCTCCTGAAATATTTTTTTAAATAGAAGTAATAAAATGTCCTCACATGAAGGAAGCAAAGGGCAAACTCCGTGATTAATTAATGCTAACATTCCTAAAAAAAATGCCAGTTATCCCTCCTGCATTCTCAGAGCTCCAGCGTGACGCGTGCCGTAAAGAATTCTGGATTGATACCGGGGGAATTATTTTGGACAGCCTATAAAAACACAAACAGATGATGAGCTTAAGTGTAGCTTCCTTGCCAATTGTATTTAGATCAGAGCACCCAAACCATTACTTCTAATTGAAATTAAGAGCTGCATTAACTTCATCATTTGATAATACTGATATATGAAATACTGACTGTCACTTGGAGTTTTCTCTTTTCCGAATATAGTCAATACTTTGGAAAAAAAAAACATTTCAATCCACTTAAAAAAGCAATTTATTGTAGAGAGAACATCATTATCTTTTGTCACCAGTTTCAGCAATGGGAGGGCAAAGCAGATTGAAATCAAATAAATTTTCTAGTAAACTTAAGGTATGAAGATCCAAATTATTATTATAAACCTAATAGGCTGGTTTTGCTTCCAATACGGATTAATTATATCTTAGTTGGGATCAAGTACAAGTATGGGACCTATTATCCAGAATGCCTGGGACCTGGGGCTCCAGATAACACATACTGTATTTTCGTAATTTGGATCATTATACTAGAAAATCATTTAAACATTAAATAAACACAATAGGCTGGTTTTGCCTTCAATTAGGATTAATTATATATTAGTCGGGATCACTACTGTTTTATTATTACACAGAAAAAGGAAATAATTAAAAAAATTTGATTATTTGGTTAAAATGGAGTCTACAGGAGATGGCCTTTCTGTAATTCAGGGCTTTCTGGATAAAGGGTTTCTGGATAACGGATCCCATATCTGTACAAATAATTATGTTGACATATTAGATTATTAAAGGGGAACGCCAGCTTCCAAACCAACATTTGATAAAGAGGCCACATAACACAGAAACGCCTAATATACCCATCGCAGTTACCTGTTTCTTCAAAAAGTGTGAATAAATGCCATTTTCTATGCTGAAATTCAGTTATTTAACATTTCTTCTCTTTCTGCATCATTTGAAATCCTGGCAGGGAAGGAGGGACTAAACACTGATGGTACAAATTGTAACAACTTCTCCACAGCTTACAGACAGCTTGCAGGAACTACATAACCCACAATGCATTGCACTGTTATGTTCCTCATTGAAAGGGAATTGTGGGGTTTGGAGGATGCAGATGGCTGTTGATACAAAGTAACAGTAGTCAGACAGCTCAGCAAAGTACTCAGACAGATCAGCAGAAGAGCAGGGGGCTAAGCTTAGGGAACTGTCAGAAACCATTAAAAATCATGAAAAGTCTGCATAATTTTTAATTGATGAATATTGCAAAGTTACTTGGAATTATAATTACTTTTCAAAAAGCTAAGGTTATGTTTTTGTGGAGTTCCCCTTTAAGATAAGTAACCATGCTAGTGTATTTAACATTTGCACTGTAGGTACGTAGATATACAGTACTGTGCCCGGCTTCTTATTTAGTGATAGGGACATGTTTAATGGTTATATTCAATATATTTAAACCTGGTGGGCTGATTTATTGTAAAGTATATTTGATATGGGATCCGTTATCTGGAAACCTGTTATCCAGAAAGCTCCAGAGTTATGGGATAATCGTTTCCCATAGACTCCATTTTCATCAAATAATTACATTAATAATTACATAATAATACAGTTTCCTTTTCCTCTATAATAATAATAATAAAACAGTATCTTGTACTTGATCCCAACTAAGATATCCTTATTCCCTATCGGAGGAAAAACAATCCTTTTGGGTTAAATTAATAAATTTTTCAGCAGATTTTGTAATCCAAATTTACAGAAAGATCCCTTATCTGGAAAACCCCAGTTCCAGAGCATTCTGGATAACAAGTCACATACCTGTACTTGTTTAAGAAGCTAAGCCCATGATTTAACCCTTTGTGCTACTTTTTAACTTGACCGTGCGTGTAGATGTTTTTAAGCACCTTGCATTTCCATGGAATATTTGCACATTTTTAAACTGAGCCTAGTTTTGGTGTTAGCTGCATATTAGTGGATTCTGTTTTAATTTTTTTGTGCTCCATAAGGATTAGCCATAGATGTGCACTGTAAAAAGGAGTGACCTTATGGGGCAGATTTATCAAGGGTCGAAGTGAATTTGAGGGAATTTTTGAAGTAAAATAATTTGAAATTCAAAGTAATTTAATTCGACTTCGAAGGAAAAATAGTTAGAATATTCGACCATTCGATAATCGAAGTACTGTCTCTTTAAAAAAACTTTGACTTCAATACTTTGCCAAATTAAACCTGCCGAAGTGCTACAGTATGTTAGCCTATGGGGACCTTCTAGACCATTTTTCTTAGTCTTTACACATCGAAGTAAAATAGTTTGATCGTGCGCTAAAATCATTCGAATCGTTGGAATCAAAGGATTTAATCGTTCGATCGAATGATTTTACTTTGATCGTTCGATGGGCAAATTCTTTGAAAACCCTTCGACTTCCATATTCGAAGTCGAAGGATATGAATTAGATGGTCGAATTTCGAAGTATTTTAAAATAAATAAATCTGATAAATCTGCCCCTATGTTTTGGGTCTTTTCAACTTGATCGACTGTATTAGGAGCCAACCTGCCCTTGTTTGGGCCATAGAATATTATGGTACTTGTCTGCTCAAATCTGTTAGAAACCTTTTGTTAAAGCTGGAAAAAGCTTTGACAAATGAGGTGATAACACACACACTGTCGTTGTATTATGTG
The DNA here is from genome assembly GCF_017654675.1 of Xenopus laevis. NCBI lineage: Eukaryota > Metazoa > Chordata > Amphibia > Anura > Pipidae > Xenopus > Xenopus laevis. Next base: position 10,336,471 of record NC_054372.1, read on the forward strand.
CCAGCAATATAAAGTTAAAACTATTCTCATCTTTTCGTGAATATGAATAGAATAACTAATGTATATGCAAGGATTATGCAACATTTAGTACAGGTACATTTTTTTTCCTGTGATTAATTTACCAGTGTCATTTGCCAGTAAATTGTTATAGGATTGTGTCATTGTAATACACGACAATCAGGATTGTGTTATGTGTTATATGTATAAATATCTGTTTTTCCGCACCTTCTAACAGACCATCACTGGAAGTATCAACTGATAATGGATGTGCAGACAACTCCATTAATAAATGTAACCAGAGAGAGAACTAACAGAAGAGTTATAATGCGTCGCACCATCTATATATTGTGATTGTAATGTGATTAGAGAAAGTTAAATCGATGAGTTTCATACGTGCAAAATCAGTTTGTGATCATCAAAAAATTCACTGTATGTCAATTGCAAAAATGAATTTCAATTCATCAGGTGTGTGTCTCATTATTGTAAATAAATTATAAATACTTATAAATTCATTGGTTAAATATAAATATATTTAAGCACTTTAAGCCCTTTATATTTAATTAACCAATGAATTAAAAGTATTTATAATTTAATTATAATAATGAGACACACACATGATGAATTTCATTTTTGCAATTGACGTAGAATGAATTTTTTGATGATCACAAACTGATTATATACGTATGAATCTCATCGATTTAACTTTCTGCAGTCACACTACGATCACCATATATATGGATGGTGCGACGCATTATAACTCTTCTTCTAGTTCTCTATAACTTCTAGTTATATGTATACTGTGTATATATCTGTTATCCGGAAATTCATTATCCAGAAATCTCCAAATTACAGAAAGGTTGTCTCCCATAGACTCCATTTTATCCAAATAATCCAAATTTGTAAACATAATTTCCTTTTTCTGTGTAATAATAAAACAGTAGCTTGTACTTGATCCCAACTAAGATCTAATTAATCCTTATTGGAAGCAAAACCAGCCTATTGGGTTTATTTAATGTTTACATGATTTTTACTTAAGGTACTGTATGAAGATCCAAATTACAGAAAGAATCCATTATCCAGAAAACCCCAGGTCCTGAGAATTCTGGATAAGCGGTCCCATACTTGTATTTTGAAAACAACACCTAATCACAATTTTGTAGTCATCTGTCCCACACATAAAGTATCGAAAGGAGGACAAATACAACCGCAAATCCATTGTTTCTGTTTAGAAAAACAACGCAAATCCCTAACTGCATTTTTTTACATAAAGAACATCTTCATATTATTTTTAATATCAACATTATAATGCTAGAAATTATTATCATGGACTTTTAACTACGGAATCATACACATCTTTTTATCATACCTCTTTGTATTCCTTTGCAAACCTAATACCCATTAAAAAAACATGATTATAGAATTCTCATTTAAAATATTTAAAGACACTGGAGCAATGTGCATTCCTTGAGAAGAAAATGTCAAAGGTGTGAAATTTATTAGTAGACCAAAAAGAAAAAAACAATTCATTTTAATATTTATTTCACTAAGGGTTTTATTTATCAAAATCTGAATTTCCCTTATTTCTAAAAAGTACTCGAAAAAAGCAGATCGGGAAAAACCATGACTTTTTCAGATTATCGCATGAAAATCTTGACTTTTTGCGGATTGATGCTCAAAAAATCGGTTTTGTTTTCGGATTTAGTGCCCGAAAAGTCAGAATTTTTTGTGAAATCAGCAAAAATGTTCGGATTATCGTATGAAACTCATTGCAGACAATAATATCTTCAAATTGCAAATAGGACCTCTGCCATTGACTTCTACAGGACCTTGACAGGTTGAAGATGGGAGTATTTTCAGATTCTGCCTCTGGGTATAATAAATCTCAAAAAATTCATTTTTTTCGAACAAAAAATTCTTATTTAAAAAAAACTAAAAATTTTCTGCCTTTAATAAATAACCCCCTAAATGTTGCCTTTGATAGTTCAATTGAAAGGACAGCATAGTATAAAGCTTGGATCAAATGAATTCGTTAAAATTATTGCACCAAGCACAAGTTTCCAGTTAGAATTTTCTCTAGAGTCCAATTATCCTAAATTATTGTATATTTTTATATATATTTAACTCAAGAAGTGATGTCATTTCTGCTCATATTCTGTGACAACAAACTTTTATAGCATTTGTTTCATAATTCATGTAGCAGACGCCGGGGCTTTTTATTAGCTAGAATTTAAGTTAATAGACAATTTAAAAAATAGGAAAAATTATGGTAATTTGTAAATGTATCCAAATACAGTCACATATGGTTATTTATTAGCCTGGAAATGCGACTACATCAGCACTGATATTCACCAGTAGTGATGTGCACATTTTTTCTCCCGGCATGGATTTTCTATAAAATTCTGTACTTGGCCATCTGCAATTTTTTTGGGGAAATTGCAGCAAAAATCCCCCGCACCAAAAAAAAAGTTGTCAAGACAAAATTGTTGCAGAGACAAAAAAGTCACCAGAAGAAAAAATGCTCATTGACTTTAATGCATTTGGACAAAAAAGTCTCTGAGACAAAAAAATTGCAGAGATAAAAAATTTGCCACAAGAAAACCATTGACTTGAATGCATTTGGAGTGAGAAACAATTGTCACGCATGTAAAACATTCCTGTGCATTAAAAAAATGTTGACTTCTATTGACTTCAATGTATTTTGCAAATTTTTTCACAAATTTTTCGGTGAAATGGGACAGATTTGCTCATCACCGTTCACCTGTATGAAGTAAAATGCACCAGGAGACCAAACTTCAATTATAAAGGGCATATAATTGTTATTATTACAGGTCCTATGAGCAATGTATTTCTTAGAATAATATTTATCTACTGTGCAAAGATACATGACACATAAATAGAAAAAATATCATTCTGAAAAAGGTCATGCTGAAAAAGGTAAGCAAGCAATTTAAAGGCCTTACTTATCAAAGTCAGAATTTATCTGACTTTTTTAATGAATAAAAACCCGACCAAACTTGAATCCACGATTGGACATTATTTTTATAAAAAAAAAATCACGATTTTATCGAATCAGCGACAAACATAAAAAAATCGAGCGAAAATCTGAATCGTACTTTTTTTTCAAATGTTTTTTCCCGAATTGCTCAATTTTTTCGGACTTTTTGCCGAAAAGATAGCATTTTTTACATTTTTGTCCGAACAGCCTGAAATAGTTTGATTTTCAGTCTAACTCTCGCGCAGACCACAGAAACTTCCAAATAGGATAGGGACCTCTCCCATTGACTTATATACAACCTCAACAGATCTGAGATGCTGGATTTTCGGATTCAGACTTTTTCCATCCTCTGGGTTTAATAAATCTTGAAAAGTTATTTACCACTAAAAATTCAGATTTTATAGATTTTATAGTTAAAAAAAACTTTTGGGTTTTTGACATTCTGACTTTAATAAATAACCCCTTAAGTGTCATTAGAGTCAAGTATCTAGACAAAGTTGACTATTGAAGTTGGCAGATTTGACCATATATTTCTACAAACACCACCAGCAGTTTGAAATGGGGTTTCTTATGGATGTTCATTGCTCATTCTCAAATACAAAAACCCCACTTTGGTATTATTTAAATTTTCCATAATCCACCTTCTAAGACATGGGTCATGGATGAGTCTTATTATAAATTCCAGTGTGGGTATCAGTTCTTTCCCTCGTTATATTGGGAAGGCACCTTCTGCGATATGCCAGGCTGGGCACCGGGACAGGCAGTAAATATACAGAAATAAATCCTTCCCTGTACTTTGCCTTTCGTCCTTCCATAAATCTTGCTTGACCACTAATAGAAAGTGAAATCCCAGCATGTTTCCTGAAGGTCATATAAAGGTAAGTGGATCCATTGAATTAAAATTACAAGATGGCGGAAAAAAATTTGCAACCAACACAAGCTGTTGCTTTGGATGCTATTAACATTGCATCATCTGAAGATTGGAAATATTCCACAGCGAGACTATTTATATGTTCTCTCTTTGTTGGTCACATTACTGCCCGTCTGAGATGTTCATGGGCTATATTGCTAATGGAATTGGCTTAGCATGTGACTACATGAATCATGGCAATCTGATATCTGGCACTTTTCAAGGGTTCGGTGAGAGGCACGTGGACATTCTATTTTGTATTTTGCAGCTGCCGGTGTTCTGAATCCAGAATGCTGAACTGTATATTGGTTTACTAAGGGAGATTGCCATTGCTAACTGCCCAAAATGATATGTGCTGAGATCTGCAAGTTGTTACATGCTCTCCAGTACATTTATAAATCGAATTGTCTATTGCCCATGATACCTACTTTCTTTCATGTTGTTGCTCTACATTAACCTATGAGTTTCCCCATCCACCAGCTGTGAATACAGTCACAAATATTTATTTTTTCCCTACAAAAAATCTCATCCCTGTTTCTGCTGGACTGTCATAAACAGGATGTTTTCAAACACAGCGGGCCTTTATTTTTGTGTTTTTTAATTATTTGATTAGACAACTGCTAGCTGTTTGTTAGGGTCAATGACTTTGATGACCAGGCAATGGTTTGAATGACTAGACTAGAAGACAACCAGTAGAAGGCTGTAGCAAAGAGATATCAAAATCAATCAATGCCCATTCTGGTTGGTATAGTTATTAGAATTACATGAACCATGTGCCTAGTTGTTAAATTTACCCTTTTTTAAATCATTATATCTCTGTATATCTATGCTTTTAGTCTATGGACTTCTGTGTGCACAACGTTGGCACCTTAACCAGGAAAAGAGCACAAAGCAGCTTAAAATTCAGTTGTTGACATGTAATAGGCATATCATCAATATGTTGATTGTTTAAACATTATTTTAGACATCCCACCCAAATGTATTGCAGTTTGCGAGGGGAAGCTGTCAGGGAAAGGTAGGGGGCGCTAAAGAGGAAGTGATAGGGAAGTCGAGTCCTTCAGGCAGGAGCTGTTTGTGCACACAGGACACACAAAGGAGATAGAGGGACAGGATCAGAGTGATGAGGGTGTAGAGTCAGAGTAAGGCAAAGAGAACTAGACTGGAACGAAGCAGGTGGAGGCTTGGAGTGGGACGATGAGGGCAAAGCCGCAGAATCAGGAACAGGACTGGACTGGGATGAAGTGGGCAAAGAACAGTGACAGGACAGCAAAGGTTGGAGCAGACAAAGACTCTGGGACAGGACAGAGCAGGTGCAGAACAGTTAGAGATGGGGTGTGAGCAGGAGGACTGGAGCAGGACAGACAGGGGTGGAACCAGGAGCAGGACAAGGACAGGACTAGGTGCAGGAACCATAAGAGCAGAGAACAGGATAGGAACTAGACAAGGCAAGGCACAGACTGAGGCGGCCAAGTAGGAAATGAGAGCCTGGCACAGTGCCTCAGTGCTCAAGTAAGGCTCGGGCATATTATTTGAGGAGGGCTGGGATTATATAGGGCACCGTCAGTCCTAATTTAGCTGACCTCAACCCACCAATAAGGAAAAGGAAATTAGAGCTTGTCGGCTGCTCTCCTGGCTCGATGGTTAGGGAGAGCAGCCATCAACCAAGCTCAAACCCCAGCAGAGCCTGGCAGATGCTAACTTTTGAACTAGGAAAGTCTGAATGGTCTTGTTTGCCAACCACGTTGTCACTCCTGATTCTTCTGACTCCTGAAACATTCCTGATTGTCTTTATGTTGCTAATACTCTGATGAACAATACGTTTATATAGCCCCGTGAAAGTACAAATGTTGTGATTAGCAGCAAGTGTTTACCTAGTTTAACTTAGTTTAACTTAGCCCCATCAACTTCAAAGCTGGTAACAAAAGTATGTAGAGAACACAAAGAAATAGCAACAGAAAATCCTGCAAATGTTTCTTAAAAATGTAAAGAAAAAGAAAACAGTGCCCAGTGTCCAGTACCAATTACCTGTGCATCCTAATTTTTCTACCTGATGGTGTTCTATTGGGTAGTTGTATGTACTGCAATAGATGCACTGCCTGATGTCAGATGCCAGAAGTAAAAGTGTCTTCTTCTCTAGAGCCACAAGGTGGCGCATTACATTATCCAATGACTGACACATGCAAGGCAACCACAACACCACAATTAATTATAAACATATTACATTTACAGGTATGGAACCTATTATCCAGAATGTTCAGGACCTGGGCTTTCCGTATAATGGATCTTTACGTGATTTGGATCTTTATTAAGTCTACTAAAAAAATATTTAAACATTGAATAACCAATAGGATTGTTTTGTCTCTAGTAAGGATTATATTTTACTTTTTATCAAGGTACTGATTTATTATTACAGAAAAAAAGGAAAAAGATTGTAAAAATTTAAATTATTTGGATAAAATGGAGTCTATGGGAGATGGCTGTTCTCAAAATTCTGAGCTTTCTGGCTAATGGTTTTCCGAATAAAGGATCTTCTCCCTGTATAACATATTTTGCCATGGTGTGCAATGTAGAGTTCTGAGTGGATACATTTTTTGAAACCCGTACCTGACCCGTACCCACAATTTGACCGGCATGTTCCTGCTACCCGACCCTCAATTGACCAACTAACCTTCTGATGCAGAGGACATGCGGAACCAGAAGTGATGTCAAATTTGGCCGGAAGTGACGGGGCTGAATCTTCGAAAAAAGATTTAAGAAACTGGAAGTACCAAACAGGAGCATGCAAGGGGTGAAGCCTCACCTTTGTTGGGTACACAGCTGGGTTACCCGCAGACTGCACGCATGGCCAAGGAATCGGGGACTTTTTGCCCGAAACTCAATCACTTTGCCGTATTTCCATGGGTACCCAACTTGATGAAGGACTCTAGTGTAAAGAACAGTATATAAGATCATGGACCCAGCTGAAGAGGGTATTTAGAATATAATTTTTTAGTAGGAATGGACTCTCTAAACACTCAAATTAAATGTTTCTGAGTTCTGCCTCATCACGCACTAAAAAAAATGAAATCTTCCCACCTTTCTCAAAATCTAATTAGCAAGAATTCTTCCAAACTTAAGGAACTTCACAGATCCCAAGGAAAAGGCTTGGTGATGATAGTTTAAGCATAAGTTACATGTTATTCCTACTCTGAGGGTACCTGAGGGTGCTGGGAGACAGTTAACAGTTGTATTGTAGGCAAGGTTTGTTATTTAGAGCAACTAAGACTCTATCCCTTTCGTGAAATTTACAAGAAAAAAAATCAGAATTAAACTGAACCATTTTAATTGACTTGTTTATGATAAAAGCAAAGCATGAACAGAATGTGCGAGCATGGATTATCTAAGGTGTGCAAAAATTCTGTGTCTGAAAAAGGGTAACTCAAGTGGAAATTGCTTTGCTTTAAATGACATCAAACTCAGCCATTTGAGTTCATAAAAACAAATCATGTTGATGGTGCTTTAGTACTTTAAATGGACAAACATCAATCTACTCAATGTGCATTACGCATAAAATCCCACTTTTTTTACAAGTTCCATTATTAAAGTAGCACGTGACAGGAGCTGTCAAAAACTGTGCTGGGTTGAAAGACAATGATCTATCCCTACAGAACAATGAGATGGATGTCACCCTTCCGGTGAGGAGGCTTCTGACTTGGGTGGACCCAAAGGCAAATAACTCTTTGGCCGCCAACCCTGGAAGAGACAAAGTGAAGTTGGAGGTTTTCCTCTACCTTTATGTTTGGTGTATACCTTTAATTTCAATCCTTGTTTATATTTGTATATTGTTAAGAGGTGTAAGTTAATAATACAGATATACTTGCAAAGCCATCAGAGATCCTTCCTAAGAACTTTCGTTGGACAATCCTGCTTCCCAAAATAACCTGGTCTAAAAATGTCTATCTTGGTCTATTCCTGGCTAATACACTCTCCCAGCAGACTGGTGATGATGGAGCTTTCTGTAGGCCTTTGTGTAAGCACCTTGTATCAGAGTCACCCATGGCTGGTGGGCACCCATTACTGTAAAATGTATATGCAAGGCCTTTACTGTAAGAGTCAGGCATCGTCACAGACACATGCAATGAGCTCAAAAACACTTTATTGATGAACAGAAGTGATGGGTGAATCTGTACAGAAAAATCTGCAAAACACAGTGAAGTCAATGGGCATCAAAATAATTTTGATGTGCGACAATTTTGATGCAAGCAACAATTTTACTATACTATATTTTACTATACTGTATAATTTCACTATACTATATACCTATACTAGATAGCCCTGATGGCGCTAACCTCCCCATAGGTTTTGCCACTTCAGTCTGAATTCTGCCTCTTGATGTTCCTATGCCAAAGGTGGTAGTCCCTAGGCAAGTCCCTGCCTTATAAAGGCTATTGCAGGGGAATAACCCTACAGGCCAACCTTACAGGCCTCACCTGCTGGCTGAACATGCACATTACCATGACTATTTACACATACAAAATAAATTCTTTATTTGACCTCTTTACAACCGGACCCTGTGCCCAACCACAAATGAGTGTTGTCTGTACAGAAATACTAGCACACCACTGAAGGTGCAACAAGCTAAAGTTTTACTTAAAGGGGATCCGTCACCCAAAAAAATTATTAAAAATCCTATTTTATCACATTAGTCAAGCAAAATGAACTTAAATTACACTATATAAATTATTTGAATCTTGTTTCCTTCAGTCTGGGATTTCAAAATTATAGCAAGCAGGCAGCAGCCATTTTGTGGACACTGTTATTAAGACAAGCCTTGTATCATCTCAGAATCTTGTATGTGCACCAGAATGGGGGACCTGATGTCCATCCCAATGTCCTGGTTACACAATTAAATGGTGAAGAGAACAGGGGAATGTGGGGAGAGCAGTGCTGAATGGAAAGTGAAAGTAATTGTCTGCCCCGCCTCTATGCCCATGGCATAGAGGAGCGGCAGACAATATTTGATTGACAGCTGAGATTTTTAAATTAGTTTACAACAGCTATGAATGCTTTAATAAAAATCAGAAATTGGATTTCATGTTTAATTTGAAAAGGACTTTTATTATACAGATTTTTGTGTCTGGGTGACAGGTCCACTTTAATATAACAGTTCTGTTTGGCAGTCTGAATTCTCGGCTGTGCAATCAGATACTAATAGTATCGCAGCAAGTAACAGTTTAGCAGTTAATTTTCACTGTTTAGCAATGGAGTCCTAGTGTTACCCATAGTGTTCTCAGTTTATTATTCCCAAGGTACTGTTAACTTTTCCACTGTTCCCATATATGAATAAAAGAAAGGGAAACCGCAGAAGAATGGTATGACAGTTCCTTTTCAGCAAAGCCAAAGAATTACCAAGATCCCAAACCAACACATTGCACCTGGAACCTCAACCTGTCAGTTTGACATTTCCAATTACCTTTTAATATAATGTCATCCAAATTAGATCACTGGTAGTGATGGGCGAATTAATTCGCCAGGCGCGAATTCATGGCGAATTTGTGCGATTCGCTGCCAGCGAATAAATTTGCAAAAATTCGCCGGCAAAAATTTGCGGCGCCATTTCGCGAAACATTCGCCCATCACTAATCACTGGCAACTTGCATACCACTGTGGAACACTTATACGAATTCACAGAAACAAATATGGTTCTTCTAGAATTGTTTTTCTAGAATTAAAGGTAATGGAGGACATGTCTTCTCTGGTGGAGATACCTAGTTTATTTAGACCCTCTATGAAATGGATGGATGTATTTTGGTGTTATAACTTGTGTTTGTGAGCAATGGGTCACAGCTTAGAGGAGAACATTGCAAAGACTCATTTTAAGGCAATATGTGAGTTGTGTCAGTTATAATTTTAGAGGCACCACTTAGATTTTGTACAATGCTTAGTTGGAGAACGATATACACAACATTTTGGTCATCCAGACTGCTGCCAACTTAAGTCCTGTATATTGGATTCCTTAATGTGGTAAAGATAACAATTCACTGTCCTATTAGAATTCTGACCTGACCACTTTGCAAAGGATGCTGTCCTCTCCTGATGGGCCTGCCCTTAAATTTCAATTAATCTGATCATGGTCCTAGGGGGTCATACAATGCTGTTCTTATGGGTGGAGATGTGTTTGTCTGATAATCTCAACAAAGCTCTACACTCTGCAGTAGTATTGCTTCTACTTCTAGGAGGCATTGCCCCGTACAGTTGGCTTATGAGCAGCTGCATAAGTAATTTACTGTACATAGAGAAATCTTAGAAGAAACAGACATTAAAGGAAGTTCAGTTCTAACAAACGATAGATGGCAGTTTATATGTCTGTGCATGACCAGTGATGTAAATAGTTTAGAGTAAAGGTTACAGGATATGGAAAAGGGCCCAATATGCTAAGTCCATTCAGACATTCCATATGGGATTGTTATTGTGCAAGAGTGGGTGAAGAAGAGGAGAGCTGCCTGCAATTACTGAGATTACGGCTTGCTTTTACATGATTCACTGCAATGCCAACAGTTAATGGTCTTTCCAGGCATTTGCAGACACTGTAGGGTTTTAAAAACCACTTGACAAAGCTAGATAATAGGGAATGAAAAGACTGCACATATATTCTCCCTTTAGTTATTCTCATAAATTATCCCATTGATAAAAGAAAATTGGATTTAGTTGAGGTATTGCTGCCCTGATACTGTACAAGCATGGTGCTCTCAGATATGAAAACATAATAATCTACACTCATTCTTTAGAGAGGAAGAAAGGTGAACGTCCATGAATTTCCCCTTAAAAGAACGAATTATGAGTCTTTTGCTCTTTGTCAGCAAAGAACATTCCATTGAATTATCTTTTTCATTCAGCTCAGACTGGAAAAATAACTTGTTGCCAACCTTTTTTGAAGCTACATTCATAGACCAACCAGAGAAAAAAACACTGTCTTAAGGTTGATGAAGCCAAAACAAAGTATACGGGCATAACCCAGGCTGGCAGGGTAGTGGTCATGGACCTAACTGTCAACAACAACCTGGTAGGCAGCACCTTTGAGAGAGTGAAGATCTTCAAATATTTGAGGACAACAACGGAAGCTTGGTTAAAGTCAAGGAAAAGTGCAGCAGATGTTGTCACAGCTTCCATTTTGTCTTATGGAACACGATGAAGACTTTGAAATGTACAATATTAAGGTCTGGTCATGTACGGGCTGTGAAACATGGGTCCTGACTAAGACAGGTGAGGAGTTTCCTTAACTAGCTTAACTAGCTAAAGAGTATTAAATGACCTCACAACAGGGAGTTTTCCCAGCTATATAGGGAACCCTTGGTCTATGTCAAGATCAGGATATGAAGACTCCAATTATGGCTGCCTTAAGAACATGGCACTTATATATACATAGGGCATGTCCAGGGGCATAACTACAGATGAAGCAGACCCTGCGGGGGGGGGGCAGATGATAAAGGGGCCCCATGAGGCCATAATTCAAAAACATTTTCAATATATACTGCCAAAACAGGTCAACCTCTAGACCTCTAAAAAATAATTTGCCCAGTAATATTTAGTCTCGCCACTGGGCAGGTCATTGCGGCCTATGCTACTACCTAACATGATGCACAAGTTAGGGTATGAGTAGGTATAAACACAGTGTTGCTGAATGCAGGCAGTTCTGTACTCATCTGAGCGTCACATTTTTATTGCACTTTGCACCCTGCCGTCTTGTTGCTAAAGGGCCCAATGTGCCCTTCTAAATTACACCAAGAAACTGGAGTATTCTTTTTTAATCCCACATAACAATAGCAGAACCTTTTTGACACATCTGAATCTTGGTTCCTTGCATGCCAAAAAAAACCTCATGGAAAAAAACGCTGCTTTTATTGGATTCTGCCATCTTTAATTCTTCAGATTTATTGGAGCTGTTCAGTTTCAACAAACAGTAACCTTGCAGAATACTTTAAAAGTGTTTTTAAGGGAAACATTGGAAACTGCATAATTAAAATGCCAGAGCAGCAATATTGAGTTTCATGCTAATGTTTAAACCATATCAGGAGAGTCATTAGCATGAGAAAGAATCTGCCATAATTCTGCTTGAGAGGAGTCTGGTTACATGGCTGCCAGAAGGAAGCATGATCTAAGGCTTGTATGTGTTCATTGTCAATGTGCTGCTTCCGTGTAATTGAAAAGGTTTTGGCCGGGATTCAGCAAGCGCCCACTACCTGGGTCAGACGCACTGCAAGAAATCACTAATTCTGCACAATATCCAGAACATAAAACACAGGGTCATTATACTCTGTATGTCATTATAGGTCACTACAAGAGCTACAAAAATCAGCATCATAAAAATGATTCAGAATATCAAGCAGCCTTTAAGGGGATCAAAGAAGAAGTGGCTACACTGGGGGGTTTTTTTGGTATAGGGAGAGATAGTGCCTATAGTAACAGTGGATAATAGTCTCTGGGAAGGGAGTGTGACTGTGGGATAGCAGGTATAGTAGGGAGAGATGGTGCCTATAGTAACAGTGGATAATAGTCTCTGGGAAGGGAGTGTGACTGTAGGATAGCAGGTATAGTAGGGAGAGATGGTGTCTATAGTAACAGTGGATAATAGTCTCTGGGAAGGGAGTGTGACAGTGGGATAGCAGGTATAGTAGGGAGAGATGGTGCCTATAGTAACAGTGGATAATAGTCTCTGGGAAGGGAGTGTGACTGTGGGATAGCAGGTATAGTAGGGAGAGATGGTGCCTATAGTAACAGTGGATAATAGTCTCTGGGAAGGGAGTGTGACTGTGGGATAGCAGGTATAAGGGAAGATTGTATCATACTTACCGTGATCTTCCTTTCCTGGACACTCCATGTCATACTTACCGGGATAGCCCCGCCCCAGTGCTCCCATCAGAAGGACCCTCCCCAAAGCTTTAAAAGCCCAACCCCACCCCCCAGTCCGGTGTCTCGTAATAAGCTTCTAGAAACTACCGAAAAAGGGATGGGAAACCTGACATGGAGTGTCCAGGAAAGGAAGATCACGGTAAGTATGATACAATCTTCCCTTTTCCTGGACACTCCATGTCATACTTACCGGGACTTAGCAAGCTAATATCCCAATGGGAGGGAATTTGTTACACATAAGGAAGTGGCCGAGTATAATCTATACCAGATAAAACTCAGAAGAATGAAACCCCCAAAGGTGGACCAAAATCACCTTGTGGAAATCTGTGAACTCTATTTTCAGAGGAAATGGACTGGAAAAGAATAAAAGGAAATAGTACTCCTTAAAGGAACCCACACCAAAGTAATGATACCGAGTGTAAAACCAGCATGACAATTACATTTAAAAAGAGAGAACTCTTATTAAATCGAAGCGGATAGGAACCCAGAGTAACACTTCTACATAGTCTTACTCCTACTACATACCAGCACGTTTATTCCAACCGCATAACATCCACAAGAGGACTCTTGGAAATGGCTCAAAAAGCATGGTACCTGCAAAAGAGGATTTAGTAGGGGGAAGGAAAAATACCATCACTAGTATTCTACATGACCCCGCTCTGTATGACATTACCGGTACATGGCATCACCTAGTGTAGTTCCCAGTCTCTTTAATACTAAGGAACCTGTATTTATTCTAGACCATAACCAATACACCTCTCAATGAGAGGTCCGTAGAATGACTTATGGAGAAGGAGTGCTGCCAATGTGGGAATACCTTACCTGCCCTGTGAGGTATCTAGAAGCATTCTGCAGTCTGTACAGATTGAAATTGTTTTTATCTTTAGCTCATGATCCAACACCAAACAAGACTGGATAGTATTAAAGATCAGCGTGCCCTGGAGTAGACCAGGTAAAAGAAATGCCTGCAGATATGCATAACCTTGCTATGATACAGTCCTCGAGCCTTCACAGATGTGACCTGTACATAGCTGGAGTTATTGTACCCTATAGATTGGGCCTATAAACAATCTGTATGGCCTGCTCCCATGAGTTTACCATATAGGAAGAAATTTGAATGACTCAAGGAAGTATTACAACCAAGAATACTGCTAGAGATTGGTTATTCTCAAATCCCCGGACATGGACAGTACCATCCTTAAGTGTTCAAGATTAAAATTAATCTAGGTATGGAGATATAATTATTTACCTATTATTCTGCAATGGAACTCCCCATCTAACCATACATGCATGTCCAAGCCTGTTGGCAAGAGATGCAATAACCAGGACCTTGCCTAAGGCCGATACTGCAGCCTTGGTCTAAAAGGATAAAGTGTATAAGACCCTTTTTATAGCTTGATGTTAAGCCCTATGATACTTACCTCAACTAGCCAGGCCAGTCTATGGTGGTGTAAAAGGCTAAACCCAGAGTAACATAGTCCTTTAGAAAACCCAGCATGCCAAGATTGCATGCTTCCTGTCCACCATATGGATTAACATTACAGAATAGCCTGTTATAACGAACCTGTGGATCAAAACTTTTAGCTATGAGTGAATTGATGGAGAATACCTAATTTTACAGCCAGCTTTATATGGTACCCATTAATATAATATGTCCCATGAATATATAGTCCAAGAGCTGACCCCTATTGTATTGGAGACAAACTAAATAGGTCTGTATTATAAAATACCTCATTGCAAAGCTCTAAAACCCTGTGGAAGTAGTGAATACAGTATACAGTATGTGATTTAGTCAAACATTTGCACTGACTGATGCACCCACTGTCTTCCAGACTGAGACCAGATAAGTTGCACTCCTGTAACCAAGAAAGAGATCCTGATGAATATCATACCAGTTTTATAAATAGACCTTGATTTATCATTGGAATATACAGAACATCTATCTTGCCTGATATTCAGCTGTGGCGATATTAGAATCCTTGTTAAATGTATATATGACTGTATACATTTCTACGTCCATTTAGCCCCAGGCCAATCCTATCGCAGAAGCAGGATACGTATTTATCTTATTTTCTTAATCAGCAGGAATAAATCCAGTCGTAGAACATAGATTCTAATTAGTGAGATCCTTAAGACTGATAACTATTCCAACAGCCTATAGTTGAATGTAAGCAAATATATGGACCACGTTGACTTCAAAAGTTGTGGTCTACAAGTTCATGTTATAATACAGCCATTGTATAATACCTACCTGCTGTTTGACTATTGCATAACCCCCATATGCAATATAGTCGTATACCTTTAAACCAGAATTGGCCACTACTCTCACACCATCTTTGTAACGGTGCATAATCCTATATATTACATAGCATTTATATGAATCAGAATTGGCCTTAGCCAATCCATTTAGACAAGATACATGTCTACATCAGTTACCACCTTTACTGTATCTGTAACCCATATTCCGATTGTGGAATACTTACCGGGACACAGTCCCCTAAGCCATTATGGACTGCTGTAAATAAGGGTATAATACTTATCTGCAACACAGCTGACGTACTTAATTAAGTTCATAATACCTATATCTGACTTGGCTAGCGCCTTTAAGTCAGTCTTGGCTGCTGTTATCAGTAAGCATACGTTACCCTATTTACATTCAGTTTGGTGTAATATTAAAAAGTGCCTATACCAAAAATGTCTAACATGTACATTCATATTTGGTTATTAAAACCAGCTCTGGAACCACTAAAAAGTTTCCACATATACAGTCAGTTTGGTTACCACATAATGCAGCAACAGGCCCAGAAATGTATAACATATGCATTTGTATTTGGTTATTCAAGCTAGCTCTAGAATCACTGAAATGTTTCACATATACAGTCAGTTTGGTTACTGCCTTTTGCAGTGACAGACACAGAAATGTATAATATATGCATTTATATTTGGTTATTCAAGCCAGCTCTAGAATCACTGAAATGTTTCCACGTATACAGTCAGTTTGGTTACTGCCTTATGCAGTGACCGGCCCATAAATGTATAACATATGCATTTGTATTTGGGTATTAAAGTCAGTTCTAAAATCACTGAAATGTTTCCACATATACAGTCAGTTTGATTACTAGAAAATGCAGTGATAGACCCATAAATGTAGAACATATGCCTTTGTATTTGATTATTCAAGCCAGCTCTAGAATCACTGAAATGTTTCCACATATACAGTCAGTTTGGTTACGGCCTTATGCAGTGATAGGCCCATAAATGTATAACATACACATTTTGTTTCCACATATACAGACAGTTTGGTTACTGCCTTATGCAGCGACAGGCCCATAAATGTAGAACATATGCATTTGTATTTGGTTATTAAAGCCAGCTCTAGAATCACTGAAACAGTCAGTTTGGTTGCAATATTCAGTAGTGCCAGGACTAGGAATTCCTACATAATGCAGACAGAGCACTCGGCCCAAGAGTAAAGAGGCCCCTTTCTCTGGCTGCCCATCCCAGCTAGCCATTATCAACATGCTCACACATATACACACGCATATACATACATATATAAACACATATATATACTGGCTAAACAGTTTACTTCCTTCCATACAGCAATGTCTAAGCTTCTAAACTAGCTAAATCAGAAGCAGAGTAGAAGAAGTACATGTTAATTTAGTTCACAAACCTATACTATAAAGGAAAGAGTCGTAACACAGAACCTTACCTGATGTTTCAGATAATCAATCTGAGCTGCTAAGGGAGGGGGTGGGAGGGGATCTACCTGTTCATTAACTGAACCTGAACACTGACCTCCAGACTAATTACCCAATTACCTGCAGCTGCTGTTAACCGAACCTGCAGATCAACATAGTATTCTCAGCGCTCAAATAAGAAGGCTAAGATTGTATTTGCAACATTCACATCACATATAGACAAGTCTTGCCTTAATGCTGCTTTCAGACCCTGCAGATCATCATTGCATAGAACTGCTCTCAGCTGCTCTCAGCACGTAGAAACAGTTTTGCATTATCACTGCATTGCATTATCATTGCTCATAGAACGTATATATCAGCCTTGCAGCTGCACAGTTCTTCCAATGGCCAACATGGCTCATACTTTTTTAAGAGTTAGGAGACTCTGGAACAAGGTGGCATTCTCAGCTTAAATTTAGCTTTAACTGCCAGTAGATTTAAGACCTCAGGGTTTTCTTTTATTTAACCCTGGAAGCTGCCAATTACCTCAACCTTGGGAAAGTCTTTTGAGGGAGGCAGCTGGCTCTGACACCTAAATTCCTCCAGAAGAAAAAAATAATACCCCCATGTGGGGGAAAAAAGAGAAGGAGGCCATAAGGTTCAGGCACCGGACTGGGGGGTGGGGTTGGGCTTTTAAAGCTTTGGGGAGGGTCCTTCTGATGGGAGCACTGGGGCGGGGCTATCCCGGTAAGTATGACATGGAGTGTCCAGGAAAGTAGGGAGAGATGGTGCCTATAGTAACAGTGGATAATAGTCTCTGGGAAGGGAGTGTGACTGTGGGATAGCAGGTATAGTAGGGAGAGATGGTGTCTATAGTAACAGTGGATAATAGTCTCTGGGAAGGGAGTGTGACTGTGGGATAGCAGTTATAATAGGGAGAGATGGTGTCTATAGTAACAGTGCATAATAGTCTCTGGGAAGGGAGAGTGACTGTGGGATAGCAGGTATAGTAGGGAGAGATGGTGTCTGTAGTAACAGTGGATAATAGTCTCTGGGAAGGGAGTGTGACTGTGGGATAGCAGGTATAGTAGGGAGAGATGGTGTCTGTAGTAACAGTGGATAATAGTCTCTGGGAAGGGAGTGTGACTGTGGGATAGCAGGTATAGTAGGGAGAGATGGTGCCTATAGTAACAGTGGATAATAGTCTCTGGGAAGGGAGTGTGACTGTGGGATAGCAGGTATAGTAGGGAGAGATGGTGTCTATAGTAACAGTGGATAATAGTCTCTGGGAAGGGAGTGTGACTGTGGGATAGCAGTTATAGTAGGGAGAGATGGTGTCTATAGTAACAGTGGATAATAGTCTCTGGGAAGGGAGTGTGACTGTGGGATAGCAGGTATAGTAGGGAGAGATGGTGTCTGTAGTAACAGTGGATAATAGTCTCTGGGAAGGGAGTGTGACTGTGGGGTAGCAGGTATAGTAGGGAGAGATGGTGTCTATAGTAACAGTGGATAATAGTCTCTGGGAAGGGAGTGTGACTGTGGGATAGCAGGTATAGTAGGGAGAGATGGTGCCTATAGTAACAGTGGATAATAGTCTCTGGGAAGGGAGTGTGACTGTGGGATAGCAGGTATAGTAGGGAGAGATGGAGCCTATAGTAACAGTGGATAATAGTCTCTGGGAAGGGAGTGTGACTGTGGGATAGCAGGTATAGTAGGTAGAGATGGTGTCTATAGTAACAGTGGGATTATAGTCTATGGGAAGGGATTGTGACTGTGAGATAGCAGGTATAGTAGGGAGAGATGGTGCCTATAGTAACAGCGGGATAATAGTCTCTGGGAAGGGAGTGTGGCTGTGGGATAGCAGGTATAGTAGGGAGAGATGGTGCT
The DNA here is from genome assembly GCF_017654675.1 of Xenopus laevis. Lineage (NCBI taxonomy): Eukaryota > Metazoa > Chordata > Amphibia > Anura > Pipidae > Xenopus > Xenopus laevis. Next base: position 10,354,835 of record NC_054372.1, read on the forward strand.
TATAGTAACAGTGGGTAATAGTCTCTGGGAAGGGAGTGTGACTGTGGGATAGCAGGTATAGTAGGGAGAGATGGTGTCTATAGTAACAGTGGATAATAATCTCTGGGAAGGGAGTGTGACTGTGGGATAGCAGGTATAGTAGGGAGAGATGGTGCCTATAGTAACAGTGGATAATAGTCTCTGGGAAGGGAGTGTGACTGTGGGATAGCAGGTATAGTAGGGAGAGATGGTGCCTATAGTAACAGTGGATAATAGTCTCTGGGAAGGGAGTGTGACTGTGGGATAGCAGGTATAGTAGGGAGAGATAGTGCCTATAGTAACAGTGGATAATAGTCTCTGGGAAGGGAGTGTGACTGTGGGATAGCAGGTATAGTAGGGAGAGATGGTGTCTATAGTAACAGTGGATAATAGTCTCTGGGAAGGGAGTGTGACTGTGGGATAGCAGGTATAGTAGGGAGAGATGGTGCCTATAGTAACAGTGGGAATAATAAACTCTGGGAAGAGACTGCAGGGCACTTGTACCAGATGTACCTTTCTTACTGCATACGGCTCAATAACCAGATTTGAGCACTGGTAAATTTATAATGTCCAGTGATTCCACCCCTAGCCAACCCCAATTCCCTGAAAATCTAATTCACCCCTCTAGTTCTGCCTACTCCACCTGATCCGCCAATCAACATTGCAAGTCCGCCCTTTTTGACATCACAGCTCCTCTCCTTCTTATCCTGTTCTCATAGCAATTGCTCCCTCTATTATCTGTCTGGCTACCATTTTTCCTTTCAACTTAATGACAGTTCTGCCATGTTCTTTCCCAAATGAAACCTGTTCCACTAGCTGATGCTGTGAGCCTATTCTGTTCTTATACAGAGTCCAGAAGAATTCAATATTATGTACAAATTATCAATGCACTTGATGTAGCGCTTAATCTGCAGCTTTCTAATAAATTCATGGAAATAAACGCCTGAGGGCCTCTCGGGTGCCACTCAATACATGACAGGCACAAGCTGGTTTTTAATTAATGAATTAATGAATTTGAATTAAACTCTGGATATTTTCTCTTTGAGAGGCAAGAGTAAAATACAAGCGGATTCAGTAAATTGGCTTTGGAACACTCTGTGGTTTTCTGCAATATTCATTCTTTAGAGAAAACTGAGTATTTTCGTGGAACTACAGGATATGACATATTGGTTCCATGCCATTAACTATAACTAAGTGTAACCGAATAAAGTCTGATATTAATGTACTTGTTTATAAATGTCATGCTTGAAAGCTGGGGATAATAATGCAATAATTACTAAGAATTGCAAGAATAACAATGCTACTGTATCAGTGATTTAGGAATGAATTCAGAACAATCGTGTTTGTTTTAGGGGGGTTCGAGCTACTTCTGTCCCTGAATTGTTACACTAATTTGTTAATGAAAAGCTTCTGTAAGAGGAACGAGTATAAATAAGCACAAATGTAGCGCTACAGTTTTCCATCTCTGTTGGGCTTTGTGCCAATCACATCCAGTCCAACACATAACAAAAATTGTGAATGGTTGATAGGAACAAAACTCCCTAACGTTGCCTCAAAGTATCTTTCTGGACATTTACTGTATGAGGTGGGGTGGGCAGCTGATGCAGGCAGAGGAGACAGAGATATTGGAGAAACAGCCCCCTCCCCAGTCATAGGATTTGTCCCTCTAGAGCAGTGATCCCCAAACAGTGGTACTTGAGCAACATGTTCCTCACTAAGCTTACAAATGTTTCTCCCAGTGGTCTCAAAGTAGGTGCTTGATTTTGAATTATTGACTTGGAGGCAAGTTTTTGCTGCATAAAAACCAGGTGTACCATCAAACAGAGCCTCTTGTAGGTTGATATCCCACATAGGGGCTACCAAATAGCTAATCACAGCACTTGAATGGCATCCCAAAAAAACATTTTCATGCTATTGTTGCTCCCCAACTCCATTTATATGTAACGCTAATCTGGGCTATCCAGACCTCAGATAGTTAAATGTCCAGCCAGTGATATGAGCATGGGTTACATTGCAACTCACACATCAGGATCAGGGCCTTTGCTAAGTGGAAGTTACCCATAAGGGTGTAGTGGAACTACAACACTCTTATGGGGAAAAACAAATGGATGGTTTATTTAGCACCAACAAATGACCACAGGTTTAAACACGCATCAGGAGGTTTTAGCATATCACAGTTTCAAGTGGATAGAGGAGGATGATACAGCAATGAAGGATGTGACTCACACAAGGTATAGTAGTCAAGCATACATCAATTCCCTCAGGCAGATACAACTTTAAGTGGTCTGGATCCCATCCAGTGGAGTGGTTAGGGAGAAGAAGTCTGTCCTAACACCCTATCCACTGTGGTCCCTTCACTAAAGGCATACAGGGAAGCCTTGTGGGAAGCTACTCCCTGCTCTTATCCTTGATGGAGCACACAACTGCTCTTGCTATATAACCTGCCTATCTCACTCTCCTAGAGAGTCTATGAAACAATCTATCCTTTCACTTACTAATCCTCATTCATTCACGGGGTTTCCTGGTCCCAAACTTAAACACTAAAGGTGCTGTCCCTTTAGGGTGGTGGCTTTACTGGGCCTTGGTGTACCCAGGCTCAAGGGGAACAACCTAGCTGGAAGGACACCAGGAGCCAAAGAGGAAGATCCACCCCTTTCCACACACTATATTGAAGTGTGGCAGGAAGTGGTCATTATACCCTTTGGCCAATAACTACTGGTTATGCAAATAGAACTAGAAATTAGATACATAGGCTTTTGCTAGTAACTATGGATGTAAAGGAGAAGGGTAGGGCTTAAAACCATAGGAACACAGTAAAACCTATGGCTCCCTACATATATGTGAATGTTTCTTATGGGGAGAAAAGACTGCTCTAGCGTTACACCACCATGTGCAGCAAAGTTCTGCATACAGCCCATAAATGTAAACTTTGCATTTAAAGATCCTATTAAGTCTCAGTAGAAACTCTTTAATCAGGGTTATCCAATATCCACAGATGATGTATTTTACTGAATGTCTTTGGGGGCTAATAATACCACTTTCACATGACATTCCATTCAGTTGCATGCAGTGGTGAGACCTGTTGAGGGAACCTTGGAATCATCAGCAGCTCAAAGCAGGTGTTAATTTCATGGTTCCTTTTTGTCCAGGCAGAGGTGGATTGCCAAAAGCTCTATCCAGGTCCATATAACCCAAATTCAGTAATTTTCTGCAGGATCAGGCAGATTTATCTGAATCTATTGCTAAGGATATTGCACTCAGCCAGTGTTGGACTGGCCCAGCGGGACCCCGGGAAAAAACCCGGTGGGCCCGACCCTTGTGAGCCCCCTGCCAGGCCAGGTCCCCACCCCCAATGCTTGTTTTTTGGAAAAAAAAAAGGATATTCGTCGATGCACAGTGTGCGCATGTGCGCGGATGGAGTGCCGCATGGCACGTTGCAGCAGGAGGACGGGGAGTCCGACCCTGTACTCAGCCAAGTCCAAAACTCATAGATCCAGTGCAATCCTACTGAAATAGAAAAAGATCCTGTCTATGCAGATTCCCCCCTTGAACCCCTTTGACTTGGTTGGATTCTGTTCTCAAGCAAGTTTTGGTCACTAGTACCCTGACCTCGAGGGCAGCGCCTCCTGTCTGGCTGTAAGAACAGTTCTTTGTTTTTCTGTGCAGTGGAGCAATATATCTATGTTCTCTAACTAGTAACTCCCTTTTTACAAGTTTATAAAAGCCCTGTGATCTGACTCTTTGTGAGTTCAGAATCCATGGTGCTCATGTCAACTAAACTTTCTGTCTTTCACCTCAAGTCGTCTCCGGTTCCTGAAATTCCATGAAACTACGTATAACCATCACTTCATATAGGGGTGCATCGCACACATATTGCAGTTCTTATTGAGTGGTCTGTTAAATAAGAAAATTCTAATGATCTGATTGGCTACAGGTTGATATAGAAGCACTGACTCCAAATCCAAAGTCAGTTAAACACAGAGGAACTAGGCCTGAGAGTCTAAGGCAGGGGTCCCCAACCTTTTTTTACCCATGAGCCACATTCAAATGTAAAAAGAGTTGGAGAGCAACACAAGCATAAAATAGTCCCTTGGAGTGCCAAATAAGGGCTGCGATTGGCTATTTGGTTGCCCCTACGTGGACTGGCAACCTACAAGAGGCTCTACTTGGTACTATACTTTGTTTTTATGCAATTAAAACTTGCTTCCAGCCTGGAATTCAAAAATAAGCATCTGCTCTGAGGACACAGAGAGCAACATCCAAGGGGTTGGAGAGCAACATGTTGCTCGCGAGCTACTGGTTGGGGATCACTGGTCTAAGGGAACCATGCCCCTGAAAAAACGAATCGCGCCGAGTGCCATCCAGCCAGCGATTTACATTCTAACTGGCAGGAAGGCAGGGGAGGCAGTTCGAATCTGCCTGTGTGCCCTGACCCTAAATGGACTATGAAGCTATAAGAAATAGACGGTGGCAGAAGGGGTGAATATTAGAGAAAAGAGGAGCATTGAGAAGAGAAATGGGGAACAGAAAGAAAGAAAAGAACGAGGAGAAGTTAATACAGAGAGCAAAATAAATTTCATGAAAGGGAAAGGAAAATAAAATAACATTACAATAAAACAGGGTTAAAGTAGATAAGATATCAGGAAATGATGAGAATACAGAAAGCAGAAGAAAAGTATGGAGGAGAGCCCAATGAAACAGCAGAAACTAATACAGAATGTGAAGGGAAAGAATATATGGTTGAATTTTACAAGCAGAAGAGGTGGAATAGATATGGTTATAGACAATGGAAGAGACTTAAAGGGAGAAAATCTAAGCAGAGAACAAGACAAGACCCGTGGATTCCATAGAGTTACCTGTAAATAATGTGGTGTTTCCTTGGCGCAATGGTGTTTCTGCTGAAAACCGTGAATACTGGCGTCTTGTGGTGGGTGTTGGCTCACAAGCGCCCAGTGGGAATTGCTATAGTGTGTATTCCATTATTTTCAGTAGGGCTTCATTTTGAGCACATTGACACTCGACCGCACGGTTTTAAAAACACAATGTAAAATGCCCCATGTGACCTCGCCCTTAGCTGTTTTTCGCCTAATGGTCTGCATTCAGTTTGTTGGATTCAATTAAATCTTTAAGTACAATAATATATTTCCAGTATATGTTTTCTTATGGTAGTGTGTTTTCTTAGTTCAGTAAAGGTTGTATTTATATGTATTGATTCTCTCAGAATGTCTTCCCCACTGTCTTACTTGATGACTTTATTTAAAACTGAATATTTGCTTCCATTTCATTCTGCTAAATAATATGATGGAGGCTTGTCCCGCAGTTATTTTTCAAGCACAATAAGGGTTCTATAATGTCAGATGACATGTTTATAGTAGAAACTCTATATCTGAAGCGTTAAAGTAATGACCAACCATAATCTGGCATTTTAACAGCAAAAGCCCATGCATGGAAGCCTTCAAAGGTTAGGTGAACTGTTATAGCCTCCTGCTTGTTTTCATAGCAATAACTCTAGTTGTAACAGCAACAAAGTGGTTTAGGAAAATGATAGTTTAGTGGATTTATTTATTACATTTGAGTAGGTTGGTTGGGAGCTCAACCCTATTATTACACACATTCTGCTTGGAACGGCTGTGATGTTTTATTGACCAGTGGCTCGAAATACTTTATAATGTTTTTGTTTCTTGTCAATGGAGGAATGTGGAACAGTTATCAAAGGCCAAGGCAGATCGGAGATTTAAAGATCAGAGAGTTGGGGCGCACTGCCAAGAACATGTGATACCGTGCCCATCAGGGAAGCTTTCAAGTGAAGCCATACTCTTTCAGAATGTTCCACTACACTCAATGGAGTTCCCTTTCCAAAATATATATTATACAGTATATGTGTATGTATTGGTAAATATTACAAACGCTTTTGTGCCTTTGAGGTTTACTTTCAAAGAGTCGGCCTTCATCTCTATTATTAAGGGGAGTCAAACGTTTGGCATCAACATCATTACTTCAAGGGGAAAGTGCTGGGAGTTGAGTATCGGGCGGCAAAACAAAAAAGTAAGAACCTACAACAGCTGTGCAGTATCAGCTTAGTGTGTGGCTTCAGTAGTGTCAGGCAGGCAACAATTCGATGCATGAAATAGCAGGTGCTTCAGAAGGATATGGAAATGTCAAATAGAACACCAGCCCAACGATGGGCACAGGGGGTTACAACTGGAGATTTCAACAAGGAAGACTTTCGGAACAAGGTAAGATGAATGGAAATCTGGGTTGCAGAAAGAAAGTAAATACATAGAATATTAAATGGAAATCTGACCTCTCACTTGCAAATATACGGTGTTAATAATGTGAAAACTGCTTTAAAATCCTAACTCCATTCATTAAAGGTACTTGCACCCAAATAGTTGCACTAAGGGGCAGATTTACAAAATTCGAGTGAAGAATTCGAATGTAAAAAACTTCGAATTTCGAAGTATTTTTTGGGTACTTCGACCATCGAATTGGTTAAATTCGTTCGAATTCGAACAATTCGAAGTAAAAATCGTTCGACCATTCGATAATCGAAGTACTGTCTCTTTAAAAAATACTTCGACCACCTACTTCGGTAGATAAAAGCTACCGAAGTCAATGTTAGCCTATGGGGAAGGTCCCCATAGGCTTGCCTGTGATTTTTTGTTCAAAGGATTTTCCTTCGATCGTTGGATTCAAATCCTTCGAATCGTTCGATTCGAAGGATTTAATCGTTCGATCGAACGAAAAATCCTTCGATCGATCGATCGCAGGATTTGCGCAAAATCGTTCGACTTCGATATTCGAAGTCGAATGATTTTAGTTCCCAGTCGAATATCGAGGGTTAATTAACCCTCGATATTCGACTATTGATGAATCGGCCCCTAAGTGTCAAACCACCCATCCAGTCCGCCCTAAGGAATCATACACCTTTGTCTAGTGATGCGTAAAACCCTGGAACTACAGCCGCCTGAAATAATTCCAGGATTTTTGTTGATTTTGTCGATAGGTGCAATAAACTTGTGGCAAAATAATAGCACACTAATGGTGTGGCCTTGAAGGCATCCTTCATTCCCTATTTTACTCCACTGCTTTTAACATTGTGCACCAGAAATAACAAAATTTTCAATCAGTGGCTTGGGTGGGGAAGATGTGCCCAGTTTATATACATGGTAGGAAAATGTAGGCTTTACATGTCCGTTTAGCAGAAAACTCAAAAACTCAAATGTAAAAAAAATCTTAAAGTTGGCGAGTTCATGTAGAAGTCAATGGGAGTTGTCCTAGGCAAATTTCAAGTGATTTCTTCATTCAAATTGTCGAGTTTTTTTTTTTTACAAATAAGCCCATTAATGTTTTGCAAATGTTATTTTTGACCTTAAAAAAAACTGTCTCATGTATAGTGCATATAGTCTCCTATCCCCTGTGTCTCTGCTTCCCAATACTATGGGTGAGAGAATATAAATGGCAGTAAATAATAATATATAAATAAAATAAATAGCTCCAACACTGTCGGATTAGGGGAGATAGGGCCCACTGGAAAGCCTGAACCTCAGCCCAACCCCCCTACCAAAGGGCCCACCACTCCCTATGAATACTGGACCCCTAGTGCTTCAGCTCTGTGCAACGCAGCTCAGGCCGATGGGGCCCAACAGGACTGGGACCCATCAGTGAACCAGTCCAACCCTGAACTCCCATGCCAACATCCAAAAACAATACTATCAACCTGCACTTTACTCTATTGAACCATTCTCTTCTAATGTTTTATTATAAGATAAAAAAAACAGAGTTTTCATAAAATTTTTATATTTTTTTTCGCACCCATGGGACCAAAAGACATAACCAACACACAGCAGACCCTATGGGGAACCCGGGGGACACAGGGTTTGTTGCGTTTCCTTTGCCAAAACTAATCTCTTGATCATGAAATAAAATGTTTAAACAGTTGATCTTCAGTGATGTAAAAATGTCTTCAGTGTGGATATTACAGGGTTTTTAAAACTTTTTCAACTTTAGGCTTCAAGTACTTAAAACTTCCCACAATCAGGTCTTGCTGAGCATCAGAATCAAAATACAAATGGCAGTCACTGGCTCCTGCAATTCATTATGGTTGTATCATATATTACCATAGATGTCTGAAAGTTGGCTACGCAAAGAGTAATGAAAACAACTGCAATGCAATAAATTAATAATAACACATAACAGAAATTCTTTTGGACTCCCCACTGTATCTTTGGCAAAGAGACATTTAAATATTACCCAAGAAAATATATCTGAGAACCAAGAACCAAAATTGCAAGTAAATGCCGACCTTCTAGTTTGAGAATCACTGGGATGTCTGACCACTGTGGTCTGAATGTTATAAACATCGCAAGAGTCTCAGGCATAAAGCATGACAAACCGCAACCATGTCAATACACTTCCATATGAAACTGCAAAAGTGGCTATAAATGTTGCAAAATAAAAACTCCCCCAAAAAAAGATGTAATAAAAGTCGGTAATGGAAAAAATATTCGCAATACGAAAAGTTATGCCTTTGTGCGAACAAATTTTCCTTTGCGCGAATTTAATATCGCTTTTGCGAACCCGGAAACTGTTTAGCGACCTCTTCCGACAGTGGAAAAAGGTTTGCGATTGTATTCGTTTTCGCCAGTGCCAAGTGAATGTAATAAAACTTCTTACTGAAAAAGTTGTTACGTTTGCTCCAAAAGATTACGACACCTTCAAACACACCTTAAAAAATGGGGGATTAAAATCCGCAATGCACTAAAAGTTTAAGGAAGAATATTACATTGTGAAATGCGGATTTTTATTATAATTTGTGCAACTTTTATTACATTTCTATGAGAAAACATTTTTTTTAGTTCCTTATACTAGTTGGAGCAACATCCTTAAAGGGATCCTGTCATCGGAAAACATGTTTTTTTCAAAACGCATCAGTTAATAGTGCTACTCCAGTAGAATTCTGCACTGAAATCCATTTCTCAAAAGAGCAAACAGATTTTTTGATTCAATTTTGAAATCTGACATGGGGCTAGACATTTTGTCAATTTCCCAGCTGCCCCTGGTCATGTGACTTGTGCCTGCACTTTAGGAGAGAAATGCTTTCTGGCAGGCTGCTGCTTTTCCTTCTCAATGTAACTGAATGTGTCTCAGTGGGACATGGGATTTTACTATTGAGTGTTGTTCTTAGATCTACCAGGCAGCTGTTATCTTGTGTTAGGGAGCTGTTATCTGGTTACCTTCCCATTGTTCTTCTGTTTGGCTGCTGGGGGGAAAAAGGGAGGGGGTGATATCACTCCAACTTGCAGTACAGCAGTAAAGAGTGATTGAAGTTTATCAGAGCATAAGTCACATGACTTGGGGCAGCTGGGAAATTGACAATATGTCTAGCCCCATGTCAGATTTCAAAATTGAATATAAAAAATCTGTTTGCCTTTTTGAGAAATGAATTTCAGCACAGAATTCTGCTGGAGCAGCACTATTAACTGATTCATTTTGAAAAAAAATGTTTTCCCCATGACTGTATCCCTTTAAGCTACTCCAATTTTTGTTTGCTTTATTACATTTCCCCATAAAACTTTGTTATCAGGCACAAAAAAAAACAAGCCTGAGGGCAGAGCTTGGAGCTTCTAATAAAGAATAATGGGAAGTTTCACATTTTAGAATCTTTTCCAGTTTTATTCAATGATCAAAATAACAAGGGACATATTTTACTGCTTTGAAAATTTGCCTTATAGACTGACTTTGCCCTCTTTATTAATTTTTTTTTTGGTGACTTCTGAGCAGCCTTTCTATGTTACATTCAGGGATGTCTTAATAAATGAGATCGAACTCAAACTGCTGGGAAAATGCCAGAAATTGTTCAGGAACCCCCCAATTTGTCATTTCTATTAGCAATTAGAGATGTAAAATATTTGACCGACTGATCTATTATCTGATCCTGCATGATCATTTTAAACGAGAATCACATACCTCCCCAGTGAGTTTTACATTTCACTGTTTAACTATTATTTTTTTCCCCCTTCTTCATGGCTAAGTACGTTTTATCGCGCTGCCCAAGAAACTGAAGACGCCTGGCAGATAAGGCCGATATTAGAAGCTGAATTCCAGTGGCTAATTTCTATCCCAGGATCCTAGTGGTACATGATAAAACATATTGCCTTTCATTAAAGGAACACAAAACTCTCATATCTGCCCTTTTCCATCCTCTGAGATCTCTTTGCCATGGAAAGAATTTTTCTTTTGATTGCTAAAGTAGAGTATTGTTTGTTATACAAATGCCTGAAAATGATATGCTGTGGTACCCGGAAAATGTTTCTATAACTGGCTAAAAATATAAGTAGGTTAGTTTAGTTAATTTCAAGTACAAGTTACTGGGCTTCACTGAACAACACCTAGTCCTGAGAGGTGCAAAATCTGTCCCCTTAGCACTTATTTATATTGAACTGCACCTCATACCAGAATGAAATCCAGCAATAAATTCTAAGTAGTAATGGGTGAATCTGTCCAGTGTCGCCTCGCCGAATAATTGGCGCAACAGCAAAAGATTTGAGTAACAGCGAAAAAAATCTGTTAAAATGCATTGAAGTCAATGGCCGTCAGAAAACATTCCAGGTTGTGCCATTTTCACACTTTTCACACTACCCTGGACTTTTATTTTTTAATCATTAAGACAGTGTTATAACAGTATGTTGTCATAGAACTCTATGGGAAAGGGCACTTTGCAACTCCAGTATTTATAGACAACAGATTTCTGAAAAATATAGTTGATGTCTACGAAAATGTATAGTCTGTGTTTGCAAAAACAAATATTATAAAAATATAATCATATTATGATAATGAAATTGGAATAATATTCTAAGGTAAGTACCATGACAAAGACAACACATACAGAAGTTATTTTTAATGCTCTATAACCCGAGCGGCAGAAATTCCCTGGCGAAATATCCGTCGCATCAGAAAAGTCTGAATAGTTGCGCTCTTAAATATTGTCAAAATTATTTGGACGCCCATTGACTTTAATGCATTTTGGACAAAATAGGCGGGCATATAAAAATTCTTGCGGGCGTCGAAATGATGTGCATCAAAATTATTTTGCCGCCCAATGCATTTCATGAATTTATCGCTGATTCGCAAATTTTGCGTCCTGAATTTACTCGCCGGTGGCGGAATGTGGAGATTCGCTATGAATTTGCGCCTGCCGAATTTATTCACCATCACTACTGGTGAAGTGGTGCATCCACAATATCAATTAAATATCTAATTTTCTCCCACCAATGTATCTTTAAACTTTTATGATATGTTTGGTATAACAACATAAAGAGAACCTTTTCTGGAGGTTAATACCAAAGATATGACATACCATTAAATTCCTAAGCCAACTAAGCAAGGCTTGGGGGCAAATTCACTAAGCGCCGAAGCGCCTAACGCTAGCGTCAATTCACTAGCGTTGGTCATTTTCATTACTTCGCAAATTCACTATGAACGCTGGCGTCAATTCGCTAGTGTTACTTCGCACCCTTACGCCTGGCGAATTTTTGCTACGGACGTAACTACGCAAATTCACTAACGCGCGCAGTGTACTGAACGCTACCTTTTACGCTAGACTTCCTTCGCCACCTCAGACCAGGCGAAGCGCAATAGAGTAGATAGGGATTGCTTCAAAAAAAGTTCAAATTTTTTCTAAGTCCCAAAAAACGCTGGCGTTTTTTCTATATTATGGGTGATAGGCTGAAAAAGATCGAATACATTTTTTGGGGCTCCCCTCCTTCCCCCTACATTTCCTAAATCATGGCAACTTAACTATCCAGTGGGCACATGTGTAGGGCAAAATAAAAATTTTATTTGCTGTTTTGAAGGTTTCCCAGGTATTTATAGTGATTGTACGTATTCCTCCATTGAAATTTGAATTTGGCGCTGTATGCAAATTAACCATCGCTAGCGTAACTTCGATTCGCTTAGCGAATCAATGCTAACGCAACTTCGCAACCTTATGCTACCCCTGAGCGCAACTTCAGATTTTAGTGAATTTGCGGAGCACTGGCGAAACTACGCCAGGCGAAGTGCGGTGAAGTTGCGCCTGGCGCAACTACGAATCTTAGTGAATTTGCCCCTATGTGTGTTATCCTGGAGAAGCATATTTTCCTGAATACCTATAATTTATATGACTTAAAATACCCTGCTCACCATTTGTACAACAAGAGGAATCCAACCTATAATTTGAATGCAAGCATTCATGAAATATTGCTCTTATTTAGACTCTCCTGCCTCCATTGGGAGATGTTTTTTTCTTTCTTTCTCAATCCCTTCAAATCAAGGTTCAGTAGATGACCTCTTGTTCAAGCATTTTCCCTCTGCCGATCTCTTGAGAACTATGTCTCTGCGATTCATCCGGTTACACAAGCAGCCTGATGAAGAAGCATCTCTTGTTTAGAGTTAAACATGTCTTTATATGCATGTGCAACATTCCCATTGCCATTCCATTTGTTTGGGAATGTGGAGTGGGATCTATTAATACACCACGGTGAAATAAATGATCTGTGATAGCAAAAATATAACAGTCTATTGCCCTCTGTTCTGTTTGAGATCAGACAACCACCCTTGGTGGTCTATGGAAATAATTTATGGATCTATCAGAACCACAGTGTAAGACTGATTTGTTCCTTGCTGTGAACTGTTGAAATTCTGGATGGATTTTTCCAAGCTTCCACAAACATTTAGCCTCCCTAGTATGGTTAGCTTTTCAATGACCTTTTCTAAAGAACTTCAGTTGGCTTCATACTGCTGTGAAATATGTGCTGCTAAGAAATTATATGGAGCCTTGTAATGAGTGTGATCCAAATAATCTACCACTAAAAAAAAATGCGTCACGGCTTGTTTGAGACAAGAAAAGATTTAAGATGGGACATATCTCAGAAATTCCTGCCAAAACTAAAAGAAGGCAAGTTATCTAGGGAGTGGGAACAGTGTTATCATGCAGAAGCTATTCAAAAAAGAAAAGAAATCTGACGGATGAAGCAAAGGACCTCCCAAAATATTACTGGGTCTCTGTTTCTAGTGCTTCCTGCTGAAGCAGCAATAGAAACAAGGCCCATGCTTGGTTATTTTAAAAGGATATTGACCAAATACTTTGGCATTTAGAAAGTGATACATGGTTTACAAGACTCTATCAAGACTCCATAGAACTCCAATGATTTCTGCAAAAATTAACACTTCATAAAGATAAGTGATATTCTTATATGGTTTTTAGGATGGGCCAATGTCACTGACTGTGTCACCCACCTAGAGGTGCCCACTTACCTAGTCTCTGCATTATCATCTTTAAGTGAGATTGACTTAATCCAATGCTAAAATATTGCACTGCTGGGCCCATCCTTCCATTTTTTGCAAATTCTCATTACCCGTAAATTTTCGCAAATGGGTCGCAAATGAGATGGGTGTTTGCGTGAGTGCCCCCACTGTGCGAGGTTCTTGTGTGCGAAATTGACAGTAACTTAAATTCGCAATTTGCAAAACTGATTTTTCGGATATTTTCTCCGCCACCAAAGTCGTGGCTTAATTCAAGCACAGAGTGGGGGCATAAATGTTTGCAATTTGCAATTTTTGCCATATTTAAAAAGCTCTTATAGGCATTCGCAGTTCGAAAAAAAAATAATATGTGTTTGCAAACTCATATCCAGCTTTATAAATATAATAATGCGCAGGGCAAATATATTCACTACGCGAACCAATCTGCCCTTCGCAAAGTTTATAAATGAGCCCCAGTGAGTTATATCAGGATGTACCTTAAAAATAGGTTCTCTACTGATATTTGCAACAACAAAAAAACTAGTCAATGTTACTAAAATGGTCACATCACAGCCTTGGCTATTACTTTCTCTAGTCACAGCCCTATATTATGGTTCTAGCTGAATGGATACTTCAGACACAACAGTGTTATGAGGCAAATCAGTCTATTAAATACAAAGACAATGAGCACCATCTTTGAGTTAAGGTTGGCTGCACTTGGGCCTGTTGCTTTTCAATCATTGCTTTTGGCTCATGCCCAGACAGCAATATAATTTATTGACATGGACATACTGCACTTATTTGGTCTCTCAGAGGGTCACTTAGCAATTGGGAAGTCCTGTTGACCCTACAGTGAAGACCACAGCCACAATCTTGCATTGTTAGAAGAATATGTTGGCTACACATTATTCTGGCAACAGAAGCCTTAATCCTTGAATTTTGAGTTAAATTAAACCAGGACCAGATGGGAACGGTTATGGAGGGTAGCTGGATCTAAAAACATTTTGTGCAATCCAGTAACAAGTGTTGTAAGATGTGCTTTGTCAGACTCGTCAGCGCATACACACACATACACATAAGCAAGGCATGTAACGGCGCAACGCTAATTGTTTCCTGGCTTCTCGGCTTTCCCCGTAATGTCTTCTTTCCACAAGTGCTGAGAGAAAAACTCTTTAAAGGACAAGGAAAGTTAAACTAAAGAAGTAGCTAGAAATGTTGTACATTATATTGTGGGCTTCTGTACCAGCCCAAGGCAACCACAGCCCTTTAGCAGTAAAGATCTGTGTCTCCAAAGATGCCCCAGTAGCTCCCCATCTTCTTTTCTGCTGATTCACTGCACATGCTCTGTGCTGCTGTCACTTACTGAGCTTAGGGACCCACTCACAATATACAGTACACATAGAATAGAAATGTCACAATATAAGGCTGATTAGTAATTAATACAGATAATTACTACATGGCAGCGCAGAAACCAGTGCAATTAGCATCAGAATTAGTGATGGGCGAATTTGCGCCGTTTCGCCGAAAAATTTGAGAATTTCGTGCGAAATTCGCGAAACGGCGAAAAATTTGCGAAACGGTTTTGGCGCGAATTTTCGCGGGCGTTTCGCGAATTTATTCGCTGGCGGCGAAACGCGCAAATTCGCCGCGAATTCGCGCCTGGCGAATAAATTCGCCCATCACTAATCAGAATTGAATAATCAGCAAACCTGTAGCATCAGCTTATATTACAGCCAGGGAAGCTCATTTTCTGCTGGATAATTAGTGACGAGCCCTAAGCTTAGCTTCTCAACAGCCAATCAGAGCCCACTTAGCATGTGAGTGTCACAGACACTTTCCAAGATGGTGACCCCCTGTGACAAGTTTGAAGTCCTGGATCATTGCTGCTATTGACAAGCTCAAACTTTATGTTAATAGCCACCCAAAATCTTTCTCTTTGACTATCACATTTTGAAAAAAACTTGAATCTGAAAATTGCTAATTTGGCCTCCGAATGAACAAAACCTGACCTGTGATTGATGTGGTGCCAAATTTGGGACCAGATCAAAGTGAGATCGTACAGATGAAGCCAAATACAAAATAACATGCAAAAAATACAAACCTTGTAAGAGGTGAAGAGACAATTTCTTTGAAAAACTTCAGATCCAAAAATCTATCAAAAATGACACTGTTAAACATTTCTGAAATAGTCTTTTCAATAGAATGGCCTCGCTTTGGATAAGCAGCCCCACAAAAAGTACCATCAATATTTGTAAACAGCAGCTATGGAGGTCTCATATATCTTCATTCTTTTCGCAACTGACTCTTTCAATTCATGTCTCCCACTTAAAACGTTTTTGGAGGCAATCTTCTCCAAATATCTGCTACAAAGTGTTGGTTTCATTAATGTCAGTGCCCTGTTGGAGCAACGCAGAACCACAATACTGGGACACAGAGCAAATTCAATGGTCATTCAGTCACCATGTAACATTTTTGGGCCGTGCTTCCCAAGAAAAGAGTGTGTCCATAAAATATTACATAAACAAATAAACATATTTATGTGCTGGCTGCAGTTCTTTTTTCCTTTGGCTTGCTGATCCCTTCAACTACTGTGTACAAAGCGAAATTGTTTTTGTGAGGCCAAGGTGCGCTGTGGCTTCGTCCAGTGTGGGACTGGGATGCCGGGGGCCCACCAGAAAACCTTAGGCTGAGGGCCCACTTTCCAAACTTTTATACCTCCTCTCCTCACTCAACCTCTTTATTCTCCTAGTCTCTTTCTCTACATACTATACTCTATTCTTCCATTATTAAGCCTCTTTGTTCCCATAAAGAAGACCATGAAAAAAGTCAAATGGTTAGAAGCAAGAGGCCCGCTGACCCCTGGGCCCACCGGGAGTTTTCCTGGTATCCCAATGGGCCAGTCCAACACTGGCCTCGTATGGTTCTTTGCAGCAGGGCCATTTGCCATATCATTTTCTTTTATTGCACATTCTCCCTAGTGGCAACAGCAACTCCCTTCCCATTTTCTGCACCCGGGTAACCAAAGCCACGAGCCTCAATATGTGACACCAACACTGACCAAAATTTGTGAACTTAGCAGCGTGCATATTCATCTGCTGGGTGATTCAAAAACTGGGCTCAGAACATTTCTAATTAAAGCTGACAATAATGGCAACTTGCAACATGATTTCATTTCCATTTTATTTCATAACAAAACATAAAAATGATGCATGTCCAAACGCGAAAGACTTCAGTTTTCCATCTGTTATTTAATAAGCAACTGGACCTTGCTGCGTTTGAAACTCTCTGAAGAACACTTGGGCCAGAAAACTCAGTTATTCAGAGCAGAATGACTAACAGAATACTGGCTCATGTGAATTACGAGACTTTTCTCCCTTTTAATTGTGCGTTTAAAACATTGGGGATTTTTTTTGCATTCAATCGATCCAAACGTTATTGATGGAACAGCGGGATCTATAGTTTCGAGGTTTCTACAAACGAACCTTCCTCATCCAAGAATACATCATAATTTTGGACAATAAGGGTTCCAGGAACAGCTGAAGTCAGCTCAAAATTTTAATCACCAAACGTGACTGCCAGACGTTTGTCCAAAAAAACCCACAAGGAGTCTTTGTTCAGTTGATTAAAAATAGGAACATGAGAAATAGGGATTCAAGGCCAAATATAGGTACATATAATCTTCAATTTAGTTTTTTCTTAAATACCCAGTAAAGCATTAGCCCATACCCACAAGAGAACATTTTATCCAGGCATATTTGAATCATAGATCACATAGAGGAACCCCACAGCACACATTGGCCCCCTAGGTTTTTCCCACCAGACCATGCAGCAGTAGTCCTGTAAGCAAGCATGCCGAGTGTGTGTTCGGGTGGTTCATAGTGAGGTTCTAGCAAGTTAGTGGGCTACAGGGATGGGATTGTTGGAGTTGAACGGAGGGCAGGATGAGTGGGCACCCTTGCTTTGGGCCTGGAAGGATGGAAAGTACAGGCACTACAGGTTAAATGCAGTGCCAGTTGCATATATAAAACCGCAGGACCATGAAAACATAAATACAGTACCTAATTTATATAAAGGTAGGGTTGCCACCCAGCCATTATTTTACCGGCCTAGCCAGTAAAACACCTGCCAAGGCCGGGGTCGGTATTACAAATTTACTGTAATACTCCTAACAAAAGCCCTCAGCCCACCCCCAATCCGCTTAAAATTCACCTTTCTGCTTCCTTCACGTGTTCTGGCTCTGCCCCTTTCTACATCATGGTCTGCCCCCCTTCTATGTCACGGCCAGCCCCTTTGTTCCTGCCCCCACCACCAGCCGGTGGAAATTTTATTAAAAGGTGGCAACCCTATATTTAAGGGGCTATTTATTAAAATCCGAAATGGAAAAAAACTAGAATTTATTATCCCCAATGCTGCAAAAAGCCAGAATCCAAAAACCCATCATTTCAGGTCCTGTATAAGTAAATGGGAGAGGTATGAAGTTTTCTTGGTCTGAGCTGGGTTTAGTCTGAAAAACCCAACTTTCTCAGGGTTTTCGGGCAAAAACTCAAAAAATTCAAGCAATTTGGGAAATAGTTTGAAACAATTTGTCATCTCAGACCTGGTGAGGTCCTGTATAAGTCAACGAGAGAGGCACCTATCTCAATTTGAAGTTTTCTTGGTCTGAGCTGGGTTTAGCCTGAAAAACCTAACTTTTTCGGGGTTTTTGGGCAAAAACTCGAAAAAATTCAAGCAATTCGGGAAATAGCTTGAAAAAATTGAGCAATTCAGGTTTTCACTTGAGTTTTTTTTTTTAATAAAATATGAGATAAATTCAGATTTTAGTTAATAATTCCCATAATGTCCCTTTAATATATAAAAATAGGAATGTATAAATAAAGTGCAAGTTTCATATATAATACACCAAGAACCACATCTAGATCAATACAGTGACAAATTTATTTGTAATACCCTCAAAACAAAGGCAATGTCAATTTCATGTATAATAATCCAATAACTCATGGCAGGATAAATGTAGCGCCAACTTCATGCATAATATTTCCATCCTTTATGCTGTAGGTCATTTATTGATGTTGGTCAGGTGAGGCTTAGCCTCCCAAGACTTCATTAACACCCAGTATATGGGCAACCAAAAAGGACAGAAATTCCTAGGTCTCATCATGTTCAGTTTTACACTGAACAATCTCTTTATTGTAAAATGTATCAAACGTATTGCTATAAACACATTTTCCGAAGTCATCAAAGTTGTCTCACAAGGAAACTTTGGGCGACTTCGGAAAATGAAGCACTCCGAGTGCTATCCTGCCAGCGATTTAGATTCTAGGCGGTGGGAAGGCAGTTCGGGGAGATTAGTCGCCTGAAGAAGTGCCTATTTGTTGCTGGGTGACTAAATCTCCCAAAGTTTTCGCATGTGTCTCTGTCCTTAATAGGAACCAAACTAAATGCAAAATAATGAATTCTTTTGCTCACCTCTAGTAAAGAATAAGAGTATCAGTTTGAACTCACGGGTGCTTATAATAGAGGACCGTACACAAGATAATTGTTCTGGAGAGCTTGTGTAATTATTTCCAAATAAAATGGTGTCCAGCCCACCCCATCCATAGCTCTCAGTAGCTTTACTGTTCAAGCAATCGATGCCCCCTGTGATTTAGACTGGCAATCTTTTGTCAGGTTAATATGATTTGCAGCCTAAAGTTCCTTCAAGACTGCACAGAATATTTGAATCATGACTAAAACATTAATGACTTTTTTCCTTTGCATTTCATACATGATTCAAAGAAACTTATTTTTTACAAAATACTTTCTTTAGCCAAAGTCATGTTGGCAGGCGCCCAATAGGCTTATACCTTTGCCTCTAACGCATACTGATTGACTTTATTATTTATTGGACCAGAGGCAAGGAAATGTTTGTTACACTGGGATTGCAAATTTGGGAATATTACATTTGTGGCAGGAAAATGAAAACCTGCTTGTTGCCTGGAGAAAAGCAAGAATCTGTAAAATAGATTTTAAATAATTCAATTTCTACCAACAGTATTGTCTTTCCATTGGTGAACGGCCAGCCATACAACCGTGCTGCACAGTTCTAATAGAAATATTAATGTCCGGCCGTTAATGGATTCTGCTGATTGACAAGTTAAATCTTCACACGCTCAAAAGAAGAAAATGAAGATGAATGAACTGTTGCCATTTTGGTTATTGAACTGTTCTCCTACTGACTCTTGAAGGATTTTGAAGGCAAACTAAAGTAAATAAGGAATAAGAAAATTACAAATGTGTTTTAGTTTAAATATATCATGTCTAAAGCATTTACAGAGAAAATAAGCTTGGTTTTTAAATGACTCTCCTGTAGTTTCGGTAGGGTAATCAAAATGCTGGACATCAAATGAACAGCCGTGGTTTAAATTAAAGACTATTAGTAAATTACAACTTTTTGGGCCTTATTTATCAAAATCCGAATTTTTATGACTATTTTTTTTAAAAAAAGTCAGACCAAATTAGAATCCATGATTGGACCTTATTTATTATTAAAAGAGCCATTTTATTTTATTTATTTTATTGGACCTATTTTATTATTAAAAATTATTAATTTAATTTCATCAGTATAGGTATGGGTATATAGAATTTAATTAAAAGTAGAGAGGGGTGTGTGTATGGGGCTTGGTTTTCATTTGGAGGATTGAACTTGATGGGCTTTGTCTTTTTTCAACCCAATTTAACTATGTAACTATCAGGGACAAAAGCCTAAATTTTTTAGATTTTTTGCCGAAAAAGTGCGAAATAGTCAGATTTTCGGGCTAATTCCAGTGCAGAACACATACACTTCTGAATAGGATAGGGACCTCTCCCAGTGACTTATATACAACCTCAGCAGGTCTAATGATTTTCGGATTCTGACTTTTTCCATTTTTGGGGTATAATAAATAGTATAAAAAAACACTCAAATGTTTCGAGCTTTTGGAATTCGGGCCGTTAATAAATAACCCCCTTTCACACTCAAAATAAAATGGAAAAAATTGCCATAGTCAATGATAAACATTGAGTTTGTCTCATTTAACGAAATTTGCCTTAATGCTTTTAAATTTTTTTGAAGTTCTCAAGAGCTACAACTTTGGTGGGGTGCAAACAGTTATTTGATTTAAAAGAAAATAAAACTGCAAAACAATTCAGGGGCAAAATCGTTCCATGGTCTCAGATTTTGGCGAGCGCTTCAAACCCTCTGTGCCATTTGCCATTATTATCAAAGAAAAGGAGAAGCTGCTGCCCGGGACATAATGGTTTTATAGGTAGGGAGTAATTGCAAGATGGGATCAAGGGGCACCTTGTACTGCTGGACACCATTTACATTATAAATATAGGAAAAGCCTTTTTTTTTTTTCCTTTAAATGGGAATGCACCCAATCTTTAATGGATGAAAATTATTTTGCAAATGACTTAACTTGTGGATTTTTTTTTGTATGTCAAACGCAGTTCCTCTTTGACTTCAAATTGCAGTTATAGGAAATAATATAACATATATAATATAGAAATAATATAACAAAAATACGTACGGTTACAAGTAGCATATACTGGTCACTTGTTTTAAATCAAATATGTGATTGGTTGCATGGGCATGATCATATGAAAGGTCAACTATGAATGGTCATAGTTGAAGAAGAGACCAAAAACGATTTAGCAGAGGGATTGATAATAATAAATGGGGAACAGCTGAAATAAATACACCTGGGAAGTATAAATACATGCTATACAGTATAAGGGCAATCATTTATATTAACAAAAATAATTGATGTAGAATTATTTAGATTCAGATGTGCAAATTTACAGAATTTGAGAATTTGATAAAATATAGGCAAATCCTTAAGTCCAGTTCCAACCCAACTTCTAGTTCTTTGCACCTCAAGTAGAAACTATCTTTTCCCTTATTTTATGGGGCAGACTTATGTCATCATGAAAGAACTACAGGTGAAAAGGCGGCAGTAGGTGTATTTTGATGTATACTATGATCATCTACCACCTTCAGCTTCTCTAGTTCCTCTGGCTTATTGCCATTTGGCTTTTAATGAATTGCACAGAAAACGTGACTTTGACCCAAGAGTTTACTTCATTGCATCTATAGCAGTAAATGGCTGCTTTGTGTAACAGTTTCTTCAAAGGACACGTGAAAACAAAAAATAAGAGGAAAGAATATTAAGGCAATTAGGAATGAAACTGTGAATAAATGCTGAGCACATTGAGCTTGTTTAAAAGGGAATCTGATTACATTGTACAAATAACCCAATAAATATGAAGAACTATTGGTTTACATCCAAAGGAGTTTGTAAAGAAAAACAAGAAAGTATTCTAGCTCCTCTACTTATAATTCACTTTCATGAGATTTTTACAATGGTATTTCGGTAAATTTCTCTTCCTATTGGTTTTTGTACAAGGCGTATACAATGGCATCCTGATCACTCACTGTATCAGGCGTCTCCTGTTGGTTGTACAGGGACTTTGCACATGGCCTGACCCCTGTATCTGGTTTTGGATTCCGCAGACACTGTACTTCGTTATTTGCACCTCGCTACTGCTCATCTGAGCTCACCCTGTCACTATATCTAAGCACTGAGTACTCCGTGTGAGACCTAGGGAAGGCTCCATTCATCTAGACCTCCATCCCCCTGAATCCTTGGTTGACACATAGGCTGGATGTCCTTGTATGTATGTATGTATATTTTTATTTGTATAGCGCTCCTTGAGGGCAAAGCACTGTACAACAAAACAATAAATTAGTAGTAACAAACAAGGGGTTATTGGAATAAAAAGTAACAATAAGTGCATTATTAGAAATACAATTCATATAAATATAAAATATAATTACAATAAAGATTAAGTGCTCAGTCTCAAGGAAACAAAAGCCTAGAGGACCCTACCCCATAGGGCTTACAATCTAAATGGGAGGGTAACATACAGACACAATTCAGAGGGGTATTAAGGTGCTGCAGGTTACAGTTTGTTACACTGTTATATTAGTGCCAGTTCCTAGTTCAGGTGTTATCCATGTCCTTCCCATTAAGCCTTTTTATAAAAAGGATATCTTTGTCATTTAATCTTATTATAGGCTATATTTGCCAGTGATCACCTCTTTAGGCTTTCTGGCTTTCCCAATAGGTTAAGCTACAGTTTGGCCATCTTTATCAACGAACCAAGATGGTGGATGGCTGTCCATTTTAATGATCCTTTCCCCAGAGTACTTATCCTTTCCAATGACACAGTTTCTATGAAAGTTCAGGTCAGTATATACAGTATCTAGTACAGGAATGGAACCTTTTATGCAGAATGCTCGGGACCAGTGGTTTTTTGGATAATGGATCTTTCCGTAATTTATATCTTGCTACTTTAAGTGTACTAGAAAATCATATAAATATTAAATAAACCCAATAGGCTGGTTTTGCTTCCAATAGGGATTAATTATATCTAAGTTGGTATCAAGTACAAGCTACTGTTTTATTTTTACAGAGAAATATTAAATCATTTTTAAAAATTATTTGGATAAAATTAAGTCTATGGGAACCCGTTATCAGAGCTTTCTGGATAACGGGTATCCAAATAACAGATCCCATACCTGTAGTGTTAAGTCCAAAGCAACTCAACTTGCAGAGTAATCCTGAAAACACATACCTGAATAAGTCTATTGAAACGACTGTGATTGAATTTTGGTGAGTACCCTCTAGAATTTAAAATCCCTTATCATTCAGTTGAACTGAGAAGCCACTTGGATGAGTGTTAAAACTTTCCAAGATTACTCAGCAAGTGCAGAGACTTGCTGAAATGTATCTCCACTAGCAGTGTTGGACTGGGACACCAGGCCCCCCCCCAAAAATCATAGACCAGGGGCCCACCATAACATCTTAGGCCAGGGGACCACTCTCAGTACTAATATTCTTCCTCTCCTCATTCAACCTCTATTCTCCAAGTCTCTTTTCCTTGCACACTATAATCTATTATTCCATCTATTTAGCCTCTTTGTTCTCATAGAAATAGGTAAGGGCCATGAAATAGGCCAAAGTTTAGCAGCATGAGGGGCCACTGACACCTGGGCCCACTGGGAGTTTTCCTGGTATCCCGGTGGGCCAGTCTAACACTGTCCACTAGACACATGGCACAGGGTGGTTGTCCATCCCGATGAGTCTTAGTACAGGCTGGCCATACTATGATGGTGGCTATCCTTTCTATTGCCAATGAGCCTTACTGTATAACACACTGCATTTAATAAGATTTCTCTCTGATGTGCTTTTATTACCATGTTATAAGAAAGTCAGTACATGAGCACACTCCATTAAACAACAGCCAGAATGAAGTGTTGGTGGCTGGCGGAAAATGCTGAGAATTCCAGATATTTTCTTTGACACTTATATCCCAGTCTTCTTGGCCTACAATTGCTCACAATTTTTCTTGATGTATATGGACAAATGTTTATCCAGAATAAATTCACAAACACCTCTATTGCTGTCTGTTCTTCATTCCTGGTGTCTCACTTCCCTTCCTGTCTGTCTTGTTCTCTTTTTTTTCTTACTGATATTTTTGCTTAGTTTGTAGATTAAAAAGAACAACGTAACCTCAGTTCCTTGAGAGATGTGTTCATTGTAATACCCTAAACATGATGTCTACTGACATATAATTATTAAATTGGAGTGTTATCCGACTGCTCCCTTGTAACAATTGCACGTCCTAATTAAATAAGATGGAAGCTGTTTTATAAGCAAGAATTCTTTTGGGTGAAATAATTACGCACAATATATTGTAATAAAAAATACTGACCCTACATCTGGTTCTCATAATGGGAAAAGATCTTTTAGAATAGGCTAAAATGAGCCAAATGTTTAATATAATAGTTGGTTATATTCCCTACAGAAGTGCAATATCACCATAAAACATATGGAGCGGTTCCAATATGATATAAAATGTTATTCAACTTAATATGACTTTCTCTCATGTAAAAACACGTCTATACACTTAGGGGCCGATTCATCAAGAGTCGAATATCGAGGGTTAATTAACCCTCGATATTCGACTAGGAACTAAAATCGTTCGACTTCGAATATCGAAGTCGAACGATTTAGCGCAAATCCTACGATCGTACGATCGAAGGATTATTCGTTCGATCGAACGATTAAATCCTTCGAATCGAACGATTCGAAGGATTTTAATCCAACGATCGAAGGAATATCCTTCGATCAAAAAAAACTCAGGCAAGCCTATGGGGGGTCGAAGTTTTTCTTAAAGAGACAGTACTTCGATTATCGAATGGTCGAATAGTCGAACGATTTTTAGTTCGAATCGTTTGATTCGTAGTCGTAGTCGTAGTCAAAGGTCGAAGTAGCCCATTCGATGGTCGAAGTAGCCCAAAAAACACTTCGAAATTCGAAGTTTTTTTAATTCGAATCCTTCACTCGAGCTTTGTAAATGTGCCCCATAATCTATACACCTTGAAACAGCCTCTAATACAATTTTTTTTCAGTTACTGGTCAGTAGACCCTGCAAGCCTGAAATACTGTCCAATCTCATCATTGGAAGTGAAACATGTAAATCAAAACAAGGGCCTTGGAAGATTACTCTACAGGGGGTGGTTCATTTACATTTGGAGGGGCCACAGCCTTGCAGCCTCCCTGGTGCCAATGCCTATGAAAAAAGCAAATTCATGACCATTTTGTTATTGAGCTATTATGCTTGGGACAGATCTTCAGTAAAAGGCGAAGGACCGAAAACTGCTCAGACAGGGGCAGCATGTATAGATAGGCAAGAGGTAATATGGTGGGAAAGGATTGTTTGATTTTAGGGTCAACCTGGGAACATTCATTCTTCTTCATGAATTTCATGATTTATTAATTTCTCCAATAATTGCAGGGTTAGGATTATTATTATTATATCATTATTATTATCCATAAGAATTTTCATAATTACATTAAGATTTAAAGCAGCCATAAAGACCCCCGTGTACAACATGAGCCCAGTAAATCGGATTTATATTTATATAGGTTCTACCTAAAATTTTAGTTAAAAAAATTCTATAATATTTTATAGTTGTTGCACTAAACATTAAAAATTAACCAGTTTCATTTTAAAATTGATCCCCTCTCCATTATACAGGGCAACTGTTGAAGAAGATGTAATTTGTCAATCAAATTGCTTTTCTGCAATAAACCTACAGAATAGATTTTCCTCCTTGTCTGTAAACTTGAGACACAAACAGCAAAATGGTGAGGAATTACAGAGTTATTTATCTCCCCAACTGAGATGGGGGGGGAGTGGTAGTAATCAAGTAAAACATCCATTGAGTTAAACTTCATAATGAAAAAATCCAGAAAATCAATATATAACAATATATAAATAAAAGTAAAAGCAGAACAAGTTTCCAATATACATCCTATTGGGCTCATACTGAAATTAACCATTTAAGGTCAGTAGGCCTGAAACTATTTACAAACCAAATAGACTGAAAAAATGTTGGCCCTTGCAAGGCAAAAGTGACACAATAAAGCAATAACCCAGTCATTCCCGATAGAGCGCCGAAATAGAATTAAAACTGTTACATCTAAGAATATATATATTCGGGGTTTACCTTGACGTGGTATGGTGGCTTATCAATTTTATGATCATGACTTTGTAACAAAATAACCCCTGTTTTGGGTACATATGCAATAGCATTTATTATACTTATATATATACTTTAAAGCCTTTAGAGTGCTCCCACAACCCCCCTGTTTTGATATTGTATATATATATATATATATATATATATATATATATATATATATATATATATATATATATATATATATATATATATATATATATATAAAGAAGATCAGCACTCTATGTAGTTTGGTGAAATTGTGTTGATTTATTAATCAAAAATCACATCTTATCCAGCCCTGTAACTCTTTGGTAGGGAAATGCTGATATTGGTATATTTACATGTATTATGTGAATTTTTGAGTTATTCACTTTTTTATGTCTATCCCATAAGCTCATGCAGCTGTCTCATTCTGCTTGTCTGGACACCTTGCAAGTCTGTACAGCTGAAAGTCTTAAACTTTGGATATACAAAACAAAAACCTCTTCATTCATGAATTTAATAATCATAAAAAACCCTTCTGACATTGGTATGAACGTATTGCAGAGGATTTAGTACATCATTTAGTCCTAAATCTCAAATCAGAATCTGTTCATATAACGGCTAAATACAAATAGGTCTTTGCAGAGCTATACAGTAGGTCACAGTTGTTTGGTACATTAAATTCCAAAAAAAATTTGAACAGAGATTATTTTTCTTATCAGTTGTTGAATTTATCACATTCCAATCCTTTATCCTTGCTCCGAAGTGATCTAACTATTGGAAGAAAAATCCCAGCCTGCTAAGTACCATCCATTTCTGAAGTCTGAGTTCAGCTGAAGTTTGTTGCTGATCTTGATATCTTCAGTTTAAAGCCTACACCTGTGAGACCAGCTGCAAATATTTCCAGCGATAAATATGTATCCTTGAAAAAATGGCAGCCAAAAAGTAAAGCCTTAGTTCTTTTGGGTATTGTCATAAAAGATGGGAAAATGACCTAGCTGAATAGACCGATCTAAATTTTTTTTCATATTTGCAGACTGTATTTTGCCTGGAGGAGTTCTTGATCTGTAGACACGTCTAGTGATGACATGGAGGAATATTGGATAGTTGATCATTTACAGTAACATGATGGTTTGATTTCTCTAATAACTCGTTATGTTCTTTTATTTGATAAAGCAACCGATGGACCTTGAAGGTCTGAGATCTGTATGAAGAGAGCGACAGACTCTTTCCAGATGACTGTTGTCATAATGGATAATGGAGATCAGTGGAAATCACAAACAGAACTCCAGCCTTCAAGTCATCAGAACATATCCCATGACTAATAAACCCTGCCATGATATTCTTCATTGAAAACAATAAATTCCCATCATTATTACACATTTCACCTTGGCTTTCTTATTACCATTACAACATAGATGACTATGGAAGAAAATAAAGCCTTGAGATAACTAAGGATCAATCCACACACCTTTTTAAAAAAAACTTTGTTTACACAAATAACTATTTCAGTTTTACCAGGAAAAGTAATGTAGCACATAAAACAAAACCATGAAAAGAGTCACCATGTTGAACCCAGAATTAACAGGCAAGCGGTGAAAATGATAGATTATTGGTGCAGTCCTGTTTCCAACCGCAAGGCATATATTTTGTTTGTGCACCTTGAGCTTTTTCAGTAAATTAGTGGGATTGTTTTAAAGGGATACTGTCATGGGGAAAAATTTTTTTTTCAAAATGAATCAGTTAATAGTGCTGCTCCAGCAGAATTCTGCACTGAAATCCATTTCTCAAAAGAGCAAACAGATTTTTTTATATTCAATTTTGAAATCTGACATGGGGCTAGACATTTTGTCAATTTCCCAGCTGCCCCTGGTCATGTGACTTGTGCCTGCACTTTAGGAGAGAAATGCTTTTTGGCAGGCTGCTGTTTTTACTTCTCAATGTAACTGAATGTGTCTCAGTGGAACATGGGTTTTTACTATTGAGTGTTGTTCTTAGATCTACCAGGCAGCTGTTATCTTGTGTTAGGGAGCTGCTATCTGGTTACCTTCCCATTGTTCTTTTGTTTGGCTGCTGGGGGGAAAAGGGAGGGGGTGATATCATTCCAACTTGCAGTACAGCAGTAAAGAGTGATTGAAGTTTATCAGAGCACAAGTCACATGACTTGGGGCAGCTGGGAAATTGACAAAATGTCTAGCCCCATGTCAGATTTCAAAATTAAATATAAAAAAATCTGTTTGCTCTTTTGAGAAATGGATTTCAGTGCAGAATTCTGCTGGAGCAGCACTATTAACTGATTCATTTTGAGAAAAACTTTTTTTCCCATGACAGTATCCCTTTAAGGTTCAGGTGTTAATAAGAGTGGATCTATTTCTTGCATAGTGTAAATTAGATCATCAATAATTCCTACAATACAGAGTTGGGGGGGAATAGTACTTATTTCCTAAAACACTTACCCCATATGTAGAAGATATTTAAACAAATAACCAGTAAATCCAACCTATTAAGTGGTTGCTATGGGTTACTGCTCCCAGGGCCAGAACTAGGGGTAGGCAAAAGAGGCACCTGCCTAGGGTGCAACAGTGAGGGGGTGCTGGGCAGGCCTGGACTGGAAGGGAAAATCGGCCCTGGCATTCCAAGTACACAGAGGCCCAAACAGCCCCCGCCAGCCCTCTAAATAGGGACTTTCAATGGCATCTTACAGCAGCCCCTCTGGCATATGCCAGAACCCACAAATTGCCAGTCCTGGTGCTGGGCAGGTACCGGTTGAAGGATATTCTGTCTACCCCTAGTCTGGGTTTGCATGCTCCATGTTCCTGGGTTAACCACTCTTTTCTCAGCAAAGTAGCTGGCCGGGCTGCCTAGGGTGCACGGTTGCAAGAGCCATCTCCTTCCCAAAGCATAAACAGAGTAATATACAGCTGATTTAATATCTTATACTCTTTGAGCCTATTGGTAAAGTCATGAATTAGCAGCTGTTTCTTCTCCCAGTCCTCTTGAGTAATATTAGGGGTTGCAACAAGCCATTTTTTTCATGTTGAATGGTTTGGAGCAGGAGGACTGTAATGCATAATAGTCTGGAGGTTGTAATGCAGGGGTCCCCAACCATTTTTTTACCTGTGAGCCACATTCAAATGTAAAATAAGTTGTAGAGCAACATAATTTGGGGAAGCCAAATAAGGGTTGTAAATGGCTATATGGTAGCCCCTATGTGGACTGCCAGCCTACAGGAGGTTGGCAGTTCACATGGTTTTTATGCAACTAAAACTTACCTCCAAGCCAGGAATTCCAAAAAAGCACCTTGCTTTGAGGCCACTGGGAGAAACATCCAATGGGTTGGTGAGCAACATGATGCTAGCGATCCACTGGTTGGAGATCACTGCTGTAATGCATAATAGCCTGGAGACTAGTTTAGAGATTATGGAGAATGCAGGATATAGTAAAGATAAGATAGTTCAACTTAAGGCCTCAGTAAGAAGAATGAGCATTGAAAGCATGCCTAAGCTGAAAGTATTTGTATGGGGGAGGGGAGCATTGACCCATACACTATTTAATATAATTTACTGGGAGTCATTTTTTTT
Source organism: Xenopus laevis (assembly GCF_017654675.1). Classification (NCBI taxonomy): domain Eukaryota; kingdom Metazoa; phylum Chordata; class Amphibia; order Anura; family Pipidae; genus Xenopus; species Xenopus laevis. The sequence continues at coordinate 10,384,310 of NC_054372.1, forward strand.
TGCATCCATTTGCATCTGGGTCCAAACACTGATAATCAACCTCTGGTAGTGGTGAGTGTTCACAAATCTCTATTTAAATAGTCCTGTTGTAGAGTCTTAGCCATAAGCTTTTTACCCATTTATGAAATAATAACAATGAAAATAGTAGTCACAGATTGACAGAAGGCACTTGCTGTCTAAACCTGGTTAGCAAAGGCCCCTCTTGTATAATAGCTACCGTCTAGATTTTCTATGTGTCCCATAAGTGATGTTGTTGGGTCAATATATGACACTAGTCATTCAAAGCATCTCAATACATCCCAAAACTGTTGACCATAACTCCATATCTTTTGAAATCTTTCCAGTCAATGGAACTGCATAGACTCTGGGCTGCTCTCACTCAAAATCGAACCTCTTTCTGCATGCTGCCACAAGGTTCAAAAAGTTCCAGGCACTTATTATTTATATCTGAGTTTCTAACTGACTTATCAAGCTTTTGTGAATAACTCATCTCCCACTCCCATGATCCATCACCAGAACTGAGTGTCTAGTGAATTACGAGCAGTGGTTTATCTTGGCCCTATTACAGTTTTCAGTGTTCAGGGATTTTAAACAGCAACATGTGAATGATGAGAATGATGAAAACACTGGAAAGTCCAGTTTCACTTGCGCATTGTGAGGTTATCTCCCACCCAATGTCCCTTCTTAGCAAAACCTGGAGTATAAGGGTAAAGGAATGAGTACTTTGTCATCACGTTTTGATGTAACATAGTGGGTCAGATTCAATTCAGAAAATCTCATGGTTTATCACGTGAAAACTCTATTGAAGTTTAAGGGGGGAAAATGGAACTGAATTTGGAGAAAAGTTATTTCTCCTCGAATTGAATCTCACCCATGAATTTTCACGTGATAAACAATGTGATAACTTTTTCTCACTAAATTGAATCTGGCCCAATATGTGAAAATTGTACTTAAACTGAAAAAGTTTCCAGAAAACAGCTTGACAAAGAAAAGGACTTTCTAGGCAAAAATGCACCACGGCCAAATTCAGATTCCCAATTTTTACTTCATGTTGGCCAAAGTTTAAATCATGCAGGAGGACCATGGGCACAGCTGGCATTTATGGTTTCTTGAGTGTCCAGAAGTTGATTGTTTTGGTCCAGTGTTGAAGCTTATTCACTACCAATGTTATCGAGAGGCTAAATCAATTGTTGATATTTACCTGAGTGTCACCATTAACCTGACAATGGATTGTACATAAGAAATATGACAAACTGAAGCAAATCAAAAGAGATTTTGCAGTTACAGAGTACAGATTGTTCCTGTTAAACAATTCCTATATGTCCCAGGAAAGCAAATGAAATAACAAGGCTGTGACTGATCCCATCTAGGGATGGACGAACACATTCGTGGTGAATTTCTACGTTTCACTCTGGTGAATAAATTTGCTGGTGTCAACAAATTTTGGACGCGTGGCGGAAAAGGCACTTGCTTCAAAACCATCAAAATTGACATGGGCGTCAATTTTCGAGTTTCACAATTTTTTCGCCATTTCGGGAATTTAGTTGGAAATTCACAAATTTTTAGGTGAAGGGAAACGGGGGAAAATCGCCCATCACTAATCCGGTTATTTGCCTTGCTGTAGACACCAATGTAGTTTCAGTTTATCCTTTACTGTTGGAGAATAACTAGTGACGTTTTGGGTAGAAAATAAAATCAATCGAGATTCTATTCCACGTGCAAGATTCCTTTCCTTTATTTACTATAGCTGAGGAAGTGAAAGCACAAGAACATCTGGCTGATGGGCTTCCTGCCAGAGCTTTAAAGTCTGCCACTGGGCTGAAACAAATTCTGCCTAATCTTAGTATTGTCTGTAGTCTTCAGCGTATCCTCCAAAACTGGACTGAAGAAAGAAATTGTCTTTCAGCATGTTTCCTTAGGGTGTAATATACCACAAAACATCTGCTATGTGTACAGGGTTAGCAAACACATCCAAGACAATCTATTTTTCAATGAATCCAAGACAGCTATGTGTATGCTATGGCAGCGATGATGTGCAGAAGTAGAGCTGCAGATCTCCCATTGTCTCTGTAACAACACAAGGCTTCTCAGGCTGTGGCTGCATAACTTTCCAGCTTTTTATCAGTGATGGATTTTCGACATGTCACATTACCTCACAGTAGTGGATCAGCTTCTAAGCATTCAAGGTACATTGTGTCATCAGAGTTACTGTACACTGGGGCTTATTAATAAATCCCAGCTACGGCAGAAACTTTGTTCATTGGCAGAGAGACTGCTTTGCTCAGGGGTAGGGACTAGAGAGCAAATTAAGTTGCCAAAGGCCACTTGGGAAGAAGGTCTAGATGTCTTGAAGGTATAGGGAGGGCCAATGTTTTAACAGTTGAGAAGGTTTGAAATCCTCAAAGTAAAACACCAGGACTGAGAAACTAATTTGTGACTGGTTAATGAGCCTAAGAGGCTGTCTAGAGCAACTAACAGGGGTGCTTGGAGCATTGGTTGGGTTGCCATGTTTTGTAATAAAAATCAGATGTCACACACTCTGGCAAATGTGCTAAATAATTCTTGTGGTTTATTTGAGATCTCCACACAACGTTTCTGATGTACAACCTCCTTTCTCAAGTGCTCTCCCATTGATTGGGTGGCCCAGCCTGAAGGCCCTTTAAAGTGATATTTGTCAAGCAAGTCTGTTTTTTTTCTACTGCATACCGATGGAATTCCAGCCTGCAACACTGAACACTTATTTGGTGTCCTAGATAATCCCTACATGAATTTTGCCCCACAGTTAAATTTGTTTCTTACAAGTGGGAAGGTAGTGGCATTCACTTGGAACCCGAAGACTGGGAAGAGATAGAGGACAGCCTCTACAGTATCTCCCTCTCATAAGCACAAGAGACGGGCTCATTTAATTTAAAATTGTACACCAAACGTACTTGACATAAAATAAACTACAATTTATGGGTCACCGAGAATATTCCAGATGCCATCGCTGCAATTCACCAGATGCTGACTTCATACATCTAATAGGGAATTGTCCAGATGTACAGAAATTCTGGAAAAAGGTAATGCAATTTTTAGCATACGAATTGACATTACCGAAAGTATTGAACCCAACAACCTGCCTACTGGGCATAACAGACAATCTGGTAACCACTCCAGATTATTGATGAGACCACTCTTGTTCTACACCAGGAAAATGGTAGACCTACACTGGATGGGACCAACACCTCCTATGCTTTCAAAATGGATTCAAATTATAAACTCCCAGCTGGAACTTTACAAACAACTTACAGAGCCAAAGGCTGCCCACAGAAATTCGAAAAAATATGAACTCCTTGGCTGTACTCACCTGCAACAACGGACCAATGAGTCTATTCTAGAACACTGCAACCTATCCTCTCCATGTCTACCTCTCCTTCTTTCTAAACTTTCCTTCTATATATGTTTATTAATGAATTAATGAAAACTTACTAAAAAGTTACTAAAAAAAAAATGTGTTTCTTACAATTGCCCAAGTTAAGGGGCCCTCTGTTTGAACTAATGTTAAGATGATCTTATTATAGGATATTATTTATAAAAAACATCCATTCCCTGGATATTTGCAGATTTACATACTTTATGTGAGTTGTTACATTATCTTGTTATATTGATAAATTCTGCATGCATGGTGAATGCAAAAATTTTCCTTAATATGCTATGTAAGTAGGAAGGTGGGGGAGATATGGAAGCATCCCAATCAATCAAGAACCTATTCCCAGTGTGGGGCAAGGACTGACAGAAAGGGGACATGGCTAATGGAGGAATTGTGGGAAATTGAGTGTTCTTTGGTAAAACATGGAAAGGATATACATAGTTTGGCTTCTTGTGTAAGCATGTACAGTATATTAACCTAGTATATTTGCTATTAGCAACTCCTTTCCCTCGGGTTTACCCTTTTCTAAAGCTTAATATATGTAACTCCTATTTGGCTGAATAAGACTAATGCCAACTAGTGTGATAGAGCATGGGCTACATACAACCCTCTTTCACCAGAATGGGCTTTCGCTAAATGGAAAGATCACGTGCTGATGTTCTTGAACTACAACTCACTACTGCCAAAGATGTAAAATAATAGAGTTGGATGCCAGGGGTTCTTTGCAAAACAGTAGAACAGTCTTTTATTCAGACATAAATCGCCACAGGGTTATCATATTCACGCATGAGGTAGTCAAAGTACAATCTCCAAGTACATTCACATACAGGTGTAGCAGACAGAGTAGTTAAAGACAAATACAAGAGGTCCTCTACACTCAACCCATTATCAACATATTTAAGAGCACAAAATGCACCTGTCTTAAATATATTGATAATGGGTTGAGTGCAGAGGACCTCTTGTATTTGTCTATATGTATTTTGTGGTCACAGCCTCATTGCACCCCCTCCTAATGTTTTTTTTAAAAATTACTGGTGAGCACAACTTTTTCTTGATTGTTCGAGTAGTTAAATACACCACACTAGGAATAGCCAGGGAAGTTGAAAAGATCACCTGTGGTCCCTTCACTACAGGCAAAGCGGAGCCTGGGGGAGAGCTACTCCCTTCTATCCTCCTAGTTGGAGCTTGAGCTGCTCTTACTAACTAAGCCTCACTGTCTCTTTCTATAGAGTGCTATTACAGGTGCTACACTACACACTGACTTCACCTTGTTCAGGGGGTCCCTGTACACAAACTTGACTAAAGGGGTTGTCCCTTTAGAGCCTAACACTTCTGGGACCTTGTTGACTGCAGGCTCAATGGACACCTCCACCCAGATCAACTTTGTTACAGTGATGCAGGATATGGTCATCAACCTAGGGCCAATGAAATGGGTATGCAAATAAGGTACCAAACATTACATAGGTTTTACCCCAGCAACAAGGGACTGTTAGGGAATGAAGGCATAAGGGACATTTCACTTATAGGCCCCTACATATAAAGAAAGAATTTATAATATTGGGTGTTGAACTGGAAGAGTGAATCTGGCTTGTTCTCTTCTCCTCCCAATACAACCAGCAGAAGTAATTTCCAACACAAAAAGGGTGTGTTACTCCTTGACCAATTTACAGCAAAATAGCCAATTGTTCTTAGATTTACGGTGTATTTTCCCTAATGTTGAGGCTCGATGATATATAATTTCATACATCATTTCATTCCCTTACATGGATAGTTTATGGTAGCTGGCTGCGACCGGTCTTGTGCTTTGTTGCACACATGCAGGTTGGATTCCTTTGCTTATTTATATATTCACGGGCCAGATTAAACAGGGCAGCCTAGTAACAGAAGCTCTTTCTTTCTTGTGAGGAAATGTCCATCCATTGCTCTGCTAAGGAATGTTTATTTTGCCTTGGGATAACAATACTTAATTGCCTTTCTTGAAACTTGTGGTCCTTGAAAAACAAAAAAACCTTACAGTGTGAATTTGATCAAGTCCTAAATGGAGTAACTTACCGGACGAAAAATACATATGGCAAAATGGGTAGACTTAAAATAAATTTTCAAAAACCGGTAAAAGAAATTAATTGCTCCAAACATATGTTTTCATTTTCAATAAAAGGTAAAAAAAAAACAAAAAAACTCAAAGCTTCTCTTTATTAGGATGTGAAAATATATCTGATCAAAAATACTTGAGGTTTTGAAAGTGGTCCTACTTTTGCTAATAATAAGTTTACACAAAAAAAGAACCAGTGCAATATTCTCCCCCCCATTTTTAAGAACTTGTACTCTTGTACTCAAGAGTTTTATGATCCAAAAAGGGAATCGTACGGCGCAATATTGGAATGGTTCCTTTGAAAAACAAACAGACATACATTAAACCTTAACGTGATATGATGATCCAATTCCGTTTATTAAATAAAAACAATAATTATTTTGTAACTCATCCAACATTGGTTCAGAGTTTCCTGTATCATGCCTCTATTGTTTTGGATATGTTTTTAAAATCATCATTCTTAATTAGCATTAAAGTTATATTGATACAGAAAAACACAGAAACCTCTCTAAAACTGAAATGGTTCTCTTTCCTCCAACTAACACCAGTAACATCCCGGAAGTATCCATCATAGCTAACAATTCCACTATCACCCCCTCTCCCCAGGCCCGGTGCCTTGGGGTTATCCTAGATTCTGCCCTGTCATTCACTCCTCATATCCAGTCACTTATTAAATCATGTCACTTCCACCTGAGGAACATATCCAAAATACGATCATTTATCACCCAAGATGCTTCCAAAATTCTTATTCACTCTCTCATCATATCACGTCTAGACTACTGTAACTCTCTTTTAATTGGCTTTCCCCTCCAGAGACTGTCACCTCTCCAGTCCATAATGAACACTGCTGCGAGGCTCATACACCTCAGCAACTGCTCCTCCTCCTTTCCATTCTAGACGGCTGGAGGCAGTTCGGGGAGATTATTAGCCTTGAAGAAGAGGAGATTTGTCGCTGGGTGTCTGAGTGTGTGTCTCTGCCCTAACAGCACATGTATCCCTTAATATCTTGGAATTAAAAAAATAAATAAATAATGAATGTACATTGCAAAGTGCTTACAATAGCCCCAGTGTCGAACTGGGATACCAGGGGCCAACCAGAAAACCTTAGGCTGAGGGCCCACTTTCCAAACTTGTATACCTCCTCTCCTCACTCAACCTCTTTATTCTCCTAGTCTCTTTCCTATACATACTATACTCTATTCTTCCATTTTAAGCCTCTTTATTCCAATAAAGAAATAGAGACCATGAAATAGGCCAAAAGGTTAGAAGCAGGAGGGCCCACTGACACCTTGGCCCAGTGGGTTTTCCTGGTATCCCGATGGGCCAGTCCGACACTGAATAGCAATCTCACGGGGTGCAGGCAAGCAGATGGCAACCGGGAAACAGATTCATTCGAGGTAGAACCCAAAGTAGGTTAAAACTTCGTCTTTATTAATCCAAATAAAACAATTTGTACACGAGGGCAGGGAGAGTAGCTGAATAGCACCCTCATCAATTTTACATTCATTTATTTTAAAGGTGTACTTATCCTTTAATCTCCAGTCTCAACTACTATGTGAGTCTACTATTATCCTTATTATATATTTTTTTTTATAGCATTGATCATTCTAAAATCCTGATTGGTTACAGGTTGGATTCATTTCTAAGAGGGTTAAACAGCCTTAACCTGCAGAAAAGCATGTACAATATTATGAGTGAGGTAAAACGGATGTCATATCAAAACATATTCTTTCCCAAATCTACACAACAGAATGCAATGTTCTACATTGTGATAAAAGTATGTCCTTATAGATAAAAGCTTGATCTGTGAAAAAAAGAAGAGTGGACTCAACATGGAGATAACCATAGAACAATACTGGAGAGGATTACATTCCTGACTCTTTCCGACTTATCTCTAAGATGTTGATAATTAATTTGTATATATGGTCAGCTTAAAAGTCCATCTGAGGGCACGCTAGAGATCAGAATCACCCAGAAATGTTCATGTTTTTTATAAAAAATTAAACTTTTATCAACAAAAGTAGCAGTAAATTGACCAAAAAATGGTAGGCAATGGATTTCATATATTTCATATAAATATTTAGGAAACTTGACTTTATATCCTTTGCAGATCTTCAGTGTTCTTTCTGTATCATCTTGAACATTTCAGAGGAAACATCAACCCCACAACCTTTATAGATCTTCCCAGAGATGCAACTGGCTTGTAGGGCACCTTATTCTGACCTTACTGTGAAGCTCTTCCCACAAGAGCTCAATAAGGTTTAGGTCTGGTGATTGCGCTGGATTTTCCCTCAATAACTGTATTCCTGCTTCTTGTTTCTTCCCCAAAGAGGTTTCTCAGAAGTAAACTTCAGATTATTGTGCTGAATGATAAAATTGGCAGCAATCAGGATTTGACTCTAAAGGTGGCCATACACAGGGAGATCCGCTCGTTTGGCGATGTCGCCAAACGAGCGGATCTCTCCCTGATATGCCCACATTGAAGTGAGCGATACTGGGCTGATCCGATCGTTGGCCCGAGGGCCCAACGATTGGATCAGAATGGAGGCCAAACGGGCGGTTGGATTGCAGGACCACATCAACGAAAACCAGATATCCTGATCTGTGCTGGGTTTTGTGCAATAATCAGAAGATTTAGTGGTTTTTGGGGCAAAAATCCGAAAAATTCATACTATTCGAATGTTTTCATGAATATATTACGTTTTTTCCCACACAGAAAATTTTTTGAAAATGGATTGATAAATAAAGGGGGAAAAAAAATCAGTGCAGATTTGGTCGGACTATTTTACCAAAAAATATACAAATTTTTGGGATTTTGGTAAATAATCTCCTAAAAGATGGTCTAACACTAGTTAATGTATAATGAGTAGCAGAGGAGAATGAAACAAGAGTAAATCTGAAAAAAGCCATGGTTTTAAGGGATGGTCTAACACTAGTTTAGGTACAAGAAGTGGCAGAGGTGAATGAAACAATAGTAAAACTGAAACATGAACTGAATATAGCCATTTTCTGCTAAAAAACAACTAAATTATTCATCTAACTCTTACAGACACATTTTTGCATGTCTGACTCAGGTAGAGTCTGCCCTCTCATCAAAAGAATCAACAGAACCCACAGGTGCACTGGCAACGAGACCTTAAGTTGGCCAATCAATAAAGGCAAAAATGCAGGGATGGAGGAAAAACCAGTTTAACTTTATGCATAATCAAGTTAAATAGTAATAAGAAGCAGAGGTTTTTCTGCTTGGCTGCCAGATATTTCCCATCAAAGGCTGAATTCCTCACCACTTCGCCATTTCCACTAAAAATACCGTCACAATCCTTTGGTCGGTATTAAAGTTCTACCTTCTCAACGTACAAATATCCTATACCATTTCCTGAATTAATTTTAATCCATCTCACGCTTGCAGCCCACCCATACTGAAATCACACTTATGTACAGTATTGAAGCCCCAGTAGGCAGATTACTGCTGGACTTTAGTGTGCCACATTTAGAGCTCTTACCATTTTCTCTGCAGAAGGAAACCAGAGTCTAGAAGCCCATGCTCTGCCAAGAAGATGGAATTATGGGAGCGCTGAAATTCTACGTTACTTCGCTTCCAAATTATCACTACAATTAATTAGCTTTGCTGCATGATGATGAATGCGTGTAATGAGGAGCTAATCAAGCATGTTATCTAATCTGTATTTTCGCCTCTCTTAATCACTAACCATGACGTAAACAGAACAGTTGTAGAATCTGCAAAGAATATAGGAATTGTTACCATCTTTGTTATTACTGTTAATGTCTTCCCCAGGCGGCTCTGATTTCCTATGCATGAATCGCCTCCCATCTGCTATAAATCAGCATGTGAAATTAAGAAACTAAAATGCTGATTGATACTAAGCATTCCAGTGTGCAGATCTCTCTACAAGATCTCCTGGCAAATTAAAAAGGGTCTCTGGGGTATGTTTTTGTCAGTTGCAGAAGATGAAGTAGTGCTGACAAAGGTTGTGTTTGCTGTAGCCCTCGGTGGACTTCAGCAAATATATAGAAATCTGCACTGATGCAATTTCTCTGAAGACTTGAAGCTGGAAAGGGATATTATTGAACAGAGACCAATGTTTTTTTCTGTGGGAAATAGACTCATACTCATCTTCTAGTTCAGACTTCAATTCAGCAATAGCACTGCATTCCAGCTTTACTCACTAATGGGTATGGAAAGCAAATGATTTTTACATCATTACATACTGTATAGGAGTGTGCTTCTTCATAATTCGTATTTCTCTAAGAAAAAAATTGGAGAACCTTGGGAAGTCCTGCTATTTTAGGAAGCACTGATGCCCAAAGTATTATGCATAAAGTGCATAGTGGTTTGCCATATAATATTTTGCACAATGTTCCATCTTATATGAGATGTGTATAAAATATGATCTACTGTGAGCTGGAGAAACTGGAATATAGCATTTTATTTCTTCTTTTTAATAAATTGTTTGTGTAAAGCAGCCTTCTTAGAAACATGTTGTTATCCAGAATGACCTGGGGTTTTCCATATTAGGGGTCTTTCTGTGATGGTGGTCTTTGGATCGCCATAGCTTATCAACTAAAAACACATTAAAAACGTGAAACGTAAACCCAATAGGATTGTTTTACTTCTAACAAAGATTAATTATGTCTTAGTTGGGTTGGGATCAAGTACAAGGAAATCATTTTTCAAAATGTGAATTATGGAGTCTGTGGGAGATGGGCTTCCCATAATTCAGATCTTTCTTGATAATGGGTTTGCAGATAATGGATCCCATACCTACAGTATATATGAATGGACAACATTATTGATTTTGAACCTTCTAAGACATATTGTTTTAGACCCTTAGAGTAACGACTCTAGACTTGTCGTTAGTGATGGGCGAATTTATTCGCCAGGCGCGAATTCGCGGCGAATTTGCGCGATTCGCCGCCAGCGAATAAATTCGCCAAACGCCCGCGAAAATTCGCAGAAAAAATTTGCCGGCGTCAATTTTTTTTTCGAAAAAACGGAAGGCGTAAAAAACGGGCACCGGCGTCAAAAACAGTTTCGCGAATTTCGCTAATTTTTCGGCGAAACGGCGCAAATTCGCCCATCACTACTTGTCATTAGTGATGGGCGAATTTGCAAAACTGCGCCGGCGTCTCGTTTTTGATGCCGGCGTCAGTTTTTGACGCTGACGCCCATTTTTTACACAATACAATTTTTTTTTTTTATGCCGGTGAACTTTCGTTAGCGAATTTTCGCGGCTGTTTTGCGAATTTAATCGCTGGCGACGAATCGCGCAAGTTCGCCGCAAATTTGCGCCTGTCGAATAAATTCGCCCATCACTACTGGTCATTGGATATGGTCTACAGGCCACCATTATTGTCACAGTAACTAGGCACACTACATTTGGAGGGACTTTCTCTTTACATCAACAGGTCTTTCCTGGTTGGCCCTCAACTTTCAGATATACAAGAATGAGAGACACAGAACAGTAGAAGGAAATGAAGCTTGAAGAGCTTGAGAAGCATGTTGGGAGTAAAACTACGTATATGGATGCTTTAGTTCTTTTGTAGTTAATAATCATAGAATATCACTGGTAACGATTGGTAGATGAACAATTACTGTATAGAAGAATATGAAGTACAGGAAATCCAACATTTAACATATTTAATTGGGTTTTCAGTATATGTTGGCAAGTAGTGCTCTAGATTGAAGCAAGAGTGAAACAGAATATGCACTTTAACATTAAACTAACCCAATAACTCATGTATTCTGTCTTTAATACCATCCAGATTTACAACCATCACATCTGAACAATGCAGACAATTTGTACTTAAAATGATCCTTAAAGTGTTTCCAATTTTACCCATCACATCTGGAAATTGAACATGCTCATGATCGAATCTGATAACGTAATGTGCATCGTGGAGATTACCTATAACTTTTGTCTGTTTTATCTAATGGCTTTGTAACTGGTGTAACATGACAAACTGAATCTACACTATATCTGTACAATTTTTCAGACAGTTTGCATAGCTTAGTTCACCTTTGTTGCCCTTATATGTGCCCTTTTCTGAGCTGCAACTTTAGACATTACAAAAATGCACATTACAGAAGGCTCAACATAAAGTTCACACTTCTGGAGTTCCATGAAGTGCATGGAAATTATCTATATCATTACAACCAGCACTGGTTCTTTTCATTTGGATGGCTGTGGTTGATGTAACTGTTATACCCAATACCCATGGTAGCCCATTGGCAATCAACAGGACAAGGCACATCATTATAGCGCCTGAGTTTTTCACAGTAAGGGAAGCCTTAGGGTCCAAAGAAGTTGAGATATGGATTTCTGTAACAGCTAGATGACTGACATTTGCCTGTACAAGAAATGCAATTTTCAAAAATTCAGTAGCATTAAAATTGAATTGAATTATGAAACATGCCATTATTTATACAAACCTATAGACCATTAAGGCTGACAGAATGGCACTTTTACCTAACACCATGTCCGTACATGAAAAGGGCTAGATCCATGGGGCACAGCTGGTTTCATTTAAAGGACAGCAGATCTGTATCATTAGCTCTTTGATTTCAGTTCCATTTGTTTTTCACTTAAAAGGCGAGAAATTTCATCTCAAAGCTCATTTGTGAATGTTTCTAAGCTGTGCTCTATAAACATTGGGTATTGGGAGCTACTGCCAAATATTAATGTTCCTGTCACCTACCATTTTCAGAGTGTATTTGCAAGGTATTCTGAGCACAAGTATGTTTGGCAGAGATGGAAATACAAGATTTCTTTATTTCTCACATTACCCCTCTCTCCATCCCTCACAGACCTGTCTTCAAACATTCCCCCCGCCTTCATCCCATGTCTCAGCAAACTTTCCTTTTCTCAGTTTCTTTCATCTTGTTTTTTATTTTTCCTTCTCTCTTTCATTGCTGCCTCTTTTCATTACCTTATTTTTACATAATATCCCTCTCATACACTTCATTTTGGTATATTTTCTCCCCATGCTTCTCTTGGAAAATTGGACACCACGCCTCCTTGGTCTTCAAAGATGAAGAGCACAAAGAAGAAAACTGCAAGAATATGTATGTTCCTGACATTCAGACATTAGCTTTTACTGTCCCTGATCCATAATGTTTCTTTCTGGTTCAGAAACTGCTACAAAACATCAAGCCTAATGGGCAATAAAGCATTAGACATTGCCTCTGTACTACGTACAGTTTTGGTGACTCCACTCTTGAGCAGAACAGGGTCAAGTTAAAACAACTGCACGATGACTTTACTAAAACATTGGCAAAAGATGATGACATCATATCCACAGTGCAATGATATCCTCATTGTGGCACCCCAACAGGGCCGGCCTTAGGCCTATTGGACCAATTGGGCCCAATAGGGCCCCGCACCTCTGGGGGCCCCGCAGCACAGGGCAGCACAGATAATATTTCCCTCAGCACATGATGCTGCCTGGCCTGCCCCCAACTTTGAGAGTCCAGCCCATCCCCAAATCCATAGGTCCAGCCCACCCCCAACTCTGATAAGCCAGCCTATCCCCCAACTCCATAGGTCTAGCCTGCCCCCAACGCTCATAGGCCCAGCTTTCCTCCAACTTTGATAGGCCCTGCCTGCCCCCAATCCAACCAAGCCTGCTCCCAAGCTGAATCGGCCCAGCCTGCCCCAAACTAATTGGCCCAGTCCACTCTCCTATTTCCTCCCTCTATCTCTTACCCTGTGTGCCCCTATTTCATCCCTCTCACTCTCTTACCTTGTCTACCCCTTTCCTTTCTATTTTGTGCCTGTATGCCCTTATTTTCCTAAATACTTGGTGTGTCAGTAGCCAGCAACACTTTGTCTAGGGGCCCCGCCAACATGGTCCTAATTGGGCCCCACATTTGATAGGATCAGCCCTGCACCCCAATGTGCGGGGAGTTGACTGGTGCCATTTTGAAGAATATGCCACTAATGTTTCCTTACAATTTCCCTTTTTGCTGTAGGAAATGTCTTGATTTTTGTACCAGATGCCTCGGCAGGGTTCAAAGATTCTTTTACATTTTGCCTGTGGCTGTACCTGCCACGAAATATTTTGCCCTTCTCTCAAGTACAAGTACACCTATAGTAAATCATAATTATTATTATTTTTATAAAGGGCCAACTTATTCCATAGCACTGTACAACAGATGGGTGCTTACATTAAAAGCAGAGATTACATACAAATATTGACCAATACAGGAGTCAAAGAGTGTCCTGCTCAATAGAGTTTATAATCATAAATACCCAATTACTTTATTCCTTCCTTCTATCTCAAAAACATCTCTGTTGTGCTGACAGAGGCCCATGTTGGCCCACTAAAACATTTATGAGCAGTTCCCTCTAATTGACTTTTAATATAATATATGTTCTTTTGTCCATGTCCAAGAGCCTCTGCTTGGACACACTGCTTTTTTTTAATGAGTTCAAGACTTCAAGTGCTGTTTTCTTTCTGGTTACTTCCAATAGAAACCTTAATTTTCAAATGCTAATGATCTTTCCATATCCAAATGTCTCTTTTTTTACATTAAGTATAAGCATATGTTAATAGTCCATTACAGACTCCTTTTATAAAGCATTTCAACATCAATAAAACCTTTATCCAGTATTTTCCAGTAAACTGAATGACTCCATTCTGTGTTGGATAATCAAAAAAAAAAAGTATAAGTATTTTAAGTGGTGGTGGAAATGGAATATCCTTTCAAATGAATCAAATTTCTGAAATGCACCTTGGTAAAACATATGTAGAATGCGAGAAAGAAAAATATGCTTCTGTGCCCTATTCCCATTTGGTATAGACTTGGAAAAGAATGGGGTAACTCCAGCATCTGACATTTTAACATGAATGAACAGGAGTAGTAGTAGGTGAGTTATTACATCAAAAGATACACTGAAGATTATATATATATGTGTGTGTGTGTTAGGTGATGAGTATATATAATCTGTGGGTGCACAAATAGGAGAGTAGTATGTGCTTCAATTTACAGTGGTTGAGTTATATCATCTTCAATAACAAAACTGAATCAGGTGTGATATCAAGAGCACAACGTTGAGTTTAGTTTTGAGGTGATTGAAAAGGTTTCTCTATGGAGGAATTTAGGAATAGAATTCCAAAGGTAAAAAAAACCAGCAAGAGAGAAAGGATTAAGGTGAGGTACAGCAGTAGTTACCAGGTGGTGGCATATTAAAGAAAATGCCCACCCTGCATTATATAATGTCAATTCTAATTATTGTTTAATTAATAAGGGGCCGATTCACCAAGGGTCGAATATCGAGGGTTAATTAACCCTCGATATTCGACTGGGAATTAAAATCCGGCCACTTGGAATATAGAATTTGAAGGATTTTAGCGCAAATAGTTCGATCGTACGATCGAAGGAATAATCATTCGATCGAACGATAAAATCCTGCGAATCGAACGATTCGAAGGATTTTAATCCATGGATCGAAGGATTATCCTTCGACCAAAAAAACTTAGGCAAGCATATGGGGACCTTCGCTAGGTTTTAGATGGCGAACTAGGGGGTCGAAGTTTTTTCTTAAAGAGACAGTACTTCGACTATCGAATGGTCGAATAGTCGAACGATTTTTAGTTTCGAATCCTTCGATTCGAAGTTGAAGTCATAGTCGAAGGTCGAAGTAGCCCATTCGATGGTCGAAGTAGCCAAAAAAACACTTCGAAATTTGAAGTTTTTTTACTTCGAATCCTTTACTCGAAGTTAGTGAATCAGCCCCTTAGTGTTTAACTTTTTTCAACTATCTTGTAAATACCTAACTACATTTGCGGGAAGAGGAGGGCGATTGGGGGAGAGGGAAGAGGGTCATTCTTCTCCTGCATTGGTTAGACCCCCATCTTGAATATGCAATGCAGATTTGGTCACCAGTGCTCAGAAAGGGTATTATTACATTAGAGGGCAACTAAGCTGGAAAAGGATTTGGAAAGTCTCAGTTATGAAGAATGACTAGCCATGTTGGGGTTACATAGTTACATATATAGTTAAATTGGGTTGAAAAAAGGCCAAAGTCCATCAAGTTCAACCCCTCTATATGAAATCCAGTGCACATACTTACAAACACGCCCACTGAGACTATACATACCAATATCTATTTTAATTGTAGACTTTAGTATCACTATAGCCTTGGGTATTATTCTTGTGCAATAAAACATTAAAGCCCCTATTAAATGCATTAATAGAATCAATCCTCACAACATTATCCAGCAGTACATTCCACAACCTCACTGTCCTCACTGTGAAGAACCCCCTACTCTGCTTCATGTTAAAGTTCTGTTCCTTTAGTCTGAAGTGGTGGTCTCTGGCTGATCAATTTTATTGAAAAATAGATCTCCCACTAGCTGTCCATAATGTCCTCTAATACACTTGAAAAGTGTAATCATGTCCCCTTGCAAATGTCTTTTCTCCAGAGAGAACAGCCCCAACCGTGACAATCTACCCTCATAATTTAAAGGAGAACTAAACGCTAAAAATGAATATGGCTAAAAATGCAAGACAGTATTATTTGCTTTAGTAGCCACAGAATGACACTGCCCGGCCTAGACAATTAAGGAAACCTCCAACACACTGCCATTTAGTGTATAACTTGCATTTATATTATTTTTGCCAAAGTGCATAACCTGCATTTATCAACATTGAACCTCATTTTCCCGTTTTCTGCCCAGTTTTCCAACTTAGACAAATCACTGTGCAAAGTGGCAGCATCCTGCATGGAACCTATAGTTCTGCACAATTTAGTATCAACTGCAACAGTACTTTATACTAACATTACAATAACACTGTATTACACTCACAAAGAACCAAAATCCCCGACCACAAGCAAAATATGGGTCGCAAATGTGTGCTCTGCAATCACGGTACTAGAATTCGAAGCTTGGTCAGCTCACTTACAATCGCCCTTACTATACTGTCTATGGGAGTATTTGGATGACCCATAGTTTGCTTGCATCGAAACTCCCAAAGAAATACTTAAAAACCGACACAATGTGGTAGGTGAATTTCCCGCGAAACTCGTGAAATAGGTAAAACTTTCTGAAATGTGAATTTTGAAGCCAGTGACAATTCTGATGCCACCGACAATTTGACGCTCATTAAAGTCAATGGGCGTGCATTTAATTGTCGCCGGCATTGGAATCATCGCTGGCAGCAAAATCCGCGTTTCACCAATTTTTAGGCGTTTTGCAAATTTCGCCACGGATCAGCGCCTGCCCAATAAATGCGCCCATCACTAGTGAACATCCCTAAAAATCCCTGAAAGCAGAATTCCAACTAGCAGATGAATAACTGTGTTTGGATAGGTTCATGGCATCATTCTCTACTATGAAAAAACTAGGGAGCTTTTCCTGCGACTAAGACACGTTAAAATGGCAACATCCACATTGACATCATGCCAGGCTGTCTGAAGTGCTCGACCCTCTTCTGGCTTTTTTTAATGGAATCATAACAAATTTTGGAGAAACATGGAAGATTTTAAGGCAAGATGGGTGCCCTCTCCTCATTGCTACCTAAAATAAAGATAAGTTACTTTATGCCATGAGCTTTAATAAATCCATATTAATAAATCTAATTTTGAAGACCATGTCATATTTGTATCCATCTGGCAGGCATTGTTTCCACTGACGCAAGCAGTATAAGACTATTCTCGTGAAATCAATGCCAGGGCATAAGGAAATAAGTCAGTCCAACTAACTGGCAGCTTGATGAAAAGTTCACCTCTACTGGCCTGACAGCTCCATAGCTACAGAGGCTCACGTGTGCCAAATCTTATTTTGACTACTAGCATACAGTAAGGGGCACATTCACCAAGCTCGGGTGAATGAATAGAGGGAAAAAAACTCGAATTTCGAGTAGTTTTTTGTGCTCCTCGACTATCGTATTGGCGTGCATTCGCCTGAGTAGAATGATTCGAATAGAACGAGTGAAAAAACGCTGCAACTATTCGCCCATTCGATAGTCGAAGTACTGTCTCTTTTAAAAATCATTCGACTGCCTACTTCGCCAGATTAAACCTACCGAATTGCTTTAAAAGCCTATGGGAAAGTCCCATAGGCTTCTTTTCTAAGTTTTTGATCGAATAAAAAGGCATTCGATCGATCATTCGATCGAATGAAAATCCTTCGATCGTATATTCGATCGTGCGACTATTCGTCAGTCGAATATTCGCCCATTCGACTATTCGCCAGCGCGTAAATTCGCCTGAATTCCCTATTCGATTCTATTCCGCAGTCAAATTTCAAGGGATTTAACCCCTCAAAATTCGACCCTTGAAACATCTGCCCCTTAATGTCACATGACTAATTTGTCAGTTTGTACGCCTTGTATAAACAATTCATCCAACTAGAGAGACAATGATAGGCATGTACACGTTTTTCTGGGATGCTGTAAGGGCAAAGGTTTGGTAATTTTTGCTGTCTCTGTACTAGAGAATTCATGCTGAGGTGTGGAATTAAAAGACCAGTAAAACTAGAAAATATGTATTTGAGTTTGACTTGCTATTCACATCTGTCCTGTACATGTAGGAATGGTTTTATTGCAGCATGGTCGCTGTCTTCAACCAACTGTTGAAATGTAGTGATGGGCGAATTTGCGCGAAATTCGCGAAACGGCGAAAAATTTGCGAAACTGCGCCGGCGTCTCGTTTTTGACGCCGGCGCCCGTTTTTTGACGCCGGCGCCCGTTTTTCGCCGCGAATTCGCGCCTGGCGAATAAATTCGCCCATCACTATTGAAATGTAATTATTCCACCGCACACTTGCAATTCACTTTCACTGCAATGGTGGTGCTGGCTCTCCGTTGGCCCAGCCAGGTCCCTAAACAACAGCAATCGTTTGGAAACAGATTCGCACACACACAAGATTATTCAGTCGCAGTTTTTATGTGCTACCAAAAGTATTAACATTTCGGGGGACCCTCCCTTCATCAGGATACAGGATACAATTTCAAGTGTACAATCCCTTATAAACCCAAAAACCCTGCCTTCATCACCCATCATGCAATCCGGGAAGTGTAATTGGCAACCAAATGCATACTAACGGGGGAATGTAATAAAAATCGCTAACGGAAAAACTATTCGCAATGCGAAAAGTTATGCCTTTGCGCGAACAAATTTTGCTTTGTGCGAATTTAATATAGCTTTTGCGAGCCCGGAAACTGTTTAGCGACCACTTCCGACAGTGAAAGACCGTTTGCGAATGTTATAGTTTGCGCCAATGCGCAGTCAATGTAATAAAACTTCTTACTGAAAAAGTCGTTATGTTTGCTTAAAAAAGATTACGACACCTTCAAGCACTTCTTATGAGTGCGCAATTAAAATTCGCAATGCGCAATTAAAAGTCGCAATGCGCAATTAAAATTCGCAATGCAATAACAGTTTAATGAACAATATTACATTGCGAGATGTGGATTTTTAGTCTTATTGGTGCGAATTGTTTTGCTCTTAGCAACTTTTATTACATTCCCCTGAAAGAGTCCAATTTAAAAAAATCTATTGTCTAATTAGGATATAACAGCATCTCAATGTAGTATCCCAAAAAAGTCCATCCATATTTGTTATATACTGCAACATTTAGGGGGTTATTTACTAAAGTCCAAATTAAAAAATCACAAAAAAATTGTGTTTTTTTTTATAAAATCAGACTTTTAAAAAATCACACATTTTTTGGGATTTATTAAACCCAAAGGATGGAAAAGTGCGAATCAGAAAATCTCATCTCAGACCTGTTGAGGTTGCATATACTGTAACGGGCCCATTCATTAAGTTCGAGTGAAGGAATAGAAGAAAAAAAACTTTGAATTTCAAAGTGTTTTTTTGGCTACTTCGACCATCAAATGGGCTACTTCGACCTCCGACTATGACTTCGACTTCGAATCGAACGATTCGAACTAAAAATCGTTCGACTATTCGACCATTCGATAGTCGAAGTACTGTCTCTTTAAGAAAAAACTTCGACCCCCTAGTTCACCACCTAAAAGCTACCGAAGTCAATGTTAGCCTAAGGGGAAGGTCCCCATAGGCTTGGCTATCTTTTTTTGGTCGAAGGACAATCCTTCGATCGATGGATTAAAATCCTTTGAATAGTCGATATTCGAAGTCGAAGGATTTTAATTCCCCAGTCGAATATCGAGGGTTAATTAAACCTCGATATCCGACCCTTGATACATTTGCCCCTAAATCAATGGGATAATCCCAATAATTTTTTGATGTGCGCTGGGTTTCATGCAATACCCCAAAGTTTTCAGGCAAAAATCTGAGTTTTCGGATGAAAAATCTGTATTACCTCCAAGATTTGCCATCTGAGTTGTGAAATATTGTGTTTTGCTTCGGAAAAATGTTTTGCCAATAAAGTCTCTTTTTTAAATTTCTCTTTCTCCTTCTATTAAGGTATACTAGCAGCCCCACTGGCAGTGAGTAATTATGTTTTCATACACTATAAGGGGGTTATTTATTAAGCTCCGAATACCCGAAACCTTAAAAAAAATCTGAACTTTTCTCAATTTATTAAAGTCCGAGGAAAACTCAGAATCCAAAAAACACTCTGCATCTCAAATCTGTCGGGGTCCTGTATTAGTCAATGGGGAAGATCCCAGTGTCTACGCTGCTGTCAGTACCAATATCCGAGAATTTTGGGGATTTTGGGCCAAAAGTCCGAAAATTCTGAAAAATTTGTGGTTTTTGCGGAAAAGTCTGAAAACTTTGGACTTTTCGGGCAAAGGTCAAAAGTTTTCAGGTTTTTAGCAGAACCTATTTTTTGGAAAGATAAATAAGGTCCATTTGGAAATTTGGAGTTGTTTTTATCTTAGAAATACTAGATTAATTCAGAGCTTGATAAATAACCCCCTAAATGTTGCAGTATATAACAAATGTGGATGGCCTTTTTTGGGACACTCAGTTACATTGAGATGCTGTTATATCCTAATTGGACAATTAATTTTTTACATGGGACTCTTTGTATGCATTTGGTTGCTAATTACACTTCCCAGATTGCAAGATGGGTGATGAAGGCGGGGTTGTTGGGTTTATAAGGGATTGTACGCTTGAAATTGTATCCTGATGAAGGAGGGGGAGAGGGTCCCCCCCGAAATGTTGATACTTTTGGTAGCACAATAAAAAAAAGGGGTCAGCACCCCGACTGCATAATCTTGTGCGTTTGTGCAGATCCATTTCCAAACGATTGCTTCAACCATCTTGTTGCCTAAACGAAAGCTGAAACAAATTGGTATAACCGCTCTGACTCACCGCATGTGGTAATAAACGCGAAACCGACGGCTAGTAGACATAATAACGGGTGCTGGAGTCCTTCGGAGTCCCACACCGCACAATATGGAAAGTAGGAAGAAGCGGTTCTGCACTTTATCAAAACTTTATTCGTCCATTAAAAGGAAGACAGACACGTTGTACACATTGCTTGGCGCGTTTCGGGCTCAGGCACCCTTATTCAAAAGCTGATGCGTTTATTCATTACCACTGCTAACAAACTCTGTAATTACGTTTTTTTAAATCAAAATAACCTGCTTTTTAGCAATGACAGAGAGAAGGACAGACTTGAGGGACGATTTCAAAGGTCTAGATGACAATTTTATCAATTCTTGACGAAGCAAGTTGAAATGCTTCTAATTATCAAATCATTTTTACATCTTGTAGCTAGAAGTTTTTTCACCCTAAAAAAAAGGACCAAAAACCGACTACCATCTATCCAAACCAATGGACATACAGGCATTTATTTTAATGCAAATCTTTCTGGAAATTGACTTACTTGCAAACACTCAAGAGTTGGCTCAAGTCTCAAGACGCTTTCTCATTCACATATTTATGGGATCTTCTTGCCACATGTTTTCACACTCAAAGACATTCAAGTAATATTATAAATACCCAAGATTGGAAAAAAGTCAAGAAACACTTCACACACCCCCCCACCCATATTTGACAAGAAGAATCCAAAAATTTTTTCAAATGATGATAAATTGTCAACTAAGTGAATGTAAATTCATTTTGGCCATTTTTATTTCTGGAGACGGTGACATATTGATTTTCCAACTCTAAGGGGCTGATTCACTAAGGGTCGAATATCGAGGGTTAATTAACCCTCGATATTCGACTAGGAATTAAAATCCTTCGACTTCGAATATCGAAGTCGAAGGATTTAGCGCAGATAGTTCGATCGAACGATCGAAGGATTATTCCATCGATCGAACGATAAAATCCTTCGAATCGATTCGAAGGATTTTAATCCAACGATCGAAGGAATATCCTTCGATCAAAAAAAGTTAGCCAAGCCTATGGGGAACTTCTCCATAGGCTAACATTGACTTCGGTAGCTTTTAGATGGCGAACTAGGGGGTCGAAGTATTTTTTAAAGAGACAGTACTTCGACTATCGAATGGTCGAATAGTCGAACGATTTTTACTTCGAATCCTTTGATTCGAAGTCGTAGTCGAAGGTCGAAGTAGCCCATTCGATGGTCGAAGTAGCCCAAAAAGAACTTCGAAATTCGAAGTTTTTTAACTTCGAATCCTTCACTCAAAGTTAGTGAATCGGCCCCTAAAAATTTATGGAAAAAAAATGAAGTCAATTTTTCCACAATTTTTCTGTTAGCATCTGTTTATCATTTTTCGGAAAAAAAAACCTCATAAGTTGTCGGAAAAACTTGATTGAGTCTGTAAAAATGAGTCTGTTTAAAAAGTGCTTGACTGTTGAAAATCCTTTTATAGAAGCCCATCAGGATTTTGTTTTATTCAAAAACATTTTTTTCAGTTGATAAATCTAAAAACATTCAAGTTGGGAGTTTGAAAAAAAATTTCATTTATCTTTTTTTTTTGCCCAGGATTTTCAGCAAACATTATGCAAACATGATGGTTAAACAATGAAGTCAATCTTAGCTTAAAACAATAAGCACGGAGATAGGGGGCGAATTTCTACACAATACAGACACTTTAAAAGCTGAAATCCATTTCATTTACCCTGGAACAGATACTGTTTCTTTGTTCAAACTATTTGTTGATTCTAAGTTCTCTAATTGCAGAGCAAAGCAATTACATCTTACATTTCATAGGGCCTAAGGGAAGCTCTGGCAGAGAGTGCTCTGTTGTTGCTGTGCTGGATGCTGGATAAATGCACTTTCTACATTGTAAATCAACTGGAAAAATAGAAGTACGCTTGGCGAGAAATAGTTGACCAAATATTTAAAGCAATGTCTGTTGCATGTGTTAAAGCCCCATAAATTCTATGGAGCAGAATACAAAAACAAATTAAAATATAATTTGAGCAGAAACACGTACGAGCTGAGAAAACCAATGATAAAGCTTTATACCGTAAAGAAAAGTACATTGCCGTTTGGGATAATGGGAAGGATTTACATAAAGCCATAAAGCACAAAGTAGTATTTACGGGAAACTAAAAAACGGTTTCTTTGGCTCAGTTTGCCACATTTAAGGCAAGTATAAGATGCCCATTATCCTGAAAGCTCCAAAGTACAGGAAGGCCATTTCCCATAAACTCAATTTTAATAAAATAGTTCACATTTGCGAAAATGATTTCCAATATAGCAGTGTCATAGATATAAGATGAATCTTTATTGGAGGCAAAATTGCATTTATTCAATGTTTCATTTTTTTTGTAGGCTTAAGGTCAATCTCCCTTTCTTGCGCCCAAGAAAAATGCCTCTTTCTTCTTCTTGCAGGAAAAACTACTGAATTCCACTTATTCCCATGTGCCAGCAACAAATCACCCTTAAAGGAGAACTAAACCCTAAAAATGAATGTGGCTAAAAATTGCATATTTTATATAGTGAACTTATTGCACCAGACTAAAGTTTCAGCTTGTCAATAGCAGCAATGATCCAGGACTTCAAACTTGTCACAGGGGGTCACCATCTTGGAAAGTGTCTGTGACACTCACATGCTCAGTGGGCTCTGATTGGCTGTTGAGAAGCTAAGCTTAGGGCTCGTCACTAATTATCCAGCAGAAAATGAGCTTCCCTGGCTGTAATATAAGCTGATGCTACAGGTTTGCTGATTATTACATTCTGATGCTAATTGCACTGGTTTCTGTGCTGCCATGTAGTAATTATGTGTATTAATTACTAATCAGCCTTATATTGTGACATTTCTATTCTATGTGTACTGTATATTGTGAGTGGGTCCCTAAGCTCAGTAAGTGACAGCAGCACAGAGCATGTGCAGTGAATCAGCAGAAAAGAAGATGGAGAGCTACTGGGGCATCTTTGGAGACGCAGATCTTTACTGAAAAGGACTGTGGCTGCCTTGGGCTGATACAGAAGCACAAAACATAATGTGCGAATTTCTAGCTACTTCTTTGGTTAAGCTTTACTTCTCCTTTAAAGTGGGATAACCTAAACTGCAGGTGCACAGTTCCTATATAAATGCTGTAGACAGGGTAGGTAGTGGTATATAGCTTTGTTTAAAGAGGACTGCTATTCCTGTGCATTACACAGACTCAAGATGTCTAGCAGCTGCCCTTTTTAGGAGCAAAATTGTTATATTTTTTATATTGACTGCTTTATGCTTCCTTACTCTAACACTTTGCTCCTGCTTTAGTCAAACAACCAGAATGCTTTCTGTCTGTGACTTCTAGCATGGTCGCAATTGCACTACAACAACACGTTAGGTTGAGAAAGCACATTAGTAAAACATTAAATCCAGTGCTTTCTCTTTAAACCACACACCTTTATACTGCCAACCTATGCTTACTGTCATGTAAATTCTCTTTTATTATTATAATTTCTTTTTAAATATAATTAATATAAAATGTATTTGTATTCAGTAACATTGATACTATTTGATGATTTCTCAGAACAATCTTATGTTCTTCTTCAAATAAATTAGCTAAGTCTCTTATTACCCCTAAAGGCATGAACTGGATAAACCGCTTGCAGAAAAACCAATAGTGCTGCTGTCACTTCCAATGACGAGCCGTCTATAACTCTGCTGGGGAATATGATTCCTGAATAATTTTGACATATATTTAAAGTTACCATTAGTTCCAGAAGCTAAGAAGATAAACAGCTAAAAAAAAACTATTTCCGAATGGAATTTTGAAGTGTTTTTATTTACTTTGGCTCACTTGAAAATAAGAACAAAGATTGAATTCATGACATAAAAAAAATATCTGATGATTGATGTCAGATCGGTAACGGTAAAGGATATGATTATTATTACTGCAGCGTGAAAGAGAACATGCACTTCCTTGCCTTCCAGTGCAGCCTATCTAGGGAACAGAGTGTAACTTACAATCATTTCATCTGCATATTCCTAAAGGTATATTATAGGGAATGGTGGGTCTGCTAGAAATCTTTCTGTCTCCTGGCTGTCTGGCAGTAAAACAAGGGGACAAAGTTTCTTTATTATGAACCTTTCCTACTTAGAGAGCAATGTTTATTATGAGGGTAAAGGGTACGGATATGCACTCTGGGAACAAGAGCTTCATATGAACATGTAAAACAATATTTTCAGAGATATTTTCAGAAATGTTGGGACTGACTTAGTAGGCAGAGGTCACCCGTTTATTATAGCACATTTATGATGTATTTAAATATTCTCTGCCCATGGATAAGTCATGCCATGGGGTACCCTGACACCCAGACAGCTGCCTATTTATAACAAACTAGAACATCTGATATCTAGCAAACTCCAAACCAGCATGGTTGAGCTTTCCAGGCCTTTGGAGTACCCTGCATCAGCCCACAGGGCTATCGAACTCCCCTTTAGCCCCTTACATCTTTGCATGAGTTCTGTCCACCTCCTACATGAAAGTGAAAGTAGGAATCCTCTAGCAGTAATGGCTGCGAGCACATGGCAAAACTCCTTTTATAGGGCACAGTGACACCTTGTGGCTGCTTTTGGGATCAGCCATGTTGCACCAATCCAAGAACTCTGCCCTTGGAAACTCTAGGAGACCCTGTTTCCACCATGAGGCTCCAAATGAAAAGCGGAACTTACGCCTCAGGGTTCCTACACATTAATGCACAGACATTGCTTTTGGAAGAAGTGCAAAAACTCTTCTTTAAGTTTGTTAGAACACTGTTACTCACTGGAACTATAACAGCTCCTTACTTCTTCAATACAAATATCAGTGAACTTAGATTGATCTCAAATTGTATTAAAATATATATTAAATAAAGTATTGAAAAGATAAGACCTTCTTAGCTATTGAGAAACGTGAATAATATATTACTTAAATGAATGCATAAATTGTTAGAATTTACATATAGTAAAACCATTCAGATCAACATTTGTTTGGTCAGTGCTGAATACTCCATACGTTATCATTATCTGTTATTATATATATTGTGCCAACATAGTCTAAGGTCCCTATGACACTCATACACAGTAGAGTTGGTGTTATAAGTAGTTAATAGTGATGGGCGAATCTGTGCCGTTTGCTACACCGGTAAAGTTCACAAATTCACCACAAAATTTGCAAAACGGTGAAAAATTTGCAAGCGACAATTTTTTATACGAGTGACTATTTTGTCCAAATGCTTCAAAGTCAATGGGCATCAGAATAATTTTGACGCACACAACAATTTTTATGCGCATGACACAACTGATTTTTCGCCAAAGAATTATCGCTGCAGTTTTGTGAATTTGTGTCTGGCAAATTTATTCGCCCATCACTAGTAGTTAATTAACCTGTCTGTATCTTTTTGGAGAGTGGGAGGAAAGACGGGAAGAACTTACAAACTTCTTGCAGACAGAGCACAATCTAAAATCAAACTTAGGAGCCCCAGAACTGCAAGGTAAAAGTGCTGCTTTCTGAGCCATGTACAATGGTGCTTCTCTAGGAATCTCTCCATTCCTTAAACTAGTCTTTGAGTTCCTATGCTGGTGGGTTATACCTAGGGTACCAGCCCTTCTACTCCTTGGTGTAGCCTCTGAATGCTCTACTAACTATCTTAATACTATATTGTGCTCCTACAGTGTGCTATAACAGAAGCAGTCTCTCAAATTAACTAGTCCTAGCTTTTGGATCTTCTCCTACTGAAGCCTTCTTCCTTAGGACCATCCATCCCTCCAGCATGTGGAGTTCATAGAAACTTAACCCTGAGATACATTTCCTTTTATGGATTAGGGAACACCTTACACTCACCTTTTACAGCTTCCATATAGACCTTGACACTTTCTGGAATTAATCCTTATGGGATTTTTTTTGAGCAAGGAAGGACAAACCCCTACTCCTCAAATACAAAGTTCATAGGAGTTCTGTCTAGTGCCTCAGTTAGAGTAGCTAGGACAATTCTGCATGTACTGTACATTATCTTTTTACCAGTGTGGTAGCTTTGAATCACCATAGAACCTAACCACAGATGTCCAGTGGTATCCGTATACAATCCTAATGTCTCAATTGTACCCTAAACTTTTAGTTTGTAAACCCTATTGTACTCTGTAATCCTTGTCTGTTATCCACCATTTATTCCCTGTTTGCTATAACTGCAGTAAAGCACTGCGTATCTTGACATCGCTATATAAATAAATGATGATGATGATCCGTCTGTGGCTGGGGCTCCCATTATTTGAGGACTCACAGCTCTACTTTTCCTTTTAGATTCCATAACACCCACTGTGCTTTATAAATTGTGTCCAGAGAGTGACTTACTCAAGGCAGGAATTGTTTTGGGCTATAACTGAACCTGCTGTGATGCAGCTCGAGGTTCTGCGGGTGTTGCTGGTGCCGACACAATCGCTGCCAAAGTCTGAGGCTCAGTTGGCTCCTGTAAATCAAACATAATTAAATTTCATTAAATGAAAGATTTCTGCCTCTGATATGGAAACTATGATTTATTAAATCTCAAACTGATAATGACTGACAAATATCATTTTACTGTGCAAATGTGTATGTGGGCTTAAAAAAAACACTGTATCATTCAGCGGTGATTGATGTTATAGCCAATCATATGGAGCTGTACTGGGCACGTGTTCAGCAAAGAAGCGTCTGCCAAAGTTACTTAGAATTTAGACTTTTATATTTGCGCATTATGTATTTAGAAATATTGCTAGTGGTCCAGATGCAAACAGTGTATAATATATATACGTTACAGTAGAACCCACCAATTTAATGGAAAATGCTTGTGTTTAATACCCTGTATGAAAGTGTATTTGCAATGATTGCTGCTTTGTTCTGTCCATGAATGCTTCTACAGTCATCTCACATCTCCAAGCTAAAAGGAGAACTTCATGGGCAATTTATTTAAGAACCGATTCATTTCCTTCATGAGAAACTTTAAAATAACAGCTGTCATTTTGCCTTTCCTAAGGCTAAATAGAAAACGCTAAACAAACATATAATTAACCACAATTGTCTTGTCTCAAAAACATGGCCAAAATGAATAGCAAACACTCCCTATCAATTGAGCAGAGACATGAGGAGTGACTGCCCAGTATAACAAAAACGTCTCTAGTTTCCTTGAGTTGGTAACAGTGAAAAAGAACCTGCTCCCTTGGCCCAGACAAAACTGTCCTATCCGTTTATAAACTCAACCTTGTTTTACAGCCACTCTCAGAAAGCTCTCATTCTTCTCCTGAATTGAGGTCTGAAAGGAGTGAACTTACAGTATATTCATCAATAATGCAAAAGAATCTAAGTATTGTAATTTTAATTCAGGAACATTTTCAAGAATGCCCAAGAGAGTGAGCCAGGAACTGGGAACAGGGCTAGGAATGAGGGAACCGGAAGAGGAGGTTGGGGATTATGGGGGTTGTAGTTCCTGGGTTGCTATTGGGATGGGTGGAGACACGGGGGGGGGGGTTAAAAGAGGAAGGAAGTGAAGGGAGCATGCTCTTTTACCTTCAACAGCTCCGCCCTCCCCAGAATAAAGGGGTAGATGGGTAAGGGGGACATAATGTCGCAGTGGGAGGAACTCTCCTAATGGGGGAGCCAGTGAGAGCGGTAACAAGTGTAGGGCGTAACAGGGGTTAGGCCTGGGGCCAAGGTGATGGAAGGGGAACGGTGGAAGGGGCATGAGTTATGGAGGAAAGCCGTGCCTAGGAAGGTGGGACCCTCACTATTGGGTACAATTCTTTGCAGCCTTCAGCAGCGATTAGATGTTAAGTAAGTTAATAGTTAAATATTTGAAAAATATGATGGTACATTGCCCTACACTCAACGCTTTGTTTTATGTTGGTCATTATATAAGCAATTTAATAAATAAGCTGCAGCCTTTTTCACCCAAGACATCTGATGTGGTTGGTTTGTTATTTAAGGGAAGAGGGGTGAAGCTTGGTGTTGTTGGGGGGGGCCTGTCAGATTGACGATGCCCCCGTCATGGGGGAATAAACTCTGTATATAAGTGAGAGTTTACCTACTCCTCGTTATTTATAGACACATGAAACTCTACAATTGTGAAATTGAGAAATTGTGCATAATACTATGAAATAATTACATCAGACAAAGCTTTATTGCATCTCTGTATAAAGGATAAGAGGTTAGGGGACAGTCCTTTTTTTTGTCTTTGCAACTGTCATGAATGACTGGTATATACAGTATCCTTAATCTGGGGGTTTACGCCTTATATTGACACATACCGAATATTATGGTCTGAGTTCTTTGCTCCCTTGCCACCAGGGTGCAGACTAAGCCAGAGAGACAAAGCCAGATAGACCAGGTAAGGTCAAGACAAGCAGTAGATAAGCAGAGTCTGATAAACAGGCCAAGGTCAGGGCAGGCAGAAAGCAAACTAAGTCAAGGAAGCGGGCCGGAGTTCAAAATCAGAAATAAGCACTGACTGGACATAGGCAGGACCCAGAGACAGGCAGGGAACTAGGGTTGCCACCTGGGGCAACCATACATGGAACACAGGAACCAGGTTAAGGTTCAGAACATTGTATCTTCAGAACCATGCAACAGGCTAGATCTCAGCAAATGAGCTAATGATCAGACAGGCTTATAAAGGGCCTTGATTAATGTAATACAAGATTTAAAGAGGACACTGGACACAGAGGAGGGGAAATAATGATTCCTGTATTACTTATAAGGTTTGATTTCAAAAAGCTCCAGTGGCTCAATAAAAGAACCACCATAGTGTCACATAGGTCAGCATTGTTGACAGAATTCTGACAAAAATTAATGGTTCATTTTGCCTGGTCCAATCAGGTAAGTTTACTGCTGAGGTAATGACATGCCCTGTCCAGTTTTGTCTATGTAAGAATATTATCATTCTGATAAATGAAGTATCGGAATTATGGGACCGAGAAAGAAACAATGGCACTTTAATGCAAGTCAGAATCTTTATGGAGAGTCGGTAACAACTTCAAAGACTTCTGGGAATCCTTCCAGGCAGATCGCTGTGATGTTTTTTATTATTATATATGATTATTTAAGCCCATTCCACCTGCTGCGCTATTGAAACTGGATTCCTGGAATTGCATGAGGTTTGCCTATATTCCTCAGGAGGTTGAATGCATTCACAGGCAATGTTTAAAACACAGCTTATATAAAGGTGATCGAATCGCAGAACTGTTTTTATCATATGTGGCAAAAATTAAACTTCTGAAAGGCAAAACCTAACATTTCAAATGTTACATAGGAGACACGCCAACCTGTGAGTGATATATTCAGGGCTGTTTGAAGCAGAGCTTTATCCATAGTGTAAGGAACACATTGGTTTCATTTGCATCTAGTTTCATGGGTACAGGAAACAGAAAGGAGAGCCCCATCATGGAAATCCAGTGGTAACAATCAGCCTCAGTAGAGGCCTTCCAGCAAGGTTAGGCAATGGTATGTTTACACTGGATGCTAATCAAAGGAACATGGAGACGGCTTATGTAATAACACGCTTTAACAAATGCAAAAGTACTTTAATGTGATTAAAACATGAAATAAGGCCAGGCATAAAAGCATGTACAATGCACAGTGGGTTCCATTCATACCAGCTCTTGTATTAGACTATAGATGGTGAAGGCTTTGCTGTGAGGAAATTCTTTCTACACTTTAAAGACAGGTTCTTGCCCTGCACCCGGCTGCCACCACTGGTAACATTATAGGGCTCCTTTATTTACCTACTGTAAGCCACATTCATGGTGGCAGTATCTCCAATGTTCCACAGCATCAGTAGATGCCCTTGCACATGAATAATTAGAAGAGACAGGAAGGAAGCAATGACACTTGGTGTAACAATATGGAAGAGTAAAAACAAAGTTGGTCTGGGAAGGCACATTTGGGCTGCTGCTAGCCCAAGGGCCCCCACACGCAGGCCTTGATTTGTGGAAGGGCCACCAAGGCCCGGGACTAGGGTGGCAGGATTTTAGGGGGTGGCTGCTCACCCACCACCATCCACTTCCCCTACTTCCACCTAGGGCAGATGGGGATCAGATCTGGGTCTATAGGGCCCACCAGGTTTTTTCCTGGTGCCTACTGGCCCAGTACGACCCTGAGCAAAAAGTATGCTGTGACCCTGACTGGCTGAGTACCTGTAGGATTATTAACCTCCACTCACCATTGTAGGAGCACCAGACTACATTTACTATCTGGATTCACTTCTATCTACTGTTGCAATCCATAATCAAAGCTCACCAATCTCCAACTGAGTATTTATTAACCTGATTCTCAGGAAAACCAAAATGGGTTGGAACCAGTGGTGCACCTCCTTTTAACTCCTTTTAAACAAGTCCAGGTTCAGGCCAAAAGTCAAGGGCATGTGGCAGACAGAGAGTATTAGGAACAGGCCAAAGTTCAGGACAGGCAGAGTACATGCAAGGTCGATAAAAAAGCCGAGGTCAATACTGGGAGATCAAACATCAGAGGGAACAGGGACTAGATAGCAACAGAACAGGAACAGGACAAGAACGAGGCAGGAGCAAGACAAGATTACCAGATAAGATTCAGGTACAGAAGCAGAAACTAGAGCAGGAACAGAAACAGGAACAAGATCAGGATTACACAAGGCTTGGAGCCAGCGGTAGGGCCAATAATCCAGCACGGAGGTGTCTGTGAATCAGGCTTAAATACCTCTTAAATGATTACCCACAGCTGGGTAGAATGTGTGGATTCCTGGAAGATGGAGGCAGTGTCATAGAAGATATTGTATTTCATGCTATTGCTACACAGCCTCCTGTGTCTCAGGCAGGCGGAGTAGAGACTGGACTGCAACAGGTCTCTGGTTCGAGAACCAGGGGGTTCCTAACAGGATAAGTATCCCTGATCTAACCAATGCTACCTGAGGCCCAGGCTCCCAGCAGCTTTTCAGGTGACATCCCTCTGGCCAAAGAAGAAAAGACAGGCACTTACTTTATTTTACTTCAGACTGTATTTGGATCCAGACACATAAACAGGGTCAGAACTTCTAGTACTTCTAGTACAACCAGAACACCCACATTGCTAATTGTATTCTGATTATCAGCAAAGTGTCACAGCCCTTTAAAAAACTAAAGTGACAGTACTGTATCAATGATGGATTTTCACCCCTAGAATCTGATTTCTAAATTGCCTACATACAGTGGAAGAGGGGTGCACTCCTCATTGGGAAGTAAGAGCTTCTATAATATTTGGTCTTTAGGAGGAAGGCTACTGTTCTACTTTCTCACTTCCTAAACAAGGTTTCACCTAGAAAGCATTAAGGAAATGATTTAGATAAAACCAGTGTATGGAAGATTCCCCCGAATGGCCAAAAAAAATAATCAGAGACATTTCTTAAACCAAGTCAGTATTTTAAAGCTAATATTGACCCCTTTGATCACATCACAAGAAAGATAGAGATTCCTTTTCAATCTTTGGAAAACATGTTTTTGGCAATAGATTTTGGGAGTTAGACTGTGTCGACTGAAATTAATATTTTAGAATTCTGTAAGTGCATGTGTTTGAGTTCATGGTATAATATACAGCATGGAGTAAAGCATCTGGAATATCTGGTTTCCATAATTGTAATGTACAGGATTGTACCCTATGGGAATGCAGGAAAACTCTGTAGGTCCTGGTGTTTACTGGTGCCTTTTTTGCAGATCAAGTCCTACTTGGAACACCAGTTAGGTCAAAGTCAGGGCCAGGCAACCAACACCTAAATCTGTATAACAGACCAAAGGTCAGGACAGGAAGCAAATACAAGATACAGACAAAATGTTAAAGCTGAAGGAAATCAGCAGGATTCATAGTCTGGGCAAAGGTCATAAAGAGATAGTTAATAAGGAAAGGTATGGGACCCGTTATCCAGAAACCTGTTATCCATAAAGCTCATATGGAAAGGCTGTCTCCCATAGACTCAATTTTATCCAAATAATCCAAATTTTTTAAAACGATTTCCTTTTTCTGTGTAATAATAAAACAATAGCTTGTACTTGATCCCATCTAAGATATAATTAATTCTTAATGGAGGCAAAACCATATATTTACATGACTTTTCTAGTAGAAGATCTAAATTCCAGAGAGATCCAATATCTGGAAAACCAAAGGTCCCGAGCATTCTGGATAACAGGTCCCATACCTGTACACACTTAAAGGAGAACTAAATTCTAAAAGCAAATATGCATACAAATGTGTTTTATACGTTCTTCCTACTGTGTCTTTTATCACATAGCCCTTAAAGGAGAACTAAACCCCACTAATGTGAAAAGCCCTTTCCGCTACCTTCCATAGTGCCCCCTCTCTGCTTCCTCCGCGCATAGTGCATTAGAGAAAAATGTGCTCACATATCTGTGCAGAGTAGCCCAATGGCACCATCTTCTGCATCTTCGGTTTTCTTCGGATCCTCTTCCTTCCCTTCGGCCATTTACGGAGTTTTCAGCACATGCACAATTGATGCAAACTCCGGATTGGCTCCAACTGCGCATGCGCCAAATATCTCTGTGTTGACAAAAAAAAAGATGCGGATTATTTACTGTTTTGCAATTCTATGTTTAATGTATGTGTTCTTTATAACATATTTTTATGTACATACATGCACTGTTTACCGCTGTAATATTAAATATAAAATGTAATATATTTCGTCCTTGTGCTTTAACGAACTCATAGCCCATAAGAAAGTGTGTGCTTAAGTGTATGAACTCCTTGTATTTGTGGAAAGGGAAAGTTGCCTATTTATATGTTGAATAACTAGTACGGTTAGCAGGAAAGTGTCTGATGTTAGTCTAACCTGTATGTAAGGTGATTGAGAGACTGAGTGTAACCCCTTGTAGCCAAAACCAAGAGTCACGTGTGGTTGAGAGTGTCCTTTTCTTCACAACTTGCATCCAGGCTCTTCATAATTTACCCCTTAGATCTGAAATTGATTAAACTGATTTCCTGATAGGAATGTCCTATTTTATTTGGCAAAACAGTTACCAGGTTACTGAAATAGGGTGTTATCCCTTTAATAGCTAAATATATTGTATCCCTTCAGAGAATGACTATCCAACACTTAGGGGCAGATTTATCAAGGGTCGAATTTCGAAGTGTAAAATACTTCGGAATTCGATCATTAAATTAAAATACTTTGAAATCAAATATCGAAGTCGAAATATTTTTCACCGAATTTGGCCATCGAACGATCAAGGTAAAATCATTTGATCGTACGATTAAATCTTTCGAATGATTTTAGCGTACGATCGAACGATTTTTCTTCAATGTGTGAAGACTTAGAAAAATGGTCTAGAAGGTCCCCATAGTCTAACATAGCACTTCGGCAGGTTTCATTTTGTGAAGTATTGAAGTCGAAGTTTATTTAAAGAGACAGTACCTCGATTATCGAATGGTCGAATATTCAAACGATTTTTACTTCGAATCGAAGTTGAAAGTAAATTCGAAGTGGTAGTATCCTATTCGATGGTTGAAGTATCCAAAAAATTACTTTGAATTTCGAATTTTTTTACTTCGAAAATTCCCTCGAATTCACTTCGACCCTTGATAAATCTGCCCCTTAATATAATATTTCTTTAAAGGGACACTGTCACGGGAAAACATCCTTTTTTTCAAAACACATCAGTTAATAGTGCTGCTCCAGCAGAATTCTGCACTGAAATCCATTTCTCAAAAGAGCAAACAGATTTTTTTATATTCAATTTTGAAATCTGACATAGGGCTAGATATTGTCAGTTTCCCAGCTGCCCCCAGTCATGTGACTTGTGCTCTGATAAACTTCAGTCTCTCTTTACTGCTGTACTGCAAGTTGAGTGATATCACCCCCTCCCTTTCCCCCCCCACAGCAGCCTAACAACAGAACAATGGGAAGGTAACCAGATAGCAGCTCCCTAACACAATATAACAGCTGCCTGGTAGATCTAAGAACAACACTCAATAGTAAAATCCAGGTCCCACTGAGACACATTCAGTTACATTGAGTAGGAGAAACAACAGCCTGCCAGAAAGCAGTTCCATCCTAAAGTGCTGGCTCTTTCTGAAATCACATGACCAGGCAAAATGACCTGAGATGCACCTACACACCAATATTACAACTAAATACACTTGCTGGTTCAGGAATTAAATTTTATATTGTAGAGTGAATTATTTGCAGTGTAAACAGTGTAATTTAGAAATAAAAACTACACCATAAAATTCATGACAGAATCCCTTTAATTTGGAAATCATATGTGGGATTTTATAATCAAAGTTTGCAGTGAAAACCAAACTTTTGGAACCTTATGTGGAATTTGAATTAAGAGATTCCACCACGGTCCCTTGATGATACGATTTTATGTTATCTCTAACTTTAAGGGATATAAAATTTTATATAGGAACACGTGTAGCCAAATTGCTCCGGCAATATCCAGCAGGCAGCATAATACAAACATTATTAAAGAGTATTCACTTGGGTTTATTTATTTGATCGCATACGATTGGCTGCACGCTTTATATGATAAGGATTTACAAGAAATACGTTTCAGGGTTATTGAAAGAGGATGTGATCCCACTTTTATTAAGGGGCTGTGTCGTTTTATGAAAACTCATTTTGTTTTACCCTGAAAAAATTGTTTCGTTTCAAAGGAATCCACAGTGGCTCGGGTCCCTTAGTGTAAAATTGCATTATAAAAATAATTGCGACGTGTGCTGCAGAAAGAAGGCCGTTAATTAAGCTGCGCCATTCACACCAATGAGCAAAACAGCTGCCTAATAAAACACATTGCACCTCCTTAGAGTGTGAATGAAGGAATTCAGAAATATGTGAGAACCATGACATCAGTATCCCTTGGAATATTTAGCATGGGCGAGACCAAAGGTACATGAAGAACATGTGTTACCCCCCCACTTATCATTAGTATTTGCCCAACTGACAATTACTTATAACGTCTAAGAGATACGATCAGTATTGCCACCTGAACATAGCTTTAAACTGTATAGGGTAAATTTACTAAGCGGCGAAAATCCGCCAGCAACGACTTTGTACCCATCTCTACACTTCGCTAGGCGAAAAATCGCTCAGACAATGCTATTTTACTAAAATGGACTAAGCGGTGAAAATTAGCCAGCGACTACTTCGCACCCATCTCTACACTTCGCCAGACGAAAAATCGCTCAGACAATGCTAATTTACTAAAATGCAAAGTTGTGTCCAGGGAGCCAAATGCTGGCAAAGTTTCGCTAGCGTTACTTCGGCAATCAAAGCGAAGATGCGCTAGCGTTGGCTAATTTGCATACTGCGGGAAATGATAATGTTGAATGGACAGATATGTTGCAGCAAATACATTACATTACACAAGTCATGGGAACCTTAATAAAGACAATAGAGTTGTTATATTGCCCTACACATGAGCCCAGTGTATAGTTTATGTTCCATATGTTAGGAAATGTAGGGGAGAACCCAGGTACCCAAAAACATTTTTACGGACTTTTGCAGGCTATCACCCTGAAAAGGTGAAAAGACATCTGCGTTTTTTTGGGGCTTAGAAAATTTTTCAACAAAAAAATTGAGAAAGTCCTATCCACTCCATTGCACTTCACCTGGTCTGCGCTGGCGAAGGCAAGTCTGGCGGAACAGCTAATGTTCAGTAAAATCCGCATCTTAGTGAATTTCCATTAGTAAATCAGTGAAGTACCAAAATGACATCACGCTGGCGAATTTTCGCCAGTGTTAGTCACTTCGCCCTTTAGTAAATTTGCCCCTATGTATATCTAAAAAAGAGAAATATAGGGGGAGAGGTATAGATGGATGTAGGCATTTACATTAGGCATTGTCTGGAGGGTTTACAAATATTTTATTGACCATGGGGTGTCTAGTTGTTTCCTCTCATTTAAAAAATGAATAGGTTATCTAAATGGAGGCCTTGGAGAAGGTTGGATGGTGGCTGGAGGCAAGGAAGGCCTTCAGAAAGAAGAATTGGGAGCAGTGAAATAACATAAAAGAGCTAACCCCCCCTTTAAAATGAACCTTTTGGCACCTACTGGTACCCTTAGGTGCTCCCCACCCCCTTTCCCCTGTGCTCACTCATTTGTTTGCAGTGGGCAAATAGAGTTGAAGCAACAGAAGTGGCCAAGGAGAGGGAAACATACAATACCATGACCATTTGGGGCCCCTGGGCCCCTCTAAAGGTCTGCTATATGGTAGTTAAGCAACTGTTTGAAGGTAGGATCACACTGCAGGAGTAAGAGTTAGGCTTGGGGTATTTAGCAGAGCATCATAAAGACATAAAATGCATGGGAATTCCTGGATGGCCTATGATTAATTGCTGTTGGGCACAAAACGCGCAAGGCTTATTATGGACATGTTAACCAAATAAACAACTTTTATCTTTTTACATTGTGGCCTGTTTGTTATAGAGTGCCAGTTTATTTCATGCCTTTATGGTGTTCCGCTCCTCCTGGCTAAAGGTTTGGGGCTAATATATCTTGGCCTCATCTTCACCAAAGACAACAGAATCAGGGCCGCCATTAGAAATCATGGAGCCCCCTTCAGCAACATTTTTCACTCACACGCACACAGTTTAAAAAAAATCCATTGGTGGGTCCTCCCTACAAGTTAGGGTTCCCATAACAGTTGAGAAAAAAAGAAGAGGAGATTTGTCACTGGGCTACTAATCTCCCCGCAACGCTACATGTGCCACCACCCATACAGAGAATTTTTTTTAGATGGTGGTCACTGACCCCAACCATTTGAAAGTTGTGAAGAGTCAGAAACTATAACAAAGAAAAATTAAGGCCAATTGAAAAGTTGCTTAGAATTAGTCATTCTATAACATATTAAAAGTTATCTTAAAGGGATACTGTCATGGGGAAAAAAATGTTTTCAAAATGAATCAGTTAATAGTGCTGCTCCAGCAGAATTCTGCACTGAAATCCATTTCTCAAATGAGCAAACAGATTTTTTTATATTCAATTTTGAAATCTGACATGGGGCTAGACATTTTGTCAATTTCCCAGCTGCCCCAAGTCATGTGACTTGTGCTCTGATAAACGTCAATCACTCTTTACTGCTGTACTGCAATTTGGAGTGATATCACCCTCCTCCCTTTTCCCCCCAAACAAACAAAAGAACAATGGGAAGGTAACCAGATAGCAGCTCCCTAACACAAGATAACAGCTGCCTGGTAGATCTAAGAACAACACTCAATAGTAAAAACCCATGTCCCACTGAGACTCCTTCAGTTACATTGAGAAGGAAAAACAGCAGCCTGCCAGAAAGCATTTCTCTCCTAAAGTGCAGGCACAAGTCACATGACCAGGGGCAGCTGGGAAATTGACAAAATGTCTAGCCCCATGTCAGATTTCAGAATTGAATTTAAAAAAATCTGTTTGCTCTTTTGAGAAATGGATTTCAGTGCAGAATTCTGCTGGAGTAGCACTATTAACTGATGTGTTTTGAAAATAACATGTTTTCCGATGACAGTATCCCTTTAAAGCTAAACCCCCCTTTAATACCTTTACATTTATCCTTTATAGGCCATAATCCAAGAGTCAAAATGAATTAATTGTTGAACTCACAACATCACAACATGACCATTTTATATGCTGCATTTTGAAGAGATTTAACTAAACCGTGACTGTTCATCCACTAAATCAAGCGCTGGACGGAATGACAAATGATATACAGCAATTTATGTATTTTATGTCCAGGGCACATAATTTGATTACTTCATGCTCTGTAAATCCCACTCCTGAAGGAATAATGATTTAATTTATGCAGGCTCTATACTCATTCCTGCTCTTAATGTTCTTTTTTTATTCTTTTTTGCTATTTTTGTAAACAAGCCAAGTTTATCCCGTGGTGAGAACAACCCAACAGTTTGTTCAGCATACGTTCTGTTTAACAGAAGTATTTATGGTTCAAATTACAATGAAACCATTTAAAAAAACTGCCAACAAGGCTGAGCAATCTGACAGGTTGGTTTTAGTTGGTTTTATTCACAATAAGGGAGAATACACACAGAGTTGTGGTGGCTACAAAATTGCAAATTATCACTATTGTCTATTTTGTAACCATGACTCGTGATGAGCAGGCATGGAGTCATGGAGTCATTAGAAAAAATGCCTATTGACTGTAAAGGGATTCTGTCATGATTTTTAATATGTAGTTTTTATTTCTAAATGACACTGTTTACACTGTAATATGTGTAGCCCCATGTCAGATTCCAAAATTAAATATAAAAAAATCGGTTTGCTCTTTTTCCTTATTAATAGTGCCAATTCCAGTGATACAACTAATGATGCATGGTTCACATATGAAGAAATTCAAAAGAGACTAAAACATATTAAGATAAACAAAGGTCCGGGGCCAGATGGTATTCATCCCAGGGTACTTAGCGAGCTTAGCTCTGTGATTGTCAAACCTCTTTACTTAATTTTTCAGGATTCATGGAGGTCTGGTATAGCGCTGAGAGACTGGCGAATTGCTAATGTGATGCCGCTATTCAAAAAGGGATCCCGTTCTCAGTCTCAAAACTATAGGCCAGTTAGTCTGACGTCAGTGGTAAGAAAGCTTTTCGAAGGTTTGATAAAGGATAAGATACTGGACTTCATAGCTAATCATAATACTATGAGTGTGTGCCAGCATGGTTTTATGCGTAATAGATCTTGCCAGACTAACTTAATTTCTTTTTATGAGAAGGTGAGCAGGGACCTCGGCTCTGGGATGGCGGTGGATGTGATTTACTTAGACTTTGCTAAAGCATTTGATACAGTGCCACACAGAAGGTTACTGGTTAAATGAAGGAATGTTGGCCTGGAACATAGTATTTGTACCTGGATAGAGAACTGGCTAAAAGATAGACTACAAAGAGTGGTGGTAATTGGAACATTTTCTAATTGGACCAGTGTTGTTAGTGGAGTACCACAGGGTTGGGGAATGCATTGCCGGGTGATGTTGTGATGCTGATTCTGTTAATGACTTTGGGAGGGGCAGCTTGGAAGATATTGGACAAGCAGAATATCCAAGGCTATTGTGACCTCATAATCTACAGCTGGTCAATATAGATATTGGTTTAAATATACTGTAGTTATAAATGTTAGTGTAGAGATAGATCTGTGTAACTATCTGTAATATGTAGCCTCACAAACCAAAAGTTTTTAGCTGAGAAGACTCAGAAGAGGAAGACAGATAATTAAAAAAAAAAAACTACCTAATGAAAACCAAATGCAAATTTGCTAGGAATGGGCTATTCTATAACATACTTAAAGTTAACTTCAAGTTAACCCACCCCTTTAAGTTGGCAGGGGCAAGTAGGCACAAGTACCTTTGTGAATCGGGTTTAATGCATGTAATTCTTTGGGAGATTGGGAGTATTTTGATTTTATACTTTCCTTTAAATTAGCACTTACCTGTGCCTTCAGATATTCCACTGAAGACATTAACCAGAAGGAATATCGCTCACAGGCAATCTTACATTTCTACCGTGCTTTCAACCTTTTTTTTGCCGAAATCCCTCAGAAGTTTCTTAAACAAACTTTTAAAATGATAAATTAAGTGCTGAAATATTCCAGGCCTGGTCCAGTACTGGAGTTTCATGCTTCTAATTCCCATAAGGTGCCGGCAAACAAAGCAGCCATGAAGTGAGCTTTCTACTAACAACAGGCGTCTGAGTGAGATGAAAAAGGCAAAGGTGCGGAGTAGACAGTAGTGTGGCACATTGCCCCGGCTTCTTACATACAGGGGAATGAAGGTGATGGATGGCTTAACGTTAACCCATTTTCTTTGGCATTTAGAGGTGATATCCACCAATGAATTATGGACAGTATTTATCCATGTTATTTTCTTAGACTGTGAGAGGAGAATGGCAAGTTTTGACTTTGTATAGGTATGGGACCCATTATCCAATCTCCCATAGACTTCATTTCATCCAAATAATCCAAAATTTGCATTGGAAAACTTTGCCTCAAAAAAACGCCCATAAAACCCTGGACTGGTGCTCCTATCAGCAGAAAACTGCACTGGCTCCGGGTTAAACCAATGAGCACCGCGGATTGATCCTTTTCCGTCTTCCTCTTTGACTATTTCAGTCAACTGCGCATGTGTTTGCCCTGGGAAATTTGAAGAAATAAGAAGCGGAAGAAGAGGATCACTCTGTGGTGCTCACTGGAATAACCTTGGGCCGGTGCAGTTTTCTGCTGATAGGAGAACCGGCCCGGAGTTTCAGGTAAGTAAATACAATCACTAGGGGATGCCTAACATTTGGCACCCTCAAGTGCAAGATGACTTTCCTTCTCCTTTAATGAGTAGGTTGTCCTTTTTGCTTGTTCTTTTCCAAATTCAATATCTGGAACACAGTATGAGAGTGGCCTTCACTGCTTTTCTGCAAGAACTAAAGGTACAATAGGTGATTTATATGGCCCACAATGTTTTAGTGGTGGTTGGGGTATTCAAAAAGTGCATCTGAATGTATATTATGGGTTAATATTAGTGAAGTCCTCCCATGTTGGGGTTGTAAGGACTTTAGCACTGGGGGCAGTTTTGGGTAAAAACCAAATGCCAGTTGGCTTATCCCATGTCCCGCTGATATGAATGTAAAGAAACCCACGTCAAGTAGCAGCATTTGGAACATATTTTTCTCCCCCAAACTCCAGAACTTTATACATGGCAACATATTATTTACAGAAAAAAACGAAACATTTCTATTCTGAAGGCTTGAATTCTTTTTTTAGGGATTTATTTTGATATTTTAATACATTATTCCATTATTTGTAATAAATATTTCCAATGTCTTTTTTTTCTCAGTGCAGTTCATCGTTGCCAGCGTAATAGAGTGCTCACATTTTCCCCTCGTCTCATTTAATAATTCACTTAGAATGAAGAATATAATAACCTCGCCGTAACCTCCCCTCTCCTAATGTCTATGTTACAGGGTCTGACTGCAGGCCAGTGTTTGTACTTCTGCTTAAGATTTCTAATATATGGCTCCTATGGTTTGGGTTACTTTTCTTTGGAATTCAGAATGTTCCAAAATCAAATTCCTGTAACTTGAATACTTTCAATAGCTTTGGCCAAATGCTTTCAGTGGTACAGTTCCCTGTTTTGCTTCTTCAGTATTTAAAACACTAATATGTATGAAGTGGCCCGTTCGTTAATTTATCACCTAATTATTAAATTTTTTTTGCATTTTTTAAGTGTACTTCTTTTGATGAACTCATAATTCCAATAGGGGTTTAAAGGGACAGTCAACTCCTTGATTCACCATGAATGTAATGAATAAGTCTTGTGCTAAATACAGTTTACCTTTAGCCTATTATTTTAATCACAAAATCTAGGTTTTTTTGTTATTTCTTAAAACAGGGAAACTGAATCTTCTATCTCTAGACAAGAGGTCATCCATTAAGATTAAAAGAAAAGAGGTTCCGGCTAAATATTGGGAAGGGGTTTGTTACAGTGAGAGCTGTGAAGATGTGGAATTGTCTCCCTGAATCAGTGGTACAGGCTGATACATTAGATAGGTATAAGAAGGGGTTGGATGGTGTTTAGCAAGTGTGGGAATACAGGGATATGGGAGATAGCTCATAGTACAAGTTGATGGCTATTTTGGAGTCAGGAAGGAATTGTTTCCCCCTCTGAGGCAAATTGGAAAGGCTTCAGATGGGTTTTTTTGCCTTCCTCTGGATCAACTGGCAGTTCGGCAGGTTAAAATAGGGTTCAAAGGTTGAATTTGATCGACGTGTGTCTTATTTCAACCTAACTTCTTGTGTTACTATCTATCTATCTATCTATCTATCTATCTATCTATCTATCTATCTATCTATCTATCTATCTATCTACAGTTTTTATTTACTCATATTGCAGTCAATTCTTTGGTCTCTATATGTAACCAGTCTCAGGACAGACCTGACATACTTTTATGGAATCCTTTATCGACCTGGTAGGTTTTTTTAAACCGGAAATTCGGCTCTTCTATTGCAGAGTGTGCAATTTTGCTCTCTGCGCTAGAGTTCTTGCCCCCCTTGGACCCCGGCTGTCTTCATGGACCCCCACCTCCTCAACGGCAGCAACAGCAAGCTGCCTCCGGCGATGTAGGGGCCATGATCACCCCTGGGTAGGTGTCCCTACTTCATTACACAAAAGCCAATAAACATAAGATTTATTAATTAGACAGATAAACATGAAATCAAAATTTTGGCCGGTCTGGATACTGATGACTTTTCCATCACTTTAGACCAATTATATATAGATAGATATTTTTTTTTAACAGACGAAAAGCTGAAAAGTTTCATTAATTCAGGGTTTTTGTGGCAGATTTATGGAGTGGTACTTAATATGAACTTTATTCTAATGCAGGTCGTGCATAACTTGGCAGGCTGTCTCGGCTCATTGTGGCTAATTATGGGCTGCGCTAGAAATGACTGTGTGAATGAGACAGCGATTAATTCATTGGAAAGGTTTGCAGACTGGAACAAAAACACAGGTTTGTGTATATTACCTTTATTCACAAATGTGGATGTCAGGAATCCGCCTGCTCTTCTGAGATGGGAGGGGACACAAAAAAGAACATTTGGACAAATTGCGTGCACCCCGGAAATGTTGGGGCAATTGCTTTCAGTTATTGAGGCTTCTATACAGGCTGGAACAGGAATACGATATAGTGTTTTTGCAAAATGAGGAAAATATGTCATTCCAAGCAACTTTTCAGTATACATTCATAACTAGTGAAGGGCAAATAAATTTGCCAGACACTAATTTGCAGTGAATTTCCACATTAATTCACAAAACTGTGGCAACAATTCGCCGGCGAAAAATCTGCTGCAAGAAGGGCATGTAGGGTTCTCCCTCCTTCTCCCAATGCATCACTTAACTTGAACATCATTCAGAAGTGCTACGAGGGAGCCGAAGAGGCTTCAGGCCACAGTAGAGCCCTATGGAATGCTATAAGGACATCCCTTTAATGGCAGAAGCCCAGAGCCTGTGTCTGTGTGATCTAAACTGTTACCTAGCAACCAGCTATTCAGTGTTCTTAGTGCAACAGGAAGTGACACAGCAGCTAAGGAGTGGCAGGCAGGAAAAGGAAGTAACAGAGACTGGCAAAAGAAGAGAGCCTGGCATAGAGAGCCGCATGGTGGACAGAGAAGGAAGCAAGAGAGCTGCTGGTGGGCCCAGAGAGCCGAGAGGCTGCACCAAAAGTATTCATTTGGATCGGGCTGGCACAGGGAAGCCACATACTGTGCCTGGAGAGACAGAGAGTATGAAAGTATTCCAAAGAGGATTTGTGAGTATCCTGGTTAAAGGGACAGTACCCAAAAGAGGCGCTGAAGAATAAAGAGACTGTGTATTAAAGGACTTTGCTTTTATTAGTTAGGCAGACAGTTTGGCGCTAGCAAGTTAGTTAGTGAGGCCCTATTGCCCCTAGTGCTGCATGTACTAGTTGGCCAGTTATTTTATATAAACCGTTATTTAGTTTAATGAATACCGTGTGTGTGTTAAAACTGTATTCCTAGTGGGGCCAACCGTAGGTACATT
Source organism: Xenopus laevis (assembly GCF_017654675.1). NCBI lineage: Eukaryota > Metazoa > Chordata > Amphibia > Anura > Pipidae > Xenopus > Xenopus laevis. The sequence continues at coordinate 10,428,627 of NC_054372.1, forward strand.
CCCGAATCTCACTTGGTGGAGGCACTGCGCTAGTAAGTACCAGGTACCCAGTCTCTCCCCATACCACTGCGGAGTGGCTCAGTTTTGTCCTGTGCCACACGTGGAGTGTAACACAGACAAAAGGGGTGTCGAAAGGGCTAAACTATATTAGCACAAAGGGGTCTTTTGCCCCTTTTGGTATACTTGCACTTTTCACTCTGTTCTCAGTAAATGACCCCCCCTTGTCTGTAATGATAATTGTAGAGTTCATGGTAAATATAAAAATATAGTGGATCTTTGTCACCGTCTCTCTGCATGTACTGTATCACTGGAACAAAACTCTTCCTAAAATTCCTAAATCAGCTCCAGTTGCCTGAAAAAAAAAGATACACACGAAGTGAAATATTCAGCATTCTAATAGACAAGAAAAAAAGCTCAAATGCACATTTTTTTCCATTTTCTAGAAAAGGTAAATTCCTTCTGTTCTAATGTTTGTTCAGTCCATCTGTACCCCGCGCAGTTTGTTATTTTATAGCAAGTGACTGTAAGAGGCAAACCGCATTATAGTGCGCTGTCACGAACATGCATCACAGGTGTGCACCAGGATTGTGTGAAATCACATAATAGTCTGCATAAAATCTCATTAACCCTAATCTCTACTATGGATACAAGCTAATTGCTAATAGAGATCAGCATACTGATTTAAATGCATGGGTAGACAACAATGAATGCTTCCTACCTGTTCCACCTGAAAAGGACCTACATACTTTATAAGAATATGATTAGCAATTGTCCTGCAAAAATCCATAATCTTAACACCAAAAATATCCTCCTCCTCTGCAAATAGGAGTGTAACACTAATTTGGTTACTGTCTCTTTAAATCACAATTAACCCATGCCAATCCAGGGGCCCTGAGTCCCTTTTGTGTATGAAAAGTACTGGGAACTGGAATACAGTGCAGAGCCTCCACCTAGGGAACACTGAGAAGCACACCTCAGGGAACTTCCACTAGGACAAATAAAACACACAGTTTGCAAATGAAACAGATATAAACTTTATATAAACACAATAGTGAACTTGAGCAATCTAATACACAATGCACTCCTGCACTGGGGACAAGTGGGACACTACCTAACTCACTATTAGGTACCTTACTGTTTCTCTAACACAGTCCTTTTTATTATCAAAGTCCAAATCCTCTGGAAGGGGTTAATAACCACACAATTCAGTTCAAATAGAATGTCCCTTCCCCAGAGCTCTTATACCCCAGGTAGCGCTACCTTTTCCAAAAGTACCTCTCCCTTTGGCCCCTAGCAGCTGCTCCCACGTAGTAGGTAAATGCACAAGACCTGTCCTCAAATTGGGGCCCCACACTTGTATCCTTGCCAGTATCCTCCCTTGGGTGGCTCACTCACCAGGGTGCTCTCAGGGGCAATCATACTGGAGATTACAGACTGCTCTGCAGCAGGATCAATCTCATCAGTGGCACCTTTCTCCTGAGTCTCTAGCAAGACTCAAACACGAACAAAATACATATGGCACCCAGCTCAATTGTGCCAGACACAACTCAGAGAGTAGCTGCAATTATGCTGTAATTATAGCAAAAAAATTGCCAAACATTCAATACAATCCAGTGAAGAAGAACCATCCCCATTATAGGCAACAATAGAATTGAATGCACGGGGAGGGTTATTTACTAAAATCCAAATTTTTCAGATTATTTAAATAAACAAAGTCTGACCAAACTAGAATTTATGATTTGACCTTATTTATTATTTAAAAAAAGGATGGTTTAATCAGACCGGGTAAAAACCTGATAAATTGAGTAAAAACCCAAATCATCTGATTTTTTTTCTGCTTTTTCCTGAAAAGCCCGAATTTTCGAATTTGTTCGCAAAAACCCTTAAAAGGTCGGAATTTCTGGCTAATTCCAGCACAGACCACAGAAACTCCAAAACAGGATAGGGACCTCTGCCATTGACTTATATACAACCTCGGCAGGTCTGAGATGGCAGATTTTCAGAATTTATAATTTATAGCTGTTTAGATATATTATTAATTCTTAATAAACCTCTGCTGCCATATTACACACGTGTAAAGGTGGCCATACACGGGCCGATAAAAGATGCCGACAGACCGTGTCGGCAGCTTATTGGCCTGTGTATGGGGCCCCCCGACGGGCTTCAACGATCGAGATCCGGCCGAAAGTCGGCCAGATCTCGATCGGATGGGACAGAAAATCCCGTCGGATCGCGGCCGCATCTATTCGTTGATGCGGTCCCGCGATCCGACCGCCCGTTTGGGCATCTTTAGGATCCGATCGTTGGGCCCTAGGGCCCACGATCGGATCCGCCGATATTGCCCACCTCAAGGTGGGCATATTGGAGGGAGATCCGCTCGTTTGGCGACATCGCCAAACGAGCGAATCTGTCCATGTATGGCCACCTTAAGTACAATGATAGCACAGATATAGTTGGGAGCTTAGCAAGTGGTTTTTACCACATCTAGGATTTTGGGCTGTATGTGAGACACAGAAGCAAGTAACTCTGGAGATGAAGTTTTCTGGCATATGCACAATAGAGTTTAGAGCCCTCTCATTTTCTAGGGGGGTCCTAGTTGCACATTTATCAAAATTAAAATTTGTGTAGGTTTGGAGGTCTTTGACACCATGAATAAACCTATTTTCTCTAAAACCATGAAAATAGAAAAACAAATCTACAATAAAATGTAAAAAGCTTTTTCTTTCTTTTCAGGAAAAATCTAAAAACCTCTAAAAGTCTGTATGCAGAGGTGTAACTACAGAGGAAGTAGACCCTGTGACTGCCCAGGAGGTATAATGAGCGATTCCAACATATATTGGTAAAACAGGACAATCTCTGGATATGTTGGGGGCTCTAAAATTAATTTGCTGTGGGAACCAGTAACATCTAGTTACTCTACTGTCTGAATGGATTAAAAATGGTACACTATGATCAGCGCAGCTCCCACTAACTTTTATAGCAACTCAACTGCTTTTACAACCCCTATAAATACATTAGTATGTAATTTCAAGTCGGCTGGCCAAAGTAGTTATTTGGTTATGCACCAGTCTGTATATTCCAGTAGGTGGCCAAAACAGTATACCTGTACTTTCTGTATATATAGTGTATACATCCTCAACAATTAAATTATACCTCATTTACATCAGTCACTGGCCCCCTGTCCCTAAGCAAATAGTCTTCAAGATGCTGCATTTCTTGGCTTTCAAGGATGATAAAGGTCATAAGGTGCCCAGCACCCTAAGAGTTAAAAAGACTCTATCCCATTATCTAGTCATCCCGTTCATAATTAAGTGAGTCGATTTTAGTGGTTTACTGTAACTAATCGTAACTGTGGAGCCGCATATTTCCAAAAGAACTAAATAATGATGTGTAAGACTTGGCATCTGGCTACTCATGGCACAACTCAGGCTCGCAGAACACTGAAGCCATGGATTCTTAAATGTAAGCAAAATGTCATTTTGCACAATAAAAATAATATAATGAGAGGTGGCCAAACCAAACAGGATGGAAGGCTTTGCCATAGTTCAAACACTGGCAACAGAAGCGTCCGTTGACTTCTAGCCGTGCCAGAGTGTAGGCCGTAAAGATTAAAAGTGTCCTATGAAATAGTTGCAAAAAACATAATAACGGTGCCCATTGTATACACACCATACAAGTTATCCGTCGTGTTAGGCAAAACATTTGCTGAAAGGTCATTAACCCATTTCATTTTTATTCTTCTTTTGGTTTTGGCTTTTGGAAATGCATAGAACTGCAAAAATAATCATTATAAATTAATGTAATTAAATATATTCAGGTTTTCACCAGTAAAAGTTTACATTTACCAAGCCTGGTCTCTGCCAGTGTTCTGTTTCTTGCTCCTTAAATGCATCCTACAATTCCTGGCCATCTGTAACATTGTAGCAGAATTATTGATAAATAACCCCCTACATGTTCCAGGTGCCCACAAAACAATTGTCAGGACAGCAAAAGTCTGTTAAAATAAAATGGCTTTTGTTTTAGCCAGCAGCAATATACAGAAGAGCAAAAGCAGTTTTAAATCAACAAGCAGTTCACTAACACAAAACAGTAACAATTTCAGAACCATCTCAGTTGCAGCAGTTTTACTAACCTCTGCACAGGGAACAGTGTGTGTACAGGGACATAGACAGTATCTAGTAGAATTAAGTCAAAGGCAACTGAACATTAAGGGGCCAATTCATTAACTTCGAGTGAAGGAATACAAGAAAAAAAACTTCGAATTTCGAAGTGTTTTTTTGGCTACTTCGACCATCGAATGGGCTACTTTGACCTTCGACTACAACTTCGAATCGAAGGATTCGAACTAAAAATCGTTCGACTATTCGACCATTCCATAATCGAAGTACTGTCTCTTTAAGAAAAAACTTTGACCCCCTAGTTCGCCACCTAAACATTACTGAACCCAATGTTAGCCTATGGGGAAGGTCCCCATAGGCTTGCCTGACTTTTTTTGGTCGAAGGATAATCCTTCGATCGTTGGATTAAAATCCTTCGAATCATTCGATTCAAAGGATTTAATCGTTCGATCGAACAATTATTCATTCGATTGTTCGTTCGAACTATTTGCGCAAAATCCTTCGACTACGATATTCGAAGTCGAAGGATTTTCATTCCCCAGTCAAATATGGAGGGTTAATTAACCCTCGATATTCGACCCTTGATGCATCTGTTTTTCTTGAACATGTGGCCACTCATCCGAGTGGCTTCTTCAGTTCAACTGAAGTGGTAGGGAATTCCCTGGCATTTAAACCCTTGAGGGTAGTAAAGTCACAGAAATCCAATCACAATGGCTGCACTGAACTTCAGTAAGGTGTTGGTGTGAAAGTGTGACCCAGTCACAATTGTACCATGATTTTCATTGAGGCAGGTGTTAAACTTTCAATGTACATGACTGGAAGTGTGAATTGTTGTAAAGGGTAAGGATGTCAAGGGTTGTCAAGGGATGTAAAGGGTTTAAATTCCTTACCACTTCAGATGTACTGAAGAAGCCACCCAGATAATTGATGATGTTACAAATGGTATCCCAAAGTCAGAACAAACCCCCAAGGTTACATCCTCGGCTCATGCTTCCGCCTATAACCGCCGCCTTTCACTGTGGGAGGAGCCCTCCGCTACTTGGATGCCGCCAGTCTTAAAGTGAGAGGACCAGGGATAGAGTTCTGGGCAGGCAAGGAAATCAAACGTTAGCAGGAACAATTGGGAACTAGCAGCTGTATAAAAGATTGGGTCAACACCAATCGGGCAGAGCAGTACCAAGTCAGGAGACAAGAGAGTAGTCGAGTTCATAGGCCGGGTCGTGATCCAAGAGAGTTGTCAGAAACAGGCGAGAGTCAGGGCAGGCAGCAAACTAGACAAGGTCAGGGACAGATAAATGACACAGAATCACACCCAGGAACTATTACAAATAGAGCTACACTGGGCAGTGAATTATTACTTTAGATATTTGAATTTTGTGCCAAACGTGATGACATCAGATGAAGCGTGTAATAACACCTACATAACCCGGTGGTCTAGCGGGCCGGCGGGGACACCTGCCGCGCTCTCGGCGGGGACGCCCGCCACGCCGGTCTTCTCTCCCTGATGCGCCGTTAACTAAGGAGGCACGCGGCGTGCCTCTGCTATTTTTATAGGCGCAGGCGCGTTGACGTGTGACGTCAGCGCGCAATGGCGCGAAGCATTCTGGGTATTTAAAGGGCCATTACCTTGGATTCTTTGCCTGTGATAGGACGTGTTTTCCTGGTGCCTCTGAGCCTTTGTGCGTTAGTTCTTGTTGATATTGATCTCCTGTTGTGACTCTGCCTGTATCCTGACTATTCTGAACTCTGAATCTTGACCCTGCCTGAACCTTGACCACTCTCTTGCCTGATCCCGTCTGTCTGATTGATACCTGGTTTTGACCCTTGCCTGCCTGACGATTCTGTTATCCGCCTGCCTCGACCCAGCCTGTCTGACCATCTGCTTGCCTAGTCCTGTTGTACCGTGACCTTCGGCCTAAAAGGCTCTGCTATCAGTCGTGCCCCTTTGCCAGCCAGAACATCTCGCCTTGCACGCCTCGTAAAGTCCAGGTGGCACCCAAGTAAGTAAGCTGAGGGCTCCTCCCGAAGCCCAACGGTGGTCACACTACTGGTGAAGCCGAGCTGAGACCAGGGTACTTGGCACTTGTTCTGGTATTGGGTGCCGGCCGTGACAAAGCGCTTGCATGAAAAACCAGAAGCAGGGCGCGGGCCATTTGCACATCAGTGTGCTAAGATGGAGGACATGGCAGGCATCCACGCCCCACTAGACCACCAGGTATTCTTACATGTAAAATGTTTTCAAGAAAAACTCTAAATGTCCAGTTTACTTAATTCTACTAGATGCTGTATATCATGACCTGGAAAAATGAGACTCTTCATAGACAGGTATATAGACTTCTGTAGGTTCAGTTTACAGGCTTTGACTTTAGTCAAGCTGACCATCTAGGCGCCTGATTGGTCAGCTAAGATTAATGAGGCCCAGTTTTTATGACTATTATGGCCTTTATGACTCTTGTATGACTTCTAATTTCATCTACAATTGATCTCTATGAATAAGGGCAAGCATCTGAATTTGTTGAGGTGTTATCACCTAAGACCTATTTTGGGTGCTTAACATTTGGCACCCTAGTGATTATACCTTTCCTTCTTTAAAAGTAATGGACAATAAATGCAATTTTATTAGGTGATGCCATTTCCTTTTTTTTTCAAAAGTAATTTTCAAATTGCATTTGCTTCATTATTTACTCAAGCCTAAAAAAAACAATGACTTTAGTGTGTTACTTCCTTAGAGATTGCTGGAGAACACCCCAGAAGAAATCAATGTTTTTCAATGGTCCTTATCCTTCAAAAAAATATTTGCACTGATATTTCTTTTCACATAGATATGTACCCAGCTGAAACAATAATCACAATTCTGCATGTCATTTTATACATGATGATGTCCTTGTCTGGGTATTCAGTGGTGCTTTTGGATGTATAATAACACAGGCCAGTGAATAGAAAGCTTCCCAGCTCACACAATAGTACATATGCTGGGACATGGACAAATAAAACAAGCCCTACGGTATCTCAATGCGTCAGATAATGACCGACACTCTCCAATCTACAGAATGTTTGGTAATTCAGGTTAGATTGGACTTTGTTTTTGATTGGCCTGGCCAATGGATGAAGCCCCTCGACACTAGACTTTATAATTCACCAAGTCTTAAGTTCAACAACATCGTACCCCATTATAATGTGCTTGATGGTATCTGCCACCTGATCATGTACATTGCAAAGTACCTTCCATTCTCATGATTTATGACTTTAAACTTTCTTAATGGTCTTTGCAAACCCCACAAGGCTATGTCACATTTTTATTGCTTAGCATATCTCTGGCACAACAATGTTTCCTTTCAAAGCCAGTGTTTTTGCTAGCAATGCAGATTCAAGGTCGTTATTAGTGGAAAAGGAGCTATAACTCCTCATACTGAAATACTTAAAGAATTAGATTTACAGTTTCCAAGAAATGTAAAGGGCTTACCATTACTCCCCCTTAAAGTCTTCATTGAGTTCCCTTCCTGTAAACGAGTGGATTCAAGGTTGGAGATCACTAAACTGGCCCTTGAACTCGGTGCCTAAATAGGCGGATGGTGGATGTTGGATTGGCAAGATGGCTACAAAGGAATAAAATTATTTCCTAGGATGTTTGCCAATGATGCTTGGTGGTAAGTTCTTCTGAAACACATGCATTATGGGAATAAGACTGATATGCTGTTCTCAAGCCCACAAGTCAAGGCATTTATGCTGCCTGTGTGTGTGTATGGCCAGTGCAGTATCCCTTGTTTCCTTCATATTGCTCTATGCTCTCAGATATCTAAAACGTGACTCCGTAGTTGACCTTGAAGTACTGGGATCGTAGGTTTGATTCCCAGCCATGGCACTATCTGCAGGTTTGTGTGGGTTTCTTTCAGACACATATGGGAAGGCCAAGACCAAGACAATTCGCAAAGTCTTTATTAAGAAATAACTTACAGATTCTCCGCTTGCGCTCCGCTTCAGAAATGACGCCGATCGTGCGGTGATCAATTTCTCCTCCCTGGCTATCTCCTATAGAGGGCAGGGAGGAGAAATCGAGCTCCGCACGATGGATGGATGCACAACAATTTTTTTTTTTTGAAACCTTTGTGTATTCATTTTTTTTAAACTTGGAGGGCCCTGGGCGCTGATGTTTTTTTTAAAAAAAAAATTCAAAGTAATGGATAGCACACCCAATTTAAAGAAAAATAAGTCAATTTATTTAAAAAAAATAAACAAATAATAAACAAAATAATAATAAGGTAAGAAGGTGAGCCCAACACGTTTCGACATTAAGGGTCTTCCTCAGGGGCACAAAACAAAGAAAAATCAAAAAAGGCAGACAGATTTTTTTTAAACTTGGGGGAACCCTGGCTGCTGATTTTTTTTAACTTGGAGGGCCCTGGCCACTGATGTTTTTTTTAACTTGGAGGGCCCTGGCCGCTGATGTTTTTTTTAACTTGGAGGGCCCTAGCCGCTGATGTTTTTTTTAGGGGGGGGGGGCTAGCCACCAACTGTTTTTTTTTTACTTCTAATAGTCCCTGGTCACCAATTTTTTTTTATCTTGCAGGTGGGCCCAGAAAATGTTGTTGTAAGATGCCCTGTGAACTCATCGCCCTGTGAACTGTGAAATCATATTAACATAGTTAAGTTGGGTTGAAAAAAGACCAATGTCCAATCAATCAAAAATAAGAAATAGTTTTTCTAACTTAGCATTTCGATACTGCAGAACCTGATAACCGATTTCTGTATAATAGATCCCACACCTGTAATTAGAGGTTTGGACTTACTCATCAGGCAGAATATAGATAGAGATATTGTTGGCACCCCTGTGGTTTTGAACTGGACATCTCAGTTTTTCAAAGGACTGTCTGTCCTGATTAAAACATTCAGAAAACGGAACAGAAATCAAGCAAATTTGCATCTAAGTGATGCACTAACCCCGCCCAAGTGTCACAACTCAACTGACATCATTGTGCCTTCCTCTGATGTCATCATGCCCATCCCAACATCACCACCCCACCTCCAATTCTATCTGCCCTGCCTCCTTTGTTCGGGGGTTTAGTCGCTAGCAAAGGTGACAACCTTATGTGTATTGTATATTGTGAGTGGGTCCCTAAGCTCAGTAAGTGACAGCAGCACAGAGCATGTGCAGTGAATCAGCAGAAAAGAATATGGGGAGCTACTTGGGCATCTTTGGAGACACAGATCTTTACTGCTAAAGGGCTGTGGTCGCCTTGGGCTGGTACAGAAGCACAAAACAGAATATACAACATTTCTAGCTACTTCTAGCTACTTAGTTAAAGGGATACTGTCATGGGAAAAAAAGAAATTTCAAAATGAATCAGTTAATAGTGCTACTCCAGCAGAATTCTGCACTGAAACCCATTTCTCAAAAGAGCAAACAGATTTTTTTATATTCAATTTTGAAATCTGACATGGGGCTAGACATTTTGTCAATTTCCCAGCTGCCCCTGGTCATGTGACTTGTGCCTGCACTTTAGGAGAGAAATGCTTTCTGGCAGGCTGCTGTTTTTCCTTCTCAATGTAACTGAATGTGTCTCAGTGAGACATGGGTTTTTACTATTGAGTGCTGTTCTTAGATCTACCAGGCAGCTGTTATCTTGTGTTAGGGAGCTGTTATCTGGTTACCTTCCCATTGTTCTTTTGTTTGGCTGCTGGGGGGAAAAAGGGAGGGGGTGATATCACTCCAACTTGCAGTACAGCAGTAAAGAGTGATTGAAGTTTATCAGATCACAAGTCACATGACTTGGGGCAGCTGGGAAATTGACAATATGTCTAGCCCCATGTCAGATTTCAAAATTGAATATAAAAAAATCTGTTTTCTCTTTTGAGAAATGGATTTCAGTGCAGAATTCTGCCGGAGCAGCACTATTAACTGATTCATTTTGAAAAAAAATGTTTTCCCATGACAGTATCCCTTTAAGCTTTAGTTCTCCTTTAAAGAACATGGCACAGCTAAAACCCTCTAAGGAAGGGGTCACAACTGGACAAATACATGGGAACACAGCACAGGGCACTGGGTTCTGCAAACTTTTTTCCATTTGAGGATTAAGGCTAACAGAGTTATTGGCTTTTTTTTTTAATTTCATCATCTAGAAGGAGACGTTGAGCCTTAATAAACGACTTTTACAAACACCAAAGAGCCGCTAAAAACTGAATAACATCATCAGTTGCTAAATTTATAACTGTTGATCTTGGACAACAAACTTTTTGTGTTTTGGAGCCAGCCGAAGGAAAAACGCACAACAACTGCTACTAAGTTTACAGCTTACTTTATTGAAATTATGGTCAATAAAAGTTTTGATCGAAATTCAGCCAAGTTATTTGGAATGATGTCACCGACGCTACAGCTGTGTTGCCTGAACCTGGCGCAAGTGTACTCGGCATACCCGAAAACCAAGGGATTCTAAATACAAATACAAAGAACTATCAACAAATAATAAATGGGCTTTCCTCAAGAAGTTTCCAGATCTTATTTCTTGTATGTGATGTCATGGTGATGAGCAGATCATTGATCAGTGGATTTGCAACTCTTGGGCAGGAACCTGGCCGTGAATCCTGGAAGTTGCGTCTGAGCATTACAGGTGGACAAAGCAAGAATAAAGAAAGCACTTCCCCATTGCTGACACTGCATAATATTAAATAACACTGACGTTAAGGAATATCCATTAAAATCTAATTCCATGTGATTAATGAATGAACTAACATTGACGGTTTAGGCTCCTCTGAGCAACCGGACACCCAACGCTACTCCTCCCCACTCCCCACATGAAAGTGTCTCCTTGGGGTGGTGATCGAGGGGTAGCACCCAGTTTCACAGGAGCGTGCCTGGATCATCTGGGCCCACGAGGTTTTTCCCCCACTAACCCAGTACGACAAGGGTCAAAACATTGGGGCAGATTTATCAGCATTCAAAATTGAGTTTTCCTTGGCAAAAATTGTGAATTTGAATTCAAGTTTCCAAAACCTTCCGACACTTTTTTCAGTTCAGTTGGTTTCAGATAGTTCAAGAGCAATAAAGACTTTTTCCAATAACTTTTTATTTACTATGTGTGACCAGTGTAAAATGTCATTCTTCACCTTCTAATAGAGTCCTGCGCGGGTACATTTTTTTGGAACCCGTACCCGACCCGTACCCGCAACCCGGACCCGCAACCCGCATTCTTACCCGATAGGACCCGCTACCTGACCCGCAAGTAGCTTATCCGCAACCCGGACCTGCGACCTGCTGACCATCAAGAATCAGGAAGTGCGGTCATTGTAAACTGGAAGTGGCATCATCGGAAGTAGGCGCAATTGAAAAAAAAGGAGTAAAACAGGAAGTGCGGTCATTGTAAACCGGAAGTGACATCATCGGAAGTAGGCGTGATCATAAAAAAAAAAGTAAAAATCACTATTGAGAAGACCCGCGACCCGCAAACTCACAGAACCGCCGACCCGCGTCCATACCCGCACTCGGAACTTCTACTCGAACGGTACCGCAGGTACCCCACCCGCTGCAGGACTCTACCTTCTAAAGCAGCTCTGGAGGGGGGTCACCAACCCTGTAAACTGTTCTATATTGATACATTTAGTTGATACATTTCTTATCTTTGTCCTTGCTGAGCAGAATCCCTGAGTTTCATTACAGGCAGCTGTTAGAATTGATACAATAGTTGCTAATACTCCAGAGATGCTGCTGAGAAATGGATCAACTAATTGTATCAACTAATTGTATCAACGAAATGTTGAAAAACTGTAACAGTTCAGAGTCTTTATCTGAATTACTGAACTGCCAGACTGACACACTAGAGACAGGGACATTCAACTTTAAACTTAGATTTTGGGAAAATGGTAAAAATAAAAAATGGAAAGTAATTTGAAAGAAAGTCTTTATTTGACTGAAAAAAATTAAACTGCAAAAAGTGTTTGGAAGGTGAACAACCCTTTTAAGTGCAAAAAACTCAAGAACTGGCAACTTCACGTAGTAGTCAGTTGAGATTATACTTTTAGGTGGTTATTTGTTAAAGTCCGAATGCAAAAAAACATGAAAACATTGAGTTTTTTCTACTATAAAATCCAAATTTTAGTTGAGAAAAAAAACCTATTTATTATACCCCAAGATTTATTATACCCCAAGGCTGTGGTCAACTCTGGAATTAGCCCAAAAATCCTTGACTTTTTGGGAAAAAGCAAGAAAAAATCCAGTGATTCGGGGTAAAAATCTGAAAAAATCATATAATCCAGATATTCGCTCAATTTAACGATTTTTTACCCAATCCGATTAAATTGTGCATTTTGTAATAATTAATAAGGACAAATCGTGGATTCTAGTTTTCTCAGACTTTTTTAAAATAAAATTATCAGTAAAATTCGGATTTTGCAAAAAAAAAAAAACAACCCTCTTAAAGTGTCAAGCTATTTTCAATTTGAGTCTTCCAGATAAATTTTAAATTGGGCAAACTCTTTGAACATGATGAATATTATGTGATTTAACTGCTTCCAAGTTGTTGTTTTTTTTTCACATTTTTAAGTGATCAGATTTTCGCGTTTTACATTTTGCTTTCCATATCTTGCACAGATTCGAGATTTTTGTGTTTCCATGTTTTTTTCAAGTTTGAAAAAAACTGTTTGAATGTTTTGTTGATGAATCCGTCCCAAGATGTAGATTGAAATATTCTTGTTGACACGTCTGTATTTGTAACCAAGATGATGAGATGATAGAAGGGTCGGACATGGTTTCATCAAAAGCTTATGTGGCTCCCGATTCTGGTGAAGACGAGATGCAGCCCCTGGTGTATATAAACTTTTCATGGTCGTTCCCTTTGCCCTGCATTATATCTCTCTTCTGCAAAAACTAGGGATACACCGAATCCAGGATTCGGTTCAGGATTCGGCCAGGATTCGGCCTTTTTCAGCAGGATTCGGATTCGGCCGAATCCTTCTGCCCAGCCGAACCGAATCGGAATCCTAATTTGCATATGCAAATTAGGGGCGGGAGGGAAATTGCATGACTTTTTGTCAGAAAAGAAGGAAGTAAAAAATGTTTTCCCCTTACCACCCCTAATTTGCATATGCATATGCTCATTTGCATATGCAAATTAGGGTTCGGATTCGGTTCGGTATTCAGCCGAATCTTTCACGAAGGATTCGGGGGTTCGGCCGAATCCAAAAAAGTGGATTCGGTGCATCCCTAGCAAAAACAAAATACTTTATGATCTTAAAAATCCAATCTAGGTTTTAAAATAATTTTGGGCGGTATTGACATCCCATTTGCCATTTTGATTAATGAAACCATATACTTTACAAAGGATTTTAAGATCATTTGAAATTGGCCAAAAACTTCTAATAAGCCACTATTTGTCTCCTGGAGCAACTTGACATGAATATAAAGCAGATATGAAATATCGTTTTCTACCGTTAGCGAAGTAAACACTGCCATCTTGTGGATTCAATTGGAAATCCCTTTTTTTCCTTAATTGTGGCTCTCTGATACCAGGACGGTACATAAGTATAACATATGAGGATAGCTTGATTTAAAGGCTTTCCTAATGTCATTTATGATGATATCATTTTGTATTTGCTTCTAGAATATACAGAGCATCTCTGCTTTGATACAGGAATGTCATTCTAACTTAGTCTCCCATTCAATAAGGTTTATTGGACACAAGACTATTTGCTCCCTAATACTGGAACCCTGCAGCCTAATTATTTGTTTACACAAGAAAGGAGGGATCCTTTCCCCCAATCACTGACTTCCTATTCCTAGCACTGAAAAACAAGAAGAGCACCCAGGGGTGCAAAATGTTACAGGTGCAGAAAAAGTCAAAGCAGGACCTTCTGTGTCTTGTTGGGAAAAGCTTACTGGTTCACCCTTTTAAACTGGTGATGTACAAAAAAAAGGGCAGTGATTTATTACAATAAATACTTACTCGCTGGCTTTATTTTTATTATTAGCCCAAGTATAAGAGAAAAGTGTTATAATATAGGGGGGCTGCAAGGAGATTGAACCTTGGGTTAGCAAACTCCTTTTGAACAGCAAAATATAAATGGATTTTTTAAGAAGAATATCTGACATAAGTAGATTTCCTGAACTGCAGGTCCCAAGAGCCTCATTTAATCACTAATTGTTGGTTAATCTTTGATATTGTGGCCCAGAGACCATCCAAACAATCAAAGCTCTAAAGTGATGCAGTAAGGGATATATTTTGAGACTCATTGAGTTAAAAAGAAAGCGAAAACAAACAATTACACTAGAAATGTTGTAATATAGGGGGGATGCAATAAGTGCAAATAACAGGTGCAGAGCTTACAGTCTATGGGGCAGATTTACTAAAGGGCGAAGTGTCTAACGCTGATGAAGATTCACCAGCGTTACTGTTTTCAGGGACTTCGCAGATTTCTAACGGGCACAGTCATAACTTCACTAGCCAAGGAGATAGACGCTAGCAGTGATTCGCACTCTATCGCAGGTGAATTTTCGCTCTGGCGAATGATCGTTAACTCCGCAAATTCACTAAGATGCGGATTTTACTGAACGTTACCTCTTTCGCCAGACTTGCCTTCACCAGCTCAGACAAGGAGAAGTGTAATTGAGTAGTAGGGATGTAGCGAACTGCCGAGTATGTGTTCGCGAACGCCGTTCGCGAACACCGGCAAAAAATGTGAGCAGTTCACGAACAATTCGCGAACTTCGAACATCCGAAAATCGTTCGATTCGAACGATCGAAGGATTTTAATCGTTCGATCGAACGATTTTCGTTCGAATCGAACGATCGAAGCCATTCGATCGAATGATTTCATTCAATCCAATGGCTTCGATCGTTCGATTCGAACGAAAATCGTTCGATTTTAGCGATCGAATGGTCGAATGGTCGAACGATTTTGACGCGAACGCCTATTGGCGAACGTCGCGCGACGTTCGCGAACTTGCGGCAGATGCGAACAGTCGAAGTTCGCGCAAACTAGTTCGCCGGCGAACAGTTCGCTACATCCCTATTGAGTAGCTAGATCTTCCTCAATCTTCTGTTACTTACATCATATTTTTTAGTGGAAAAAGTCAAAAAAGTCCAAAAAACGCTGGCGTCTTTTCCTTTTTTAGCGATAAGCTGCAAAAGTCATTCAAATGTTTTTGAGTAACCAGTGTCCCCTATACATTTTCTAACCTATAAACTATACACTGGGCTCATGTGTAGGGCAATATAACAACTCTATTGTCTTTATTAAGGTTCCCTGGACTTGTGTAATGTAATGTATTTGCTGCAACATATACGTCCATTCAACTTTATCATTTCCCGCCGTATGCAAATTAGCCTGAGCGAAGACCTCTAACTAGGCATAACTGAACGCTAGCGCATCTTCACTTCCATTACCCAAGTAACGCTAGCGAAAATATACCAGCGTTCAGCGTCCTGGACGAAACTTTACATTTTAGTAAACTAGCGTTGTCTGAGCGAATTTTCAACTAGCGAAGTGTAGCGATGGCTGCAAAGGAAATGAGGCTCCAAGTTGTGAAACCCTCTTTTAATTTCAGCTTCAAGCAACATCGCCGGCATTTATTTACTCGTTTAATTGATCTCATTTGCTGCTGCTGTGCAGGAACATCGACGAGCATCACGCAAGGATAAAGATAAAGGCTTCCATTAATGAAAAAGGCTATTGAACCTTGGGTTAGCAAACTCCTTTTGATCAGCAAAATATAAATGGACTTTTTAAGAAGAATATCTGAAATAAGTAGATTTCCTGAACTGCAGGTCCCAGGAGCCTCATTTAATCACTAATTGTTGGTTAATCTTTGATATTGGGGCCCAGAGACCATCCAAACAATCAAAGCTCTAAAGTGATGCAGTAAGGGATATATTTTGAGACTCATTGAGTTAAAAAGAAAGCAAAAACAAACAATTACACTAGAAATGTTGTACATTATATTTTGGGCTTCTGTCCCAGCCCAAGGCAACCACAGCCCTTTAGCAGTAAAGATCTGTGTCTCCAAAGATGCCCCAGTAGCTCCCCATCTTCTTTTCTGCTGATTCACTGCACATGCTCTGTGCTGCTGTCACTTACTGAGCTTAGGGACCCACTCACAATATACAGTACACATAGAATAGAAAGCCAGCTATTAGAAATCACGGGGCCCTGTACAACAAAATTATCTGGGCCCCAACCACCCCAGCCCCCAACCACCCCAGCCCCCAACCCCCACCCCAGATCCCGCCCACTCCACAAAATTGTTAAAAGACCACACAGACAAAAAAAAAAAACATTTGTGCCAGGGGCCCCCCTATAAATTAAAAAAAATGTGCCTCCAAAGATTATTTTTTTTAAAAACATTGGCACCAGGGCCCCCTTACAAGTTAAAAAAATTGGGGCCCCAAAGAAATTTTTTTTTTAAAAAAAAAACATTGGCGTTAAGGCTCCCCTAACAAGTTAAAAAAATTGGGGCAAAATCATCGTTCCTAATTAGTTTTATATATATATCCACCTTCTTTGCTATTCATGGGCCAATGTGCCCTTAAGTGTACATCCCTTCTTGACCTTTTATACAGGTCACGGAACTCCGAGGTTCTAATATCCTCATATTTTACAAGGGAAAGTTTATTTATTATAATACAAGAGTTTATTTATTATAATCCAAGCTCAGTCTATAACTGATTAGTTAGTTAAATTGTTCTCAGGATATTTCTGAAGATGAAAAAAAAGGATGAGGATATATTTCTTTTTTGTGTCACTTCCTGACACCGAGTATCTTATTTATATTATATATAGTGAATCAAGTACCCCCTTTTGTAAAATATAAGTCACTGAGGAGTTCCATGATTATACAAGAACTCCAAGGTGACTTCTAATAGCTTCATCTTTTCCAACAAGAGTTACTTTATTTATTATAAATACACAAGTTTTAGGGAGTCGTGAAAAAAATGACATCACAAAACTCAGTTTATATCTGATGACATCACTAAGAGCCATTTATAAGGATATACTTTACATGATATTCATGGCCTTTGTGTATTATATGTGCATAAAATACTCAAATCAGAATAAATTCGCCCATCACTAATCCCAGGATGTCTCCCATAGGCTAAAACAGCAATTCAGCAGGTTTAATAGTCGAATTTGACTATTACATGATACATTTGAAAAATCAGATTCAAATTTTTTTAAAAACTCGAATCGAGTTTTAACTATTCCCTAGTCCAATTCCACTTTAAAAAAACTTTGACCCTTGATAAATCTGCCCCTATAAGTCATTGTAGAGTTCCATGACCATATATTAGCACAAGACTGGATGCTGAGCACTTTTATACAGGCCATGGAAATCTGAGGTGACTTAAAATATCCTTATAATTTACAATAGGGGGTACTTTATTCCCTATCTGTATTATAGTTGCATTAAAGGGATACTGTCATGGGAAAACATGTTTAGGGGCAGCTGGGAAATTGACAAAATGTCTAGCCCCATGTCAGATTTCAAAATTAAATATAAAAAAATCTGTTTGCTCTTTTGAGAAATGGATTTCAGTGCAGAATTCTGCTGGAGCAGCATTATTAACTGATTAACTGATGCGTTTTGGAAAAAACATGTTTTCCCATGACAGTATCCCTTTAAGTAGACATCTGAAGAAGTCACTTTTCATTGGCAGGTATTAAACACCCAACATGTCGCTAGCAGAATTCTTCTCATTCCCATGCCTGGGAATCGACTTCCTTTATAGACAGTGACTCGAAACTCGTCACTTGAGTCAATTCCACGGCAATTATCTCTTAAATGCCATTTTAGAGGGTCCCCCCCCACTTCTTAAAAAAGAAAAAAAAAAGTATACGAGAGGAGTAACAAGGAGTTTATTTTCCACAGAAGACCCAAAACACATGATGTGCGACATTAAAACACCAACACTGTTTTAAATAATTCCTAAGGCAAGACAGTCCCTCTCCTTCATGGGCCCAAAACTGAGCCGCCAAAATGAAACCGCTCCTTATTGGCAGCTCCAGAGAAAGAACACTTTGTTTCTGCTCCACCCTGGCGTGCCTACAAACCTGGCTGCAATTATTTAACATTACGGTTGCATTACTTCTAGCTGTCTCTGGGCCGTATTGTTAAATCCAACTGGATTTGCCAAGAGCTACAAGTGGAGATTGTTTTGTGCCCAAACAAATAATAGTAGCTGTCATTTTGTATCCATGCCGTATTTCTGCTAATGAGCTCCAGGTGGAGGCTGATCACATGAATTTGTTTCCCCCCCACCGATCATTTCCACATGGGTTGGCCTGATGGCAATCACAGAAGTGCATTAAAAAAAAACTGGGGCAAAATCCTCGTTCCTAATTAGTTTTATATATATATTTTTTTCTTTTCCATTGTTTCTTGCATTTAAATCCTGGCTTTCGGAATGTCGTTTCCCGGACTGCTTTAATTCCAAATGTCTCCAGGAACGAGTGCCTTTTGCTGATTAGGCCTCATCATGCGGGTGCCTTTGCAAATGGGTTTAAGGAAAAGGATATGGGTTTAGTGTGGATGCTTGGGATGCTTAGGAGATGACCCTTCTGGAAGAGGTTTGAATAGATTTACAAGAATTTGTTTTCCTTGTGGCTTTGCAGTTTCCGCGCTCCATGTTCTGAAGCAGTAAATAAGCTACCGACCCACATGCTAAAGTACGGCATTCCGTCTGTCCTTTTCATTTTTTGTCATGGTTAGAAGTATTGATGATACAGAATAACTGGGAAAACATGGAATATGGGAGATTGCATAAAGAACGGAGCTTGTTTCTGATTTCTTAAAGGGGTGGTTTACATTTAAAGGAGAAGGAAATCTACAGAAGCAGTTTATTTCAAAAGATTAGCCCCAATAGTACAAGCTATAAGACTATATTTATTCTGCAGAATGCTTTACCATACCTGAGTAAACAGCTCTTGAAGTATTCTCTGTTTGTTTAGAATAGCAACTGCCATATTGTCTTGGAGTGACATCACTTCCTGCCTGAGTCTCTCCCTGCTCACTCATAGCTCTGGGCTCAGATTACAGCAGGGAGGGAGAGAGGAGCAAACTGAGCATGCTCAAGCCCTAGCCCTGGAGGTTTAAGCTGAAAACAGGAAGTCTGATACAGAAGCCCATGAGTACACAATAGAAGGAAAGAAATGTGCTGTTTCTTTTGACAGAGGACTCAGAGCAGCATTACTTTGAGGGTTTACTGGTGTATTTATATAGACCTTTCTGATAAAGCTTACTTAATTTTAACCTTTCCTTCTCCTTTAAGGTAACTTTCATTATGTTATAGAATGGTCAATTCTAAGCAACTTTTCAATTGGTTTTGATTATTTATTTTTTATAGTTTATTAGTTATTTGCCTTTTTCTTCTAAGTCTTTGCAGCTTTCGCTGACTCCCTTCTAAAATCAAATGCTCAGTAAGGCAACAAATGTATTGCTATTGTTACTTTTTACCACTGATCCTTCTATTCAGGCCTCTCCTATTCATATTCCAGTCTCTTATTCAAATAAATGCATGGTTGCTAGGGGAATTTGGATCCTAGTTACCAGATTGGTTAAGATGCTAATTGGAGAGCTGCTGAATAAAAAGCTAAATAACTCAAAAACCTTCAATATTTAAAAATGAAAACCAATTACAAATTGTCTCAGAATATCACTCTCTACATCATACTAAAAGTTATCTCAAAGGTGAACAACCCCTTTAAGTGATTGCCGTCTCTGAGGCCTCATGTGCATTGCAATACTACTAATCTCCAACTGCATTTACTGTAGCTATAATAAATCATTATTGATTGGTTCAGGATCACCGGTGCAGCCGCAGGGTAGTACATGCCATGCACAGGCTCAGTGTTGGACTGGGACACCAGGGGCCGAACCAAAACCCTTAGACCAGGGGCCCACTCTAGTGCTATTATCATAACTCCCAACATTTTTGGAATAGAAAGAAGAGCAAAAAGATTTGGTGCGTGTAGCACAGTGGAAATTTTTGACCACGTCCATTTTTGTGGCCACATTTAAAGTTTACATTTTCTATTTTGAGTGCAACCACCCCCCGCAGGTTAACTGAATTTAAAAGCTGTGTAAAATAAATGGCGAATGTATTAGGGTATGTTTCATTCCACAAACAATACAATACGCTTGCGGCGTGCACTCGACAGACAGATCAATAGGGATGGGCGAGTTTGACCCGCATTGTTTCGCCAAAAATTTGCTGCCAACGACGCCCATTAAAGCCTATGGGAGTCATAAAAAATTTGTTGCCCGGCGAAATTTGTTGGACGCGCATCTTTTTATTTTGACTCATGACGCAACACAAGTCTTTGGGCGTCGTTTTTTTCGGTGAAACAAGGCCAAAATATTTGCCCATCCCTACAGATCAATAGGCTGTGGTGAAGTAAAACAGTTTTATTTACCGGACAATGTTCCTAACGCGTCTTGTGTGATCCCACATTTACTCATCCATTTTTTTTACATCACCGCTGTCTACTGAGCTGACGAGTGCACGCCACAAGGGTATTGTATTGGTTGTGAAAGCCTCCCAAATCTGTGGGTTCAGGGCATCGCACCCGGACAAGAGACCAGGAGCGGTGCATATCATTAATGCATATTGAATTTGATAAATTAAGTGACAGGTTCGGGGCATTCGCACCTGGACCCACTCGGTAAAAGGGTGAGCGCTGCAGGAATTAAGCATGATATTAATTATAATATAGAGAATTGTTAGGATTTGAGCGCATTTGTGTATTGGGTTTTGGTTTATGTTTCATTTCACACCATGCAAAAGCCGGATTATCCGCCGTTATTTTACACTGCTCCAGAATTTTGTAAGTAAGTTTCAGTGGAAGGTGCTCAAAGAAAAAACACATAAAACTATGCCATTTTTTAGACAGCGGTGCCTGGTGCTGTGTGGCGAATTATTTAGTCATTTTTTACACCACATAATAAGTCTGACCCTTAGGGTCACTGAAACTCTTGGCCTTCAAAGAGAGCTGAGCGCCTGAACCATAACACTGTCTAAACATCTCTGAAAACACTACAAATAGATGATCAAAAACCTGGACCAAAGTTAATGCTGACTTGCTACCATCTAGTGGTTGAGATGGATAGTGCACATTTCTTTTTAAAACAAGTTTGCAACATGTGGAAACGTAACAATTCTGTCCCACTCCAGTTGCTGCAGTTTTTCATTCACGTGTCTGCAGTTTCTGGAAACAAAGTAAGCAATTATGAACTTGTGGTTTTATGTTTAAAGTATGTACAGTCTATTTGTCTATACTGGTGCCACTATGAAGGGGAAATGAGGGTGTATAATATGTGACACTGTCACTAGCTCATTTATCCTTGATAAAAGCCCCAATGTGGGACAAAACATTGGATACACAAGTGAAGAAAGAATGAAAGTTGATCTGTTGAAGAAATTTGTTGTGTTGGTACATTCTGAAAGTCTGTATATCAAATATATACCCATAAGCATATGTTATATATACTGTTTATATATATATATATATATATATATATATATATATATATATATATACATATATATATATATACATATACATATATATATATATATATATATACATATATATATATATATACATATACATATACATATATATACATACATACATACATACATATATATATATATATATATATATATATATATATATATATATATATATATATATATATATACACATACATAAATATATCCCTTTAGAAAGATCCGCACTCTCAGGGCTTACAATTGAACAACTTACTTTATTTTAAAACAAAAGACTGATGTTTCGGCCCTAAACCCAGGCCTTTCTCAAAGTTTGGGTTTCTCACTTTGAGAAAGGCCGGGGTTTAGGGCCGAAACGTCAGTCTTTTGTTTTACAATAAAGTAAGTTGTTCAATTTTAAGCCCTGAGAGTGCGGATCTTTCTAAAGGGATGGAGATTACTTGATGACCCTGCACCCAGGCATACCAATGACTTTTATCGAGAGTGCTGGTATCTACATGGAATAAATAATATATATATATATATACACACACACACACACATACCTATACAAACCTATCTATACACTCACATATATATATATATATATATATATATATATATACATACTGGCATACATACTACTGGGGAACTCTAAACATAGCGGTTACGTATGGGCAAATTTGACCAGTTTCGTTTCGCCACAAATTTGCGGCCAGCGAAATGTCGCCGACGGCCATTACGGTCTATGGGCATCAAAAAATTTTTTTTGTTGCTCGTCTTTTTTACGCACGCTACCATATAAGTTTATGGGCGTCATTTCCGCGGTGAAACAAGGCAAAAAAATTTGCCCATCCCTAATAGCGGTAATTCCAGGGTTCCAGGAAATGCATTCCCCCGTGCAAGTACAACATATATGTAAAGCAAATCATAACACATTATGCTGCACACTGTTATCAGGATTAAGTAAAGACTTTATTCTGACAGTATCTCTATAACATGGTATTGTCTGGATGCTGATATTACTGAGCATATTCACATGGTGACTGAAGATATTAAACAGTCAGTGAGGGCCATAGGCCAAGTGGAGGTGCACTTAGTTTGCCTTAATACAACCTGATACTTGACTGAATGAAAACAAAACTGGAAGAATGAATGAATCCTAAATAATTCTGGGTTTCATTCTCTGTTAATATGGTGAACAGTTAAAGCCATAGCAATAATAATAACAACAGATGAATATTTTATAAAGATAATATATTGGTGGTGACTATACACAGCACATAACAGTGAGTTTGGAAACTTGTGCCAGGCTTAGACTGCTAGTTTTGCTTTTTCTCTAGTTACACCACGGCTACACTTAGGCCTATGAAATGGTAACAAAACACCAGGGGGCAAATTCATCAAGGGTCGAATATCGAGGGTTAATTAACCCTCGATATTCGACTGGGGAATGAAAATCCTTCGTCTTCGAATATCGAAGTCGAAGGATTTTGCGCAAATACTTTGATCGAACGATCGAAGGAATAATCGTTCGATCGAACGATTAAATCCTTCGAATTGAATGATTCGAAGGATTTTAATCCAACGATATAAGGATTATCCTTCGACCAAAAAAACTTAGCCAATTTAGCCAAGGCTAACATTGGCCTCGATAGGTTTTTGGTGGCGAACTAGGGGGTTGAAGTTTTTTCTTAAAGAGACAGTACTTTGACTATCGAATGGTCGAATAGTCGAACGATTTTTAGTTCGAATCGTTCGATTCGAAGTCGTAGTCGAAGGTCGAAGTAGCCCATTCGATGGTCGAAGTAGCCAAAAAAACACTTCGAAATTCGAAGTTTTTTTTCTTCTATTCCTTCACTCGAACATAATGAATGGGCCCCTAGAAATCAAGGAAAAATGTCCCCTGGCCCCTCTTAATGTGTTGAATGAAATACAAAAGTGTCAGCAGCTCTGACACTTTTCAGGTGATTACAGCCTTCAAACATCCACATTTTACAAAAGAGTACGTCCGGGGCAATTGGTAACCCTCCAAAAAACTGTGGTGGGCAAAACACCTTTGTGCCATAGGCCTAAAATATTGTATTAGAACATTAGAAAAGAAACACACAACAAATTTCAGCAGATCGATAAACTTGACATTTTCCTGTAGGTTAGGAATGAGAACTTCTGAAAAATAAATTGCCTTAGACTTACTATCTGAAAAAATAAGCAACAAGTTTAAATCCATAGAAAGGGGCGCCCTGTTCTAACGGGAGAACAATTAAGTGTTCTTCTCTTGAGTGAGTTGGATAATGGCACCATATCCCCAGGGCTTCTGTACATACGATATTTACTTATGTTCCAATATCAACACAACTGCACCTCTTTTATCAATAAACAAACATGAAACACGGTTATCTGAACCGACAACAAACATTAAGGTGGCCAAACACTAAGGGTAATATCACACGGTGAGATTCGGGGAGATATAGTCGCCCGACGACTAATCGCCTCTTCTTTGGGGCGACTAATTTCCCCAAACTGCTTCCCCCTGTCTTCCGTCTGCTAGAATGCAAAAAAACGCCTGCGGCATGGCACTCGCGGTGCTTCATTTTCTGAAGTTTCCTCGTCGTGATTAGTCGCCGGGCGACTAAATCTCCCCAAATCTCCAGGTGTGACCTTACCCTTAAAAATCAGCTCGTTTACTGAGGCCACCAAATAAGCAGATCTTGACCCTCATATGCCTGCTAAAGGTGGCGATATCTGGCGAACCTAGGGCCAAACAATCAGATTACAATGATGGGAATACCAGCCGATGGGAGAGGACCACATAAACTACCCAAAGATGCCCTTGATCAGGCAGGAAATCCAACCTGCCTGATCCAGATCTGGCCAATTTCTTGCCAGATATCAATCACAGAGGCTTATCAGAGGGCCCCATACACTGGCAGATAGGTTGCCGAATCAGTCTACAGGACACAAGTTTGCAGCTTAAATCTACCTGTGTATGGCCACCTTTAGTAAGAAATATAATGTGTTAACTCATTTTTAAGGAGTTTTTTTGCTCAGATTCTGCCTGTGTAGGATATTAGGGAGGCTAATTGGTTGCCTTGTACTGCACGACTGAGAAGAGTGGGGAGACTGTTGATAGGCTTGATGTGTTCTTAGACCCAACAGATCCCAAGCACTTGTTTGGTTTGCTTGCAATGAAGATTGTGAAAGCTGGTGAAAAGCATTAGACTGATTGAAGGCTCCAAGTGGATTTGACCTGTATTGAAATAAATAAACACACAGTAATTAAACAAAACATATTTGGGTGGAGTTCCCCTTTAGGTTTATATGAAGAAACCCACATACATTATGTACACAACTCTATAGGCTGGTACTGTATGAATGAGGCAAAATAACAAGTTACAGGGCCATGGCAAAATAGACATTCTTCTTGTACTGCATGTGCCACCCCAATCACAGAGGAAAGTGCAAACTTTTAATTTACAGAGCTGACAGTCATATATTTATTAGCCAGCACTGTAGATTTTATGATCAGTAGTAGGTATGTATGTATAACTTTATTTGTAAAGCGCTGTTAAGGAGCCGTACAGTGAATACAAGTACAATATATAAAAAAGTATAAACAGGGAAGACACATCACATAATAAATATTCATAGAAATCATATGAGGACTAAGAGCTTAAATGTTATGTGGTAAATTAAAAAGTGGAATGGAAGTCCCTGCCCCGTAGAGCTTACAGTCTAAGTGGATGGGAGGCTAACATACGCACAAATTGAAGATGAAAAAGAGCACAAGGTAAGCCATAGTCCAATAGGAAAAATGAAAATGCTGACTCAAATGTTCCAAATATTAAAGTTTGTGCAGCTGTAGTAGTTCCAGGAGTCTGTGTAACTCTAAAAATAGTCAAATAGGTAAAGGACTAGGCTAATGTTCTAGTGATCCAAAAGGTAGACTCTTCTGAGCAGATTTATCAAGGGTCGAATTTTGAGTTTATGGGAGTTTCTAAAAACTCCAATAAACTCAGAATTCAATTTTTTTTTAAATTCAAATCAAATTTGGACTATTCATCTTATGTCCCATGAGGCCCCCTTATAGTTACTGACTAACTCAGAGTTAGAGAGCTGAAAAGCAGGAAATAGTGTTCTGTTATGTTAGACATCCGATGAGGAAATAGTTTACTTAAATGACAATAACTTTAACTCTGTCTTAAAGGAGAAGGAAATTCCCTGGGCGCAAAAACCCTCCCCCCTCCCCTGTGTTTCCCCCCCTCCCTCCTCCCCCCTGGCCTACCTGTCCCGCCGGGCAAATGCCCCTAACTTATTACTCACCTCTCTGCGCAGGTCCTGTCCACAGAGTTCACAGGCGCCATCTTCTCCCAAATTATCTTCTTCCTGCTTCGACCGGCGTTTTTGGTGCATGCGCAGTAGGAGCATTTCACTGGTACGGGATCTACTGCGCATGCTCCAAAAGTCACAAAGTGAAATCAGAAAACTTTGTGACTTTTGGCGCATGCGCAGTAGATCCGTACCGGCGAAATGCTCCTACTGCGCATGCACCAAAAACGCCGGTCGAAGCAGGAAGAAGATCGCTTGGGAGAAGATGGCGCCTGTGCGCCGGTGAGTAACAAGTTAGGGGCGGGACAGGTAGACCAGGGGGGAGGAGGGAGGGGGGGCAACACAGGGGAGGGATTTTTGCGCCCAGGGGGTTTCCTTCTCCTTTAAGGTGGCCATACACTGGCAGATTTTAGCTGTTGGTTCTACTCCTTCAGTCGGAGTCAGCAGCTTATCTGCCCATGAATAGGGCACTCTGATGGGCCTACCCGACCAATATCTAGTCCAAAGGTCAGGTTAAAAAATCTTGTCAGCTATTTTTGGCTACTTTTGTTTTCTGATGAAAAATCACATAGATTGAAAAAACTTTAGATAAAGATAAACTCGTCACCCTGTATGGTCAAACAAACTGAACCAGTTTCTTACCTTACAGATAAGGGGGTGTTGCTATGGCTTGAGCTCCTGTAGGACACATGACCTGTTGAATAAAAATAATTATTTTATCTTGTTTTTAAAGAAATGAAAAATTTTGGGCCCTTGTCAACTCACAACCGCTGCCCATAATGCCTACATCCCTATGGGCACTCCTGTTTATGTGATGTAATGTATTCCATACACTAACTCACTATGTTGCCACTCCATTATCAGCAAATACACTACATTTTTTTCTTTATTTGTTGCAGGCAGAGCACCTGCCAGGAGTAACTTTTGTTTCTTTTTGTTTTTGCACCTTGATTTATTTAGAGACTGTATATACTTAACATGGGATATCACCCACAAATACAATGGCAGCGGGGCTTTTTCTACTGGAACTACAAAAAAATCATCTGTACTATAATAACAATGAGGGGAGGTACTGTTAATCTGGTAAATGGGTGCAGTGTGTGTTATACAAGATTAACAACCTACCGAAAGAAACGTAATGGAAATGTAGGGACTAACTATGGTACAGTGTTCCAACAATATTTTTCATTAAACAGCCTGTACAGTATATCATCTGTGTCTACATTATCTGTTTTGAGTTAGAGAGATGTCTGGGTTTGATGTGTCCAGAAAAAAGTATCTTCCAAATGTTGATGGTGTTTAGACTTCCAAGTAACTGTGGCTGAGTGACACTGATCAGGTTTTTTGAAAGCTCCTTACTCAGCAGTGAGTGGCATTGTAAGAATACTTTTTGCATTCTCTCATTCTTCCGAATATTTCTTTGGCAAAAGCCTAATATGGTCTCCTCTTAGTACACAGTGGATTACACCCTCAAAGGTGAGCACTCAATGGATGTTGGAGGATGGTGTCCGCTAACCAGTGTGGTGCAAAATCTCTCTTATGGGTGCTGGTGGATCTTTTTGCCATTTCTCCCCATACAGGCGTATCTAGAGTGCGCCGGGGCCCCTGCAAAAAAATCTTCAGAGGGGCCCAGCTCACTTAGATCCCCATCCTCCTGCCCACTTTTCATCTCCACCCACTCCTGTCCTGACTCTGCCCACTCCCTGCCTGGACTCTGCCCACTCACTGCCCGGACTCCGCCCCTGTGTCTCTGCTTTCCCACTCCCTACCTGGACTCCGCCCACTCCCCGTCTGAACTCCGCCCACTCCCCGTCTGAACTCCGCCTGTGTCTTTGCTTCCCCGCCGCATGTAAGAGAGCAGTTGGGGAAGCCGAGTTTCTTGTTAACTATAGAGGTAGCAGGCCCCACAGTCCAGGACCCCTTTTCCCACGGGCTGCCCTGCGGGGTCTGCTTCCTCTATAATTACTCCACTGTCCACACCAGTGTCGGATTTGGATGTCAGGGGCCCACCAGAAATTCTTAGACTGTGGGCTCACTTTCCAAACTATTATTCCCCACTCAACCTCTTTATTCAACTAGTCTTTTATATCTACTTACTGTATTCTTCCATTAAGTATTTAAAAAAAAGTATTTATTTTCCTATAAAGAAATAGGGAATGACCATGAAATAGGCTACATGGTTAGAAGGAAGAGGGCCCACTGACACCTGGGCCCACCAGAAGATTTCCTGGTATTCTGGTGGGCCAATCTGACACTGCCCACACATATTTAAATATTGGAAAAAAATAAAACATGTCAAGGCCACTACTGGCGAGCACCATTAGACTTTAGTCTACACACTTTGAACAATACTAGCACTGTACTTTGTACTGTAAGTTCTTGTATATATTTGCATCCCTCTAAAAGTCAACCTTCTCTAAACTGTAGTAAGAATAGCTTATGGTTTTAACAAAAAAATAAAACTTTTATATATAAATAAAAAGCCTACTTACCCATACGTCCATCTTGAGGAGGACTGATCACTGATAATCTACCTGGTGCAGTGATTGTCTCACACTACAAAATGCCAATATTCAGATGTTACTATAAATACTTTCCATAAAAGGCATGCACTAACTAGATCATTTTTGGATTTCAACGAACACGAAATATCCAAAAACAGGCACATTCAATTATAAGCAATAGGAGTAAAAATGTTTCCCCTTTCAGCTACCTATCAGTTGTGTTTGGATTCAAGTGGACACTCCATGGGTCATTTACTAAGTGCACCCTTTAATGCTCTTCTGCTCCGGGTCTGGCTGCCCTCTGCACTGGATAAAAAGCCTGAGTAATGAACAAGTTAGGGGATGGGCAGGGCCCTTGAGCTTATGGCTGCCCATACATTTCCCTTCAAATATGTAAACGACCTCTAAAGAATTCATTATAATACAAATCAAGCAAAAAGTGCTGGAATTTGGCATGATTCTATATTTATGTATTCAGCTCTGTAGATTGGCTAATTGTAGCCATGGTTAAAATCTGTAAGGGGGAGCATAGTATTTTCTTCCTCATTTGATGTACTCACAAATAGAATGGGAGGTTAATTATGAAACAACATCTAATATTCGATCGAATTTCAAAAGGACTTGAACTTTGGATCGAGTTTTGCTCAATCTTCAAATGGTTCAAAGGACCTCAACCATTGACTTGTAAATGAACGTGGCAGAACTGTATCCAAGGAGGAGGTTTGATAAAACTCAAATTCTAATTCAAGTTTTGACCCAAAAAAAGTTAGAAAACTTGAAGTCACCATTCAAACCTTAATAAATCTGCCCCTTAATCAAATGCCTGTTTGTTTGGATCTGTGATCCTATACCATTAATGCTGGGTTGGCTGAAGTGCTATACTGTATTATAGTATTATATATCAAAACAATTCCGTAATATTATATGCACAAAAGAAGGGGTGGACAGACTGAAAATACAAAAACAAGCAGCACAGCTAACCATGCAAAGACAGTAGTTATAGATAAATACAAATAGAAATACAAATAGAGGACTAGAGATATTAGGGCTCATGTAAATCAGCAAGTGCAGCAAACAAAATGCAATATCAAGCAAAACTGCCATGTTTTTTCCTCACAATGCAGTAGTTTTCCCAGAATTCCAGTGTGATTGTGGTTGCGATGCGTTTGTGCCCATTGTACTATGCCTACTGCACCTGCGCCCAATTTACCAAAATGACTGCAACTTCCACACATTTTGCAGCAAATCATACGCAACTATATTAAAGTCTGGCTTTCCAGTGTTTGGAGTGAGAGTAATATCTGTGCCTGTTGCTGAGTGCAACTATATGGAAGTGCCAGGAACATATTTTGTTGCAATTACTGTAATTTTAACTGAGGGTACCATCATTGCACTTGCGGACATACTTGAACCCTGTTGTTTTATCGTAGCGAAACATACAACTTACATTCTTTTTGACAGAATAATGTTCGACCTCCCTGTTGAAAAATACAAGTTGTAAAAGAATGATTCCAAACTCCACTGATAAAGCCACTCACAGTATACACTCAAGTGTAGGCATTTGTGAACTTAAAAAAATAGGCTATATCACTTTAAAAATGACTGCAAGTAAAAAAGATATCTTCTATCTAATTCAATATGCCATGTGGTTCATTACAGGGAGCAACTGTTCTTTTTTTTAAAGTAGAAACAAATGGTAAAATCATTGGGGGGGGTGACACTCTCCGCTGAATCTCATCACTAGCCGCCTACCTTGGGCCATTGAAGAAATGTGCAAAAAGTACTGTGCCTTTACATTACCCCCCACTACTGCTGACATTTGGATTCTATTTAGCACTTTTTTGCATTTGTTATCTCTACCCTCTGCTGACACCAACCTGATATAATTTTAAGTGGACCACTATCATCTCTATATTACCAGGTATCCCCTGTATCAACCTAGGTGGGAGAATGCTCAGAGATATATATGCACCAGCTCAAATTGGTACAAGGGATACCTGGGACATGGGAACCTGGAACAACAGGTAAGTGACTTTCTCTGTGCAAATGTGTTTTTCAAGGAGGGGAGCACTTGTCCAAGTTGCCTAATAAACAAAACTGTAATGCTATACATTAATTACACATTTTATATTGGTGTTGGTGGGGGCAGCCATTCAAGCACAGGAGACACAGTAGATAACAGATAAGTACTACTATAGTTTATATAAACAAGCTGCTGTGTAGCCATGGGGGCAGCCATTCAAGCACAGGAGACACAGTAGATAACAGATAAGTACTACTATAGTTTATATAAACAAGCAGCTGTGTAGCCATGGGGGCAGCCATTCAAGCACAGGATACACAGTAGATAACAGATAAGTACTACTATAGTTTATATAAAGAAGCTGCTGTGTAGCCATGGGGGCAGCCATTCAAGCACAGGATACACAGTAGATAACAGATAAGTACTACTATAGTTTATATAAACAAGCAGCTGTGTAGCCATGGGGGCAGCCATTCAAGCACATGATACACAGTAGATAACAGATAAGTACTACTATAGTTTATATAAACAAGCTGCTGTGTAGCCATGGGGGCAGCCATTCAAGCACAGGATACACAGTAGATAACAGATAAGTACTACTATAGTTTATATAAACAAGCAGCTGTGTAGCCATGGGGGCAGCCATTCAAGCACATGATACACAGTAGATAACAGATAAGTACTACTATAGTTTATGTAAACAAGCTGCTGTGTAGCCATGGGGGCAGCCATTCAAGCACAGGATACACAGTAGATAACAGATAAGTACTACTATAGTTTATATAAACAAGCTGCTGTGTAGCCATGGGGGCAGACATTCAAGCACAGGATACACAGTAGATAACAGATAAGTACTACTATAGTTTATATAAACAAGCTGCTGTGTAGCCATGGGGGCAGCCATTCAGGCACAGGATGCACAGTAGATAACAGATAAGTACTACTATAGTTTATATAAATAAGCTGATGTGTAGCCATGGGGGAGCCATTCAAGCACAGGATACACAGTAGATAACAGATAAGTACTACTATAGTTTATATAAATAAGCTGATGTGTAGCCATAATCTTGTTTCCCTGTTTCTTTGTAAAGCTACGGTCTCCATATTCAGGCTCTAAAAACAGTCCTTGACAATTGGTGTAACATTGTGCAAATATACATACATTTTCTCATCTGGCAGTTGAGAGAAATATCCAGTTTGCTTATCAGGATGTGCTGCAGTGGGTAATAAAAGAGCAAAGACTCAAACAATATTATTATCATGTACAATACACCATTATCCAGAAAACTGAATTACGGAAATGCTGTCTCCCATAGACTCCATTTTATCCAAATTATCCAAATTTTTAAAATGTTGCCGATTCATATGTGATATGGGATACATTATCTGTTATCCAGAAAGTTTTGAATTATGGGAATCCCATCTTCATAAATCACATTTTGAAAAATGATTTCCTTTTTCTCTGTAATAATAAAACAGTAACTTGTACTTGATCCCAACTGAGATATAATTAATCCTTATTGGAAGCAAAACCAGCCTATTGGGTTTATTTAGTGTTTACATGATTTTCTAGTAGACTTAAGGATTAAGATCCACATTACAGAAAGATCCATTGTCCAGAAAATCCCTGAGCCTTCTGGATAACAGGTCCCATACCTGTACAAGTAACATACAGATTTATATAGAAAACCTATCAATAACCAGACACAAGAGGTAAAAAGTGCCCTGCCCAAAAATAGCAATATTGGTATGGGATCCATTTTACTGAAACTTGTTATCCAGAAAGCTACAAATTACATTAAGGCCATCTCCCATAGATCCATTTTAAGCAAATAATTCTAATTTTTCTCTGTAATAATAAAACAGTATCCTGTACTTGATCCCAACTAAGATATAATTAACCTGTATTGTAGGAAAAGCACTTCTATTGTTTTCTAATATTTAAAGTATTTTTTAGTAGACATAAATTATGGCGATCCAAATTATGGAAAAACCCCATAATCCAAAAAAACCCAGGTCCTGGATAACCTTGATAACAGGTTCCATACTACATTGCCATTATTTAGGTATCACATGGGAATCATGTGCTCAAGAATAGGTTGATTCCAGTCCTGTCAATGCTGCACATTACCTGCAGATGGAGGCAGAAACAACAAAACCGTTGTTGTAGCATTTTGTATTCTCTTTAAAGGAGAACTAAACCCTAAAAATGAATATGGCTAAAAATGCCATATTTTATGTAGTGGATTTATTGCACCAGCCTAAAATTCTAGCTTGTCAATAGCAGCAATGATCCAGGACTTCAAACTTGTCACAGGGGGTCACCATCTTGGAAAGTGTCTGTGACACTCACATGCTCAGTGGGCTCTGATTGGCTGTTGAGAAGCTAAGTTTAGGGCTCGTCACTAATTATCCAGCAGAAAATGAGCGTCCCTGGCTGTAATATAAGCTGATGCTACAGGTTTGCTGATTATTAAATTCTGATGCTAATTGCACTGGTTTTTGTGCTGCCATGTAGTAATTATGTGTATTAATTACTAATCAGCCTTATATTGTGACATTTCTATTCTATGTGTACTGTATATTGTGAGTGGCTCCCTAAGCTCAGTAAGTGACAGCAGCACAGAGCATGTGCAGTGAATCAGCAGAAAAGAAGATGGGGAGCTACTGGGGCATCTTTGGAGACACAGATCTTTACTGCTAAAGTGCTGTGGTTGCCTTGGGCTGGTACAGAAGCACAAAACATCATGTACAACATTTCTACCTACTTCTTTAGTTAGGCTTCAGTTCTACTTTAAATATAAGAATGTGGTTGTGTATCAGTCAATCGATATTTATTCAGTTGTTAGTTTTTGAAAGTTGTCTTTTTTTTTGCTTTTCTATACTTTCTTCCACAGTTCTGGTGTACACATAATGAGTGAAAAGAGAAAAATGACTGATGCTAATTTTAAGTGAGCTGATGCATTCCACATACAGTACATTTATCTAACTCCTCAATTGTATAAGATATTTCCTCACACAATATACAGTACTTACTGGTACCTGAATATCTTGAAGTGTTTGGAACAGAGAATCGATTATGAGACTGTGAGGGCCTCAAACTGTAACTAGAAGGCAAACAGATAAGAAAAGTGCCTGTAATTAGTAAGACCCAACTCTCTAGGAGACGTTTACAGCCAGTGGTGTAACTAGAGTGTGCCAGGCCCCCTTGCAAAATTCAATTCCCATCCTCCCATTCACTTCCCGCCCTGCCTCTGCCCACTTCCTGCCCCACCTCTGCCCCACCCACATCCCACCCCCAACTACGCCCATGTCCCTCCCCAATTTGTATCCCCCTTCCTCGCCGGTAACAGAGCTGCTGGGGAGAAGGGGGTTTTCTTATTAGCTATAGAGGTAGAAGACCCCACAGTCCGGGCCCTCTTTGGACCGCTGGGTCTTCTTCTTTTCCTCTATAGTTAGCCCACTGTGTACAGCAGTCCTCTATCATACCTCCCAACATATAGGAAACAGAAAGAGGGACAAAAAGATTTGGTGCGCGTAGCGCGCGGGGAAAAATGTGTCCACGCACATTTTTGTGGCCACATCCCCTAATTACCATGTTCATTTTACATAATTTGACAGGTTATGAAAGTTTGAACACATTTCTGTGGTTTAAATATGATACATAACCCCTTATATGTTATTAGAGTTTTGCAAGTTTCGTTCTTATCTTATCAAACTCTTACAAAAGAATGTTAAGTATCTATTCTGGGCTGTTTGCCAAGACCCAATTAAGTTAGAAACTTTGTATCAGTTTCTGGCTTTTCAGTGCAGCAGATCAAAGAGAAACTCGGAACAAATCCGTGACAGCGGGCTGTCCCGCTCAAAACGGGAAAGTTGGGAGGTAAGCTCTATACCTGTATCTACAATAAAAATCTCTAGAAAAGGATTCTAAAAACGAAAACCTTCTGACCACCTTGACAACCCCCGCCCTGAGGACCACCCTCCTCCCAAATCTCACCAATGGGGACTTAGCAAACATAAGATATTTCTTCTGTTTTTTTCTCCTGTAAAGAAAATGCAGAATTACAGGGGGCTGACAGGTTCTATTTCGCATCACTCAGGTGCACTCCATTGCAATCTATGCTCTCAGGAGCATGT
This sequence comes from Xenopus laevis, assembly GCF_017654675.1. NCBI lineage: Eukaryota > Metazoa > Chordata > Amphibia > Anura > Pipidae > Xenopus > Xenopus laevis. The sequence continues at coordinate 10,463,212 of NC_054372.1, forward strand.
GCATTTGAAGCAGAACTAGACCTGACTTTACCTGTCATGATTTTTGGGTCGATCCATGATTCGATCGAGTGTTAAACGTTTCATTTGTTTCATAAATAACCTCCCATTCTGGTTGTGAGTATATTCGAATTTATTAGAGTAAAAAAAAATTATAAATCCAACCTTTGATACATAACCCCTTATATGTCACTGGTTCTGTTACACGTATGTTATACATTTGTGAGACAGAATGTGTTAAAATTTACAAAATTGAATTTGTAATATAATGATATCCTTTTGTGCACAAACTCGATTTTGATCAGTAAATGTCTTTTGTATATTTTACCATTGTATATGGTCACATTGACATGTGTACCTTGAAAGACATTCATTCTGTGTACTGGGGATATTTCTGTAGACAAAATGTATATGCAGGGGCGTAACTATAGAGGAAGCAGACCCTGCGGCTGCAGGGGGGCCCAGGAGGTATAGGGGCCCCAGGATGTTTTAGTTCATATACAATTTCAAAAAATATTGATAAAATAGAACAACCTCTGGATATGTTGGGGGCCCTAAAATTAATTTGCTGTGGGGCCCAGTAACATCTAGTTATGCCACTGTGTATATGTGTAGACAAAATGTATTTTTGTAGACAAAATTTACTGGGCACAAATGGAACCCTATTGGATACCTTGTGGATTTTCTGCAGTTACAATCATTTATTATGTAAAAAATAAGAGCAGAACACAAAATGATTCCTTTATTTACCTTGCATCTTGAAACTGGAACTCTTGTGAATCTCTGTATAGTTTGGTGCTGAAATAAAGGAAATGGTTAATTCATGAGCTGCAAACAAATTTCCAGACAACTTTGAAGACATAACCTCTATAGGTCTCCTTGACATGTTCTGGGATGAGAACACATAGATCTAATACCAAAGTGAAGAAAGGCTTCCAGTCGTCTGCTATTTCCTGCTTTTAGAATAAATATTAAATTGACCGTTGACTGCCATGCTGACCGATCTGGATATAGTGAAGTAATCAAATGAATGTCATGTCTGCTATTTACTTTCTCATGATCACCATCATCCATGTCAGGGAGAGAGGAAATCACTATGGACACTTGTTCTGGTAGGCAATGTTCAGGAACACTAATGAATACCCACCTCTTTGTACACCTGTCATCTTCATCATCATTTATATATACGGCGCCATCAAGTGATCAGCCAAGTGAGTTGAATATTTTGTGGCTTAAAGGGGACCAGTCACCCAAAAAAATTATTCAAAATCCTATTTTATCACATTAGTCAAGCAAAATGAACTTTAATTACTCTTGTTAATTATTTGAATCTTGTTTCCTTCAGTCTGGGAACTCATCATTACAGCAAGCAGGCAGCAGCCATTTTGTGGACACTGTTATTAAGACAAGTCTTGTATCATCTCAGAATCTTGTTTGTGCACCAGAATGGGGGACCTGATGTCCATCCCCATGTCCTGGCTACACAATTAAATGGTGAAGAGAACGGGGGAATGTGGGGAGAGCAGTGACATGTAGGAAGTGCTGAATGGAAAGTGAAAGTAATTGCCTAAGGCATAGAGGAGGGGCAGACAATATTTGATTGACAGCTGAGATGTTTAAATGAGTTTACAACAGCTATGAATGCTTTAATAAAAAATAGAAATTGGATTTCATGTTTAATTTGCACAGGGCCTTCCTCAGCTTTTGTACCGGTATTGGTTGTGATGTATGTAACTCCATATGTTCTATGTATGTGATTAATGTGATTTAGTTGTATAAACACATTTACTTTACAGCGCTGCGAAATATGCTGGCGCTATATAAATAAAAGTTAATAATAATAATAATAATCATAAATTTCAGGTTCACACAATATAACAGTTCAACCATATGCAATGCATGTAGATTCCTGCTTAGATACGGAGTGGCACGGTCTCTACTACTACTACTACTACTACTATTTTGTTACACTCTAACAGGGGAGGCTTAGCTGAAGCACAGTAAATGCCACAATTAAAACTATATAAATATATGATATCTAAACCTAAATAAACTCTCATAAATGTATAAAACAATAAATGGTTTTAAAATAAAATGGGATATTATGTTTCCTTTAAAAGTCACACATATTTAAACTTTTGGGTTTGTGTAATCTGTAATAAACATACCTTTGTAGTTGCTGGCTTAGCTTCTTTATCGTTTCCTCTAGTTTTGTGATCTATAAGAACAATGATTTTACAATTGATAATTATGGCAGTAAGCTTATAAAATTCCTATTTTGCCTCCCTGAAAATGGGAGTTTAATTTGCTAGTCAGCAGTGGCGTAACTAAATACTGTATTACTGGGCCCCACAGCAAATTATTTTTCAGGCCCCCAAAATGTTTAGAGGTTGACTTGTTTCTCCAATATTTATTGAAATTGTATATGAATTAGGGCCTCGTGGGGCCCCTATACCTCCTGGGCCCCCCTGCAGCCGCAGGGTTACGCCCCTGCTAGTCGGGTGAAAGTGGTTTGACTGACTGTATAACTACATTTTCCTAGAATATTTTTCTATCACAGTTGGGGTTTTCCAGATAAAGGGTCTTCTATTATTTAAATCTGCATATCTTAAGTGTACTAGAAAATTAGTATATCTTAGTTGGGATCAAATACAATGTGCTTTTTATTATTACAGAGAAAAAAAAAAAGCATTTTTAACTATTTGATTAAAATGGAGTCAGTGGGAAATGGCCTTGCTGTAATTCGAAAAATAACAGGTTTCCAAATAACAGGTCCTTTATGATCTAATTTTTTTACATATTGATTTTGAAGTGCCTGGTTGGTCGGGTGACTGACCCTAAAAAACATTTAAATGCCGGATGATCAACTAAATTCCATTTTTTAATTCCACTATTTCTATTGAAAGGTTTTCTTCTTTTGTGTCTTTTTAAATGTATCTTGTTTTACATACTGACATTTTAAGCTGAGCTTGCTCTAAAGGCTTGCATTTCTTATATATGATAGTACAGGCATGGGATCCAGCTCTGTTATCAGGAAACCCATTATCCAGAAAGTTCATAAATATGGGAAGGCCTTCTGTCAATGGGGCAGATTTACTAAAGGGCGAAGTGACTAACGTTAGCGAAAATACGCCAGTGTGACGTCATTTTGTTACTTTCGTTACGGTCGCTGGCTTAACCTCGCTAGCGATGGAGATAGACTCTAGTGGTAATTCGCTCCCTTACGCCTGGCGAAGTTGCGCTCTGGCAAATGGACGTAACTACACAAATTCACTAAGATGTGGATTTTAATGAACGTTACATCTTGCGCCAGACTTGCCTTCGCCACCTCAGACCAGAGTAGATAGGAGTTCCTCAAAAAATAGTTGAAAAGTCCCAAAAAACGCTGGCGACATTTTTTAGGGTGATAGGCTGCAAGAGATCGTAAATTTTTTCTGGGGTACCCGGCTTCCCCCCTACATTTCCTTACAAATGGCACATGAACTATACACTGGGCTCATGTGTAGGGCAATATAACACCTCTATTTTCTTTTATTAAGGTTTCCCAGGCTTGTGTAGTGTAATGTATTTGCTGCAACATATACGTCCATTCAACTTTAACTTCCCGACGTATGCAAATTAGGCAACCTTAGTGCAACTTCGCTTCGCTTGCTGCAGTAACGCTAGCGCAACTTCGACAGCGCTCGGTGCCTTGGACGCAACTTCGGATTTTAGTGAATTAGCCTTGTCCTGGCGAATCTACGTCTGGCGATTTGTTACGCTGTGAGCGAAGCTGTTGCTGGTGAATTTTCGGAGGTTAGTGAATTTGCCCCTAGACTCTATTTTAAAGGGGTTGTTCACCTTTGACTCAACTTTTAGTATGTTGTGAAGAATGATATTCCGAGAAAATTTACAATTGGTTTTTATTTTTTATAAATTGTTATTTAGCATAAGAGACTGGAATATGAATAGGAGAGGCCTGGATAGAAAGATGAGTAATTAAAAAAAAAAGCAGTTCCAATACATTTGTAGCCTTACAGAGCATTTTTTTTTTTTAAGATGGGGTTCGAAAAGTTGAAAAAGAGTCAAAAGCAAATAATTCAAAAACTACAAAAAATAAATAATGAAGACAAACTGAAAAGTTGGCCATTCTATAACTCTCTATAATTCTCTGTACAGTGAGGGGCCGATTCAGTAACTTCGAGTGAAGGATTTGAAGGTAAAAAACTTTGAATTTCGAAGTTTTTTTTGGGCTACTTCGACCATCGAATGGGCTACTTCGACCTTCGACTACGACTTCGAATCGAAGGATTCGTAGTAAAAATCGTTCGACTATTGGACCATTCGATAGTCGAAGTACTGTCTCTTTAAAAAAAACTTCGACCCCCTAGTTCGCCATCTAAAAGCTAACGAAGTCAATGTTAGCCCCCATAGGCTTGGCTAACTTTTTTTGATCGAAGGATATTCCTTCGATCGTTGGATTAAAATCCTTCGAATCATTAGATTCAAAGGATTTTATCGTTCGATCGAAGGAGTTATCCTTCGATCGTTCGATCGAACTATCTGCGCTAAATCCTTCGACTTCAATATTCGAAGTCGAAGGATTTTAATTCCTAGTCGAATATCAAGGGTTAATTAACCCTCAATATTTGACCCTTAGTGAATCGGCCCCTAAGATGTAATCTTTAATGGAGGAAAACAATCCTGTTGGGTTTCTTTAATGTTTAAATGATTTTTATTAGGCTTAAGGTATGAAAAAAACCCCAGGTCTCGAGCATTCTGGATAACATGTTCCTTGCCTGTATGGTACATTACAGAGATAAAGTGGTCAAGCTGGTAAAGAAGTGGTAAAGAGGTAAAGAAATGCTTTAAAAATATATATTTTTACCTTTCCGTTGTAGTATGTTCTTAACCGCTTTCTATGACTTTCCTGAAATTCACAAACCTGAAAGTAAAAAGTTGCATTAGATTTTGATTTGATGAGACTAATGACTAATTCATAAGTTTTTGTTTCACTGCTCTTGCATATTAAATTTACTGCAATAGAGCCTAAAAAGCATTTCCGGGAATGTCAAACAGAACCTTGTGATATTTTAAAACCGATGAGAGAGAGAAATTATTTTTATATGTATGGGGAACTGGTGCAAACAAAAACTTGTTGAGCTGGCACTCAGAATAAAGGCATTCTTCCACCAGGCAGATAAAATCACGATTATGTCCACATATACAGCCTACAATATACAGCAATATACAGCCACATATACAGCCTATCTACAATGTCCCCATAGGCTAACATTCAATTCGGTAGCTTTTATTTGGCGACGTATTGGATCGAAGAGACAGTACTTCGATTATCGAATGGCCGAATGATTTTTGATCGAATTTGACCAATTCAATGGTCGAAGTACCCAACAAAATTACTTCGAAATTAGAATATTTTTGGATTCAAACTATTCACTCGAGCTTAGTAAATCTACCCCTTAGTCATAGGCTCATTGCCTATGACAAGGGGGCCCATTTACTTAGCTCAAGTGAAGGAATAGAATAAAAAAACCTTCAAATTTCCAATGGTTTTTTTGGCTACTTCGACCATGGAATTGGCTACTTCGACTACGACTTCGAATCGAACGATTCGAACTAAAAATCGTTCGAATATTCGACCATTCTATAGTCGAAGTACTGTCTCTTTAAAAAAAAACTTCGACCCCCTACTTCGCCACCTAAAACCTACCGAGGTGCAATGTTAGCCTATGGGGAAGGTCCCCATAGGCTTTCTAACAATTTTTAGGTCGAAGAAAAATCGTTCGATCGATGGATTAAAATTAAAACGATTTTTCGTTCGACCGAACTATTTGCGGTAAATCCTTCACCTTCGATATTCGAAGTCGAAGGATTTACATTCGGCAGTCGAATATCGAGGGTTAATTAACCCTCGATATTCGACCATATATAAATCTGCCCCATAGTGTGTGTAACACAAAACACGTAAGGCTGTATATCCAAAAACATTGTATGATTCAGCTTTTCACTGGATTTTATTGAGTTTTTCCCCGTACTTTGTTTAATCGTGGATTCTAGTTTGGTCTGTCTTTTTTATTTTATATAATCAGATAAATTCGGATTTCGATAAATAACCCCTAATTTTTTTCTGTAATGATTGTGCGCTGCCAACGATTCTCCATAATTTTATCTGTTCACGCCAGACTTTATAGATTACTTTTTTTGGCCACCTAACTTTGCACAGCCTATCTTTTTGCCCAGTTTTATTTTTACACTTAACTGTTCCTTTAACTCGAGCCCTGATCAAGTACCTGTGTAAATTCAGTTGAAAATTTTTTGCATAGCGTATTTAGGTCCATAAAAAGCATCTTGACTTCTGGATTTGTCTGAAAAAAAGAAAAGAAACAAGTAATTAAAATGATTAAAACATTGTCCTTCATTTAGATTAGAGCAAAAAACATCAAAAAAACAATACAAACTCCGATTTTACATTTTGGGGCAGATTTAGCAAAGGTCGAAGTGAAGGTTCGAAGTTGAAAACTTCAAATTTCGAAGTAATTTTTGGGTACTTCGAACATCGAATATTCCAACTTTGATTCGAAGTTGAAAAAAACTTTGAAATTCGAATAACGAAATTTATCATGTACTGTCAATTTAAAACTTCGACTTCAAGAGCTGCCGAAGTGCAGTTTTAGCCTATGGGGGACCTCCTAGAACCTGTATGGAGGTAATTGGGCGAGTTTGGGAGATCGAAGGTCGAAGTTGAAAAAACGTTGAATCGAAGTAGATTGAAGGCGCTATTCCTTCGATCATACAATTCGAATTAGGCCGAATACGGACCACTTCAACCCCCAAAAAACTTTGACCTCAGTTCGGTTGGTCATTTTGAATTCGAGTTTCGAAGTTTTTTCAATTCGAAACTCGACCCTTGATAAATATGCCCCTTTATGTCCCGTTCCTAGAAGCTGCTACTGGTCTTAAATGAGAACTAAAGCTTAACTAAAGAAGTAGCTAGAAATGTTGTACATGATGTTTTATGCTTCTGTACCAGCCCAAGGCAACCACAGCCCTTTAGCAGTAAAGATCTGTGTCTCCAAAGATGCCCCAGTAGCTCCCCATCTTCTTTTCTGCTGATTCACTGCACAAGCTCTGTGCTGCTGTCACTTACTGAGCTTAGGGACCCACTCACAATATACAGTACACACAGAATAGAAATGTCACAATATAAGGCTGATTAGTAATTAATACAGATAATTACTACATGGCAGCACAGAAACCAGGGCAATTAGCATCAGAATGTAATAATCAGCAAACCTGTAGCATCAGCTTATATTACAGCCAGGAAAGATCATTTTCTGCTGGATAATTAGTGACGAGCCCTAAGCTTAGCTTCTCAACAGCCAATCAGAGCCCACTGAGCATGTGAGTGTCACAGACACTTTCCAAGATGGTGACCCCCTGTGACAAGTTTGAAGTCCTGGATCATTGCTGCTATTGACAAGCTCAAACTTTAGCCTCGTGCGATAAGTTCACTATATAAAATATGCCATTTTTACCCATATTAATTTTTAGGGTTTACTTCTCCTTTAAGGGTGGTAGAAAGCCCCACCTGGCTGGAGATACTGATTACAGACCGTGGTTTTCCAGACTAACACCCACATTCCCAGCATAATGACTGCACATTCGAAAGGGGGGATTAAAATTCAAAATGTGTGAATTATAAAACTTGACAATTCTAATTCAAATTTACTATTCGACCCCTTAATAAATCTGCTCTGAAATGTTTGGATTATCATATGAAATCCAGTGCATTCAATAATATTTTCAAATTGCAAATAGGACCTCTGCCTTTGACCTCGACAGGTTGAAGATGGAGTAATTTCGGATTGTGACTTTTTGCAGCCTCGGAATTTTTTTCTCCATTAAAAATTCTGATTTTATAGTAAAAAAACGATTTTTTTTAGTTGTTAGCATTTGGACTTTAATAACTAAAAAATATAAAAAACTCCTTAGTGTGTCCTGTCACTGGGTATCATCCAATAATTACATTACATTTGTCATGTTAGATGATGCTACTGTTACTGTTTTATTATTACAGAGAAAAAGGGAATCATTTTTAAAAATCTGGATTATTTGGATAAAATTGAGTCTATGGGAGACGGCAGATTATTGAATATCAAATATAAAAAAGAAATGTTGAACCTGGTCTGTTGAACAACCTTGTACCTTGGACCAAGGGGCCCATTTACTTAGTTCGAGTGAAAGAATAGAGGAAAAATAGTTAGAAATTTCAAATGGTCGAATACGGCTACTTCAACCATCGAATGGGCTACGACTACGACCTTCGACTTAAAACTAAACTAAAAATCGTTCGACTATTCAACCATTCGATAGTCGAAGTACTGTCTTTTTAAAAAATTCTTCGACCCCCTAGTTTGCCACCTAAAACCTACCAAGGCCAATGTTAGCCTATGGGGAAGGTCCCCATAGGCTTCCTAACAATTTTCTGAATATCCTTCGATCGATGGATTAAAATCCTTCAAATCGTTCGATCGTAGGAATAGCGGTAAATCCTTCGACTTCGATATTCGAAGTCGAAGGATTTTACTTCGACCCTAGGTAAATGTGCCCCTAAATGTCTGTGTTTCAAATGAGTGCTATTTGTTAGATTCGTAACCCTTTTTTAATTTGTCCAATTATATATTGCAAAACAATGAGGTGCCATTGCTCTTTATAATTTCGTCTTTTCTAGTCATGTTTGATTTATTTATGTAATTATCTTCAATAAAGAAGGATAAATAAATGGGTATATGGTTGGAATAAATTCAGGATTTCTTTTTTTGCAAGAATCAGCTAAATCTGTTGTATGCAGCCAAACAAATCCAGGACCCTAATGTCATGCAATTTTAAGGCACACGAGATTGGAAGGCCACACATTTTTGTTCATACTATGCAGTTTTTTATTCCTCATGCTCAAATTAGAGTTTGGGTTCAATGATTTTATCGTAGTCCAGGCTCTGGAATTTATCCAAATACAAAAATTATGGACTCAGTACATTCCTTTTTTTATCATATCCAGAAGATTATTATTATTCACTATATCATTCTCTGTAGTAATAAAACAGTAGCTTGTACTTGACCCCAACTAAGATATAATTAATCCTTATTGGATGCAAAACCAGCCTATTGGGTTTATTTAATATTTACTGATTTTCTAGTAGACTTAAGGTATGAAGATCCAAATGATGGAAAAATCAGTTATCTGGAAAACCCCAGGTCCAAAGCATTCTAGATAACAAGTCCCATACCTCTACAATAAATGGGTGTAAACATTAAGGGGCAGATTTATCAAGGGTCGAAATTCGATTTTTTTTTACAAAACTGTTTTGGAGATTTATCATACTCTAGCCCTTTAAGAACTCAAATTTACTATTCACCACCTAAAACCTGCTGAATTGCTATATAAGCCAATGGGAGACGTCGAGGGATCAATTTGGTGATGTTTGCAACCTTCCTGACAATCAAGTTTTATTCAGAGAAAAAACTCGAATTTAGTTTTTAAAACTTGAATCAAATTTGATTCAAATTCAATTCAAGTTTTCGGGTCGATCCTATTCACCTGAGTTTAGAAAATTCGATTTTTTTTTAATAAATGTCGATTGGTCTCATTTTCAAGTTCATGGTAGTTTATGGGAGTTTTAAATTCGACCCTGGAATAATGTGCCTCTAAATATACAGGAAAACAAACAAAAAACACCAATAACTAATATAAAAAGTTAGAATTAGAGAGGGGCGTGCTCAAAATCACTACTAGCCAATATTCAAAATATAATAATGTTAATGTTTTTCAAAAAAATTTAAAAAGTATATTCCTGATATGTCAGACCCCTCGCTTTTGTGTTTTACTCAACCCTCCAAAATATGATATAAAAATGCTGAAATGTCTGTTCTTGTGTAGGAGCAGATAAGATACAAACAGTTAAAATAAAACTATTTAGTTAAGTGAAATATTTGTACAAATGGGCAGTAAATCAAAGGCAATGTAAAATACTTGATAAAGCAAATACCTGATTTGAAAGAAATATCACACGGCAAGACGTTCTACACACTGTACATTCTTCTTTCTTACCTTTAATGAAAGGCACATTAGTTCACAAAGCAGCCTTTGATTTTTAGCAATAATGCACTGTAAGATGTAACCCAATTGTGTGTGAAATACTGTAAGTTTGTAATAATAACACATTTCCCTTTCTCTCACGTTATTTACATGCTCTGCTCATGTTTCTCTGGCTCACGCAGAACAATGCCCAGTGGTGTAAACGGGATGTTACTGGGCCCCACAGCAAATTAATTTTAGGGCCCCCCTACATATACACTCTAACGCCAGGCGAATTTTCGCTCTGGCGAATGGACGTAACTACGCAAATTCACTAAGATGCAGATTTTAGTGAACGTTACCTCTTGCGCCAGACTTGCCTTCACCACCTCAGACCAGGTGAAGTGCATTAAAGTTCCAAAAAACACTGCCGACTCTTTTTTTTAGGGTACCCGGCTTCCCCCCTACATTTCCTAACATATGGCACATAAACTATACACTGGGCTCATGTGTAGGGCAATATAACAACTTTATTTTATTTTATTAAGGTTCCCTGGGCTTGTGTAGTGTAGTGTATTTGCTGTAGGGATGCACTGAATCCACTATTTTGGATACGGCCAAACCCCCGTATCCTTGTGAAAGATTCGGCCGAATACCGAACTGAATCCGAATCCTAATTTGCATATGCAAATTAGGGATGGGAATGGGAAAACATTTTTTACTTCCTTGTTTTGTGACAAAAAGTCACAAAACTTCCCTCACCGCCCCTAATTTCCATATGCAAATTAGGATTCGGATTCGGTTCGGCCAGGCAGAAGGATTAGGCCGAATCCTGGCTGAATCCCGAACCGAATCCTGAATTCGGTGCATCCCTAATTTGCTGCAACATATACGTCCATTGAAATTTAACTTCCCACCGTATGCAAATTAGCCAATGCTAGCGCAACTTTGCTTTGCTTGCCGAATTAACGCTAGCGAATTGTCGCCATCATTCTGAGCCCTGGACGCAATTTTGCATTTTAGTGAATTAGCGTTGTCCTGGCGAATTTTCGCCTGTCGAAGTGTGGCAATGTGAGCGAAACCGTCGCTGGTGATTTTCCAGAGGTTAGTGAATTTTCCCCAATGTATGGTCTTCTAGCTCTGGAAAAATAACAGAATGATGAAATATACGATTGTATCACTGGAAAACACAAGGACCATTATTTAAATGTATTTATTAAAAGGTCACATTGAAAGCACCAATGCCTTGTTGTTGTAACTCTTAAAATAATTGTTCACTATTAAAATAAAAACTGGGTAAATAAATAGACTGTGTAGAATAAAAAAATTTATCAAATCTAGTTAGTTAGCCAAAAATGTAATGTATAAAGGCTGGAGTGACTGGATGTGTAACATAATAGCCAGGACACTACTTCCTGCTTTTCAGCTCTCTTGGTTTCCACTGACCAGGCAGTAACCAATCAGTGACTTAAGGGGGGGCACATGGGTCATAACTTTTTGCTTTTGAATCTGAGCTGAATGCTGAGGATCAATTGCAAAATCACTTAACAGTTATGTCCCATGTGGTCCCCCTTATAGTCTCTGACTAACTCAGAGTTAGAGAGCTGAAAAGCAGGAAGTAGTGTTCTGGCTATTATGTTACACATCCATTCACTCCAGCCTTTATACATTACATTACACTAACAACAGGGCAATATCAACCCTAGGCCCTATGGCTGAATGATCGGATTACAATGAATAGAATGGGCACAGACGGGTTATAGGACTGCAGCAACTAGCCAATGCGGTTCTCGATCACCAGAAAAATCAAACCTCTACAATCAATATCTTGGCCAGAGATTGAGTGGGGAGAATCCTTGGAAACCCCATACACTGGCAGATAACCTGCTGAATCGGTCTAAAGCAGGGCCGGAACTAGGGGTAAGTAAAAGGCAGAGGGTCAACTCTTCCTCCCTCCATTGCTCTCCCCTCTGTTGTTCTCCCCTTCATTACTGTCCCCTCCCTCCTCTCCCCTCTGTCGCTCACCCCTCCCTCCTCTCCCCTCCATCACTCAACCCTCCCTTCCCTCCATCGATCTCCCCTCCATCGATCACCCCACACTACCTTCTGTCACTCTTCCCTCTGTCGCTGTCCCTCCCCTCCTCTCCCCTCCATCGCTCACCACTCCCTCCCCTCCATCGCTGTCCCCTCCCCTCTGTCGCTGTCCCCACCCTCCCTTCCTCTCCTCCATCTCCTCCCTCCCCTCTCTTTCTCTGTGGCAACAGTCGGGTGTTGCCTATGGCGCCCGGCTGGCCTGGCCCAGCCCTGGTCTAATGGACCAATATTGGCAGCTTTAATCTACCTGTGTATGGCCACCTTTACATATCATAACTATATTAGAAACATTTTTCATTTTGCACAGTCTATTTACCCGGTTTTTATTTTTACACTGAACTGTTCCATCAGTATCAGAAATCAGTATATCTAGGAGCAAGTAGGGCTGCCATTTGCCTGGGATGAGAAGGGCCCAATGGGTCCATGCTGCTATGCAGTGGTACCTAGTTAGAGCGAAACTGTGGGAGAATAAAAAAAAACATTGTGAGTTCCCTACATCAGTCTTAGCTGTCTGCCTCTGAGTGCAAACCACATTGTGCAGCACCATAAAGATGAAGATGCATCTTACAAGCAAATTAATAATTGCAGTTGGTTAGTGGCTCTGGAATTCTGGGGAAAAGAAAAATGTAGGGCATTACAATAAATGTTTGCCACTTTACCCCAGCAATAAATAGGTGTCTGGTATCCTGACGAAAAGCAAGAAAATGCTAAAAACTCAGTATACAATTTTGTTGAGGGAATTTTCCATCTATTTTGCTCTATAATTTTTATATTATCAGGGGTGGTTCACCTTTGAGGTACCTTTTAGTATGTTATAGAATGTCCACTCCCCAGCAACTTTTTAGTTGGTCTTCATTATTATTATTTTTTATCGTATTTCCATTATTTTCCTTCTACTTCTGACTCTTTCCAACATTCAAATGAGGGTCACTGACCCCATCTAAAAACAAATACTCTAAGGATACACATTTATTGTTATGGCTACTTTTGTATTCCTTATTCTTTATTCAAGACCTCTCCTATTCATAATCCAGTCTCTTATTCAAATCAGTGCATGGTTGCTAGGGGAATTTGAACCCTTGCAATCAGATTGCTGAAAATTGCAGACTGGAGAGCTGCTGAATAAAAAGCTAAATAACTCAAAAACCAAAATTAATAAAAAAATGAAAACCAATTGCAAATTGACTAAGAATATCACTCTCTATGTCATACTAAAATGTAATTTAAAGGTGAACAACTCCTTTAAGGTTAAAGTTGTCTAATGACAATGACAGGATAAAAGGATTGCATCTGTCAGCAGAGGAGTAACTAGAGAGGAAGCAGACTGGTAACAATATTGGTAACAATATACTTGAAGAGGTTGGTCACCTTTGAGTTATCTTTTTAGTATGAAGTAGAGAGTGATATTCTGAGACAAAATGCAATTGGTTTTCATTTCTTATTATTTGTGGTTTTTGAATTATTTAGGATTTTATTCAGCAGCTCCCCAGTTTGCCATTTCAGCAATCTGGTTGCTAGGGTCCAAACTGCCCTAGCAACCCTGCATTGGTTTGAATAAGAGACTGGAATATGAATAGGAGAGGGTCTGAATAGAAAGATGAGTAATAAAAAGCAGCAATGATTTGTAGCCTTAAAGAGCATTTGTTTTTTAGATGGGGTCAGTGACCCCCCCATTTGAAAGATGAAAAGAGTCAGAAGAAGAAGCGAAATAATAAAAAAAAAAAATAATACAGACCAATGAAAAAGTTTCTTAGAATATGCAATTCTATAGCGTACTAAAAGTTAACTTAAAGGTGAACCACCCCTTTAAAGGAAAGTTAACAGTAGAAGAGATAGAAAACTAGTGGGTTTTTTTGGCTGGAAAAAGTGTAAATGAGGACTTATTTAACTATGATCCCTCGGCCTTGACAGCTCCGTATGAATAGCCTTTTAACTAACATTGTGTTTTATTTCATATTTCTGATATTATTATGAATAAACAGAGGCATGAGAAACAAACAGCACGAATATCAACCTGGCAGGCCGTTTTTTTTGGAACCACACCCCATTATACCTTGGCCTCACCTCTTCCACAGACTGGCCAACATTGTCTGTTATGTGAGCTAATCTTCAGGAGAGTTTGGGCTTCTTCAGTTTTTGGGCTTAACATTCACTTGTATGTGAATTATAGGAAGTGACATAACCTTGAAATGAGAAGAGATCACTGCATACCTCCCGAATTGTTTTGGCCACACCCATTTGTGTGGCCACACCCCCTAATTACCACGTTCATTTTACAAATTTTGGCAGGTTATGAAAGTTTGAACATATTTTCAGTTATTACAGTTTTGCTAATAAAGGTGAATTGCCCTTTAAGCCGTGAGTCTAACTTCTCCCAAGGGACCTGTTATCTTATATTGTTACAATTACTTATTTGCTTATCTCGAAAATGTTACAAAAGTATCTTATCTGCTACTGTGGCTGTTCTTGGCCAAAAGCCAATTAATTTAGTAACATTGTTTCTTTTTCTGGCTGTTCAGTGCAGAGAGAAACTGGACTTTCCAGTACCAACGAGGGACTGCGGGTTGAGCTGTCAAAAGAGGGACTGTCCCTCTAAAAACGGGACAGTTGGGAGGTATGATCACTGGAGTCTGAAGAAAGTTGCCAGCTAGTGCCCCTGGGCCCTGTGCCGAACTTGCCCTGTGATACCCATTCTGGTGTCTGTATAATATGACTGGTGGTCCCACATAACACAACTAGTTGTGAGGCTCGGGTTTTACCACAGATGTAAAGTGACTAAAGAAAAAGAGTTCCGTTTATTATGGTTCTGTGGAGCATCGGAGTCGTAGTGAAACTCATATTTGCAGACAATTCACTTTTGTTCTACCATGACTGCCTGTTTTATTTTTAGAGCCGCCATTTTGTATTAGACCCGACGCACACTCTCCCGCTGGTCCCACCCACTGACAGATTAAAACACATGGAAGCAGGATTTGTACCTTTCTGGAGACACTGCTCACAAAGAACATGTCCACAACTGGTCAATATAAAACGGGGACTTTCACCGACGTCGGCCTTCTGGAAGCAAACGTTGCACAGCACCGCCAGCCCCGACATCTTGTCACGTTCCCGCTTTTCTTCTCATTCGCTTCCAGTTAAGCACCTGTGACGCGGTAGCACCAGAGAGAGAAGTGCAGAAGTGGGTTACGGACTGGAGATGGCAGTGTTAGGCAATCAGGAAACAGCAAGGCCGATGTCATGTGACTGTGTGAGGGATGCTGGGAAAAAGGAAGTGAAGGCAAGGAGAGAGCAGGCACAGATCTGGCAGCAGAAGGGAGACGGAGATCCCCTGTGAGGGTAAAGTGCAGGAAAAGCTACAGATTCCACTTAGTGTGTCAGTCAGGGAAGGACTTCACTCACATTGCAATTTAGGCCCCTCGGGTAGGCGTGGTCATAGCACCCGCCGCCTGCACCGCTCTACCGAGAGGAGGCGCACCAGAGCACTGGGGGCAGGGCTGTAACGTCAGAGGCGGGGCTATGAAGTGGCAATCAACGATTTGCCGATCAATGCGTCAATCTCAGGGAATTCTGTCTGGTTTTCCTAATTCGGAAAACCAGGCTGCCAGTTTTAAGCCCTTTCAAGTCCTGTTTCAATAGGCCCTCACTGTAGCTGTTGTCCATTAAGTCAGGCCCTGTCTCTGATCAGAGTAGGTTAGAGCATACCTCCCAACATTTTGGAAATAGAAAGAGGGACAAAAAGAGTTGGACCACGCCCATTTTTTTGGCCACACAAATGTTAATTTTACATAATTTGGCAGGCTATGAAAGTTTGAACACATTTCTGTGTTTTTTTTCAGTTATTACTGTTTTGCTAGTTAAGGTGCATTGCCCTTAAAGATGTGACATTTTTATCTTCATTGTTACAATTACTTATTTGCTTATCTCAAAATTGTTACAAAAGTATCTTTGCACCTGGTGGCTGTTCTGGGCTTTTTGCCAAAAGCCAATTAAGTTAGAAACTTTGTATCTTTTTTCTGGCTGTTCAGTGCAGGAGATCAAAGAGAAAGTCGGGACATTTCATTAACAAGCCGGGACTGCAGGTTGAGCTGTCAAAATGGTACAGTTGGGAGGTATGGGTTATGGGTTAGAGCCCCAGGTTCCAGGTCCCGTTAGGCTCAGTCACCTCGGCTTAGTTACTGGCCCATTTCTACCCAAACCATTAATGCATTACAAACTCAGTGTACTGGAATTCATGGATGCAACACCAGTAGGTTGCCAACTTTTTGAAAATATTTTAACCAGCTGATGGGGGCAGTGACACATCAGGGGGTGGGGAAATGATGTTGAGGGGCATGTGATTGGGGTTGCCACCTTTAAGTCCGATAGGGACCAGGCAGGGCTGTGACGTGGAGGGGGTGGTGTCCGTACACGTAGGGAGGGGATGGACTGTGATGTTGGGGGCGGGGCTATGATGCGGCGATTGGTCGATCGCCTTGTCAATCTTAGAGAATCCTGCCTGGTTTTCCTAATTGGGAAAACCTGGCAAGCAGTTTTGACCCGGGCAGCCCTTCAAACTACCAGGCTGTCCATGTAAAAACCAGACAGGTGGCAACCCCCCTATGGAATTGAAGGGCAAGGACACAGCAGGAAGGCTACCTGTCTGTGGAAGAATCTCCCAGAAGGGTTGGAGTTGCTGCCTGACACTACAAGGAGAAGAGGGAGCCTCTGAGAGACTGAGGGTGTTACTGTATTTATCTAAATCGAATTATCTAAAACGACTCCAACCAAATCTGCATGGATTATTCCCCCTTATTTATCATTACATTTTCCTGAAATTTCTTGTTTGGGAAAAAACTCAATAACATTGTAAAAAAAATAAGAATATCGTGACTCTTTAGTTCTGACGCCCGAATACTGTGACTTTTTTGGATTTTACACTCTAATACCACAACTTTTTCGGAAAGCCAGTGCAGATCAGGATATCTTCGGGACATCTCCCATCGACTTCTACAGGAATCCTGCAGGTCTGAGGTGGAGTACTTTTTTATTTTGACTGAGAGGGGAGGGAAAAAGTAAGACTAGGACAAGGGGAAGGCAGAAGATAATTTTAGAGGTAGTTGCCCAGCTCCCCCTATTATTGTGCCCTAGACAGCTGCCTCTTCTGCCTACCCTTGTTCTGGCCCTGCATAATGCATTATGTGAGAGTTAAAATCTCATTTTTGGTATTTAGGCAGTGCCATGTGTATACAGGGTCGGACTGGTGGGTGCAGGGCCCATCGGGGCTGCCGTCCCAGGGGCCCCCACACCCCCATGGGAGCATGAGACATGCAAATACTTTATGTTTTCCGAAGGCTTTAAACATCATGTCTTGTAGCTCTCAAAACCCTCACTAGAGGACCTCAGAAGTCCACCTAAACTTATTCACCAGAGTAAAACATTTCCGTAAATGTATGGCCATGTGTAAAATCTGTATCACAATCCTTTAAGTATTACTTTTAACATTCTAATATAAAACAAATGCATCATAACAAATCAGCCAGCATATGGTCTATGGGGTGCCAATATTTTCGTGCTAAAATTGAAATTCTCCATATTGCATATAAATGTAAATCTGAAATACAGTATTCCTTTTTTAAAGCTGATTTTACAAGTAGTAGTTCACCTTCATAAAACTTTTTTTGTTTTCAAATTTGTTTTCAAATGGTATAAGACTCCCATTAGCAGCTCAGTAAACCTGGTTGACGACTCTCCGAATTAATTCATTCACAGAGTTTACATTTTTTAGTGTGATCAAGAGGCTTGGTACTGTAGGTGTGCGGGATGTTGTCAAAACCAAATTAGGCTGTGGATTTTTGTAAGTAACGTGCCTTAATGGTTCTGTTGTAACAATTAAAATGCAACAATGAGTGACCTGAAAATAAATATATGTGCAGAAAAAATATTGGAAAACATATTCATTCCTCAGCGCTGCTTGTAAAAGTTAGCTTAGTACATACAGTTGTTGAAGTGTTGAAGGCAGATATGAGGCAGGAAAATTTATAACATCTGCCACAAACTGACTGACCGGAATACTCTACTACACACCAGTTTGACTATGAAGATTTTAATTCATCCAGGTCATGGTATATCCGGTATAGGTAAATCTAAAACAACTGGTAGGGATGTCGCGGACTGTTCGCCCGCAAACTAATTCGCCGAACATCGACCATTCGCGTCCGCCGAATGTTCGCGAACGTTGCGCGACGTTCGCCAATTTGGGTTCGCCTTAGCTGGCGCTTATTTTTGCCCTCTCACCCCAGAGCAGCAGATACATGGCAGCCAATCAGGAAGCTCTCCCTCCTGGACCACCCCCACACCCCCTGGACCACTCCCCTTCCATATATAAACTGAAGCCCTGCAGCGTTTTTTCATTCTGCCTGTGTGTGCTTGGAAGAGCTAGTGTAGGGAGAGAGCTGTTAGTGATTTGAGGGACAGTTGATAGTAACTTTACTGGCTAGTAATCTACTTGATACTGCTCTGTATTGTAGGGACAGAACTCTGCAGGGATTTGAGGGACAGTGAGTTTAGGTTAGTTAGCTTTGCTGGCTAGTAATCTACCTTATACTGCAGTGCTCTGTATGTAGCTGCTGTGGGCACTGCTTCTGATCTCATCTGCTGACTGCTGTAATAACCCAATAGTCCTTGTAAGGACTGCTTTTATTTTCTTTTTTGTTTTTTTACTTTGCTACTATAAGAGCCCAGTGCTATTAGTCTAGCTGTGTTGGGGAGTGGGACTGGTGTGCTGCTCCTCCTAGTAGTTCACCACTACCAGCACCAACCAAAGTCAAAATTGTTACAAAGTATCTTATTTGCACCTGTTAGCTGTTCTGAGCTCTCTGCCAAAAGCTAATTAAGTTAGAAACTGGTTTTTTTCTGGCTGTTCAGTTCAGAGAAAAGAGGGACTGGTGTGCTGCTCCTCCTAGTAGTTCACCACTACCAGCACCAACCAGAGTCAAAATTGTTACAAAGTATCTTATTTGCACCTGTTATCTGTTCTGAGCTCTCTGCCAAAAGCCAATTAAGTTAGAAACTGGTTTTTTTCTGGCTGTTCAGTGCAGAGAAAAGAGGGACTTTCCAGTACAAAAGAGGGACAGGGGGTTGAGTGGTCAAAAGAGGGACAGTTGGGAGGTATGCAAGTGCCACCTAGCTGTGTGAGCTTTTTCACATTCTGTCTAAATAACAATAATAATTCCGTGTCCGTAAACATCACCTGAGTGATGTTTTTACAGCAGCAATAATATATTCTGTATCCACTACTGTATACGTTGCCCTTGCAGGCATTGTTTGCCCAGTCTTTAACCAAGTGCCACCTAGCTGTGTGAGCTTTTTCACATTCCGTGTCCAGAAATATCACCTGAGTGACGTAGTGTGATTTCTGCCCTTTACAGCACAAAACGCAGCGCTGTGTCAACAATGTATTTTTCAGATACATTTTTGCCCTTGATCCCCCTCTGGCATGCCACTGTCCAGGTCGTTGCACCCTTTAAACAACTTTAAAATCATTTTTCTGGCCAGAAATGTCTTTTCTAGCTTTTAAAATTCGCCTTCCCATTGAAGTCTATGGGGTTCGCGACGTTCGCGAACCGTTCGCATTTTTGGACGCATGTTCGCGAACATTTTTTCCGCCGTTCGCTACATCCCTAACAACTGGACTTGCTGAGTAATCATTGAAGATGTTTCTACTACACACCAGTTGTTTTCATCGACCATCACTAGAGCTTTGCCATAGTCACAAATATCTAGCGTATCACGTCAGAATCACATGAACTTGAAGACTTACTGCAGCCCATCGCCAATAGATTCCTAGAGAGGGGATATACTCAGGATATTATTGAACAGGCAATCACTAAGGTACATGACAACAAGGGTAGACAAAAAACTAGCAGTGTTAGGAAGGTATAGGAAAATATACAACAACATATTGTTCATGAACACTGGCATCATATCCAGGCTGATGTTATCATCATAGGTGGAGAATGTCAGGAGATGCCTACGTTTGCTTACAAATGGAAAAACCTGAAAAACCTACTGGTCAAAGCAAATAATAGGGCACATTACACGGTGCCACACTTTCTAAGCAATCCTCTGCCGGGTAATTATAGATGATAGTATGATTTTCTGAATTAATTATATAGATGATAGTTAGCAATAGTATGATTGAAGGGACATCATTCTAAACCCACGTACTTTACAGGGTTTTGGGATCAAACATAGGGTTACGTGCCAGTCCACACATTATGTTATTATTTGCCGATGTGGGTTGTACTACATAGGCAAAACGATACAGAGACTAAAAGACAGAGATTCCTCAGACATAAGAGTGTAATTAAGATTGGTAAAGATAAGCACAATGTGGCATCATTACACTTAATAGGGAATTGATCAATAACCACATCCGGTGGAGGAGTAGATCGAGACTAGTGATGGGTGAATTTATTCGTCAGGCGCGAATTCGCGGCGAATTTGCGCGATTCGTCGACAGTGAATAAATTCGTGAAACGCCCGCAACATTCGCCAGCAGCAAAAAAAAATTTCGAAAAAATGGGCGCCGGCGTCATTTGACGCTGGGGCCCGTTTTTAGACGCCGGCGCCAAAATTTTCACCGTTTCGCGAATTTCGTGTGAAATTCGCGAATTTTTCGGCAAAGCGAAATGGCGCAAATTCGCCCATCACTAATCGAGGTACACTCCTGCTTAGAAGAGAATGGATATTTAATTTGGAGACTGTAATACAGTTAGGTCGCAATGGGGCAAATTTACTAAAGGGCGAAATGGCCGTCGAAAATTCACCAAAAAGACAATCCGCAGGGACATCGCCAATTTACTAAAAGGCATAGGGGACAATTCACTAACAAAAGAGCTCAGTGCTAATGAATTTTCTTGAAGTGCGAACTTTCCAATACGTTCCAATACCTGGCGAATTGAAAAGGTGAAGCTACATGCTCAACAATCTTATGTCAGTGACATCATATCCTGTATGCCGAAAATTTAGTAAAAAAAAAGACAAAACGCTGGCGTTTTTTTCATATTTTAATGTGGGATTATGTTTAAAAATTGTAACTGTTAAATATATATTTTTGTACATTTTTTTTTAACCATTTGAAGGTCATGCCACATTTGTTTTAGGGTGGGCTCATGTCTAGGACAATCGAGGATCTCTTTTGTATTTATTTTGATACCTTGGACATTTGTAATAATAAGTAGGGATGTAGCGAACCGCCGATAATGTGTTCGCGAACGCCGTTCGCGAACACCGGCAAAAAATGCGAACAGTTCGCGAACAGTTCGCGAACTTCGAACATCCGAAAATCGTTCGTTTCGAACGATCGAAGGATTTTAATCGTTCGATCGAACGATTTTCGTTCGAATCGAATGAAAATCGTTCGATTTTAGCGATCGAATGGTCGAATGGTCGAACGATTTTGACGCGAACGCCTATTGGCGAACGTCGCGCGACGTTCGCGAACTTGCGGCGGACGCGAACAGCCGATGTTCGCGCGAACAAGTTCGCCGCCGAACAGTCCGCGACATCCCTAATAATAAGTGGCCACTTCCAGCAATTTCACCAACAATCACTAATAAAGACATATATATGGCCTATATGTATCCGCCATATTTAGATTGACGTAAGTGCAAGTGTGTTAAAGAAGTTTCGCTAGGAAGAAAGTAAGGCTAGTGAAAATTTGTTTAGATATGTCTACGCTGACGAATTTTCACTGGCGAAAGTACGCTAGCGTTCTTTTGCAGCGACACATTTTGATAAATAAGCGTATTCGCTGCGAATTAATGTTAGCGAAGTTGCACAAAGTGTGGGGGAGTAAGTTTGCCCCTATTACTCATTTAACCTGTTTTGTTTTTTAACAGACTAGATAAAGGATTTGCTCCCTCGGTTGCTCAGCTCACAAATGTGACATAAGACTCTTAATCCTCAAGGTATATATGATTGTTTTTATACAGTATGTGGGGATTGTTTTCATATGTGGGGATTCTATTATTGTCTGTAAGATTTTGATACTATTCTTATTTCATTTAACGATATTGACACAGATCCTGGAATGACACCACCTTGCGACTGCTTAGCAGCGGCTTTAAAACTACTGTATCATTGGATTATTGTGAAATATTGTGATATTTTATGTTGTATTTTAAGAGATGTTTACAAAATGTTCACAAATAATTACAGTTAAGCTATTATTGGCACCGGGAATGTTTCTTCTGCTGCCGAATCCTGAAACACACTTAGGAGATTTGCATCTCAGTTTTAATAGAGACACTAATACAGGGCTGGGCCAGGCCGGCCGGGCGCCCTAGGCAACCTGGCCAGCAAGCCCCACCCACAATGCGTGCATGTGTGCATATGCGAGCCACGGAGGGATCGATGAGCCACGGAGGGGAGGGGTGAGCCATGGAGAGAAGAGAGGGAGGAACAGTGACGTGAGGGACAGCGATGGAAGAGAGGGACAGCGATGGAGGGGAGGGACAGCGACGGAGGGGAGGGAGGCTGATTTGTTTCTGCAAAATCCTTACTAGTCCCATCCATCTGTTCCAATTCCTGCTAGTTGGATTTTTTGGATGTACAAGGGTTACAGCTGCACTCAGCACACTGCACTGTAGGATAAGAACCAGCCAGTAGCTAGGCTGAAGCCTGTGTTTGCTTGTTTGAGTGCAGGGCTTTGATTGGCTATCCCCAGTGGCGTAACTAGATATTACTGGGCCCAACAGCAAATTTACTTTTCAGGCCCCCAAATGTTTAGAGGTTGACTTGTTTCTCCAATATTTATTGAAATTGTATATGAATTAGGGCCTCGTGGGGCCCCTATACCTCCTGGGCCCCCTGCAGCCGCAGGGTCTGCTTCCTCTATAGTTACGCCCCTGGCTATCCCCATGCTTTTGGCATGGATCGTTAGGACCCTCACACCCCTCATTTGAAACATGGACAGGTACTATAGCTCCAATAAATGGTCCAGTTTTATAAATAATATAATTTTTTAGCCCAGAGTAAAACCACCACCATGTATTATTAGAATTATTTGCTTATTATGGACTGTATGGAAGATTGCCTTCCCATAATTTTGAGCTTTCTGGATAACATGATTCTGGATAAGGAATCCCATACCCTATAATATTTATTAGCGCCTAGGAATAACACATTTCAACTGCAAACATGGTAAAATAATTAAAGGAACACTATACCCGCAAAATGAGTATTTAAGCATCAGTTTATTTCAAATTAAGAGGCATATTAAAGTATCTTACTAAACTGGTATAAATATTTAAGTAAATATTGTCCTTTTACATCTCTTGCTTTGAGCCACCATTTTGTGATGGTCTGTGTGCTCCCTCAGAGTTAACCTTACCAGAAATACTACAGCTCTAACTGTAACAGGAAGAGATCACCTGACCAGAAATACTACAGCTCTAACTGTAACAGGAAGAGATCACCTGACCAGAAATACTACAGCTCTAACTGTAACAGGAAGAGATCACCTGACCAGAAATACTGCAACTCTAACTGTAACAGGAAGAAGTGTGGAAGCAAAAGACAAAACTCTGTCTGTTCATTGGCTCATGTAACCTAAAAAGTATAGTTTGTTTTGGTATGTTTGTGTGCCCCCATGAATCATACGATCCCAGAGGGTTATTTTTTTTAAATGCCAATTTTCTATTTATGATTACCCAATGCCACATACTGCTAAGAAAGTATATTATTATGAAAATGGTTTATTTACTGTACATAAAACAGGGTTTATGCAAATATCTTTTTATAGAGACCTACATTGTTTGAGAGATTTAGTTTTCCTTTAATGCAATATTTATTTTCAGTGTGAGCTCAATTTATATTTATATCATTTCGATTTTTATTTGTAAAATGTGGTTCAGAGAGTGAAAAACTGTATGAATAATCAGAACATAAACATAAACTGTTGTTCCAAATATAAATTTGCTCTAAATATTCTAATTTTGACATTAAAACACAATGTCATGTTCATAGTATTATATCCTATTAACATTTTGTTGAGTTTTTTAAGACCGTTTCATACAACCTTTTTGGCAATCAGAAAATCCTTAAAGTGTTTGATTTGCCATATACCAACAGATGTTAGGATCGCAGTTTGTATAATAGCCCACCACAACACATTATTGTTCGTTTCTTCGCTCTTTAGTCTGTAATTCTCCTCTCTCTCCTGTGTAAATAATAAACATCATCATATACTGTAGCATAAATTAAATAGCTAAATATCACAGGCAAAGTTATTGCTGTGCAGGGAGCGGCCAAGCCCACCACGCCCCTAGGCCACCTAGTCCCGTCCCGCATTAGTCACGTGTCTGGAGAGCAGTCCCTACTAGGGGTAAGCAGATGGACGAGGTACGTGCCCGATGCCCGATTCAAGGTCAGACTGGGGGGCCTGGGGCCCACCGGGACTGCTTTCCAGGGCCCCCTGCCCCCCTGCTGTTGCGCATCCACAGACGGCGCTGAAAATGTTCTTTTTGTGAAATCCCAATATTGGAAGAGGGGGTCTGGCCCGGCTGGGGCCCATCAGAATTTTTCCTAGTCCGACCCTGGCCCCATTCACCTTTGTGCCC
Source organism: Xenopus laevis (assembly GCF_017654675.1). Lineage (NCBI taxonomy): Eukaryota > Metazoa > Chordata > Amphibia > Anura > Pipidae > Xenopus > Xenopus laevis. The sequence goes on from NC_054372.1 coordinate 10,487,980, forward strand.
TAGGCACGTGCCTCTTCTGCCTACCCCTTAGTTCCGGCCCTGTTACTGTGATTCCTAAGAATCATCCACTGGTTTGAATGTACTTTGATTTGTATATATAAGGTGCTTCTGACAGCATTGTAGTCTGTAGTAGTTGAGAAGTTATACCATTCCTTTAGCACTATTAATTACCTTCGGAGGCCATCACTAGGGGACAGATTTACTAAGGTTCGAATTGTAAGTTCGAATTTGAATTTTCTAAAAAAAATTTGGGTCAAAACTCACAAATTCGAATTGAAGAATTTGAATTCGAATGTGAGATTTATTACATGTCGACCCTGGAAACAGTTCTAATTCGAATATTCGCCACCTAAAACCTGCTGAGCTTGCATAGAAGTCAATGGCAGAGGTCCCGTGAACTATTTGAAGCTGTTAATAGTAGGGATGCACAGAATCCACTATTTTGGATTAGGCCGAACCCCCGAATCCTTCGCAAAAGATTCGGCCGAATACCAAACCGAATCCGAACCCTAATTTGCATATCCTAATTAGGGGTGGGAATGTGAAAACATTTATTACTTCCTTGTTTTGTAACAAAAAGTCATGCAATTTCCCTCCCTGCCCCTAATTTGCATATGCAAATTAGGATTTGGTTCGGCTGGGCAGAAGGATTCGTCTTAATCCGAATCCTGCTGCTAAAGGCCGAATCCTGGCTGAATCCCGAACCGAATCCTGGATTCGGTGCATCCCTAGTTAATAGTAGTGATGAGCCAAATTTTCGCCTTCGAAAATGAAGCCCCATAGACTCCAATGGGAGTCTAAAAAATAGAAAAGCAGAGTTCGAAAAACTCAATTCAAATTTGATTTCAGTTTTTGGGTCAGGACTATTTTATCAAATTTTAGACCGATTTTTTACCGCTCAAATTGTGAATTAAATCAAATTTATTAGAGTTTAAAAAAATCCACATTACTCCAAAATTCGACCTTTGATAAATAACCCTCTTGGTGTAGAAGTGTTTGCCCTCCCGTGGTGTAGCATACGTAGGAGATATTCTTTCATAAACCTTAAATAGTTTATTGTGGTTCTAATGTTTTCCAGGAGAATTGTGCTTAGTGCAGGGGATATCTATACAGACTTACAGTATTTCTCTGGCTTCTTGTACCAGAATTATAAACACAGTTACTTCATAATATAATGGTATAGCCAAGGGTGGCCATACAAGGGCTCACCAGATACACATTTTTTTGCCCTGATTGGCCCAGGGGCTAAAGTGATGGAAAGCACATGTGCATAATTGATTAGAACAGCAGTAAACAGTGTCGGACTGGGGGCCTGGGCGGACTGGGGGCCTGGGCCCACCCGGGCTGCTGCCCCAGGGCCCCCCTGCAGTGCCGGCGTCTGGTGCATTCATACACATGCGCGTGGACCCGTATTTGTGCGCATGCGCAAGCACAGACCCCCTATATCGTAGGTTGCGGAATTCATAGCCACATGTGGGTGCGGACCTGGGCCCGACGGGGGCCCACAAGAGCCGGGGGTCCACCGGGTTTTTTCCCGGTGCCCCGCCGGCCCAGTCCGACCCTGGCAGTAAGTGAAAAGGAGCTGACCATGATCTGGCAAGTATCATTTGCTTCCAATAAGGATTAATTATATTTTAGTTTGGATCAAGTACAAGCTACTGTTTTATTATTACAGAAAAAAGGAAATTATTTTTAAAAGTTTGGATTATTTGGATAAAATAAAGTCTATGGGAGACGGTCTTTCCAGAATTCAGAGCTTTCTGGATAACGGGTTTCCAGATAACGTATCCCATACCCGTACAGCCGGAATTCTACTAATGGCTGCAGCCCACATACACTATTAGTTATATATTAATACGTCCGTTGTTTGATTACTTGCACATTTTATAATAGGCAATATTTAGACTGCTTTTGGATATTACTTACCCTTTGATATTCCTGTTGTTTGATGATATGGTTGATTTCTCCTCTAAGGTGTTCAAGGCCATATGTTACCGCTTTAACTTTGTCTTTTGCATTTATCATATGAAAATCGAGTGGGTTTTCTCCTGCTTGTACATCAAAGTGAATACGCTGAAAACAAAACATAATCATGAATATCTGCAGAACAAATCGCATGATTTAGAAGACTTGAAATCCCTCAGATTGCCAAATCCCCATTATAGTAGAACAAGCGTCTCATTTAACTGTTCTGATTTATTTGTTCCCCAAAAGAGATGCCATTGAACATGGGTTGTGACCCTGTTGATCCTAATGGACAATATTTAGGGTTAATCTTTCACTTCTTCTTTACCTCTTAATTGCTAATGACAAGTGAGATCCATTTTTAATGCCCACTAGGGGACCTGGCACCCAGACAAAAAAAAATTAAAGTCCTCTTAAAATGAAACATGAAACTCAAATTGTTTTTTTAATGAAAACATCCATACATCTTATAAACTCATTTAAAACTCTCAGCTGTCAATCATATATTACCTTAGGCATAGAGGTGGGACAGGTCCTTTATTTCACTTTCCATTCTGCATTTTCGAAGGGGTTATTTAATAAAGTCCAAATGCTAAAAACTCAAAAATGTCTTGCCTTTTTCTTCTGACTCTTTCCAGCTTTTAAACTGGGGTCACTGTTAGTGATGTGTGGGCGGCCTGATACCCGGGGGTCGGGTGGGTTTGGGCTGGCCTCGCACCCCCTTTCTGGGTCATGGGCAGGTGTGGGATGAGCTGTTCTGACTTCTATCCCCGCCCGCGACCTTCCAAATGCCGGCTTCTGAGGTCCGGGTTGAACTTTTATAGACACGCTCCTCTCGCCCTTCCCCATTTGTGACATCATTGTCGAGCGGGCGCGGGTGCTGGGAGGGCGGCTGGCGGGTGCGAGTCGGGAAAAGCCCGAAGTGCACATCAGAAGACTGACCCCATCTAAAAAAAAAATGCTCTGTAAGGCTACACATTTAGGGGCAGATTTATCAAAGGTCGAGGTGAATTTTTAATGAAAAAAATTCGAATTTCGAGCTATTTTTTGTGTACTTCGACTAGGGAATAGTCCAAATTCGATTCAAATTTGAAAAAAAAAATCAAAAATACGAATATCGAAATTTATCATGTGCTCGCTCTTTAAAAATCCCACTTCAACCATTCGCCATCTAAAATCTGCCATTGTTTTAGCCTATGGGGGACCTCCTAGAACCCATTTGGAGTCAATTGGTGGAAAACTTTGAATCAAATTCGATTGAATGCACTATTCCTTCGATTCGTACGCTTTGAATTCGGCCGAATACGGACCTATTTGATCGCAAACTGACCTATTCGACCAAAAAAACTTTAACTTTATTTCGGTTGGTCTTTTTGAATTCGGATTTCAAGGTTTTTTCAATTCTAAATTCGATCCTTGATAAATATGCCCCTTATTGTTATTGCTACTTTTTATCGCTTATCTTTCTTTCCAGGTCCTCTCCTATACATATTCCAGTCTCTTATTCAAATCAGTGCATGGTTGCTAGGGTTGTTTGGACCCTAGCAACCTGACTGCAGAATTGGCAAACCAGAGAGCTGCTGAATAAAAAGCTAAATAACTCAAAAACCACAAATAATAAAAAATTAAAACCAAATGAAAATTGTCTCACTCGACATTATACTAAGGGGTAAATTTACTATGTGGCGAAAATTCGCAAGCAAAGGCTTCGCACCCAATGCAACACTTCACCAGGCGAAAATTCGCTGGGACAATGCTAATTTACTAAAATGCGAATTTAAGTCCTGGCAAATTTTCGATAGCGTTACTTCGGCAATGCCAGCAAATCAAAGCGTTCAATTCTGCCTAGTGGAAATTTGAGGTCTTGCGCTCAGGCTAATTTGCATACGACGTTAAAATAAAGTTGAATGCATCTTTATGTTACATGTTGCAGCAAATACAGTACATTACATTTCCACTGATAACTAGACATGCCAAGGGAACCTTAAAGGGATACTCTCATGGGAAAAAAAAAAATTTCAAAATGAATCAGTTAATAGTGCTGCTCCAGCAGAATTCTGCACTGAAATCCATTTCTCAAAAGAGCAAACAGATTTTTTTATATTCAATTTTGAAATCTGACATGGGGCTAGATATATTGTCAATTTCCCAGCTGCCCTAAGTCATGTGACTTGTGCCTGCACTTTAGGAGAGTACGAATATCCGCTAGTGTCTATCTCTTTCGCCAGCGAAGTGGCGCCTGCGCCCGTTAGTAAATCGGCAAAGACCCTGCGGGCGGTAATGCTGGCTAATCGGCGCTAGCGTTAGTCACTTCGCCAAAGAGGTAACATTCAGTAAAATCCACAAGTAGCCTGGCAATAAAGTGCGAATCACCGCTAGCGTCTATCTCTTTCGGTAGCGAAGTGATGTCTGCACCCTGTGGACGGTAATGCTAGCGAATCGTCACTAGCGTTAGTCACTTGCGTTAGTCACTTGGCCTTTTAGTAAATCTGCCCCTAAAACTTAATATAAAGGTAAACAACCCCTTTAATTTGTATTGTACACTCACAAGTGGGTGCATTTAAGCATTATTATGTTGGCACCCAAAATGGACAAACCCATTTTTTAAATATTTTTTATGAGCCGTGCGGGACTGTCATTATTATTAGTGTCGCCAGTGACCAGGTTTCCTAAAAACAGTGTGCCAAGAACAATATCTTCGGTATTTCCGTGCTTTTCTCATGACATATTACATTTTCATTTCCAAGATAATTATTGTTTACTTCTAAGTACTAGGCCTGTGCCAGGTAAATTACATTTCCAGAAGGTCCCAAGAATTTCTTGGTATAGTTTTAATTAAATGAAATGTTCCCGCTGCAGTAACCGATATAAATCCACTTGTGTGACGGTTTAAACGGAATGCAATCAGAATTATAAGAATAAAACTAGGATATTCCGTTTTCTTTAGTTTTGTATAATCTTAACATCTACCCATAATGCCATTGCTAAATGTATTGTCCCAGCTTGTTTTTATACTGTATAAGCAATCCACTGAATGCATTAGAATATACTGTATGATTGCACCAATCATAAATGCATTGAGAATATGTTATATATTTGAAAAAGATGAAAAGATGATGGCTTGTCGAATACATGATTTATGAAAGTTTACTTACCAATTTATTTGAAACAAAAGCTATAAGGTTTGTTGAATTGGACTGCATGCAGATTGTGTGTTCTCCGGGAGAATGAGAAGTGAAAGTGAATTTCCCATCCGGCCCGTATAACTTTGACAGCAATACCTCGGAAAAAGCAAAACATCATCAACACTGTTATTCCACCTATAGCAATATGACGTGCAATGAAAAAATTTTGGAATTAATTGTACTGAAGCCTGGGCTATAGTTACATACTAATACTGCTGTTGAAGTTGAATGACATGCAAATTCATCAAGTTTAGCCTTTACTCGTACAGTTTGTATTGCTCTTCTTGTTAGTGGTATCAGAAACAACAACACAAAAAGAACACTTAGGGGCCGATTCACTAACTTCGAGTGAAGGATTCGAAGTTTTTTTTGGGCTACTTCGACCATCGAATGGGCTACTTCGACCTTCGACTACGACTTCGAATCGAAGGATTCGAACTAAAAATCGTTCAACTAGTCGACCATTCGATAGTCGATGTACTGTCTCTTTAAAAAAAACTTCGACCCCCTAGTTCGGCATCTAAAAGCTACCGAAGTCAATGTTAGCCTATGGGGAAGGTCCCCATAGGCTTGGCTAACTTTTTTTGATCGAAGGATATTCCTTCGATCGTTGGATTAAAATCCTTCGAATCGTTCGATTCAAAGGATTTTATCGTTCGATCGTAGGAATAATCCTTAGATCGTTTGATCGTACTATCTGCCCTAAATCCTTCGACTTCGATATTCGAAGTCGAAGGATTTTAATTCCCAGTCGAATATCGAGGGTTAATTGACCCTCGATATTCGACCCTTAGTGAATCAGCCCCTTAGAATGACACCTAAATGATCCCTGTCCTAAGTCAGATGTGCAGTTCCGGCAGCATCAGGGTCTGGACTGGGTTGGCTGGACACCAGGAAAAAGCTTTATGGGCCCCTGCCGGCCCAGAACTGCTCCCCCAATCTGCCAGCTCACTAAAAAAAAAAAAAATAATGTGCGGTGTGCCGGCATCCTTGCATGCATGTGAGGGCACTCCGGAAGTTTGGAACTCCAGTCTGACCCTGGGCAGCACAGAACCAATATAATCAGTATACAGGTATGGCACTTGTAGTCCAGAATGCTCAGGACCAGGGATTTTCAGAATAAGGGTTCTTTCCAGTGCCGGACTGGCCCACTGGGATACCAGGAAAACTCCCGGTGGGCCCAGGTGTCAGTGGGCCCTTATGCTGCTAAACATTTGGCCTATTTCATGGCCATTCCCTACTTTTATGAGATCAGAAAGGCTAAATAGATGGAATAATAGATCATAGTATGTAAAGAATAGAGACTGAGGGGCCCATTCACTAAGTTCGAGTGAAGGAATAGAAGAAAAAAAACTTTGAATTTCGAAGTGTTTTTATGGCTACTTCGACCATCGGATGGGCTACTTCGACCTTCGACTACGACTTTGAATCGAACGATTCGAATTAAAAATCGTTTGACTATTCGACCATTCGATAGTCGAAGTACTGTCTCTTTAAGAAAAAACTTCGACCCCCTAGTTCGCCACCTAAAAGCTACCGAAGTCAATGTTAGCCTATGGGGAAGGTCCCCATAGGCTTGGCTATCTTTTTTTGGTCGAAGGATAATCCTTCGATCGATGGATTAAAATCCTTCAAATCGTTAGATTCAAAGGATTTAATCGTTCGATCGAATTGCGCAAAATCCTTCGACTTCGATATTTGAAGTCGAAGGATTTTAATTCCCCAGTCGAATATCGAGGGTTAATTAACCCTCGATATTCGACCCTTAATACATCTGCCCCTAGGAGTACAGAGGTTGAGTGAAGAGGAAGAATAATAGTGCTGAAAGTGGGCCCCTGGTCTAAGGTTTTTTGGTGGGTCCCCGGTGTCTCAGTCCGACACTGGTTCTTTCCATAATTTGGATCCTCCCATACCTTAAAGAAGAAGGAAAGGATTGGTGCACTTGGGGATGCCAAATGTTAGGCACCCCCAAGGGATTGTATTTACTTACCTGAAACCCCGGGTCGGTGCTCCTATCAGCGGAAAACTGTACCGGCCCGGGGTTATACCAGTGAGCACCACAGAGAGATCCTCTTCCATCTTCCTCTCTCTTCACGCGGCTGCGCATGTGAAGTAGAATGAAAAGCCGAACTTTAACTAAAAAGTCGCTATTTTATTCTACTGCGCATGCCTTTGCCCCGGGAAATTTGAAGAATGAGGAAGAGGATCGCTGTACAGTTTTCCGCTGATAGGAGCACTGGCCCGGGGTTTCAGGTAAGTAAATACAATAACTTGGGGTGCCTAACATTTGGCATCCCCAAGTGCACCAATACTTTCCTTCTCTTTTAAAGGAACAATAACACTTAAAAATATTAAAGTGTTTAAAAAGGAGTAACAATAGAATTTAGTGTTGCCCTGCATTGGTAAAACTGGTGTGTTTGCTTCAGAAACTCTACTATAGTTTATATAAACAAGCTGCTGTGTAGCCATGGGGCAGCCATTCAAGCACAGGATACACAGTAGATAACAGATAAGTACTACTATAGTTTATATAAACAAGCTGCTGTGTAGCCATGGGGGCAGCCATTCAAGCACAGGATACACAGTAGATAACACATAAGTACTACTATAGTTTATATAAACAAGCTGCTGTGTAGCCATGGGGGCAGCCATTCAAGCACAGGATACACAGTAGATAACAGATACGTACTACTATAGTTTATATAAACAAGCTGCTGTGTAGCCATGGGGGCAGCCATTCAAGCACAGGATACACAGTAGATAACAGGTAAGTACTACTATAGTTTATATAAACAAGCTGCTGTGTAGCCATGGGGCAGCCATTCAAGCACAGGATACACAGTAGATAACAGATAAGTACTACTATAGTTTATATAAACAAGCTGCTGTGTAGCCATGGGGGCAGCCATTCAAGCACAGGATACACAGTAGATAACAGATAAGTACTACTATAGTTTATATAAACAAGCTGCTGTGTAGCCATGGGGGCAGCCATTCAAGCACAGGATACACAGTAGATAACAGATAAGTACTACTATAGTTTATATAAACAAGCTGCTGTGTAGCCATGGGGACAGTCATTCAAACTGTTGTGCGAATTTTTCAGCGAAGCAAAACGGGAGAAATTCTCCCACTAACCCCCTATTTCAAGATTTCAGAGCGATAACATTTGGCTTAAATATTGCTGTCAAATTTAAACCAGTCATGGCCGTGCATTGTTTCCCCTTTTTCCATTTTATTCTTTCTGTACTGTTTTTTGACACCATGTGGCAAAAATATAACTTACCTCTCCATTTGGTGCTGTAATTGTCACAACCATTCCTAGTCCAGGCGCAGACGGGAGGAAGTCGTGTTCTTTAATATCCCATTTCTGTATCTTGTAACGGCCTTAATAACGAGGTACAATTTTACAAGGTTAGTACAGAAGAGGGACCTGTTATACAGAATGTTCAGGAGTTTTTCTGATAACCAATGTTTTCGTAATTTGGTTCTTCGTACCTTAAGTCTACAAGAAAATCATATAAACATGAAATAAACCCAATAGGCTGGTTTTGCTTCCAATAAGGATTAATTATATCTTAGTTGGGATCAAGTACAAGCTACTGTTTTATTATTACAGAGAAAAAGGAAATTACTTGTTTAAAATTTGGATTATTTGGATAAAATGGAGTCTACGGGAGATAGACTTTTCATAATTTGGAACTTTCTGGATAACAGGTTTCCGGATAACGGATCCCATACCTGTAGTGTTATGCTCATGCTAAAAAATTGCCATAGGTAATAAAACCTTAGTGTGAAACTGCAGTGTAAGTCCTTTTTACAGTAAAGTCTATGACAATGTGGGGTGATAAAAAAAGGCTTGATTATTGCTCATGGAATGCTTAGATAGGTATCTGTATTTCACATTTAACCGGTGTCAGACTGGGAAACCTGGGGCCCACCCAAAAACCTTACACCAGGGACCCACCAAAAAACCTTACACCAGGGGCCCACTCTCAGTACTATTATTCTTTCTCTCCTCACTCAACCTCTATTCTTCTAGTCTCTTTTCTTTACATATTATAATTGATTATTCATCTATTTAGCCTCTTTTTCTCATAGAAATAGGAAATGACCATGAAATAGGCCAAATGTTTAGCAGCAGAAGGACTTTTCCTGGTATCCCGGTGGGCCAGGACGACACCGCATTTAACTAATGGTATTAGTATACGAAAATATAGACTCTTCTTGGGATGCTCCAGATGTCCCCAGAACTTTAAAGGAGAAGTAAACCCCTTATTGAAAAAAAACCCTACCCTACATACACCCCCCTCCCTCCCCCCCAGCCTAGCTGCTACCCTGGGCAAATGTCCCTAACTTTTTACTTACCCCCTTGGTGCAGATTCACGACATCGGAGTTCATGTCAGCCATCTTCTTCTCTTCGGTCTTCATCGGAAAGTAAGTTCCGTATCGGCGCATGCGCAGTTGGAGCAGTCTTCGGGTTCTTGTCAACTGCACATGCGCCGAAAGTCACGAAAATTGCAGAAGCAACAGAAGAAGACCGAAGAAGATGGCGCCCATGAACTCCGATGCTGTGAATCTGCACTGCGGGGTAAGTAAAAAGTTCGGGGCTGGTGGGGAGAAGGGAGGGGGGTCTATGTAGGGTAGGGGGGTAGGGTTTTTTTTTAATAAGGGGTTTTAAAAAATGCCTTGAATTTCTCCCAAGTCTATGGGTTGAACTTCACAACACGACTTCTTCTGATCCGATGCGCTGAGGAACAGAAGACAGATGCGCCGAATATAATGTAAGTAATAGAAATATCGCACCTACAAACTGCATGCATCCGACACGACTGTCGGATGCGAACACCGATCATTGAGTCTTCATCCAACAGTTGTTACATTATATTCCGCGCATCCGTCTTGTCGCATGGGCTTTCTCTCAGCGCATCAGATCGGAAGACGTTGAGTTCAGCCCTATCAAAGGATTGCTATTTAATACCTACCATGCCATATCTATCAAGCAGCCTTTTGGTGCCAGGTGCAGCAACAGGTGTTATCACTCAGGAGAAGCCACGTTGCACCTAGTGAACTAGGCCTAATTAGTGACAACTATTGTGAATAATGTATGAAGTAATATGTAATTTGTAATAGCAGGATAGCTGGAGATCTATTTTTCCATAAAATGGATCATCTGACCAGAGGCACTTCTTCAGATTAGAAGAAAAGAACTTTCATTTGAAGCAGAGTAGGTGTCCTTCACAGTGATGTTGGAGAATGCACTGCCGGACAATGTTGCGAGCATTGATTCTATTAATTCCTTTAAGAGGGGCTTGGATGATTTCTTGGACAAGCATAATATCCGAGGCTATTGTGATACTTAAAAATACAATTAGAGGGTTACTTATCAAAATTCGAATATATCTGATGTTTTAAAATAAAAAAGTCAGACCAAACTAGAATCAATGATTTGATCTTATTTATGATTAAAAAAAGCATGAATTCATTAAATCGGGGAAAACCTTCAATAAAATCATGCGAAAACCCGAATCGTACATTTTTTTCCAGATTTTTTTCCAATATTGCTCAATTTTTTTCATGTCTTTTTACCAAAAAGTCTGAATTTTTTAGATTTTTACCCGAAAAGCCTGAAATAGTCGGTGCAGACCACAGAAACTTCCAAATGGTATAGGGACCTCTCCCATTGACTTAAAGTATATACAACCTTGTATTTTATAGTAAAAAAAAATATTGACTTTTTAGCAGATTTTAATAAATAACCCACTTATCTAATTATGAGGGAAAGTCACCAATATGCTTTCCACAGAACTTGCTTGTTGGCACATTAAGGTGTTTTGTTGCTGCAGTTTGTCTTAGAAAAAGTGAAGATTTAAAATGTGATTTAGTTCTAAGGCTTTACTTGTAACTTGCAATGTGCTATGAACTGTATGTATATATATATATATATATATATATATATATATATATATATATATATATATATATATATATATATATATATATATATATATATTACCAAAAGCAAATCCATTTCTGGTGAAATCTAGTTTACTGAGGGGGTGTAATTTGTATATTGGAGAATACAATTCCTAGTCATAAAAAAATGTGAAAACCAGAAATTCCCGTATTGTAATGGTAGTTTCAAATTTTAGTACAGTACCAACAAGTTGTATGTTCCTGTTCTCCATCAAAACTCAAAAAAACTACACCAAAATTGTTCCAATTGGATATTTAATTATCAAATTGGTCTGCAGCATATCTAAGAAAATCATGGGGCAAATCTAATACTTAAGGTAAGGTGCAAAATATGTCCGCAATAGCCACATTTCCACCCACAATGTCCCTTTAATTGGTTGTAAACTTTCACGCTAATAAAATAGAGTATTTCTATGTAGCAAGATCCTACCTGTGACCAGTGTCTCTGCTGGAAGATCTTCTATAAGGCACTTCTCTTCTTTTTCTGCTACATGAAAATACATAGCAGAAGATAAAGGCCAGAAGAACAGGAATATTATATATCATTGTGGCTCCTGGTGTATGCAGTGTCTGCAATAAATGTGTTTAGTTTTGTTTCAGTGCATATGCCACATATTGATTCCTATGGGAAAATGCATCTGGTGGCTGCTTGTGGGTTAATAATTAACACTGACCACAAAATGGAATATTGTACAAATACATTTAAAGAGTTATAACCACAGCTTTTGTAGGATAAAAATTAAATGACATCCATCAAATAAGGCACCGGGGCCAGATGACCTTCCGGCAGACTAGTATAAAACCCTTTCAGAGATAATACCCCTTAACTCCTGAATACTTTCTAAGATGCCTTTGATAACCAATCCCTTCCCCCTTCATTTCAGTAGCTCTAATTGTAGTTATCCCTAGACCAGTTAAAAATCCATCCCACTGCTCAACATATCGCCCCATATCTCTCCTTAATACAGATGCCAAAATACTGGGTAAGATTGAGACTATGCTCCAACAGGTGGTCCCAGATCTCATCCATCCAAACCAATCTGGGTTCATGCCAGGCAGATCCACCAATATAAATCTCAGGTGACTCTTTACTAACCTTCAAATAGCCCATGTTGAAACCGGTACCTGAGTTGTAGCCTCACTCGATTCTGCCAAAGCGTTTGACTCCAAAGAATAGGAATATTTGTGGGAAGTCCTGCAACGCTTTTGCATTGGCCCAAATATACTGACTTGGATAAAACGACTGTACCAACATGCCACAACCCGCATTAGAACTAATGGTTTAACCTCTCCCCCATTTCCCCTATAAAGAGGGACGAGACAGGGATGTCCCCTATCCCCCATTTTATCTGCTTTGGCTTAACTGACTAAATGGGGCAAAATTACACTTATCTATGCAACTAAATCTAAATCTATCTTCCCAAATTCCTATATGTACTACACAATGCTCCCTGCTTTATCCACAAATCTCTTTTTAAACAGACTTACCAATTTCTATTTTCTTTTATTAGAAGCAAAAAACCGCCTAGTGTAACTTGGGCAAAGCTTTCTGCCTACTAACAGAAGGGGGCCTTGACTTCCCTACTTTCGACTCTATCATCTAGCATCGCAAATACATTATTTAGACTGGTGTTTTGCTCCTAATGCCTATAACCCCAAAATATCTCCCCAGGCATCAATGGGACATGTTCAGTGAGTTTGCAATTGATTGGTTACTGCCTGGTAATCAGTGGAAGAGAGCTGAAAAGCAGGAAGTAGTGTTCTTGCTATTATGTCAGACATCCAGTCTATTATCGTTATCAGGAATTGGCCAGTTATTTGATGGAACAAATTATTGAGTTCTTTGCTCTGGGATGCATAATATTGGGTATTTCAAAACGATACACATTTTTAATGAGGATTTATGTGGATATTTGATATTAGAATAATATTTTATTTAAATATTCTAAGAGACCCTGACAACCAATGTTTCTTTTTAAATTGTAAGGGGAGCCCATGCCACCAATATTTATTTTAAAACTTTTATGGGGGGGGGGCCATGGCACCAATGTTTTTTTTTAATTTATGGGGGGTGTCTGGAAAATTTTGTTGTTTGGGCCCCGTGATTTCTGATGGGGGCCCTGGATGCAACAGCCTTTTTTATTTCATTCATCAATGTATGAAAGTTTCTGTCCATTTTAGTGATATCCACTTGTGTTACAATCCACCAATCACAATTGCTCTCCTTTCTTTGCCAGTCTCACTTCACCTTGCAGACACTATTTGTGCCATTGTTCTCCACCTTTTTATTAAACTCGTATCTGCAAAATGGTAATGAATTCTAGTTTCAGCATGTACATCATACTAAATGGATGACACCAATATTAGTGTATCCATTACTTCAACGCAGGCTTCATCAAAAAGACAAATCATATATAATCATCTCCCTCTTATTTACACAAGTATCTTTACCCCCTCCTTGCTAAAAGGGAACTCTTTTTAAAGGGAGATACAACTTGAATTATATAACTTTCTATTACCCCCAATTAGAAAAAGATGGCATGCCATTTGTTTTGCAATATTATTCAAATTAAAACAAGGTTAAAAATTATTACACAGAAGCAGGGTAAGGTGTGCATTTTAGAATGAGTAATACAGCAGCCCTCCCAACATTCTGGAAATAGAAATAGAGAAAAAAATATTTCAAGTTATGAAAGTTTGAACACATTCTTGTGGTTTTTATGTGTTATTACAGTTTTGCTAATGAAGGTGAATGGCCCTTTAAGTGGCAAGTCCCAGTTTCCCCAAGAGACCCGCTTATCTTAAATTGTTACAATTGTTTCTGAAGGTGAATTGCCCTTTAAAGGAACAGTACCATCAAAAAATAAATTTGTCTTAAAGTAATGAAAATATAATGTAGTGTTGCCCTTCTCAACAAAGGCGTCCGATCCAATTTTTCCTTGGCCGATCGAGGAGTAGACCGATATCCAAGTCTTTTGCAGATATCAGTCGTCTCATCCCCCACCATACACGCATCAAATATCATATGAAAATTTCTTTTTGTAAAATAATATCTGTGTGTCTATGGCCACCTTACATTTAGAAGATCTAAGCAGTACATTGTTGCACAGGAGAGAACATATAGCTTAGAGTTGTTAAGGTTAGTGATGGGTGAATTTATTCCCAATTTCACCGCCGCCGAATAAATTTGCAAAATTGGCGTCAAAATTTTTTTTGACACCGGCGACAATTAAAGGCGCCCATTTAATTAATGTGCGTCAAATTGTTGCCGGCTTCCGAATTGTCGCTGGCGTCAAAAAAAAATTGACACCGGAGTCAAAATTCACGTTTTGCTCGTTTTTCAGCGAAATGGGAGAAATTTGCCCATCGCTACTCAAGGGTGTTTCTTGGCCTATTTACCTGCAATCCTGATTCCCTCAGCCACCTTTTTTGGCTCCCATTTTAGGGAAAAGACAACCGAAGGGCTTAAGCAAAGCCAGATTATACTTTAATGCTCAGCCTGAAGTTTTAAGACCACACAAACTAATATTGGGAAAGTGTAGCTGCAAACGCCCCAACTGTACCTCCTATATCACAGTTGTGGAGACAGAAGATACAGGTTGGGGACCTTTTATCCAGAATGCCCTGGACCTGGGGTTTTCTGAATAACTGTGATTTGATATGATTTGAATCTTCATACCTTAAAGGGCATTTAAAGGCAAAAAAATAAGATCCCATTTTTACTTTCTTTAATGAAAAAGAAACCTATCTCCAATTTTCTTTAATTAAAAAATGGCTACAGTTTTTATAAGAATCCTGACTGTATGCAGTGAAATTCTCCCTTCATTTACTGCTGTGGATAGGAATTGTCAGACGGTCCCTAACTGCTCTGCAGGGAAACAATCATACTTATGAACAGCAGGGGGAGCCCCCACCTTACTTCCCAGCCATGCAGAACTCAAGCAGCTTTGTTTGTTTCCCTGTAGAGCAGTCGGCGACTGTGTAGAGATTTGTATTGGATTTTATTTTTGCCTTTACATCCCCTTTACTGTTTCCAACTCCAGCTGCAGGGACAAAGATCATAGAGCCAGATTTAAACAGATAAACTGGGATTCTATTTGGAGGATTATTTTGCTGCAGCCACTGGTTCTGCAGAGTTGGAGAAAGTTTGTATTAAACAATACAAAAACTATAAAATCCACATTAGATTACATGACAACACAGGACCCAGTACAGTCTGTATATTCTGATTATTAATCAGTCTTGCTGTATCGGCTTCTGGCAGATATTATTTGACTTGTGCTGTTTTGATAATTTATGATGATCCCTAAGCAGCAGCCCAGACCACACTGAGCATGTGCACAGTCTTGGTCTTGCAAAGACGTTTAACAAAGTTACAAGATCGTGACCCCCTGTGGCCAACTTTGAAAGCATAAATTATTTGTTTGATTAGGCTTGTGGTGCAGTAAGTTCATGTTTATGTTTAGTATACAAAATACAGCATTTTTAGCCTTATTCTATTTTAAACTTTACTTCCCCTTTAAGTCTACTAGAAAATCATGTAGACATTAAATAAACCATTAAAATAGGCTGGTTTTGCCTCCAATAAGGATTAATTATATCTCAGTTGGGATTTTAAAAATTTTTATTATTTGGATAAGATGGACTCTATGGGAGGTGGCCTTCCCGCAATTCGGAGCTTTTTGGATAACAGTTTCCGGATAATGTATCCCAAACCTGTACCTGTAAGCAATAACAGTACTACCAGACATGGATACATAAATTCTATTAACAGAGTGATTTGTGAAGGTTTATAGATGGCTATGACAAGCACATTTTCATTTGATATCTATTGTGAATATGTTGTGCATATGTTCTTTGAATGACCATATACTCGGAGCTTCATTTTGGAAAACCTTAAAATCTTTATTTTGAACATTTGGCCAATATTGTGAGCATGAATATGTTTATACAAATACAGCATTGTAATAAAATGACTTATTTTGCACTAAAACGTTCAACATAGGTGTAAAGTGTAAAAAAAAATGTTACTTGTCCCACAAAGGAATACAAAATAAAACTTGGAATTTGGAATCAAAACTGACCACATTGCACCGGCCTGAGGATAAATTCATTTTCTAAGTGAATATTTATCCAAACTGTCAGTTTAGATAAAATATCTCATATATTGTCCTAAACGGTTATTTACAAAAGTAATCGTACCATACTTCTAACACTATTTTGGATTTGGCAGAACCTCTGAATCCTTCGTGAAAGATTCAGCCGAACACCGATCCAAATCCTAATTTGCATATGCAAATTAGGGGTGGGAAGGGAAAAAATATTTTTTACTTCCTTGTTTTGTGACAACAAATCACTCGATTTCCCTTACTGTCCCTATTTTGCATATGCAAATTAGGATTCAGTACGGTCGGGCAGAAGTATTCGGCCGAATCCAAATCCTGCCCGAATCCCAAACAAAATCCTGGATTTCGGTGCAGTGGTGTAACTAGTTGTTACTAGGCCCCATAGCAAATTCAATTGCGGGCCCCAAAATATTTATAAGTTGGCCTATTTTACCAAGATATATTAATATTGCTAATTAATTAGGGTCTCACTGGGCCCCCTACACTCCTAGGCCCCCCTGCAACCGCAGGGTCTGCTTCCTCTATAGTTACGCCCCTGTTTCGGTGCATTCCTAAAAATAAGTTATCTAGCCCAGTCATTTGTTTGTTCTATACACAGTTTTCTGGTTCACATTCTTTATCTTCATTGAGGGTCGGGCATGCAGTTCCATTGTTAGCAGGTTTCAGACGAATGTATCTTGTTCTACTTTTCACTCCAGCGTTCCCACAGCTGCCTCTACAGAGACCCCAGGATGACCATACAGAGACCTCGCAGTCCAGTGGTGTTTCTGAAAAACAAACAGTATAAAAATTAGTTACTATAAAGCCACATCAATTCATTGCGGAGATTAGAGTATCTAAATGAGATTGTTGGTTGGTTGATCTATTTACTGAAATAATGTTTTATTTTATTTCTTCTTTTGCAGGTTTATTCTGAGAACCAAGAATAAATTGCACGTTGGTAAGCACATTAACTAAGGTTAACTCTACTGTGATTCTGAAGAAAAAGGGGTTTAAACTCAAAAATATAATGTTGCCTAATGCAAGAAAACTTAATTCTAAGCAATTTTACAGTATAGATTTCAGCTAATCCTATAGCCAGATATGGCCCATGCGGGTGGCCAAATTGTCACAAATCCTCTCATTTGGTGAACTCGTACCTGGCTGTGTATAACCATCTTTAAACCCAGGTTGCCTAATTGCTGACAGCTAATTACACTTTTTTTTTGCCATTAGGCTGAATGGATAAGATTCATAATTTCTGTAGTGGCACAGAAGTGTAAGGATAGAAGTGCATCTGTGTTATACACTAACCAAATGCCATATGTTGCACCCCTTGTGTCAGGCTCTGCTGGGGTTTGATCCTGAGACCTCCTGGTTACTGACTGCTCGCCCTAACTACCCTTGGTTGGGATCAGCCAATAAGGGCTGACATTGCACTATATAAGGCCAGCCCCCCACAATCAGTGCCAGAGCATTAAGCACTGTGGTATTCCTCCTAGCAGGGTTCCTGCTCTTGCCTTTTGCCTTTATCCATGTCTTGTTCTGCCTTGCCTTCCCCTCCTAGTCTGTGTTTTGCTCTGTCTCCAGTCATGTTCCTGATCCAGTCCTGTTCCTGCTCTACGCCCGCTCCTTTCTGTCCAGTCTGCTCCTGTTCTATGCCCGCTCCGTCCTGTCCAGTCTGCTCTTGTTCTACACCCACTATGTCCTTGTCCTGTCCAGTCTGCTCCTGTTCTACATCCGCTCTGTCCTTGTCCTGTCCAGTCTGCACTTGTTCTACGCCCACTCTGTCCTTGTCCTGTCCAGTCTGCTCCTGTTCTACATCCGCTCTGTCCTTGTCCTGTCCAGTCTGCACTTGTTCTACGCCCACTCTGTCCTTGTCCTGTCCAGTCTGCTCCTGTTCTACACCCGATCTGTCCTTGTCCTGTCTGCTCTTGTTCTACACCCACTCCGTCCTTGTCCTGTCAGTCTGATCCTGTTCTATGCCTGCTCCGTTCTGTCCTTTCTGCTCCTGTTCTATGCCTGCTCTGCCCTGTTCTGACACATCGCCCTCTTCATCCTGAGCCTGTCTTTCCTCTCCGTATCCAGCTTTACAGCCCCTGCTTTAAGGACTCAAACTACATCCTCTGCCTCCACAGCGCCCCCTACTCAATCCTTGACACCTTTTCCAGGGAATTCATGTAATGAACCTTCCTATGTTTATTGTTATCATTGGAACATTTTAATTTAATTCATTAATATAGCTAACTTATCTAAACTGTAGCTAATAGATGTAATAAACTAGTGAATGCTAACAGATTAATGGTGGGTAAGAGTTCCATGAGTAAAGCTCTAACATCTATGCAAATATATTAAAACAGACTCATGTGAGCAAAATACAGTAGCAGATAATTCATGGTAAAGCTCAAAATAACAAGTCAAATTGCTGAAGAAACTTGATATTCCATCAAAAGTAAGTGAATCAAAATCATCAAGAAACTCATCTGCATCTTGTCAATATTTGAAAAGATTTTATTCTGTAACTGTTTAAAGGGATTTTGTCGTGATTTTTATGGCTCACTTTTTATGTCTAAATGACACTGTTTACTGTACAGGGTATATTGCAAATAATTTACTCTACCATTTAAAATTTCATTCTTGAACCAACAACTGTATTTGATTTTAACTGTAATATTGGTGTGGAGGCAGCATTTTGAATTGTGTCTGATTCTGAGCTTTGAGAAGAAGCCAGTGCTTCACAATACAAAATTTATTGTTTTCTCCCCATCCCATTGCACTTCAATACGACCATAGTCGTGCAATAGCAAAGCAGGGTTTTTTTCCTGCTTGGGTGCTATTCTCATGTCTACTACTAGGTGAGAGCACTTTTAGTAGTGCAAAAGATTTCTGACTACATTTTGATCTCTGCAATGCTCAAATCTTTTCCAGCCTTTCACAGACCAGTTTTTGGGAAGGGTAAAGGAGTCTGGGATGTGAAATAATTGCCTCTCGTTGTATGTAATGTATTTATGCCTAGAGTTCCCACTGCCTCTCAGTGTATTTATTGCATATGGGCTAAAGTTCCCACTATTTTTCATTGTATTTCTGTATTTTGGGTGCCACTACTTCTCCCACTCATTGTTTAATGTATTTATGCCCTGGAGTTAGTGTTCATAGAAGTCAGTGTGCCATTGTTTACAAGTGAATACTGTTTGTATACTGTATATCTATACTATACAAGCTAATTGAGGCTAATGGTACATGGCACGGTTTTTTCATAGTGTATTTATGTGTTATACATTATTGGGAGCCAGTATAGGCAGTATCAGTAAAGAATGACTGAAGAGCACAAGTCACGTGACTGAGGGCACATGGGAATTTTCCTTTATTGTTAAACATTCGTTTTTACTGTTGATGACATCACCTGTTGGATAAATGCTGTGCAGTTTACCTGAGATATGTTCATCGATTTCATTTCCTGTTGTAGTGACATTGGAAACGATATCGAGAAATGATGACAGCCTTCCTTTCACTTTAGTGAACACAACTTTGGCGATGGACGGCAGGTTCTTTAGTCTGGGATAATAAAATGAGTTTGCGGGATGACTTGGTGATGAAGCTGTAACCTGTTGAAATGAAGAGTCCTTCAATATTAGATGCCTTTAAATAGAAATGTCATGTGCATTATTCTCAAACCCGAAAACTATCCATCTGGAAAATTCCCACTTGATCAGAGCAGTTGGACAGGAGGAAAATCTAAAAATCTCTATTTCAATTAAACCCCAAATTAAGTGCTTAATATAAGTACAGGTATGGGACCTGTTATCCAGAATGCTCGGGACCTGAGGTTTTTTGGATAATGGATCTTTCAGTAACTTGGATCTTCATACCTTCTACTAGAAAATCATATAAACATTAAATAAACCCAATAGGCTGGTTTTGCTTCCAATAAGGATTAATTATATCTTGGTTTGGATCAAGTACAAGCTACTGGTTTATAATTACAGAGAAAAAGGAAATCATTTTTAAAAATTTGGATTATTTGGATAAAATGGAGTCTATGGGAGAAAACCTTTCCGTAATTCGGAGCATTCTTTATAACAGGTTTTCGGATAACTGGTCCCATACCTGTACAACTATAAGAGGGTTAGTTATAAAACTCAAAATGCAAAAATAACGAAAAATTTGAGATTTTTTTTTTATATATAAAATCTGACTTTAAAAAAAAAAATAACACGTTTTTCGGAATTTATTAAACCCCAAGGATGGAAAAGTCTGAATCTGAAAATCCAGCGTCTCAGACCTGTCGAGGCTGCATATAAATCAATGGAAGAAGTCCCAATGATTTTTTGATGTGTAGTACCCCGAAGTTTTTGAGTGAAAATTAAGAAAAAAATCAGATGAAATAGTCAGAAAAATTCGTAAAAATCTGATTTTTTTTCGAACAAAGCAAATTTCAAAGGAAATTTCAATAATAAATAAGCGTTAAAAACCAGAGCGGATTTGATCGGAGTTTATAGCAGAAAATATTGAGATAAATTCGTACTTTGATAAATAACCCCTTAAATGTGTGATGTTTGATTTCTATGGCCCTTCTCTTCTCATAATATCTCAAACTTGATATGAATACTAGGAAACCTACCTCAGTGACAGTGCCCTGTGGTATAGTAGCAAAATTTGGTGATGAAAATGTAAATCCACTATCTGTTCCGGCATCATATGGATGAAGTTCCAGCGTAGCGGTTTGTTTCCAGTGCTTCCCTTCACAAAGGTTTAAAGTGTCAACGCCAACAAACCAATCAGGGCTTGGCACAATTCTCACCATGAAGGAGACCTAAAAGTAACCAGTAACCATGTAAAAGAAAAGAGATGCTGTTAAAATAGAAGACATATATTCAATCTATGCAATTATATCAGAGACGGGAATGCATTTGAGTAAAGCCTTCTGACCACAGACTACTCTTTCTTTCAGTGGAAAGTGTATATATATATATATATATATATATATATATATATATATATATATATATATATATAGATAGATAGATAGATAGAAACATGTAACATATTAATATTAATATTTTTAAAATGAATTTCAAAATGAATCAGTTAATAGTGCTGCTCCAGCAGAATTCTGCACTGAAATCCATTTCTCAAAAGAGCAAACAGATTTTTTTATATTCAATTTTGAAATCTGACATGGGGCTAGACATATTGTCAATTTCCCAGCTGCCCCAAGTCATGTGACTTGTGCTCTGAAAAACTTCAATCACTCTTTACTGCTGTACTGCAAGTTGGAGTGATATCACCCCCTCCCTTTCCCCCCAGCAGCCTAACACCAGAACAATGGGAAGGTAACCAGATAGCAGCTCTCTAACACAAGATAACAGCTGCCTGGTAGATCTAAGAACAACACTCAATAGTAAAAACCCATGTCCCACTGAGACACATTCAGTTACATAGAGAAGGAAAAACAGCAGCCTGCCAGAAAGCATTTCTCTGCTGAAGTGCAGGCACACGTCACATGACCAGGGACAGCTGGGAAATTGACAAAATCTGTTTGCTCTTTTGAGAAATGGATTTTAGTGCAGAATTCTGCTGGAACAACACTATTAACTGATTCATTTTGAAAAAAACATTTTTCCCATGACAGTATCCCTTTAAGTAGTTAGTATTATTAGATCCACCCTTTGCATTCAGAAGGGCGAAGTGGCTGTCAAGAGCGAAAATTTGTCAGAAGGACCATCCGCAAGGACATCACCAATTTACTAACAGGCGTAGAGGACAATTTGCTAGCGAAATAATACAGTGCTAATTAAGTTTCATGCCTTTTCACCAGACAAAATTTTCACTCAGGCGAACGATTGTTACTCCACAAACTCACTAAAGTGTGAATTTTCCACTACGTTACCCCTTTCGCCAGAGTCTGTTTCACCACCTTAGACCTGGCAAACTGATAAGATGAAGCCACACCCCCCTCAATCTTATGTCAGTGACATCATATCCTGTGTGCTGATAAGTCATAAAAAAAGACAATTGTGCATAGATACACTGGCACACAAGGCAATTAAAGTGCAGGGTTACCCCTTGCGGTTTATTTTGTGCGAACGTTCGCACAAAATAAACCGCAAGGGGTAACCCTGCACTTTAATTGCCTTGTGTGCCAGTGTATCTCTGCACAATTGTCGTATTTGGGGGTTGCCGTACCCTCTTACACTGTGCACCAGGCTATCTGAACAAAAGAAGGAGTGTGCTCAGCTTTACTCTGTTCCAATAAAAAAAGACAAACCACTTTTTTCATATTTTAAAGTGGTATTGTGTTTAAAAGTTGTAACTGTTACATTTGAGGGGCATGTCACATTAGTTTTAGGGTGGGCTCATGTCTAGGGCATTAGATGATCTCTTTTGTCTTTATTTTGCTTCCTTGGACATGTGTAATAATAAGTGGCCTCTTCAAACATTTGCACCAACATCTCTAATGTTCTGGCAAATGCCAGAGGGGCTGCTATAAGGTCCCATAGAAAGTCAATATTTAGTGGGCTGGTGGGGCCTGTTTTGGCCTCTGTGTGGGTTGATTGGGCCTCTGTGTATCTGAAATGTCAGGGCCTATTTTAATTCTCAGTCCAGGCCTGCATATATATGACCTATATGTACCCACCCTATTTTGAGAGGTGAAGGGTTTAAATGTACTTCATACTCAGAGATGAACGGGGAAGACATGGAAGGTGTTTGCTTTCATTATAAAATCTCTTGTTCTCTTGACCCTGAAGAAGGTCACGTAGTGGTGACTGTAATGTTGGATTTATAATGGACCACTTTATTTAGATTTACTGATTGCAGTAGCACCTTGTGGGGCTTATGTAGAAGAGGTGCATAAACAAATACTAACTCAACTTTCAAATATAATTATATTTTTTTAACACAAACATGCCGGATTTCACAGATCTTATAATGAGAAGTAGCCTTATGCTCGCAGTGTAATGCAGACCCCTTGTCCATTGACTTATACAGTAATTTGGCAGGTTTTAGGGGGCGAATAGTCAAATTAAAATTCTTAAAGAGGTCAGAGTATGATAAATCTTGAAAATCTAATTCAATTATTTAAAAAAAAAACATGAATCGAGTTTGGATAATTCCTTTAGTCAAATTTGACAGTTTTGACCATAAAAAAAAGTCAAAAGTTTGAATTAGAATTTTCAATTTGACCCTTAATAAATCTGCCCCAAACAGTATTTATTTTTGTTTCAATGATCCATCTTCTAGGAGTAATGAAATGATATCATTTTATATATAACACAAAGATACAGCGGTAGGAATATTTTAGGGTACTTACAAAGGGGTGCCTTGAATGTGCCTCAAACTCAGTAGAGGCCTGCCCTGTGCCACTAGACATTGAACCTGTAGAAAAGATTCCGTGCACACTTTGAATTTTTTCCCCAGCTGCTTCTATTTCTTTCATTAGTGGCCACGCTTCACCTTTTTCTACAAAGTCCCTCACTCCATTGCTGACGGGCTCCAGTTTTTTCCACATGTGGTAGTCGGAGCTGTGAGTGACTCCTGTTGGATAAACGTATCAGCACAAATATGAATATTGGAATAAATATGGCCACACGCCCTTCTGTTTCTTTTTAACCTAAAAATAAATGAAGACTTGCATGATTTATTCAGGCAATGAATTGTACCCTAACCTTGTACAGGTATAGGATCCCTTATCCGGAAACCCGTTATCCAGAAAGCTCAGAAATTACGTAAAGGCCTTCTCCCATAGACTCCATTTTATATAAATAATCAAAATTTTTAAAAATTATTTCCTTTTTCTCTGTAATAATAAAACAGTAACTTGTACTTGATCCCAACTAAGATATAATTAATCCTTATTGGAAGCAAAACCAGCCTATTGGGTTTATTTAATGTTTACATGATTTTCTAGTAGACTTAAGGTATGAAGATCCAAACGGAAAGATCTGTTATCCGGAAAACCCCAGGTCCCGAGCATTCTGTAACATTCTGTTACATACCTGTAATATGTACAGGCCCGGATTTCGGCCTTGGGCATTCCTAGGCCACAGGCATACTTTTTCTTGGGAAAACTGTGACTTGCAGCTTAAAGG
Source organism: Xenopus laevis (assembly GCF_017654675.1). Lineage (NCBI taxonomy): Eukaryota > Metazoa > Chordata > Amphibia > Anura > Pipidae > Xenopus > Xenopus laevis. The sequence goes on from NC_054372.1 coordinate 10,512,302, forward strand.
GCAATTCACCTTCATTAGCAAAACTGTAATAATGCATAAAAACCACAGACGTGTTTAAACTTTCATAACCTGCCATGAATATGGTAATCAGGGGGTGTGGCCACAAAAATGGGCGCAGTCAAAGTTTTTTCGAGCAGCATATCTTTTTTTGTCCCTCTTTCTATTTCCAGAATGTTGGGAGGTATGCACAGGGTCCTACCTCCCGACACCCGAACAAACACCAAACTATGGTATGTACAATCAACATGGTAATTAGGGGTGTGGCCACAAAAATGGGCATGGCCAAAAAATTTAGCTGAGCTACATGTGACAAATCTTTTTGTCCCTCTTTCTGTTTCCTAAATGTTGGTATGCGAATTCAAGCCTGTATAACAGATAAGTACTACTATAGTTCATATAAACAAGCTGCTGTGTAGCCATAGGGGCAGCCATTCAAGCACAGGATACACAGTAGATAACAGATAAGTACTACTATAGTTTATATAAACAAGCTGCTGTGTAGCCATGGGGGCAGCCATTCAAGCACAGGATACACAGTAGATAACAGATAAGTACTACTATAGTTTATATAAACAAGCTGCTGTGTAGCCATGGGGGCAGCCATTCAAGCACAGGATACTCAGTAGATAACAGATAAGTACTACTATAGTTTATATAAACAAACTGCTGTGTAGCCATGGGGGCAGACATTCAAGCACAGGATACACAGTAGATAACAGATAAGTACTACTATAGTATACTATAGCAGCTTGTTTATATAAACTATAGTAGAATTTTTGATGCAAACACATCAGTTGTCCTTTAAGACATTTTCATGTTTTGGTGTTACTGTTCCTTTAAGGCAATCAGTGGTGTAACTATAGAGGAAGAGGACTGCGCAGTTGCAGGGGGGGCCCTGACTGTGGGTTCTGAATCCTCTATAGATAATAAAAAAAACCTCCTCCCAGCCTTTCTTAGGAACGGGGGCCGGCGGGAGTGGGCGGAGGCAGGACAGGAAGTGGGTGGGAGGATGGGGATCGTCGGGCCCTTCTAAAAAGTTTTTGTTTGCAGGGGGGCCCAGTGCACTCTAGTTCCCCCCACTGAAGGCAATGGTTTTTAAATGAGGGTAACTTGCCTAGCATATCCATGATAATGATCAAAGAACTGTATATCTAAGGGAATAAAAAAGGCATCCTAGTAAGGTTAGAGATTCTGTTAGAATCCCTTAAAATGTACTTTTAATAACTTGCCTTCTGGTGCTACAAGTCCTCCACAGATACATTTCCACTTTAATGGAAGTGGCAACTGCATTGTGCAGTGCAAGCCAATATTATATCATTTACATGTCGCCTAACAGTGATTCAACGCTAAGTCGCATGTATAGTCACTTCCCATTGGCTCCTGCTGCCCTGAGAAAACAGCACAGACGCTGACCAGTATAGTTTTGGCAGCTGTTTAGTGGTCAGGGGCATTGGAGGGGAAAACTCCTTTACAAGCATGTGACACACAAAAAAGGTGAAATTATACTACTAATTGTACTAATTGTACTACTAATTGTGGATACAAAAATTTGGGTTACCTCTTTTAATATACACATAGTAACTAAACATATATAATATAAATATTAGGGATGCACCGAATCCACTATTTTGGATTCGGCCGAACCCCCGAATCCTTTGTGAAAGATTCGGCCGAATACCGAACCAAATCCGAATCCTAGTTTGCATATGCTTGACAAATTGCGCAGATACAGGAGTTTAACCCACCATTGTCCCCTACTGGTCATACTGCCCTGTGTACTATTAGCTTTGGGGATAATGGTAAGAAATACTAGAGAATAAGCTTTAGCACATGGACATAATAAAGCTTAGTAAAAGGTCTTAAAGGAACTTTTCAGTCTAAAAAAAAACTGTATACATAGATGGCTATTATGTTACACATCCAGTCACTCCAGCCTTTATACATTACATTTTTGGCTAACTAACTACAGTATATTAGAAACATTTTTATTTTGCACAGACTATCTATTTACCAGTTTTTATTTTTACACTGAATTTTAAGGGAGAAACAAACCCCTTATTAAAAAAAAAAAAAACCCTACCCCCTACCCCACATAGACCAACCCTGCCTCCTCCACATCGACCAACTGCAAACCCTAAATCTGCACTGAGGGCTAAGTAAAAAGTTAGGAGCATTTACCTGGGATAGCAGCTAGATTGGGGGGGGGGTCTATGTGGGGTAGGGTTTTTTAAAATAAGGGGTTTGTTTCTCCTTTAATGCATTAGAAGAGGATTAGGTCCAAGTGGGAAAAATAATTGAAAAGTAACTAGATTAATATAATAATATAAGTTACAAGTATAGACATGAACAACTGGATTTATTCGTCTTGAAAAAGAAGCATGTTAAAAGGAGAACTAAAGAAGTAGCTAGAAATGTTGTACATTATATTTTGTGCTTCTGTACCAGCCCAAAACAACCACAGCTCTTTAGCAGTAAAGATCTGTGTCTCCAAAGATGCCCCAGTAGCTCCCCATCTTCCTTTCTGCTGATTCACTGCACATGCTCTGTGCTGCTGTCACTTACTGAGCTTAGGGACCCACTCACAATATACAGTACACATAGAATAGAAATGTCACAATATAAGGCTGATTAGTAATTAATACACATAATTACTACATGGCAGCACAGAAACCAGTGCAATTAGCATCAGAATTTAATAATCAGCAAATCTGTAGCATCAGCTTATATTACAGCCAGGGAAGCTCATTTTCTGCTGGATAATTAGTGACGAGCCCTAAGCTTAGCTTCTCAACAGCCAATCAGAGCCCACTGAGCATGTGAGTGTCACAGACACTTTCCAAGATGGTGACCCCCTGTGACAAGTTTGAAGTCCTGGATCATTGCTGCTATTGACAAGCTCAAACTTTAGCCTCGTGCAATAAGTTCACTATTTAAAATATGGCATTTTTAACCATATTCTTTGTAAGGGTTTAGTTCTCCTTTAAATGGCTCTTGCAAATATAAATGCCGCAGCTTTCAAGGAAAAAATAATGTCATGAATAACCTGTCATTGAAAGGGAAAAAGCATTGGCAGACATGGGCAGTGACAAGTAGGTATAACTCAGACATGTTTGGTTTGGCTTCACAAGTAATGGCCGTCATTCACCGTCAGTATTTGCCAAAGACCATTTCCAGCCATTTATAGTAAGTGTATTGCACACAGTGGTTCTTACTGAGATGATTAAATTAGTCAAGAATGCCGCACCAAACGTTTTCTAGGATTCAGTTGGAAAAATGATTTAAATAAGAAACATTTTGTTTTTTAGCCTTTATCTCATGCCATGTCCTGAAAATTCAAACTGTGAAGAAATCACATATAAATAAATGATGATGATGATGACGTACAGGACAAGCTGCTACTGTAGCTCTTACACTCCAAGAATTCAAGCCCAGAATAGCTGACTGACATGATTTATATTCCAGGTCTTGAGAACTCACAGGACAACTCTGCTATAGTGAAATAACCAATAGAGAGGCATTATATTCACCACTCTGCTCTCTTCTCTTTCTTTTAGGGTCAGGTGCTGAGGAGCAGTTGGATTTTGGAACCTTATCAAGAACTTTCCACTAATAAGCTTGAAGAAAAGCACAGCAAGACCTCATGCAGTCAGTCATAGGTGATATTGTATCATCCCTCTAAAGCTAAATGAACTCGAGTGAGTTTATATGGATGTAAAAACACAGATGCTTTAGTTTGCCTTTACCTACAATGGCTAAGAGATCTTTCCATAATGTAGAACACCATAATGTCTTAATGGTACTAAAAGAATGTAAATATTAAATATATATATTATATATATGTATATACATGTATGGAACCCGTTATCCATAATGCATGGAACCTTGGGTTTTCCAGATAACGTATCTTTCTGTAATTTGGATCTTCATATGTTAAATCTACTAGAAAATCACATAAACATTAAATAAACCTAATAGGCTGGTTTTGCTTCCAATAAGGATTAATTATATCTTAGTTGGGATCAAGTACAAGCTACTGTTTTATTATTACACAGAAAAAGGAAATAATTTTTTTAAATGTGGATTGTTTGGATAAAGTAGAGTCTATGGTAGACAACCTTTCCATAATTTGAAAATGGGTTTCCAGATAAGGGATCCCATATAATTTTTAGGGTTTAGTTCTCCTTTAAAGACATGTTGGTGGATCCACTGACTTACTAAAAACTGGAGAGCTTCATATTTTGTATGAGCGGACCATGCATATATGCATCCCTTCTGTCAATGGGGCATGGTCTTGTAAAGATCAGAACTTTAGAAAAATTCACCAAGACAAGGATTACGTCTGATTGTGGATGTAGACATCTACCAATAGGTCTCCACAAATCTCTTTGTGACCCTATCGTTGTCCAGGTGATTTCCCCACCACTTGTGGCTGCATCAATCAAAGGTCTACCTGCTTAGTGATCTCACCAAAGAACAGGGACCAGTCCACAAGGGATATTTCCATTTATCAGATACCACTTGTACAGGTATGGGATCCATTTCCAGAAACCCATTATCCTGAAAGCTCCAAATTACAGAAAGGCCATCTCCCATTGACGCCATTTTATCCAAATATTCTAAATTTGTAAGAATGATTTCCTTTTTCTGTGTAATAATAAAACAGTAGGTTGTACTTGATCCCAACTAAGATATAATTAATCCTTATTGGAAGCAAAACCAGCCTATTGGGTTTATTTAATGTTTACATGATTTTCTAGTAGACTTAGGGACAAATTTATAAAGGGTCGAGTTTGTAAAACTCCCATAAACTCCTATGAACCTGAAATTTTTCTAAGAATTCAAATTTTTCAAACTCAGTGAATGGGATCGACCTGCAAACTCGAATCTAATTCGATTTGAGTTTTTTTCTCCAAAAAAACTTGATTTTTAGGAAGGCTGCAAACAACTCCAAATTGATCCCAGGACGTCCCCCATAGGCTAAAACAGTGTGGCAGGTTTAAGGTAGCAAATAGTCAAAGGGCCAGTGCCTAATACATTTCAAAAATCAGATTCAAATTTTTTTTTAAAAACTGGAATCGAATTTTAACTATTCCCAAGTCGAATTCCACTAAAAAAACCTAAAAAATTAAAAAATTTTAATTTTCACTTTGACCCTTGATAAATCTGCCCCTTAAGGTACGAAGATCCAAAGTACAGAAAGTTCGATTATCCAGGAAGCCCCATGTCCCAGGCATTTTGTATAACAGGTCCCATACTTGTACTTGCAAAGGTAAAACGGAGGAAACAGAGTAGTGGTTAAAATATTACATTGTAATTATAACTTGATTATGGTCACTGTATCTTCTTATGTATACACTTGCTGACTGGCCACTGCCCTAGTCGTACTGTAGCTTTTTAATGCCCTTAAAGGGATACTGTCATGGGGAAAAATGTTTTTTCCAAAATGAATCAGTTAATAGTGCTGCTCCAGCAGAATTCTGCACTGAAATCCATTCAAACAGATATTTTTATATTCAATTTTGAAATCTGACATGGGGCTAGACATACTGTCAATTTCCCAGCTGCCCCAAGTCATGTGACTTGTGCTCTGATAAACTTCAGTCACTCTTTACTGCTGTACTGCAAGTTGGAGTGATATCTCCCCCTCCCTTTCCCCCCCCAGCAGCCTAACAACAGAACAATGAGAAGGTAACCAGATAGCAGCTCCCTAACACAAGATAACAGCTGCCTGGTAGATCTAAGAACAACACTCAATAGTAAAAACCCATGTCCCACTGAGACACATTCAGTTACATTGAGAAGGAAAAACAGCAGCCTGCCAGAAAGCATTTCTCTCCTAAAGTGCAGGCACAAGTCACATGACCAGGGGCAGCTGGGAAATTGACAATATGTCTAGCCCCATGTCAAATTTCAAAATTGAATATAAAAAAATCTGTTTGCTCTTTTGAGAAATGGATTTCAGGGCAGAATTCTGCTGGAGTAGCACTATTAAATGATGCGTTTTGAAAAAAACATGTTTTCTTCGATGACAGGATCCCTTTAAACTTGTGGCCAGCTATTCTGGGATGTAATGAGTGCCTAGACTAAAACAGTGGTCAAAGACTGGATGAAAGTCTTTATCATTTACAATTTGACTGTTCCTGCTTTGAAAAATAGCATGTGCAGATGCTGGAGAAACAGATATAATTCATAATATGAGAACACAAAGCTCAAGTTTTTCGTGCATGATGCTCTGAATACAGCAATACCTACATTCAACAGCACTGCCTTCAAAGGGACCAGTTGGAGGGTAGCACATGTGCATGTCATTCAAACACTCAGGGGGTTATTTATCAAAATACAAATTTATCTCACTATTTTTGGAAAGCCACTTCTACCAAATCTGCACGGACTTTCCTCGTTAAATTTTTCCCGAAAAATTATTGTATGGGAATAGTCTCGTTCAGATCGTAAAAAAACCCTAAATCCGCAATTTTTAAGGATTTGACCCCACAATATTGCAACTTTTTCAGATTTGATGCCTGAATGCAACAACTTTTTCAGAAACCCAGAACAAATCAGGATATACTCGGGACATCGGTCATTGACTTCTACATGGTCTTGACAGGTCTGTTTCTCTTCATGCAGCAGTTGGGTGTCAGATATTCATTGACAGTTAGATCCAATATATCTTATAGGGAGGCTCCTTTTGCCTAGAAGATGTATTAGAGCTCACTCTGTTAAATCACCAGACATCATGGGGCAGATTTATCAAAGGTTGAGGTGAATTTTCGAATGAAAAAAATTCAAATTTCGAGCTATTTTTTGTGTACTTCCACTAGGGAATAGTCCAAATTCGATTTGAATTTGAAAGAAATTAAAAAAATTCGAATTTATCATGTACTGTCTCTTTAAAAATTGGTGGACTTTGAAAAATTATTTTTGGGAAAAACTTGAATCGAATTCAATCGTATGCGCTATTCTTTCTTTTTGAACAATTAGAATTCGGCCGAATACGGACCTATTCGATCAAAAACTGACATATTTGACCCAAAAAAAACTTCGGCTTAATTTCGATTGGTCTTTTTGAATTCGAATTTCGAAGTTTTTTCAATTCGAAATTCGACCCTTGATAAATATGACCCCATGTCTCTACATGCAGAATTTGTGCAAAAGGCAGTTATTTTGTTAGATTTTGTTTGTACTGGAATCAGTTATCTGAGTGAGCTTTAATACATCTGCTAGGAAATGAAGCCCCCCTATAAGATATATTGGATCTAACTGTCAATAATTATCTGACACCCAACTGCTGCATGAAGAGAGAATGAAGAGAAACAGATGCTGAGAGAGGGATAGTGAAGCTAAACCTGATTATTTCAGAACTGATGCAGAATGATTTAGAAAGTTTCTTATTTCAGTATGACAAAGCTTATTTTACATTTTCATTTTTGCAATAGTTCCCCTTTAAGTACAGGGCAGCATTAAGCCCTACACTTGGAGTATGGCCCCTGGTGCAAGTGATCTGTGCAAAGGCCTTAATTTGCACAATTTAGCTCTTTTTAGTGCAATTACACTTGTGTCAGGGACACAATAAATTAACCCTATAATCCAGGGGTGGCCAAACTTTTTGCAACGTGGGCCAGATTTGGTGAGGTGAAAATGTGTGGGGGCCGACCATTTAGCCTGACATTCATTGAACCATTAACATCATTAAACTCATTTAAACAAAGAATCGCGTAGCCATAGCAGTAATATCTGCCAGTTGGTCTATACTGCTGCCTGTGTGCTGAAGGTGTTGGCAATAGACATTTACATAGTGATGCGCCGCTCTCACATACGTCCTTAGTTTACAGTGCAGGCACATCAGTACGTCTATTGCACCTTCAGCCCTAAAGAAGTATTTGAAAACAGCGCATCTCTACATGCCAGTACGTGTCTATTGCCAACACCTTCAGCTCACAGGCAGCAGTATAGACCAACTGGCAGATCATTTCACTAATGTGCCCAAATATTACTGCTACGATTACTCGATTCCTGATTGCACTGTGCTGGCGGGCTGCATTATTATTATTAATTTCATGATGGAGGCCAAGGGCCGGTGTAAATTTGAAAACTGGCCACATTTGGCCCCGGGCCTGACTTTGGACATGCCTGCTCTAATCTATACAATGCAAATTTTCTTCTGATGCTACTGACCCCTTACTCGGCACATGCTAAAAGGCAGCAAATGACAATGTGTTACATGACCTTACTCACATATTGGCGGCGGCAGTGATAGACAACTTTTTTACTGTTCAAAACTCCCCACTCCAATGCTTTAGTCTTTCAGCTCTGGCATGTACATTAAATCTGAAATACCTCTAATTCACTGGAGGCAGCTGTCGACAGCTGAAGATGTGTTTTAAAGTAAGGCTGAATAGTGGTTACACAGATAACTAGGTTACTTGTCTACTTAAACAGCAAACTCACTCTTGGATTTCAAAATGGCATTTATACTTTATTGGCAAACAGTAGCGTCACTAGAGGGAGACGGGCCCTGGTGCGTGACACGCAGCCAGGCCCCGCCCCCTCTGTACGGCCGCATTTGGCCGCATTTGTCAGTGGCGCGTGAGCTGCCGGGGCTTGAGGGGGTGCAGGCCCTGGCCCGCTCGCACCCCCTGCTCCTCCAGTAGTTCCACCACTGCAAGCAAAGATAAAAAGATCTCATACATTCATTCCGAGCTTTTTCTGCTTGACTGTAATAATATCCACCATTTGAACATTCATTAGGTTTTAAAGGGCACCTGTTGGCAAAATATATTATCCAACAAGGTATTAAGTCAGCACCTATCCCTTCCAATTCACTTTAATCTGGTGCAAGTCCAACAGTTTCCACATCCAACTTGTTCACTGAATTATGTATCATAGACAGCACCATTCACGGGTTTCTTTTCTTTAAAACGCCTTTATTGAGACATGGGCTCTGACTCAAACAATCGGCAACGTTTCAGAACGCCATTGGTCTTTTATCAAGCCACCAAAGCGGTCTGAAAAGTTGCGGGCGTAAAGACCAATGGCGTTCTGAAACGTTGTCGATTGTTTGAGTCAGAGCCCATGTCTCAATAAAGGCGTTTTAAAGAAAAGAACGTGAATGTTGCCGTCTATGATTCATAATTAAAATATATGATCCCCAATCAAAAGTGCAGGCTAATAGAGCCCACACCCAGGGAGGGGATAACTATATATTTTTTTTAAGTTGCCCCCCACCAGAGCTAGCACATGTCTGCGTCAGTCCGAGTGCGTGCGCGAAACGCGATTCTGACATTATATGCATGCTGCAGCATTCACTCGTTATGCGCATGCGTGTGCCCCAAGATGGCTGCTCGAACCAGGAGCTCCCTCCCAGTGTAGGTGGCCTTGCGTTGGTCGAGGGTAATTTGTTTAAAAAAAAAAACTGTTACCCCCAACCTCTGTTAGCCCACACCTTTGGTTGGGGATAATATATTTTGGCAACAGTTGCCCATTAAGAAATGTTCATTTTTTTTTTAAATTCTGAATTTAATATTCGCTTACCTAGCAAGGATGACCACTGAGCAGGAGGCCTGTAAAGGGGATATTGCTTAGGGAATAAAGCCTGGCTCCACTTCCCTGTGAAGACGATGCTATACTTAGCAAGTTCCTCCGCAGTACAAATAGAATCTTCGCTCAAGGGAAGGCAGCTGGAAAACTCCAACGTCGAGAGCATGGCCAGGACAACAGTGCAATGTTTGTAGACCAGAAACATGGTTTTCGTTTTCTGCATATAAATCACATGAAACAAAATGACCACCTTGATACATATTATAATAGTTCATTTCGATTCCGACTATTAGGGCTCTTGCACGCGGCCGTTTTCTCCTGCGCTCCCCTGCGTTGCGCTTTCTTCCGTTCAGCCGCAGGAGAGCGCAGGAGTAGACGCAGTCAATTATTGTGAAGGGTGTTGAACTCACACACACGCATGTATGCGCCGAATGCAGGTGAAATGCAACATGCTGCATCCCACCTGTGTTTGCCACTTACATGCGTCTGTGTGAGTACAGCCCCCTTCAAAATAATTGACTGCGTCTACTCCTGCGCTCTCCTGCGGCTGAGCGGAAGAAAGCGCAACGCAGGTGAGCGCAGGGGAAAATGGGTGTGTATAAGGGAGGAACTCCACGGTGCGGCTCGAGCCGACACGTCGCCATGCGACAAAACGCATGCGACTTGTTGGATGTCCTGAAGATACAGGTAGTGAAGGAGAAATCACAGGTAAGAACTACATTTATCCGACTGTTGGATAAAAACGCAAACTATGAGCCCTAAAGAACCCAAAACACACTGATAACTACACATAAGAACTGACCTCTTACTGTATTATTAAAGAACTGTGCCTCATAAATAATATCATGTCCCATACAGTAAAAAAACTCCACTCATTTGAAAGGTTTGTCCTTAGTTACTCGCTAAAATACAACAATAATATTCAGTTTACATTCAGCAAATACAATCTAAAGACTAATACAAGGCATAAGTAACCTCTGGGATATTTCTGTAGATAAGTACTCAGCACACACTGCTGACTGTAAGTCGTTAACATTGGTTTAGTTAGAGACATTGCGCATTAATACTTACAATTTGCTTTGTAGCAGCAGAGAGCGAGGCTGGGAGCACCTGCATTTACTGGCAGCTCAGCTGTTCTGGTGAAGAGTAAAGGAGGAACGTTCTATTTATGCCTTGAGAGGGACCACTTCGTCCAACAATGATTGTAACTTTAAGACCTTGCGGATTAAGTCAGTATGAAACAACCCTTTTTTTTTTTTCTTGGATTTTTGGAGAAACAATTAGAGGCGTCTGTGTGCCAGCTGAACTAGGTTCCAGTAATAAAACAAAATCTTATAATGCTGACATAAGGAATTAGGGTTTTCTAACAGCTACACTGCACCCCCTCCCCTTTGTTCCTAAACTTGTAAAACATTTTCCCTTAAAGGCACAGCGCAAAACATTTGCTCAGTGAAATGATTTGTTTCTGTTAATTGTAAAATAATTCGCTCAGATTCGAATAAATGGTTGACGGTCTGCAAGGTTTACAAGGGATTGGGTTTCAGCGTTTTAATTTAAGCTCAAACACAGAAGGGATTTAGTCTTCTCTGCTCAGATATGGAGAGAAAATGTATGTTGTATATTTACTTTTCCTCGGCCGCTCGTATTTGTAGCCCCCAGGAATGTTGCAAAGTTTCAAAACCCTTAAAAAAGAACTGGATATTATTGCAGCTGCTGAATTCTCTGCAACCCCTGAGAGCGATACAGATTCCTGCCTCTGACTCTACAATGGAAAAGGGATTCTTATGTTACTTCCCAGGGTCACGTCTCCAGGTCTGCTGGAATTGGGTCAGTAACCGGACTTATTTTATGGTCCATTTATCCATAAAATGATATATTCCTAGTCTTAAATCAGACTCCCAACACAATCAAATAGTTGTTTTTGTACAGCATGAATTCTGTGTTGTAGAGAATTGTACAAAATATGGCACATAAATACAAATCCGCACTGCGCATGCGTCTGCCCCGGGAAATTTGAAGAAAGAAGAAGACGGAAGAGGATCGCTCTGTGGTGCTCACTGGTATAACCCCGGGCCGGTGCAGTTTTCTGCTGATAGGAGCACCAAACCGGGGTTTCAGATAAGTCAATACAATCCCTTGGGGGTGCCTAACAATTGACACACCAATTGCACCAAGCCTTTCCTTCTCCTTTAAATGTTTTTCCCCACCAGTGGTGAGACCTTCAGTTGGGGGAAACAATACTATTTTTGTCAGAAAATGCCTCTAAGAGCCATACGCTGCCATGTTGGGGGCACTCCTGTGACTTAGGATCAGCTTCCCATGATGAATTCATAAGGTCCTATCAGCCTGCACCTCTGATGGAGGAAAATATAGGATTCATTTAAAGGTGTGGATTTAATTTGGTTCAAGACTTTGGATTCATCCAAATCCCAATCTTTCAAAAAGTACAGGTATTTGACCAAATTCCAAGCAAAAGCCAAATGAAATTCAAAGGTCTTAAATGAAGAACATTTTTAATAGGACATTATTGTCATTTTTTGAGCTTTCTGCATAAGGGGTTTCACAGATACGTATATAGAGTCTATGCCTGTACCAGAAAACAAGTCAATGGATCTCATTTTCAGTAAAATACATAATAGCCAAATTTGATCCCAAATATTAAAATGATAAATGTCTAATGCTTTTACTAACTTACAATTTACTGTATGTCAAGATTCCTAAAGGCAAACTATGGCCTAGCAAACATCTATACAGGTATGGGTTCCGTTATCCGGAAGCTTGTTATCCAAATTACGGAAAGGCTGTCTCCCATACACTCCATTTTTTCCAAATAATCCAAATTTTAAAAAATTTGGAATTTCCTTTTTCTCTGTAATAACAAAACAGGCCAATCAGCAATTAGATCAGGTGGCACTCTGGGTAAAATAATCCACTGGTTGCAATAAAAATCTCTTATTTTACCCAGAGTGCGGCCTAATCTAATTGCTGATTGGCCTGTTTTGTTATTACAGAGAAAAAGGAAATTCCAAATTTTTTAAAATTTGGATTATTTGGAAAAAATGGAGTCTATGGTCCAAGGATTTAGCGATATTCCTACGATCGATTGAAGGATATTCCTTCGATCAGGAAATTGTTAGGAAGCCTATGGGGACCTTCCCCATAGGCTAACATTGGCCTTGGTAGGTTTTAGGTGGCGAACTAGGGGGTCGAAGACATTTTTAAAGAGACAGTACTTCGACTATCGAATGGTCGAATAGTCAAACGATTTTTAGTTCGAATCGTTCGATTCGAAGTCGAAGGTCATATTCGAAGGTCGAAGTAGCCCATTCGATGGTCGAAGTAGCCATATTCAACCATTCGAAATTCAAACTATTTTTCCTCTATTCCTTCACTTGGACTAAGTAAATGGGCCCCCTGGACTCACCGGGAGTTTTCCTGGTATCCTGGTGGGTCAGTTCAATACTGTAATGAACCCTGTGGGTGGTGTGTAAATGCTATGAGCACATTATCTGGCTGCTGCCTCATCTGATGGACATGGAAACCAGACCAGCCTGCAATTAAAACACACATTTATTACATTTACTGGGGTGTTCTGTCTCTTCATGGATCACATATTCCAAGCAGCTATTGAAAACACAAGTTTCCTACAGTAGGATTAGAGCAAGCTCTTGTGACAAGTGCGTGTATTCTGTCTTCTTCTCTCTTACAGGCTAACCCCATTGTCTTATTTTACAAGGCTGGGGTTATTCATATAAATAAGTAAGGTGCATTTACTATCTAAAAACTATGAAATGTAGCTTAGTGTTAATATATTGTTCCTCTCTCTGTAGTTCATCATATTGTTTTGCTGCAAAGAGGTGAGAAACCCAGCAGTTAATATGCTGCAAAGGAATTAACTGGTGATGAGCAATACTGTTTCATTTTGGAAGAAAATTAGAGAAACCGCAAAATTTTGGCAAAATACATCTCAGTCAATAGGAAGACAAAATTTCAGTTAAGTGTTTTTGTTGGCGTGTAAGGGTTTAGGGTAGAATTAACTCCCTAGAATGAACTTTTCGTAGGTTGCACTTCACCCATTAAACCTTCTTAAAGGACAATGAAGCTCAAATTCACCGGGTGGGTGCCAAATTATTAGGTACTACTCAATGACTCTGATGTCTTCCCTGGGACCTGTGCTGGCCCTACTCTTGTTAATGAAACACACCGGCTTATGCACAATGTACAGTGACTACAGTATTTTATCCTTTTCCAGGGATCCACTATGCTGCCATGGGTTAGCACAAGTCTGATGCAGAATGTTTGGTCAGTTTCTGTGCTGTGCATGTTCACACCTTCATCTAGGGGTAGATTTATCAAGGGTCGAAGTAAAAATTTGAAGTAAAAGAATTCTAATTTCGAGCTGTTTATGTGTACTTCGATTAGGAAATAATCCAAAATCGAATATAATTTGAAACAATTTTGAATATCAAACTTTATCTTGTACTGTCTCTTTTAAACTTCGATTTCAACCATTCACCATCTAAAACCTGCCGAATTGCTGTATTAGCCTATGGGGGACCTCCTAGAAGTCAACTGGTGGACTTTCAAAAATCAATGCTTTTTTTTTAAATACTTTGAATCGAATTCGATCGAATACGATCTTACTTAGATTTGAATGATTTGAATACAGCCTATGCACCCGCAGAAAAAAACAAATAAATTTCTGTTGGTCTTTTTCTATTCGAATTTCAAAGGTATAGAAGTTCAAAAAAACTCCCATTACTTCGAAATTCGACCCTTGATAAATCTGCCCCTTAGTGTAGGAGATCCCTGAGAAGAACAGAATGCTGGTCTGGGGACCCAGGATAGTGATCACTGGAAAAACTGACGCCTCTCTCCCCAGCGAATTTAAGTTTTAGGAAGTTATTTATTAAAGTCCAAATGCTAAAAATTTTGATATTTATTATACCCCGAGGCTGCAAAAATTCAGAATCCAAAAAGCCACCATCTCAGACTTGTCAAGGTTGTATACAAGTCAATGGAAGAGGTCCCTATACTATTTGGGAGTTTCTGTGGTCTGCACTGGAATTAGCCAAAAAATCTGATGATTTTGGGCAAAAATTCGAAAGATTTTGGGAAAAAACTCATACAATTTGGGTTTTTGCTCAATTTTATAGAGTTTTCTCCTGATCTGATTAAACAGAGCTTAAATAGAGCTTTTTTTTAATAATAAATAAGGTCAAAGCGTGGATTCTAGTTTGGTCGGACTTTTTTATTTTAAAAAAAATCACAATAATTCAGATTTTGATAAATATCCTTTAAATAGTTGTTATATTATTGGTTCCACTTTCCAAAGCTAAAATGTGTTCTAAATAATTATAATAATTATACTGTTTTAACAGCAAGTACATGTGAGTTGAAGTAATTGCTGGGATCTGACATCAGAAGTGGCTTATGGCTCCCCCAGAAGCTCCTTTGCCATCTGGTTATCGCCATCATCCTGTAACGGGATATCTGGTAAGTGTTCTTTGTTGGCTATATGTTCCTCCTACTGTGAATTGTTTTTGTGCATATATATATTTGATCTAAGGGCAGCACCATTATGAATCACATTATGAAGGTAGTGCTAGGGATGAGACTGATATATCTTCATTCAAACCTACACCCATCAGTGGATTGGCAGGTCAACCCCCAAGGTAACATCTTTTGTAGATTACCAGTAATGTATAACGTAAAGCCTATTGGGTTTGTTTAATTGACTTGTACTAGACTTTTTTTAAAAAAAAAAAGTAATTTAAAATAGTCCGACCAAACTTGAATCCACTATTTGACCTTATTTATTATTTAAAAAAATCACAATTTAATGGGAAGGGGAAAACGCTCTAAAATCGAGCGAAAACTCGAAATGTAGGACTTTTTTCAGATTTTTTTCCCAAATGCTCGATTTTTTGGGCTTTTTCCTGCAAAAGCCTGAATATTTGGATATTTGCCTGAAAAGCCAGATATAGTTGAATTTTTAGGCACAATTTAATGTGATCGGGGGAAAACACGCTAAAATTTAGCAAAAACTCGAAATTTTTCCGGGCTCTTTCCTGCAAAGCCCAAGTATTTGGATATTTGCCTAAAAAGTAGTTGAATAGTTGTATTTTCAGGCTAATTCCAGCACAGACCACAGAAACTTTCAAATAGGATAGGGACCTCTCCCATTGATAACCTTGGCAGGTAAGATGGAAGATTTTAGGATTCTGACTTTTTGCAGCCTCGGCTATAATAAATCTCAAAAAATTTTGGTTTTTTTCCCACTAAAAATTCGGGTTTTATAGTAAAGAAGCTTGAACTTTTTAGAATCCAGACTTTAATAAATAACCACCTTCAGGTATGGTGATCCAAATTACATAAAGATCCGTTTTCTGGAACCCAGGTCATTCTGGATAATAAATCTGTACTGTTTTATTTATTTGTAAGGTATTCATTTTAGAACAATAGTAGACTTGTACTATTTGAAAAAAACAATATTTCTTTTTCTCTATTAAGTCTCTAAATCTTAGACATTCTGATTCAACATTGCCGATCAACAGCTAGGTCCTATAAACATTTTTTCAGTGCTGGAAAAATCTGAAAGTTTATTTAGCAAAAAAACAAAAAAAAAAAAACTGTGGACATGAACCAAGTAGAAGAGGTATTACTTGAACATTGTTTTCATAGAGGCTTTGTCATATTTACCAACACTAGAAAAAAGGATCATAACGCTTAGGTCATTTAAGGAGAACTCAAATTCAACTTGTTTCAGCAAAACAGAAAAACAAATACATTTTATACTTCTCCTAATTTACATTCTCACAAAAGATATTGGTGAGAATTAATAATTGCCGGTTCTTTATTAAGATTCTTTATTAGGACATCATTACTGAAAAATCGAATGCAATGAATATAAAATCATAGAAGAGATGTATTGTTCTTTCTGTAGTGTTTTCAGTGTCGGACTGGCCCACCAGGATAACAGGAAAACTCCCGGTGGGCCCAGGTGTCAGTGGGCCTCTTGCTTCTAATCATTTAGCATATCTCATGGTCATTCCCTATTTCTTTATGGAGAAAAATGCTTAATAATGGAAGACTATAGAAAGTAGATATAAAAAACTAGGAGAATAGGAGAGGAGAAATAATAGTTTGGAAAGTGGGTCCATGGTCTAAAGTTTTCTGGACCATGGTCTAAAGTTTTCTGGACCATGGTCTAAGGTTTTCTGGTGGGCCCCTGGCATCCCAGTCTGACAGATAGGGGCAAATTCACTAAGATGTGAAGTTGCGCCAGGCGCAACTTCGCCGCACTTCGCCGCACTTCGCCAGGCGTAGTTTCGCCAGCGCTTCGCAAATTCACTAAAATCCGAAGTTGCGCACAGGGGTAGCGTAAGGTTGCGGAGTTTACTATATAAAGCGAAGTTACGCTAGCGAAGGCTAATTTGCATACGGCGCGAAATTCAAATTTCAATGGAGGAATACGTATCTGCACTACAAATGCCTAGAAAACCTTCAAATCTGCAAATAATATTTTTATTTTGCCCTACACATGTGCCCACTGTCTAGGTAAGTTGCCATGAGTCAGGAAATGTAGGGGGGAGGAAGGGGAGCCCCAAAAAATTTTCAATCTTTTTCAGCCTATCAGCCATCATGTAGAAAACACGCCAGCGTTTTTTGGGACTTAGAAAAGATTTTGACTTTTTTTTAAACAAACCCTATCTACTCTATTGCGCTTCGACTGGTCTGAGTTTGCGAAGGAAGTCTAGTGTAAAAGGTAGCGTTCAGTACACTGCGCAAGTTAGTGAATTTGCGTAGTTTCGTCGCTAGCGAAGATTCGCCTGGCGTAAGGTTGCGAAGTAACACTAGCGAAACTACGCCAGCGTTCGTTAGTGAATTTGCGCAGTAGCGAAAATGCCCAACGCTAGCGAATTAACACTAGCGTTCGGCGATTCGTGCGTTAGTGAATTTGCCCCTGAGTGTTTTCAATATATGTGTGTGTTCAATAAAAATGTGTGCACCAGTGCAGTTACCCATAGCAACCAACTGATCTACATCTTCGTTAGTAAAAGTTATAAGTTGCCTGAGCCATTTTGAAATCAAGAACTTGGAACTTTGCTTCTTAACGCTGAGTCTTCAGCATTAAGATAGGCTATAAACATGCGACTGACATTTAAAGCATGCCACTTACTAGTGGGTTTTATGGATGATGAAGGTAGAATAACTTATAAAGTTATAAGTTGCCTAAGCCATCTTGAAATTGACAACTTGGAACTTTCTTTACCCTTCCTCAGGCCAGTAAACAGGACAAAGAGGTCCTCTTCTATTCTGAAAGAGTCTTCAGAGTTAAGATAGTTAAAAAGATAGTTAAAAATATGTAACTGACATAAAACATGTCACTTACTAGTGGTTTTATGGACGATGAGGGCAGAATAACCTCACAATTGCAGCCTAACGGTAATTTAGAAGAAATAGTGTGGCATTTTCATTAACATATGCAGTTGCTTCTTGTGACCTACACTAATCAGTTCAGATTTAAGTAGGGATGCACCGAATCCAGAATTCGGTTCGGGATTCGGCCAGGATTCAAACCTTTTTAGCAGGATTCAGATCCTTCTGCCTGGCCGAACCAAATCCTAATTACAAGGAAGTAAAAAAATGTTTCCCCTTCCCATCCCTTATTTGCATATGCAAATCATTCATTCGGGGGTTCGGCTGAATCCAAAATAGTAGATTCGGTGCATCCCTAGATTTAAGTCACAATATTTTAAGATGCTTTGTCGGTCAAGGATTCAAATAGACGGTGGAGAGACCTTTTTCAAAACCTGACTTCACAATAAGGTGATTTTGTTTGTGAAATTACAGTAACTGACACGTGAGTCTCCTGATCACCTGGTTAGGAAAATATAACAAATTTAGAATTCAGGGAAATAGCGACCATCAGAAAGTTGTCAGCCTCTTTAGTTTGGCTAAACATCACCATGTAACTATGTCAGTAAATAGTAGGAACAACACTCACATAAAATTCTGCCACCTTGCCCTTTATCTTAAGCCACAGACTGACTTGGGCAAATAATTATGCCAGTATTTTTTTTATGAGTGCAGTTTTTATTACTTACTGACATACCATACATCTCTAAAACGCCTGATGTTTGTTTAATTAAAAGAATGTTTTGACTTTACAGTTGGTTTTGGACCACAGAGTTGTCACACTTTGAAGGTTTCCTTGTGAATTCAGAGAGCAGAGAGTAACACAGTGGCCCAGGCTTTGAACAATCCAGTGATCTGAACTTCTGAAAGAGCAATGGGATCCTTCTTGCGTAGGAGTTTTTTAAGCATCTCTTATCATGCCTTGACCCTGATCCCATACTGTTTGTTTAAACAGACAGCTACCACTACATTGTACATGTGGATCTGATGTTCTCTCAAGCAGAGTCTAAAATAACATAAGAGTTAACCTGACAACCTCTAATTCTAGACAATTCAAAAGGGCTGTCCAAACCTTTCTTGATGCTATTGCTAGTCGAATGTGCCAATCTTTAGGAAAGAATTGGGGATCCTAACTGGAGTTTATAAGATTTATTCGCCATCTGATAAATAATTTGATGGTTTTGATGGAGTCCTCCTCAGGTAAGTGACCTAATAATATGAGTTGACAGGAGCTGTCTTCTACATCAGTTGATAATTCAACTTAAATATTGATAAAGGCACAGCATTTTCTAAAGATGTTATCTATGGTGCCACTGGTACCTTCTTGATGAAGACAAGCAGCTACCACATTCCTAAGTTTTGTAAAGACTCAAAGAGCCATGCCAATGCTAAACAGGAGTGCTGTAAACTGCAAGTGCCAGACAGAGTGTCCACATTCTTCTGCTGCCCTCATCTACTGTAGCATATTGGAATGTGGAGGTATATATTGTGCAGGTCAATGGTCGTATACACACACAAGGATTTACAATGTGATTGTAAAGTTTCATGGAGAGGAATTGGGCACAAGACCTGTGACCTTGCACTTTGATATGACCACAGGACTCCTTAGTGACTTCTACATCCTTATAAATTACAGCAGGGGGATGTTAAATAAATCCTGATTCTGCTTCCTTGAATTTTCTAGCGAGTGGACGGTACAAGAAAAACTTTTTTGTTTTTTTCTTGGAAAAGTTTGAAACTTCTGGTAAACATTTGCCATGGTAAAGTGGGCAGAAAATTGAGGCCAAGAAATGTGATGGTTCCAGTGCTTGATTGAAGCAAGATCTACTTATTTATTTTAACAAGTGTTTCTTCTTTTAAGCTGCTTTCTCATTTTTTCCAAGCACGCAATGCTTCACAATCTGTTTATCCCTTTGAACCCTGTCAACAATAACCTAAATTGGCTTTAGATGATGTTTTTAAAGCACTGATGCATTTCTCCTGATTCCATTGCTGACAAATCTTCTACATGCAAATGACTCAATTCAGACATTCTGTTCTTCTCCATCAGCTCACCATTTATATTTTCTAGTTAAATAGCAGTTATTATTTATACAGGTATGGAATCCTGAGGTTTCCGGGGAAAGAAAATTTCTGTAATTGGAGCACTGTGCAGACTAACAGCAAAGTAGATAATAAAATCCTGGCAATGTAGATCCTACATCAGGGGTCTACAACCTTTTGTACAAGTGAGCAAAATTCAGATGTAAAAGGAATTGGGGAGCAATACAAGCATGAATATGTTCCTGGGGTGCTGAATAAGGGCTGTGATTGGCCATTTGGGTAGCCCCTATATGGACTGTGAGCCTACAGGAGGCTCATTTTGGTATTACACCTGTTTTTTATGGAACCAAAGCTTGCCTACAAGCCAGTAATTAAAAAATAAGCACCTGCTTTTAGGCCACAGGGAGCAACATCCAAGGGGTCGGAGAGCATCATGTTGCTCATGAACCACTGGTTGGGGATCACTGTCCTACATTCTTGGGTTCCATTTTCATAGAAAAAAGTGGATTTGTGCTAGACTAGCTGTTGTAAAGTACTGTACAATGCATTGTCTTGTTATACTGAAAAAGAAAATAAGTCCAGAAACTAAGGGGGTTATTTATTAAAGTCCGAATGCCAAAAATTAGAAAAAAAGTTAGTTATTAGTTTTTTTTTACTATAGAAATCCAAATTTTTAGTGAAAAAAACCTCGAATTTTTCGGGATTTATTATACCCCGCAGATGGAAAAAGTCAGAAACTGAAAATCCGGCATCTCAGACCTGCCAAGGTTGTATATAAGTCAATGGGAGAAGCCCCGAAGATATCCTGTTCTGCACTGGGTTTCGTGCAATAATAAAAAGAGTTTGTGGTTTTCAGGCAGAAAATCCGAAAAAATCATATGATCCGAAATTTTGGACAGTTTTCACATTTTTTCAAGCTTTTTGTTGGAAATTTTCGGGAAAATGTGTTGATAAATAAGGGGAAATAACCCATGTATATTTCAGAAACTAGTGAGATCAATTCGGACTTTGATAAATAACCCCCCTCTGGATAAATGGGACGTTGTGGGGAGTGACTCTTCAAAGAAAAGGAATTGGGGATCAGGATATTTTCCCAGTGCCTGCCTCTGTCAGTCTGATATAGTAAATATAAGTTCCTGTTACCTTTGTCCCATAGCAAGTCTTGCGCGGATTCAGATGGAGACACGCACTTTATTTTCCTTGGGATTCAGCAGCAGACCTCTCCTCTTTGTGGAGCACCAGTAGAAAAAGCTAATGGGAGACCTGAAACGCATAATGGGTCAGTTTTATTTCACTCATTCCAATAGTCTGACCTGTCCCGGTGTATTGACTATTCTCTTGGATCCAGTTTTGATACTGTGATACTTGTGTATTGACCTGGCTTGTGACCTCGACTCGGCTCTCGTCTTCAGATTGTGCACTGTGCTGCCTGTTTGGTATTGACTTGGCTTGTCCCTTGACCACGCTCCTTGTTCTCCATTCCTGTTGCAAACGTACGGTTCCCTTGCCTGCCCAGAACTCTCTCATGGGTCCTCTCACATTAAGACCTGATGGCATTCGAGAAGTGGAGGCTCCTCCCGAAGCGAAAGGCGGCGGTTATAGGCATAAAAATGAGCCCTGACCGGGACCTAGTGGTTTTTTCTGGGTTTGGGATACTGAACATAATAAGCACTGCCTTACATGTCAATAACATTCATTAGTTACTGTACTTTATGTCCAGTTATGGACTACATAACATGCACTGCACCTTGCCTTTAGTAATTATACCTCTGAATGACACCAGTAAACTGGTAAGGAGTATAGATTAAGGGATTACTGTCAATCACATTTTTCCATATACAGTACTCTTCTGCTAAAAATTAAGTTGACTTGAGAGTTGACTTGCTTTGGAACTGTTCAGGTGCCTCCAAGTAATATTGTATGGAGTCACTATACGTAATATAGTGAATAAAGTACCCCCTCTTGTAAAATATAAGGATATTATAAGTTAGCGAGGAGTTTCATGACCATATAAAAGTACGAGGCTGAAGGCCGAGTGTTTTTATACAGGTCATGGAACTCCGAGGTAACTTCTAATATCCTCATATTTTGCAACAGGGGGTACTTTATTTATTATAATACACAAGTTTCAGTGAGTCATGTGACAGAAATGACATCAGAACTCACCGTTTATAACTGATGACATCAGAACTCACCGTTTATAAGGATATAATTTACAGGATATTCATGGCTTTTGTGTATTATAAACATATACTGTACAGGTATAGGATCCCTTATCCGGAAACCCGATATCCAGAAAGCTCCGAATTACGGAATGGCTGTCTCCCATAGACTCCATTTTATCCAAATAATCCAAATTTTTAAAAATGATTTCCTTTTTCTCTGTAGTAATAAAACAGTAGCTTGTACTTGATCCCAACTAAGATATAATTAATCCTTATTGGAAGCAAAACAAGCCCATTGGGTTTATTCAATGTTTAAATGAATTTCTAGTAGACTTAAGGCATGAAGACCCAAATTACAGAAAGATCCGTTATCCGGAAAACCCCAGGTCCCGAGCATTCTGGATAACAGATCCCATACCTGTATAGGATCAGTGTATCCGTTCAATAACATGCAATATAAACTGTGATTTGGTAAAAAAAAAAAAAATATATATATATATATATATATATATATATATATATATTTTCATGCAGTATATGGTTTGTGGTTTAACCTTGCCATTAGTCATTTATCAAATCAAATCCAAGGGCATCTGGTTGGCTGAAATGGAGAATCACTTTCTTCAGTCCATGCCTTTGAAATATTAACATGGCATCTGCTGTATGTGTTTGAATCCCAATAAAAATAACAGCCAGATGTAAGCTAAGAATAGGTTCTAGTTAAGGCAAGCTAACCGGCTGATCAACTGCTTGCACATACTTGGCCTATATAAATGACACCGCAGCATTTTCAAAATACGCATTTAGGTGTTGTCTTTTTCCAGTGGAAAGTATTTGAAACCCAGGCTAATAAATATTTTCAGATCATTTAAGATAAGTATTATTGAATGATTTTAAAATGTATACGTGAGATTACTTATAAAATATAAAGTTTTTTATGGAAATAATAACGGTAAAACGATATCACAAACGTATGGACTATAATTACAAAGGAAACATGGTTTATATTTTACTCTTGTGACTTTATAGATCAACTGTTACAGAATTGCACAATGTTGGCCAAATCCAGCAGTTTTATCCCAATTTGTCTCAAATAAACAGAAACACTGTAGGCACAATACTGAAGGACCTGTTGTCCAACATTTGCAGCCTGTATTGAGACTTATTAGGGATTTACCAAATGCAGGATTTGGTGCAGGATTTGGCCAAACCCAAGATCTTTTCCAGTATTTAGATTTGGTTTAATCACTATACTCAATTGGAACACTTAGGGCCTTAATTATCAGTATTTAGTATTAAAAAAGTCTGAACTAGAATCCACGATTGGACCAAGATTTTTTTCCGAATCACTCAGAAAAGCCGTAATTTTTCAGATTTTTGCTTGAAAAGTCCAATACAGTCAGATTTTTGGGCTAATTTCAGCGCAGACCACAGAAACGTTCAAATAGGATAGGGACCTCTACCATTGACTTATATACAACCTCGGCAGGTCTGAGATGCTGGATTTTCGAATTCTGACTTTTTCCATCTTCAGGGTATAATAAATCTTAAGAAATTAGATTTTTTTCCACTATAAATTCAGATTTTATAGTAAAAAAAAAACATAAAAATTTCGAGTTTTTAGCATTCGCACTTTAATAAATAACCTAAAGTCAAATGGTTTTAAAACTCTGGACTACTGAACACACAATTTGTTCACAGATAATGGAACTTTGTTATGAAAGTTTTGGTTCAGATTCTGTCAAATTTTTGGTGGAGAGTTCAATGTTCAGGTGTATCTAGAAATGGTGCATTTGGTGCACATTTTAACACTTAGGGGCAGATTTATCAAAGGTCGAGGTGAATTTCTAAAAATTCAAATTTCAAGCTATTTCTTCGACTAGGGACTAGGGAATAGCCAAATTCTATTCAAATTTGAAAAAAAATCGATAATTCGAATATCGAAATTTATCATGTACTGTCTCTTTAAAATTTCAGCTTCGAGCATTCACCATCTAAAACCTGCCGAATTGCTGTTTTAGCCTATGTGGGACCTCCTAGAACCTATTTGGAGTCAATTGGTGAAAAAATTAAAAAAATTTTTGGGAAAAACTTAGAATAGAATTCGATCGAATGCGATATTCCGTCGATTTGTATGATTCGAATTTACAGACCTATTCAATCGAAAACGGACCAATTCGACCCAAAAAAAAATTTGACTTTGTTTCGGTTGGTCTTTTTGAATTTGAATTTCGAAGTTTTTGCAATTCGAAATTCGACCCTTGATAAATATGCCCCTAAATTGGATTTATTTCTTCTAATCATATGAAGCTTTTTTGAAGGGGTGTATTTAGAACTAAGCAGTCAGAACACTGTCCCATTTCCACTGTGCTTTTTGAGTATTATATAATCAATGATGAAAATTTTTGAAAATGCAAAAAAAATATATACGGTCAAAGGCCAAACAAAAAAACACTATTAAATGAAGCCATCTCTTGCAGTGTCTTCAGTCTTGTTACTGTGCTCCTGTAATAGGTCCATATCTCTACTACTTCTATAACCTCTATAGCCTTGTACTACTACCATTCTCCTTTCCACTCAACAGAACATACACTACCACAAATACATGAAAAAACACTGTTGTAGGTGTCTGGATCTGTGAGACTTGGGTCCAAAAATGATGTTATTTGGAGAGTTATTTATTAAAGTCAGATTTTTTTCTGGTCAGACTTTTAAAGGGAAAAAAATATTTTTTTGTATTTTGTAGAAAATAACTCAATATTTTTCGAGATTTCTTAAAATCCGATGGTGTTAAAAGTTTGAATAAAAAAGTAACCAACTCAGACCTGCCGAGTTCATGTAGAAGTCATGGCAGATGTCCCGTTGATATCCTGATCTGTGCTGGGTTTCGTAATAATCTGAAGCTTTAGTGGTTTTCAGATGATAATCCAAAAGATGTTTGGGTGTCAAATCTGAAAAAAAATAGGATTCTGATTTATTTATTTTTTTTGTCTTTTTCCACACAAGAAATTTTTGTGAAAATGTATCGATAAATAGAGGGGAAACCTCCATGTGGGTTTGGTCTGAGTGGTTTTCAGAAAAAATTAAGAAAATGTTGGATTTTGATAAATAACTCCCTAGGTGTTTTATATACAGTACATCATTTTTTCATATTCTTATGGGATGAAAAACATTTAGGGGCAGATTTACTAAGCTCGAGTGAATTTTCGAATTTAAAAAAGTTTGAATTTCGAAGTAATTTTTTGGGTACTTCGACCCTTGAATAGGCTGCTACGACCTTCAACTTTTGATTCGAATGATTCGAAGTAAAAATCTTTGACTATTCGACCATTCGATAATCAAAGTACTGTCTCTTACTTCATACTTCGCCAAATTAAAGCTACCGAAGTGCAATGTTAGCCTATGGGGACCTTCCACAGCACTTTTCTAAGTTTTTTTTAATCGAATAGAAATCCTTCGATCGATTGCTAAAAATCGCTTGAATGGTTTGATTCGAACGATTTAATCATTTGATCGTAAGTTCGATCGTTAGAATACGCTAAAAATCCTTTGACTTCGATATTCGAAGTCGAAGGATTTCAATTAGAGGGTCGAATTTTGAAGTTTTTTTAACTTCGAAATTCGACCCTTAGTAAATCTGCCCCTTAGTGACCCCATGATAATGAGCCTATAGATGTTCTTTTTTATATAGTACAGGTATGGGACCTGTTATCCAGAATGCTTGGGACCTGGGGGTTTCCGGATAACGGATCTTTCTGTAATTTGGGTCTTCATGCCTTAAGTCTACTATAAATTAATTTAAACATTGAATAAACCCAATAGGCTGGTTTTACTCCAATAGGGATTAATTATATCTTAGTTGGGATCAAGTACAAGCTACTGGTTTATTATTACAGAGAAAAAGGAAATCATTTTTAAAAATTTGGATTATTTGGATAAAATGGAGTCTATGGGAGACAGCCATTCCGTAATTTTGAGCTTTCTGGATATCAGGTTTTCCGGATAAGGGATCCTATACCTGTATAGATATGTATATATATATATATATATATATATATATATATATATATATATATATATATATCTATATATATGTTAAGATGGTGTGAGAATGTTTTACTAAATTTGATCATCTTGGAATTGTCTCCCTGAATCAGTGGTACAGGCTGATACATTAGATAGGTATAAGAAGGGGTTGGATGGTGTTTAGCAAGTGAGGGAATACAGGGATATGGGAGATAGCTCATAGTACAAGTTGATCCAGGGACTGGTCCCATTGCCATTTTGGAGTCAGGAAGGAATTTTTTCCTCACTGAGGCAAATTGGAGAGGCTTCGGATGGGTTTTTTATCAACTGGCAGTTAGACTGGGTAAAAAAAGTTAAAAGGTTGAACTTGATGGACTTGTATATTTTTTCAACCAAACTTACTATGTTACTATGTTACAATGTTATAGATTAGCTTGTCGGTGTGTTTTTTTTAAATTAAAATCTGATAGTCTGACCTGACTGATCTGACTCATCAGATCGTCATTAGGCATTTTATTTACTTTGTTTACTCGTTTCTGGTGTTTATTAAAGGGGATGTTCACTGTTAACAGGCTTGTAGTATATTGTAGATGGATCTTTTCCAAGCATGGTTTCAAGTGGTCTTATTTTATTAGATGTTATGGTTTCCACATGAATAACTTTGCACGGTTGTTGATCTTGGCAGCCAAAAGCATACTTACTGTGAGATTTTTATTTTAATGAAATTCTATTGCTTCTATTCAGGCTCTTTACCATTCATCTACCATTCTGAGTTGAGTATGGCACTTAGTAGTTGGCACTGGCATGTAGCGTATGCTGAAGGAGCTACACAACGACTAGATGAGGGTAAAAGTATCTAAAGAAATGAGTTTTAAGAGTTTAAAGGCAGAGATGTTGGGAGAAAGTCTGGATATGGAAGGAAGGGGTGCAGCTCTAATGAACCCATGTATGCTTGTACATTAACGTATCTTTCTAGTACTCATTGAAGATAAGAAGATGTTGAAAATAAAGGGGTTGTGAGTTGAGTGAATGTTGGGAGAAGCTAGTTTGGGGATTGGCAGAGTAGCAGGGCAGAAAAAGAGCAGCTGATGAGGTGTATAGGCCATATATTATGAACAGGTATGAGAACGGTTATCCAGAATGTTTTGGGACCTGGGGTTTTCTGTAATTTGGATCTCCATACCTTCGGTGAACTACAATATCATATAGACATGAATTAAATCCAATAGTAGTGTTCTTGCTCCAATAAGGATGAATTATATCTTAGTTGGGATCAATTGCAAATTATCGTTTTATTATTACAGTGAAAAAACGAAATCATTTTTCAAAAATTAATTTATTTGATGAATGGATCTAATCTAATTTAATCCAATCGAATTAATACATCACTGGGAGATAGTTTCCCTTAATTCTGAGCCTTCTGGATAACGGGTTTCCAGATAACGGGTCGCATATCTGTACTTGGTGACTGTGTCCAGCAAGAGAAGATCAGTCAGAGATTATGACAAAGAAAATGTTCTTGTAACTTGTCTTATTATAGAAATATTGCATAGGTGACAGTGTCGTCATTTGGTTAATCCATCCGATCTGAAATAAAGTACGTCTCTGCACAAAAGAAGTGAATTAACTGTACTTTTTCAGCTTACATATGTCTATAACTATGTCATATTTACATAAATGCTTAAAGCAGATGTTAAGCCCTTTTCTTGGTCGTGTTTACATCTTCTGTAAATTGAATGGAAGGTACTGTGTATACCCATAGACCTCTTGCAAGGTTATTTTATTACATGTATATTTAAAAGTCTTCATACACCACCATGACCTCATATTGCTAATCTATGTGTTCTGTATTGAGAAATCACTGAGGCGTCACTTTTATCAACTTACGTTGGTACTAATGACTCATATCTGTGCTATGTAGTATTCAAACACAATGTTATACTGTTCTCGACCCCTTGGGATATGTATGGCAGTGAACAAATGAAAGTTTTATATGATGGAGCACCTCCTTGGTATGTACCTGGTGAATCCCTCCAAGCTTTACTGGATCAGGACATAGTCATGGAGCCTTGGGTTATAGGAGTTTCTGGGTCCAACAAGCCTTAAGTAGTTTTTACTTAATGACTTAAGTTATTGTAAGTAATGTATCAGTGTTTGCAGATGACACAAAACCATCCAGCCCAATTAATTCCATCCAGGATGTGACACTTGCAACATGATCTTGACAAACTGGCAATCTGGGCAGCTAAGTGGCAAATGAGATTCAATGTTGATAAATGTAAAGTCCTGCACCTGGGATGTAACAATATCCACTTATACCCTTAATGGGACTGCACTAGGCAAATCCATAGTGGCGACGGACCTTGGAGTCCTTGTAGATAATAAACTTGCCTGTAGCAAGTAATGCCAGTCAGCAGCATCAAGGGCAAATAAGGTCTTGAGTTGTATTAAATGGGGCAGAGAGTCACGAGAGGAGGGGGTCCCACTGTATAGAGCACTGGTAAGGCCCCATCTAGAATATGCCGTACAGTTTTGGTCTCCATCACTCAAACAGGACATTATTGTATTAGAGAGGGTACAGAAAAGGGCAACTAAGCTGGTAAAGGGAAAATCTTAGCTATGAGGAAAGACTGGCCAAATTGGGGATGTTCACACTGGAGAAGAGGCGCTGAAGTGGTGATATGATAACTATGTAAAAATATATAAGGGGATCATATAATAATCTCTCTAATGATTTATTTACCAGTAGGTCTTTCCAGCTGACACAAGGTCACCCATTCTGATTAGAAGAAAAGAGGTTCCAGCTAAATATTGGGAAGGGGTTTGTTACAGTGAGAGCTGTGAAGATGTGGAATTGTCTCCCTGAATCAGTGGTACAGGCTGATACATTAGATAGGTATAAGAAGGGGTTGGATGGTGTTTAGCAAGTGAGGGAATACAGGGATATGGGAGATAGCTCATAGTACAAGTTGATCCAGGGACTGGTCCCATTGCATCTTGGAGTCAGGAAGGAATTTTTCCCCCTCTGAGGCAAATTGGAGAGGCTTCAGATGGGGTTTTTGCCTTCCTCTGGATCAACTGGAAGTTAGGCAGGTTATACATAGACTTAAGGTTTAACTTGATGGACGTGTGTCTTTTTTCAATCTTACTTGCTATATAACTATGTAACTTGTTAATTAATAAATGCAGTGAGAAGGTTACAGTTGTCCTGCTGTTCTATTGCAAGCGAGTACCTGCTGGGATTTAGATTTTTTTTGTAACACTGAAATGTTTTATTGGTTTTCCATAAAAATTTCAAGTAATTTTTCTAGCATATAAACATAAAATGCCATAAATTAAGATATAATAGAGTACAATAAAGCAATATAAATTAGACTAAAATATCATAAAATAAAACGGAATAAAATTAAATAGGGCGGCTGGGTTACACATAATGACAGGTGGATACACATAGGAGACCTGTGATCTAGAACTTTGGTTTTGTAGGTTACTTTAGCAATCTACTCATACAAGATAGATTTTTAATGCATTGAATTTAACAATATGGTGGAAAAGAAGGACTGCTGAAACTAGTGGACATTTGCAACTATTAGCAAATTTGTTATTACTGTATTTTAAAAGGAGAAGTCTGCTTGGTTTGGGTTGATTAAAATGTTAGCTTCTTGAATTACAGTCTGATTGAAAAATGTTACAACTGAAATCTTGGCAAAAAGCAATATACTGTATTGTACCAATGGATTGTGGAGTGAGCGAAGATTACTAAATTCAGTCTAGGGTTCAAAAAATACACAGGAAGAATGACCTGAAAATTTGAAAAAAATCTTCTTATTTGTGGCATCATAGAAGTCTGTATGGATTTTAAACTCACTCAAGTATAGGCTAATCCAGAATAGTAAACTTTGTCTACAGCTGAAGAAATCCTTCGGTTGTTTTACCATAAGGTCTTCAACCATGAGACGTCTACAAATTTCCTGAATGAATGAGTGAGGCTTTAGCGGTTCTAAAGAGGCTAGAATTGTCTAACTAACTTAAAGGCATAAAGTCACAGGAAAACATGTTATTTACAAAAAGCATCAGTTAATAGTGCTGATCCAGCAGCAATCTGCACTGAAATCAGTTTTTCAAAAGAGCAAACAGTTTTTTAAATTATTTATTTTGAAATCTGACATGGGGCTAGACATATTGTCCGTTTCTAAGGTGCCCCCAGTCATGTGACTTGTTCTCTGATAAACTTTGGTCACTCTTTACCCCAAGTTGAAGTGATTTCCCTCCCCCAGCAGCCAAACAAAAGAACAATGGGAAGATAGCAGCTCCCTAACACAAGATAACAGCTGCCTGGTAGATTTAAAAACAGCACTCAATAGTAAAATCCAGGTCCCACTGAGACACATTCAGTTACATTGAGTAGGAGAAACAACAGCCTGCCAGAAAGCATTTCTCTCCTAAAGTGCTGTCTCTTTCTGAAAGCACATGACCAGGCAACAATATTACAACTAAAAAAATATACATATATTTGTTGGTTCAGGGAAAAAAATGTATATAGTAGAGTAAATTATTATTATTAACAATGTAATTTAGAAATAAAAACTACACCATAAAAATGATGACAGTATCCTTTTAAAGAACAAGAAAATATAAAACCACAGAGGATGGCAAGTTGTTAGACACCCCTTGTGATTCCAGTCGCTTGCCTGTCAACTTGGGCTGGTGCTATTTTTCATACAGGCTCTGGATACTGTTTGAGGCTCCAAATTTTCTTCTTCTTTTATGGGCATCCTCTTTAGTTAGGGCAGGTGCAGGCACAGCACTCTACTGAGATTTCTGTGCATGTGTTCTACAAACGAAAATGGTTGGTTTCTCTGTCCCTACCTCTACTTAGATTAAGGTTGTGCCTATGGGCCAATACCACCCATACGTATACATGAGCAGTCTTTGGGGGCCTTCTAATATACCCAGTTTCAAACAAGGACTTTTTTTATACCCAGCCTGATGTGCAGCCTTCCCAATTCATGAACCCATGTGCAACAACTGCTGCAGTAATGAAACTGACACAACCAAATGTTTTGGATCATGATCGATTTCCTTTAAAACATGGAATGCACAAGGTTTTAAAAAGGTTAACGCTGAGCAGAGATATCAGCAAACATAAATGTCAGGCTGTCCTGTACTGAGATGATGTTTTTCTTGGCTTGACTCTGCTTCTCAACAGTTTATAGGGTAGCATTTCATATGCTTTGTTTCTGTCCAGGCTTCATTATAAGGCTGTACAGCACGTGCCGTGTTCATTTATGTAAATGTATGCATTGCATTTTTTTCAATTTCAGATCGCTTATAAAAAGTCAGGATTAATGAGTATTTGTACTATTTCCACACTGTATAAATATTTAATATGTGAAATTTCACTGAATGCTATGTATTGTACATTGGTATTGTATTGTATGTAACTTTCAGCAAATTCGTTCAGTCACCTTCACCTGTGTAATCGTGCTCGCTCTCCAGTCAGGCCACACCAGAAGACCCATAAACAATTTCAGCAAACAAAGGTATGGATGGAGCACATAAGACGCAGTCTCTGCCGCAATAATTATTTATTGCATCACAACATGCTCCATCCAGACCTTTGTTTGCTAAAATTGTATTGTATGTGGTATATTGGTCAATAATGCATCATAATCACATAGTAACATACTAAGTTAAGTTGAAAAAAGACACACGTCCATCAAGTTCAACCTTTTAAGTCAAGGTTGTCCAACTGGTGGCCCGCAGGCTGCATGCCCCCTTGTGTGGCCCTCCACATGAAAGTCTGTCTGCTGTGTCTGCTTACTATGTGTAAAGTTTAAAATGTATCAGTACAGAGATTAATTTACCCCTGCATTGTTTAAACCTCAAATTCAGACTCTAATCCTCTGATTGTTCACAGCTGTGATCCCCCTGTATTGTTCACACTTGTGACACCTCTATTGTTTATATCCTAAAGTCCTGTACTGTTCTACCTGAGACCCAGACTGAAACTGCCACATTGTTCACCTGTTCACACCTTATTCAAAATGCTAATGGGGCACCAGCACTGTGTCACTGTACAGATGAAGCCACTTGGATTTGTGTTTTAAATGCGTCATGACTCGGGATTAATTGAAGAAACTGTGTTATCTAAAGTCACTTTAACTCATTTAATGCATTTAACCTTTTCATTAGCATTCCAAAGCACCATTGTTCACAATGGTGAATTCTTTAATTAGTTGGGATGCTGTGACGCAATTTTCTGTGTTAAGTGGGATAAATGGGATATCTGTGTTTAGTTATTCTGTGTCAAACACATAAACCAAAGTGGCTGCATCTGTATGTAGTACATTTTAGAGTGGTCCTGATAGGTTTCCCTGTCTCCTGCTCTGTTCTGCCTTCCCTATGCTCCCTGTGTGTGTCGTGTGTGTCATACTCTGTCTGCTCAATGCTCCCTGTGTGTGCCACACTCTGCCTGTCCTATACTCCCTGTGTGTGCCATACTCTGCCTGTGCTATGTTCCCTGTGTGTGCCACACTCTGCCTGTCCTATACTCCCTGTGTGTGCCATACTCTGCCTGTGCTATGTTCCCTGTGTGTGGCATACTCTGCCTGCCCTATGCTCCCTGTTTTTGTCATACTCTGTATGCCCTATGCTCCCTGTGTGTGCCATACTCTGCCTGCCCTATGCTCCCTGTTTTTGTCATACTCTGTATGCCCTATGCTCCCTGTGTGTGCCATACTCTGCCTTCCCTATGCTCCCTGTGTGTGCCATACTCTGCCTGCCCTATGCTCCCTGTTTTTGTCATACTCTGTATGCCCTATGCTCCCTGTGTGTGCCATACTCTGCCTTCCCTATGCTCCCTGTGTGTGCCATACTGTGCCTGCCCTATCCTCCCTGTGTGTGCTATACTCTGTCTGCCCCATGCTCTTTGGCTGTGCCAAACTCTGCCTGCCCTATTGTCCTTGGGTGTACCATATTCTGCCAGTGTATGCCATACTCTGCCTTCCCTATGCTCCCTGTGTGTGCCCTGCTCTGCATGTGGAACATAAGCCTGGTATTTGTTCTGGGGGTTTGTTAGCATTTGAAAATTGTTGTTAGGGGCCCCTAAGGTGTTTAACCATGTGCTAGGAGTGATGTGTTATCTACAAGGGAGGAGGTGGTATATGGATTTAATGGTATGTCTTAATATGACTTGTTTTCACATATAAGTGATATCCCTGCAGTGAGCACCAACCATTTGGTGTTTTTGGTGTGTTATTAATGTGGACTTGGTCTTGTGGTAACATGGGCGTGGTTTAAAGTTGGCGTGGACTAAAACAGGGAGTGGCTAACACTGGCTTCCATTATCGGCCCTCCACCATGTAGATCAGAAAAATTCCGGCCCATGGTACCACAGAAGTTGGACAGCACTGTTTTAAGTCTATAGAACCTGCCTAACTACTAGTTGATCCAGAGGAAGGCAAAAACCCCATTTGAAGCCTCTCCAATTTGTCTCAGAGGGAGAAAAATTCCTTCCTGACTCCAAAATGGCAATGGGACCAGTCCCTGGATCAACTTGTACTATGAGCTATCTCCCATATCCCTGTATTCCCTCACTTGCTAAACACCATCCAACCCCTTCTTATACCTATCTAATGTATCAGCCTGTACCACTGATTCAGGGAGACAATTCCACATCTTAAGGTGGAAAGGCGTTAGAAATTATATGCAGAATGGCACCATTACAGACCAATGTAATGCTTTATATAATGTAATACATGGCACATAGTCCCTCACATGAAATTGTTACATTATAAATACTAATACATCAGAAAAGACTACAAGCCATGCCAGCCATACACTCTACTGTGCATCTTATCTACTATTGCACAGTATCTGGGTCATCTAAAAGCGGGATCACTTCCTTCTTTTTGGGGGCTTGCCAGATAACTCATCTTAATGAGGAGATATTCACACTAGATTAAAAGTTGTAGACTCCACTGCTACAATATGGACAAACTGGTGGCACAGTTACCAACAATACAATTTGTAAACGAGAAGAGTTAACTTATTGTATGAAGTTTCTTGGACAGGGTTTCTTCAGTGATCCCATGCCTCATGCAATGCAGCAAAAATGCATCTGCTACTAAATGCAATACTGCAAATATTGATCCACCCATCCCACCACCTTTACGTTTTCTTTTCTATTACATAAGCGCCTTTATTTGTTGTTGCTTTTAGAAATTCTCTATGTGATTGTTTGCAGATGTCTTCTTGTTTTTTTCTTCTTCATCAAACCAAATAGATTTGGGTGTTTTTTTAGGCAGATTTAGTGCAATTACCAGCACTTTCCCAATCATTCTCCTGTAACCAACTGCTTGCAACACAGAACTTCATTTCTAGCCTACTTACTTGATAGTCCCATGAATTCCACCAGAAACTAAAACCGCCAAAACTGCTTTGTTTATGAAATTTTAAACATATTACACCTGCTTAGTAACCATCATTCTGCTTTTATTTTGTGCAATATTTATTTTTCTGTGGCTTCACTTTGTAAAAAAAAATATAGAAAAATATGATTTTTTACTTAATAGCACATCTGATTTTTGTGTTGAACAAATACTTTTTTTAAAACCACTAATCCTCTCCTTTACTGTTCCAAAAGTGTTTTAAAATGCAGTTCTGTAGTTTCCTGTTCCAATGCCAAGTGGATAAAAGAAGCTGCTTAAGGATTCTGTGATTTAGTCCCAATAAAGGATAAATGTTATATGTATATTCGGTGCATTGTTATATAATAATCCTTTGTCAACGAGGCATTGGATCGGGGAACCATTAGGACTTATAGTTGTGCTATTTTGTGGCCGGAGAGCATTGCAGTCCAGAGCTCCCTCTCATTAGGATGACTGGAGGGTGCCAGAAATGGCAATATCCAGATGTATCTACTACTGTGTTCACTATTCACTGGTGTCATGCTTATTCATTATCTGGAAATGGGCTTAGGGTTTTGTAGACCTCAAGGAGTGTGGACCAAAATGCTTTAAAAATAGTGGGATTTGACAATTTGGAGGTGGGCATGATGCATTAATAGATGTGTAATCTTATAGTTAATTGAGTGGCCCTGTTGCTCTAGACTAGTAGCTGTACCACAAAATGTGCTCTGGATGAGACCTATGTTCCTCAGGAGTCGTCGCAACGGTGTGGAGACAGGATGTGGTACAACTATAACAGTCAATAATTGGGCACCATTGGTTCTTGAACACTTAACCATAGAACAGATTTATTAAAGGACAAGATAATCCACGTAGGAGTTCAAACAGATATAAGCAGGAACATGAACAGCAGTGGATAGGCATATACACACAAGTATCCTTGGTCAGTATAAGTCCCAGCAGGAATAATAGCATAAAAAGTGTCTACTAAGGTACATCCAGCTTTTAGCCTTTTACTTAAACAGAGCAAACACTAACGAATAGTCCATACATTTGGGCAATTGTCACCCGAGATCATAATCCCACTCACTCTCCTCGGTGGAGCCTCAGCGTCTCAGCTAAATAGCCTGACTCTCTGTCACTCCCAGAGTGATCTATGAAAATGAGAGTTTATCCTTAGTAGACCTGACCTGTCTAGGTTCCACCTCACCCTTTCTGCCTGCTCAGGTAAGGGGACTCACAAAATGGACCCTGAGCACACATGTGCTCGGGTTTTTATATTCTAACACAATGCCACCTAGGGACTAAACCTGGGATAATTAGGGGTCATGCTTTGACCTAGGAAGTGGAGGCTAGCTCCTATATAACCAGGGGGGCCTTAACTGGCCAAACTTAAGGGTAATGCAATATAAATGGGGGAATACATTTATCAGTCCCTTACAGATGCTAAGGCACTTTCTGTGCACAGTTGTATATGTATATAGATAAGTAATTCCTACTTGTTATTGAAGCTTGGAATTCCACTGGTTCTTGGTGATTCCCTAGATATCTGTCAGCCTTTGTTCTTCTTCCTCTAATGTTATAAGATGATCAAATTATTCTGAGAATAGTCTCATCCCTTTGAAGTTGATCTGTACCCCTTGATGGAGCGAAGTTAGTAGAATATTTAGGCTATCCTTTTTTATGCCTCTAATAGATTAGTGGTTCAGTCGCCATTCTGGTGCTGGGCTCATCTTGCTGAGACTTTTCAACAGGGAGATTCAAGCCAGATTCTCTTTATTAACTGTTGAAGTGTGGGGACAGGCCAGTGAATTACTGTCCAGTACTTTTACTCCCAGATGTAATATAAGGCACTAAGTTTACCCACAAGCAGTAACTCAAGGCAACCAATAAGATGCTTTTGTTTAGTGACTATTAAACTAGTTTGGTTGCTATGGGTTATTGCCCCTGGGCAAGTATAGTGCCGTATATTACATAGCCCAATTACTGTAGTCGTAATAGAAGTTATTTATTTAGGTTCTGTGATTGCCGTGAGCTACAACCTTACTGTATCTTCTAAAACATTTTCTAATAGCCCCCTTTTACTAGGGGCAGGGTTAGAATGAGTCAGAGGTGGGTTTTGGGTGGGTATTGGAATGGACTGGGAGGGCCCAACATGTTGCCAGGCAGGGGTTTGGGGCGCCACCATTTTTTATGGCAACTGTGCATGTGAGTCCTAGTACAGGTATAAGACCTGTTATCCAGAATGCTCGGGACCTGGGAGTTTCTCGATAATGGATCTTTTTGTAATTTGGTTTTTCTTATCTTAAGTCTACTAGAAAACCATGTAAACATTAAATAACCCCAAATAGGCTGGTTTTGCTTCCAATAAGGATTAATTATATCTTAGTTGGGATCAAGTACAAGCGACTGTTTTATTATTACACAGAAAAGGGAACTCATTTTTAAAAATTTGGATTATTTGATTATAATGGAATCTATGGGGAACAGTCTTTCCATAATCCGGCACTTTCTGGATGACCAGATAACGGATCCCGACCTGTATATCAGGTTGTTCCTTCTGTACATGATGGTGCCTACTCCCCAGTATATTTTTTTGTGCATAAAAGTGAAAATATTAAAAGTAAAGTTGTGAGTCCTCTATTATCAACAAGACATAGCTATCCTAAA
This sequence comes from Xenopus laevis, assembly GCF_017654675.1. Lineage (NCBI taxonomy): Eukaryota > Metazoa > Chordata > Amphibia > Anura > Pipidae > Xenopus > Xenopus laevis. The sequence continues at coordinate 10,549,575 of NC_054372.1, forward strand.
CTGATTTCTTTATGGCCGTTTTTATCTTTACAAACCAGCAAAAAGTTTGGTGCACAAGTAATATCACATAATTTAAGAAATGAATGAAGTGAATCAATTGGAAACGAGCTGTCATTTTAGAAAAGGCAATAAACATACAGTGTCATACGTACCACTTCTCCCTATTAAAGGAAAACTATACCCCCCAACAATGTAGGTCTGTATATAAATATATTGTACATACATATGTAAAACCCTGCTTCATGTAAATAAACCATTTTCATAATAATAATATACTTTTTTTAGTAGTACAGATAAGGGACCTTTTTCTGGATAATGGATCTTTCCGTAATTTGGATCTTCATACCTGAAGTCTGCTAGAAAATCATGTAAACATTAAATAAACCCAATAAGGATTAATTATATCTTAGCTGGGATCAAGTACAAGCTATTGTTTTATTATTACAGAGAAATAATTTTCTTAAAATTTGGATTATTTGAGTATAATGGAGTCTATGGGAGACAACCTTTCTGTAATTCGTAGCTTTCTGGATAATGGGTTTCCGGATAGCGGATCCCATACCTGTTTGTGCCATTGGGTAATTATAAATAGAAAATTGCCAAATTAAAAAATAAGGGCCGCCTCTGGGATTCTGGGATTCAGGATGTTAGGTCACATGAGCCAATTGAAGGGGTGGTTCACATTTAAGTAAACTTTTAGTATGTAATAGAATGGCCAATTCTAAGAAACTTTTCCATTGGTTGTCATTATTTTTTTTTTATAGTTTTATATTTATTTACCTTTTTCCAGCTTTCAAATGGGCGTCGCTGACCCAATCTAAAACCAAATGGTCCGTAAGGCTACACACATTATTATTGCTACTTTTTATTGCTTATCTTTCTAGTAAGGCCCTCTCCTATTCATATTCCAGTCTCTTATTCAAATCAATGCATGGTTACTAAGTAAGCTATGTAAGTTGGACCCTAGCTACCAGATTGTTTATAATGCAAACTGGAGAGCTGCTGTATAAAAAGCTAAATAACGCTAAATCCTTAAATAATGAAAAATAAAAAACAATTGCAAATTGTCTCAGAATATCCCTCTCTATATCATAATAAAAGTTAACTCAAATGTGAACAACCCCTTCAAGTTAACTTTTGGTATGTTCTAGAATGGCCAGTTCAAAGCAACTTTTCAATTGGTCTACATTATTTGTAGTTTTTTTTTTAACTATTTGTCTTTTTCTTCTGACTCTTTCCAGCTTTCAAATGGGGGTCACTGACCCCATCTAAAAAGAAATTTTCTGTAAGGCTACATATTTATTTGTTATTGTTACTTGTTACTTGTCAGAAGAAGGCGAATAATCCAAAAACTATAATAAATAAATAAATAATGACAACCAATTGAAACGTTCCTTAGAATTACCCAATCTATAACATAATAAAATATAAAGGCGAGTCATCCCTTTAATCAGATAAATATGACTTTTCCATTGACTCGATGTAGACCGAGACAGGCACTCTCTTGGGCTTCTGTCATTATTTTTATATTATTATTTATTTATAATAAAATGCCTTATGCTGAATACCTGTCTCCAATACAAATGTAAGAAATGTTGTCTCCAACTTTGTCAGCTGACACAGCCACACATGCAAAAGTTCTCATGAAACCATACTGATCTTATACAGATATGGGATCCGTTATCCAGAAACCTGTTATCCAGAAAATTCCGAATTCCGTAAAGGCTGTCTCCCATGGACTCCATTTTATGCAAATAATTCAAATTTTTTAAGATGATTCCTTTTTTCTCTGTAAATCAGTAGCTTGTACTTGATCCAAACTAAGATATAATTAATACTTATTGGAAGCAAAACCAGCCTATTGGGTTTATTTAAAGGGATCCTGTCATTGGAAAACATGTTTTTTTCAAAACGTATCAGTTAATAGTGCTGCTCCAGCAGAATTCTGCACTGAAATCCATTTCTCAAAAGAGCAAACAGATTTTTTTATATTCAATTTTGAAATCTGACATGGGGCTAGACATGTTGTCAATTTCCCAGCTGCCCCATGTAATGTGACAATATGTCTAGCCCCATGTCAGATTTCAAAATTGAATATAAAAAAATCTGTTTGCTCTTTTGAGAAATGGATTTCAGTGCAGAATTCTGCTGGAGCAGCACTATTAACTGATTCGTTTTGAAAAAAAATGACAGTATCCCTTTAATGTTTAATTGATTTTCTAGTAGAGCTAAGGTATGAAGATCCAAGTTATGGAAAGATCCATTATCCGGAAAGCCCCAGGTCCCAAGCATTCTGAATAACAGGTCCCATACCTGAATTGACATGAAACTAATGCGCATTACAAGTGGAATCTATTCTGTTGGCTCAGAGCTGCCGCTTCAATGTGCGCTACCGATAATTTCATTTCCAAGCACACTTTTTATACAAGGATTGAAAAAACAGACATAATGGTTTTATGTGAGCCAAAAGGTTAAGTATGAAAGTTCCTGTTCCCAGGAAAGGATGTGAAATGTCTATGAGCGAACCGTGGAAATATTAAATATGGTGCAAATTTATGAAGACTTTACACTGCAGGAAAAGGAGGAGGATGGAAAAGTAAGGTAAATGCATTGGCAAAGGTTAGAAATAGCAACTATTCATTTATTCCCCTGTCCTTGTAATTAGGCTGCAACTACTCAAGGTTTCAAAGCCATGGATTTAGGAAAATAAGGAGACTACTTAAATTTGCATCAGTCATGTATGGATAAAACAAAGGCCTCGTTTACACAGCCCTGATACTAAAGAAATCCACCTTATTGTTTAAAATGTCTAGTCATACTCTAAACTAACATGGAGATGTGGGATTGTCTAGCTTTCTCTGGCACCTCCTCATTCCTTCTCTCTGCTGGAGTTTCTCAAGGCTCTGACTTATGCCCTTTGCCTATTTTCACTCTGTGCCATTTTTATGGGGAAATGTATTCAGTCAATCCCACCTTTCTGCTGATGATATACAGACCTGAGCTCTATCCTGTCCTATCCCAAATTACAGACTTCCCTTCTGCTCTACCAGTAAACCCCCGATTCTCTAAAGAATCGTTAATGAAAGAATGGTAACAACAGTGAGGCAGCAAAATGCGATGGGTGCTGATTCACTCGGCATCCCCAGGCAGCAACTGGCGACGCTAATTTGTGGGGATGTAGAGTGAACCTGTGCCGATTGCTTGTTATTACCTATCTGCTATTAGAATTCTTAAATTTTGAGTTTATTGGTAGTAAAGTGTTACTGAAAAATTTCTTTATAAACAACATTTTTTGTGAAAATGTTCTCCTGTCCTTGAATGAGTTCTCCCTGGTGAGCTGTACTTAAAATCTTGACTTTAACATCAGATGAACGCTGCACTCTTGAAAATGCAACATAAAGTTGACCATGACCAAACACAGGCTCAGATAGGTAAATGCCGACTTTATCCAATGTTTGTCCTTGTGATTTGTTGATTGTCATGGCAAATGCAGCCTTAATGGGGAATTGTCGTCGTTTAAGTTTAAAAGGTAATTCGTGGTCAGAACTGGTAAGGTCAATTCTGGGAATCAAAACAGTATCACCGCTATGGGATCCTGTAAGCACTTCTGCCTTGATAACATTTTGTCTCATGCTCTTCACAACCAACCGTGTACCGTTACATAAACCTTGCTTAGTGTTAGGGTAGGGGCACACGGCGCGATTTCGCCGCGATTCTGCGCTGGGCGAGTTGTCGCTGCGTTTTTTAAGCCGAAATAGCTTTGCTAACTTTGGCGCTGGCGTCAATGCAAATCGCGGCGAAATCGCTGCGCTAATTCACACGCGGCGATTCTTTTTCTACTGTCGCCCGGAAACGCTCAGCGAGGCAACTTCGGACGACAATAGAAAACGAATCGCCGCGTGTGAATTAGCGCAGCGATTTCGCCGCGATTTGCATTGACGCCAGCGCCAAAGTTAGCAAAGCTATTTCGGCTTAAAAAACGCAGCGACAAATCGCTTAGCGCAGAATCGCGGCGAAATCGCGCCGTGTTCCCCTACCCTTAAGGTTTCTTAACAGCATGACTATTGTTCCTACTTTGAGTATAAGATTGTGTTGTGGTAATCCAGCATTGTTGATAGTGTTTAAATATTCTAATGGGAAGTTAAGTTTCTCACTTTCGTCTTCAGAATCAATACAGTCAGTACTCAGAAAGACACAGCTTTGTCCAGGAAGTAATGCAATCACTTGGTTGTTTATCATGTCAACATCAATATTTTTTGGAGATAATATAGCCCGTTTTGCTAAAAATGGCCACCCACGCAGGTACGCAACCGGTTCCCCTCCTAGAGTGACGCTAGCGCCGCCATTAGACAAACTTGCAAAGGAGTAGCAAGATGGCCGACGCTTATACAGACTTTAGTGGGCGGATGACAAACTCGCAGAGGAGTAGCAAGATGGCCGACGCTTATACAGACTTTAGTGGGCGGATTTGGCAGTGGGCGGATGACAAAGTCGCAGAGGAGTAGCAAGATGGCCGACGCTTATACAGACTTTCGTGCAGGTACGCAACCGGTTCCCCTAGTGTGACGGTGAGCGCATCTGCCTCCCTAGATCCTAACCTTCCAGCGGTCGCCGCCTGAGTGAGCAGGAAAGAAGAGGCGGCGGGAGGCAGAAGGAGACGGTGAGCGCATCTGCCTCCCTAGATCCTAACCTTCCAGCGCATCTGCCTCCCCGATCCTAACCTGTTCTGATCCTAACCTTCCAGCACATCTGCTAATCGAAGGCCGCATCTATGTCTTTCGGCTGAAGTTGCGCGCGCATCTCATAGATCCTAACCGAAGTTGCGTGCGCATCTGCCTCCCCTCCACTCGGGACATAGATAGGCCTTCGGTTAGTATATAGGATCCTCCTGGATACCCCAGCTCCAGCTGAAAATATCCCCAACCACCATTTACCTCTATACCTCAGTCTCAACCATAGTCAACAAAATCCCCTTTCAATCAATCACAGAGGTGCAATACTTGGGAATTATTCTAAATTGAGATCTGTTTTTTATATACCACATCCAAACTCCTGATATTTTTATCTGAGCCACATTGCCCGTAGAACTAAGACACTTACTCAGTCTCCTATTATTCCCCACCTTGACTATTGCAACTTACTCCTTGCAGGTCTTTTAATATACAGGTATGTGTTCCGCTGTCCTGAAACCCATTATAAAGAAAGCTCCTAATTGCAGCACCCCCTTGACTCTTTCATAATCAAATATTCCCAGTTTTTAAAAATGATTTCCTTTTTCTCTGTAATAATAAAACAGTAGCTTGTACTTGATCGGTGGGAGGGGTAAAAAAGGTAATCCATCTGGAGTAACTTAGAGTGTATGGTGCCCCCATGTCCTAAATAAAGTATCTATTTTAAACTCTGTACTATTCCATCGCCCCATATCAGCCACTCCACTACACATTTCCCTTCACTGACTCCTAATTTCCTTTTAAATTAAGATTAGTATCATTGACATTCAGAGATTTCACATGAAGTCTCCCCTATATGTCAGGTGTGGTCTCACTCCTGGTAACCTACACTTTGCCCATCAGTTGTGCCATTTCCAACTGTCAGACTTCTCTCAAGCTTCTGCCTGTCTCTGGAACTTCACCTGTCAGTCTCCCCCTGCCCTCCAAACCTTCAAACTCTCCTTAGAGCCCCAGCTTTTTGTAGAAGCATATTCAATGCACCCTGATTGTTCAAAAGTCAACTTATAATAAAGAATAAACAATTGTTTTCGACATCCTTATCTCTCACCCTTTTGGATTCTAAGCTCTTGCACAAGACCCTCTGATCCCTTTTTTTAGTCTCTAACCCTTGTCTGTTAAACTATTACCAGGCCCCTATTTGTTATATTTTAATGTAAAGGGCAGCAAATCCAAATAAATACAAGTAAATCGTGATAATGATCATTCCGCTATAGTTTCCTGGAAACACAAAATGAGGCGTTTAATATAAACTTATTGAGCAGTACGGCTCAGTGTATGAAAATACATTACGCATGCGCCTGTTATTTGTAAGGAAGACTTATCTAGCGTCCCAAGATGGTGGCGTCTCCCATGCGGTTCCTCCTGGGTGCAGCTCTGTGACATCACGCCAGCATCAGACGCGCCGTCGGCGTCGGATTGGTCGCCAGAGCCGAAGCATCAGCAACGGATTGGACGCCAGCATCGAAACCCCAGCGTGAGGACGCCAGCGTCATGACGTCCCTGCGTCCGTTTTTGCCGCAAAAGGAGGCCTATAAAAGACACTGGAGCACTGCTGACTTTGCCCTACAAAAGGTTCCACATGGTAGAGGTCCAGTGACCCATTTGAAGATGTTTTTAGCCTTCCAGACATTTGAGTTCTTTTCGGAAAAAAAACTAGGTAAGAGTTTAGTCTAATTCGCTTCGAATTCGATTCATGTTTTTGGTTTGGTAATATTAGTTTCGAGTTTTAGACGTTCGATCTTTTTCTTATATAACCTCCCATTCGAGTTGTGAGTATATTCATATTTCTCATAAATTCGAAATATGACCTTTGATAAATCTGCCCCTAAGTGTCCAGGAAAAAGTGTAGAGGCTTTACTATAGTGGGAGAGATTGTATAGTCTGGTGCCTTAGCAAACTTGCCTGAGAACTGCAGACTGGCAGGGACTGTTACATAATAATCTGATGATAATAATAATCTCCCAGTCATCCAAGAGCCAGATGTTATATCATGTCCTGTAAGATCTTGGCTATTCACCCATGTGTTTTTTTTTAACAAGAATTCCATTCTGACTGCTTACAAACCTTGTTTGAAGTTACACAACAATCTAACATTTCAATTTGTATCCTAGTGGCTACCAAGTTGCAAATACATTTCTATCTTCACAGGGTCAATGACCCCTTTTTGTGCCCAGGAACCAAGATATTCCAGCAATTGTTGTTCATAGTAAAATACATTGTGCCCATGAGACATCCCTGGACAGAATAGACACCTCTGCTCATGATATAAACCTCATAATCCATGTTCTCTGGCTCTTCCTTTGTTACCCCCTAGTGCAGCAGATTCCAGGATTGGAAACCCTGTTCGGCAGGTCATTGGCAGAGAAATTGCGTTTGACTGCTGTGCTGACCTTATAAAGTGCTTGCAAAACGCTCCATTTCCGTTGGAACATTCAGTGTTTGAAAGACATGTCTGTTGAGGAAATTAAAACAGGTTGTAGGTTTTTCCAATTGTTTGCCAGAGGGAACATCATCACTACATTTTGTTTCTGTTCCTCTGCCAGTTTCCTTGACCTTTACCAGGGAAATCATTCCCAAGAATCCTCACTTGCACTCTGCACATTTGGCCTAATTTTCCTTTTATTCGGAACAAGTTGACCACATATTTTCCCCAACATTTTTACTCTTATGATCTGATGACATCACTGCTCGTAATGATGTCAATGTTTTTTTTTGATTTTTTGATAGTTTGATGTGCTTTTCAGCTGTTTTTTCTTTTTTTTTTACTACACAAATTTCTCACAAATTTCTACATCAGAAAGTCCTTAATTTTTTATTTTTTAATTGAATTTGGATTCAATCGTAGTGGAGACTCACCCTAACCCCATTTGTTGTCTCAAGTTTACAAATAGATGCATTATACTGGAAAGGAGGGAGGATTAAGTATGGTGGGTTATGTAATTAACTCCCATCTCCTGCCAAAAACATGGATAATTTTTAACTAAAGCAATGGGCAGAAAGCCTGTACAAAACAAGTCTTGTCTGGACTTTAACATGTGTGTTTGAGGCAGTTGTCAGCCAGATGTACTCCTGTAAGCACATAATGATGCATGTTTATTTTAGTTAGACTAAAGGTCCCACATTTTTTTTTTACCCATGAGCCACATTAAAATGTAAAAGAAGTTGGGGAGCAACACAAGCATGAAAACGTCCCTGGTGGTGCCAAATAAGGTTGTGATTGGCTATTTGGTAGCCCCTATGTGGACTGACAGCCTACAGGAGGATCTGTTTGGCAGTGCACCTGGTTTTTATGAAACCAAAATGTGACCCAAGCCTCGAATTCAAAAATAGGCACCAGCCTTGAGGCCACTGGGAGCAACATCCAAGGGGTTGGAGAGTAACATGTTGCTCACAAGCAGTGGTTGGGGATCACTGAGTTACACTGTCACTGTTTTCCATGGTCTTTTGTTGCTTTAAAACCAAGGGGCAGTAGCTAAGCTAGGCATTGGTAAAGCCATGTTGTGTCTTGTTAAGTAAAGCTGTGGTCAGGGCTAGAGAAGGGGAGACACTGTTTGCCCACATTGAGAACTTCCTTGGAGCAATAGCACAACGAGTGATACCTGGAACCTCTTTCGGAAATAGTCGGGTATTGAGGAAAATAACCTTATATATGTTTAGGGACACAGTATAATGAAAGAAGATCTTTCTAAAATTTTTCAGATAAAGGAAAATGACATCATACTTGACCATGATTTTCCTTTCCTGAGCATTCTCCATGTCAGCTACGTATTCTTTTACTCCAGACAGAAGACTCTCCCCTATCAAAAACTTTAAAGCCTTCCCACTCCCTTACACAGGCGTACCAAGCTGCATCGTTCCCTTATGACAGAGAATAGGGTGAGAAAAAGTTATTGATATGGAGAATGGCTTGGAAAGGAAAATTGGGGTAATTATTAAGAAATGTCCCCTTTTACTTTGACCATCTCCATGTCAGCTATGTATGGGATGTACCCAAGCTTAACCTACAGGGACAGTAATACAAGTAAATGTTATCAAAAAAATCTCTGAAACTTTGAAAAGTTGACACCTATACTGTACATTCTAAAGGCAATGTGCTTGAAGAAACCTTTTTGATAGGGGAAGGTCTTCTGTTTGGGTTCAAAGGCGAAGATCTAACCCATACATAGCTGACATGGAGTTGACCAGGGTAAAGTGAAATACTGTCCATCTTCTGGTTGGGACACGGGTTGTTCTCTCACCCACTGACAAATATTGTTTCCTTAGGTTCTCCTTCTGAATAGAGATAGTTGTAGAAGAAACTGACCCATGAGTAGAAGGATACCGGAAGCCTCAGGACACGCCCCAAAACGTTGCCTTGAGAAAGGGGCGTGTCCCCGAAACGTTGCACTTCCGAACTTTTGAATTAAAGCAAGGGTTTCCCTGCAATCAAGCCTTGTGTGCCGGTATCTTTGTTTCTTCTACCATGTAATTCTACATTTTAAAATTATTTTAAAGATTGGTGTCTCAAGTCTAAAGCAAACTTCTGCAGAAGTCAACGGGCAGATTTACTAAAGGGCAAAGTGGCTAAATGCATTAAAGTTCAAAAAATGCTGGCCAATTTTCCTTTTTTCAGAGTGATAGCCTGCAAAAGTCCAGCCTCCCCCATACCAGCCTCCCCCATACATTTTCCAACATATGGAACATTAACTTTACAGTGGGCTCATGTGTAGGGCATAACTCTATTGTCTTTAATATGGTTTTCTAGACATGTGGTTTAACAGGGGAAATGTTAAGTATTTGAACCAACATTGAGAATAAAGAAGTCCATACAGCTTTAAATTTCCCGCCCTATGCAAATTGACCTGATCGCAAGATCACTAGCGAATTTTCGGTAGCACAGCTTCGCTCTGAAATGCTTGCTTTGTCTGATCGCATTTGCACCTGGCAAGTGTTGCGCTGGGTGCGAAGCAGACTCTGTCGAATTTCGCTGGTTAGTGAATCTGCACCAAAGTATCAGTCAAAAATATGTTTTTGAGAAAAAATTCAGCTCTTCAGACTTGAGTTTTGAGTTTTTTCATTAATAAGGTAGCATTTAGGAAATATATGAGGTCTGATGTTAATCAATACATGATGGAGAACTCACTCTTTGCCTCAGACATCTCAGGGAAATTTGAAGCCTTTGTAGTCAAAGTAAAACAATATGTAAAAATGTAACCTACCGAAAGAGTATTCTGAACACCTACTTATTTTGTATTTGCACCTGTTGGGGTATGGCCGAGAGCCTTTACCATGCCCAATGCAAGTTCTATACAAGCACAACAATGGGCAAAATAAGAAGCAAAGTGTTGCATTGTATACAAATACAGAATGTCTGGATAGACACATTTTAAAGCTTTTGTGCAACCCCCGAACTTGGTGCAGAGGACTTGGTTTTGATGGCCTAACTACAGAGGAAACAGACCCAAAGTCATATTCATTGGCAATATGGAGCCGTTTACCAGTTGGCATCAACATCTGGGCACTGGCATAAGAGCAGCAGTGTTAAGGTTTGCCTTTTCTTTAATATGTACATGTGGCCATTTATACCCAAAGTGATCATATTGATGACTGTAGATTCTAGGAGAGGATTGAAACCAGAGCCAATTACTTCATGACACAACTGTGGATTTTCCAAGAAATGACGCAATAGGATTGCTTGCCCTTGCAGTTAAAAAGATTCCAAAATCAAACTACAAAATGTAATATTGAATTTCTGCCTGTGTGTGTACCAGACAGATGCTATTACAGCAGTTGACATTGTATCAAAACAATAATCAATCCTTCTTGACAGCTCGGCGGGTTCAATTTTGCCGGTCAATTTAGATTTTGATGTAGGCAGATCTGTGTTTATTGCTCTTTCATGGCAAATAATGAATAAGGTGAATGACGGGGTCTTATAGCGCAGAAGACTCTTGTGAAACTTTTACTTCGTTGACCAAATGGTGATGAATAGTGATCTCTGTCATAGGAATATAACATTCCTTTTATCCTCAGTAAAGTCATCTAAACTATACTATATGTCATCAGAACATTTTACCTTAACAATTGATGAGGAGGAGTAATTAAAGGAACTCTAGGAGGATCTCAACCTAATGCCAATTTATCTATAGCTTATACTATTACAGCAGGTGAAATTTCACTTCTCCATAAAGGTACATCTTCGTTGGTTCTACATTGCTATTTCTTAACTTTGAGTATGGAAAAAATGGGAAGCTTAGAATGAAAAACAAACTTAGGGCAGGGCCGGGCCAGGCACCCTAGGCAACCTGGCCAGGCACAACGCCCCCAACCCCCACTCACATGTGCACACCGACTGCAACAAAGGGGAGGGTGACAGGATGGAGGGGAGGGTGACAGGAGGGAAAGTGATGGATGGGAGGGAGGGGTGAGGGATGGAGGAGAGGGTGACAGGAGGTAGGGGAGAGTGATGGAGGGGAGGGGGACAGGAGGGAAAGTGATGGAGGGGAGGGTGACATGAGGGAGAAGAGAGTGATGGTGACAGGAGGGAGAGTGATGGAGGGAAGGGAGGGGTGAGGGATGGAGTGGAGGGTGACAAGAGGGAGGGGAGGGTGACAGGATGGAGGGGAGAGTGACAGAATGGAGGGTAGAGTGACAGGAGGGAGGGGACGGTGACAGGAGGGAGGGGAGGGTGACAGGAGGGAGAGTGATGGAGGGGAGGGTGCAGGAAAGAGGGGAGTGTCACAGGAGGGAGGGGAGAGTGACGGGATGGAGGGAGGGTGACAGGAGGGAGGGGAGGGTGACAGGAGGGAGAGTGATGGAGGGGATGGAGGGGTGAGGGATGGAGGTGAGGGTGACAGGAGGTAGGGGAGAGCAATGGAGGGGAGGGTGACAGGATGGAAGGGAGGATGACAGAAGGGAGGGTGACAGAAAGGAGAGTAATGGAGTGGAGGGAGGGTTAGAGATGAAGAGGAGGGTGACAGGAGGGAGGAGAGGGTGACAGAAGTGAGAGTGATTGAGGGGAGGCAGGGGTGAGGGTGACAGGACAGGAGGGGAGAAAGCAACGGAGGGGAGGGTGACAGGAGGGAGGGGAGAGAGAGAGATTGAGCAGAGGGTGACAGGAGGGAGAGTGATGGAGGGGCGGGAAGGTTGAGGGATGGAGGGGAGGGTGACAAGAGGGAGGGGAGAGCGATGGAGGAGAGGGTGATAGGAGGGAGAGTGATGGAGAGGAGGGAGGGTTGAAGGGGAGGATGACAGGACGGAGGGAAGAGTGACAGAGGGGAGGGTGGGGAGGAAGACTGAGGGTGCGAACACAAACTAGGGGAAGGCAGAAGACAATTTTAGAGGTATCTTCCCAGCGCACCCTATCATTGCGTCCTAGGCAGCTGCCGCTTCTGCCTATTCCTAGTTCTGGCCCTGACTTGGGGCAAATAATGGAAGCTGAAAAGCAATCTTATCTAAAAGAATAACAGTATTAAACTATCCTAAACAATGTATTACATAGGATACCAGATAATACAGGCCAACCCGGCTCTGAGCCCTGCGGAGACACTATGAAAACATTAAAGGAGAACTAAACCCCCTTAGGTACAAGAGCCCCCCTTAACTACCCTTCTTCAGCCCCTCTAATCTCTCCCTCCCTCCCCACACAGTCTATTGTGTAAAAAAGGGCCCCTTTCAAAAACCTGATCTAAAAATTCAGAGCAGTGCAGCAGGAGTTCCCAGACGCCATCTTCTGTCCATTATGATACTCTAGGAGGATCAAAATCTGAATTTATCTGATTATTTAATTAAAAAATAATCGTTGTGAACAGGACTCTGGAACTGATAACAAAGGACATTTGAAAAAGCATTTAAAAATCGCCCAGCTCTGTTACAAATCATTTACTTTTAGGATACTCAGTGTAACCACAGAAGAATGGGCTTCTCGTTCCTGTTTATGAATAGGGGCATTGCGTGCCGCACAATAAAATGATCTGTTTCAAAAATCTAAAATACACACAGCAAATACAAACAATACTGCTGCCCTTGAATATTCCCAGGTTTCCATTCTTGTATTAATAACAGTAAGCTGAGAAGGAAATGTGGCAATACATTCAGGCAGGGCCATCAGGGGGGCACAGAGGGTTCTTCTGTACCAGGACCAGGACTTAAAGGACCAGTAACATAAAAAAAATGTAAACATTTTTTTTTCTACATAACAAAAACAAAACCACCAAGACACATTTAACTTTAAATTCACAAAGTCTTTATTAAGAAATAACTTACCGATTCTCGGATTGCGCTCCTCTTCCCAAAAGGCGACAGGATCGGGTGGTTGTTAATGGGACATTCTCTACTTGGAGTAAGGTTCTTAGTGGGGTCCCTCAGGGCTCAGTATTGTAGCAAGCAATGCCAGTCAGCAACATCAAGGGCAAATAAGGTCTTGAGCTGTTTTAAAAGGGGCGGATAGTCACAGGAGGAGGGGGTTATTCTTCCACTGTATAGAGCACTGGTAAGGTCCCATCTAGAATATGCCGTACAGTTTTGGTCTCCATCACTCAAACAGGACATTATTGTATTAGAGAGGGTACAGAGAAGGGCAACTAAGCTGGTAAAGGGAAAATCTTAGCTATGAGGAAAGACTGGCCAAATTGGGGATGTTCCCGCTGGAGAAGAGGCGCTTAAGGGGAGATCTGATAACTATGTATAAATATATAAGGGGATCTTATAATAATCTCTCTAATGATTTATTTACCAGTAGGTCTTTCCAGCTGACACAAGGTCACCCATTCCGATTAGAAGAAAAGAGGTTCCGCCTAAATATTGGGAAGGGGTTTGTTACAGTGAAAGCTGTAACGACCCTTAGTAAATCTGCCCCTTAGTGACCCCATGATAATGAGCCTATAGATGTTCTTTTTTTATATAGTATAGATGTATATATATATATATATATGTTAAGATGAAGTGAGAATGTTTTACTAAATTTGATCATCTTGGAATTGTCTCCCTGAATCAGTGGTACAGGCTGATACATTAGATAGGTATAAGAAGGGGTTGGATGGTGTTTAGCAAGTGAGGGAATACAGGGATATGGGAGATAGCTCATAGTACAAGTTGATCCAGGGACTGGTCCCATTGTCATTTTGGAGTCAGGAAGGAATTTTTCCCCCTCTGAGACAAATTGGAGAGGATTCAGATGGGCTGTTTTGCCTTCCTCTGGATCAACTGGCAGTTAGGCAGGTTAAAATAAAATAAAATAGAGTTAAAAGGTTGAACTTGATGGACGTGTGTCTTTTTTCAACCTGACTTAATATGTTACTATACTGGTATTACTATGATATGGGATTGTTCTTGGAGTCAGACTTGATTTAGACAAAAAAAATCTTTTCAACTTTAATTACCTCTTTACTCTGACTAATCACCCCAGTATCAATAACAAGCTTTTGGAAGGAGAGGGAAGTACCTGTTTGGGTAATATAACTAGACACCTCTTGCTGCTCACACATGATGTATTGATGAACTTTTAGATATCCAACTATAATTATGGGGTCAGGAAAGAAAGAATCTGATTTCTCTCCATGAGGTTGGATTTGCAGCTGGACTGCTTGGAAGCTCTTGTTTGTAATGTTTTGTATGAACTTGATGTGTTGATATGCTTAGTTTTATTTCCTGTAATTATCTCCATCCATCTCACTTGACCCAGTTGCAGAACCCCAAGTCGTTGTTATATTTTTTCGTCAATTAAAACGTAATAGAACAAAAAGCATCTGCTGTGATAATGACTATTACTCAATTCCCACATTGCCAGGCCCGTTCTGTCATAACATCTCAAGTTCAATTTACGTCCTTTACACGGAACATCCAATATATTGCGAAAGTTCTCTCTCTGTCTCCTTTTTTTGATCCCCTTCTCATCTTTCAGATAATAAATTTCTCTTTTAAAACTGGAATATTGACTGCCGGTGTTGAAAGATTGTGATGGAATGTCGCACAAATTTCTTGCAAAAGGTATACAGCAGCCTTAATGTTTTTAAACGAGAAGGAGAGTTTATTGCCAATAGATTAGCCACCATAGTGCAAGCTATAACACCATATTTATTCTGTAGAATGCTTTACCACACCAAACAGCTCTAGAAACTCTCTGTTTGTTTAGGATAGCAGCTGCCATATTAGCTTGCTGTGACATCACTTCCTGCCTGAGTCTATCTCTGCTCACTCATAGCTCTGGGATCAGATTACAGCAAGAAGGGGAAAATGAAGAGGGAAGAGGAACAAACTGAGCATGCTCAAGCCCTAGCCCTGTAGGTTTAAGCTGAAAACAGGAAGTCTGATACAGAAGCCCATGAGTACACAATAGAAGGAAAGAAATGTGGTGTTTCTTTTGACAGAGGACTTAGAGCAACATTACTTTGAGGGTTTACTGGGTTATTTATATAGACCTTTCTGATAAAACTTACTTAATTATAACCTTTTACTTCTCCTTTATGCAACCGGGTATCAGACTTTTGTCCGGAACCCAAATTACTTTTGTGACTTTAAAAGATTTTTTTGTAGATTTGTGAGCATTAGTAAATATTTGTTCCTTTGCTAAAACATTTTGGCATTCTTTAAAAACATGCCATTATTGGGAACATAAAAGGCTTTAAAAGATGAGAGCCTGAAGAGTAGAAAGAAAAGAGATAAGAAAGACGAGAAGATGATGGAGCAAATAAAAAGAATGACCATTGCTTTGGTCAAACTTCTCCAGGAGATGAGCATCATTTCAAATTATCCAATTAAAAAGAAAGAACAGAGCCCCGTTTTAAATTCAGGAGGACTGTTACTAAAGTGGTGGTATCACTTCTTATTTTATGTAAGCTTTCATTTAACATATCCCAATCCAGATTCATAAACAAAAATACATTGTTCATGTTGGACTGGGAACTTAGGGCCCACCACCCTGGTTTGCCACTCCACCACCATCGATGATTACTGCCCCTGATAATCACCCAACTCATTTTGACCTTGTTCAAACTGCATTGCCTGCCCATGTGCCTGGGCTGGTGGTCACAACAGGATCAGGGCCCTTTGGGTTTCCCCCTGTTGCCCTGGTAGCCCAGTCCAACCCTGTGATGGGGATTTTGAGCTTGGAAGAGCTGGGACAAAATGCTCAAAACCAGCCCATTCTCTTTTATGGCAACTGCCTGCAGCTTGGGGAACCCCCGTTTGTTAGTTAATTAACCTCCATTCGCTTTTAGGGCAACTGCCTGCAAGTTGGGGTACCCTAGCTTGTCAGATGATTGGTGCTTGGAAGTAGCAAATAAATGAAGGAAAATCTCAGTATACCGCTGACAAAAATTCCCTTGTGAATAGGCTCATCAAAGCTTCATGGACAAAGGACAACTGGATGATCTTTTACATGCCACAACTTTATAAAAAACCCACTCAAATACATATTTAAGTGGCACATACTGTATTATTATGCTACTCACTCTTCTACCTAAACCTGGCCCAGATACTACTCCCTCTGCTGCTTCCTCTAGTAGAATGCTCATTAACCCTGTTAACTCAGCGTCGGGGAGGTCTCTGAAACATGCAGTAGCCTTTGCTATTAAAAACAGATACACAAAGCTCCATCCTTTAAAGTCAATGGGTTCAAACTGCGGAGATGGGATTTATCGCTTGCCCCCAGGATTCCTTTGCATAGACGTCACTACTCGTCCCAAAATAATTGATATGTTAAACATTTTATCAGGGCACTTCTGATCAAAGGTTCCCAGGTAACCGACCTCATTCCAGAGTAGAGATGCTGGTTCCTATCAGGGCAAGTAAAGAGCCAGATGCAACGGAATCAGTGCCCTACTCTAGGAAGGAACATTACATAACTGGAAATGTGTTGCCCTTGTACATAAAATGTTGGTTTTGACAACAATAACAATGCCTTGGCTTCTCCTGGAAAACCACATTCCTTGCGTGATCTGGCCCAGCCAATGCAAACGTTAGGTACTGAGCAATAAAACAGTTCTATCTTTGTACATGCGCATATCTTTCCAGCTCCATTTTCATTCTTCCCTGACATTTTATGAGTTCTTTCCAGGCAGTTCTAGAATTTTACAGAGTGAGGACAACGGTAAATCCTCAGAGCTGAGGCAGGTTTGTCATTTACTGGAAGCCGCCAACAACTTGTGCACAATTTACAGGTTCTCATAAACTTTGTTTTAATAGAGACCGGTCTATTAGAAACCCACGAGACTGGCCGGGGAGGACTCTGAGCAGAATCATGTTCAGCAAATTCTCTCTTCCACAACACTGAGGATTTTACATAGTAATAAAGGCAACTTTATCAGTAGAAAGCTGTTAGTACTATCAGTTAATTTGTGAGATTGGTTCATTTTCTTATCACAGCTTCAGGACTTTGGCTGTTTTTGTGACTTCAGGCTCATTCGCCGCTTTAGGACTTCCATCGGCTCTGGTCTTTTTTGCAGCTTTGGAACTTCAGTTGTTCGGCACTTTGGCTTTTCGAGACTTCAGGAGAGGCGGCACGGTTCTCCCCTTCAGGCCTGGGCCCGGTACACTTGTAACCCCTGTGTCTCCCTGATGGTGGCCCTGCACATACCAAGGGGTCCTAACCCCAGTATTTCTCCTTGTTAAGGCAGAAGTTTCTCAATATTTTCCCTGAGCCTTCCTTCCCTAGAGCAATTATGATAAAACTTACTACCGCTAAATAACCTTTCTAAGTCTGGAACAATGTAACCCTGGGCCTGTAACAATCTCCCAGAAAGACCAGTTCCCAGGAAAGACCTTGAGCACATGGGGCTATACTCCTTTATACTTTTACATGCTGCCACCTAGTGGGCAAATCTTGAACTATGATGAACCCAGGAAAAGGGACATACCTGCCTGAGTTAATTTAAAGGGATACTGTCATGGGAAAACTTATTTTATTCTAAAACGCATCAGTTAATAGTGCTGCTCCAGCAGCAGTACAGCAGTAAAGAGTGACTGAATTTTATAAGAGCACAAGTCATATGACTAGGGGCAGCTGGGAAATTGACAATATGTCTAGCCCCATGTCAGATTTCAAAATTGAATATAAAAAAATCAGTTTGCTCTTTTGAGAAACGGATTTCAGTGCAGAAGTCAGCAGGAGCAGCACTATTAACTGATGCGTTTTGAAAAATGTTTTTAGCCATGACAGTATCCCTTTAAGAACCACCAGGACAACTTTAGGTGGTCAAACTGCCTGAGTAAACCATACCTAAATCTCAGGGCCCCTACATATAATTATCTCATATATTTATAAGTTAATCCTTCCTCTTAGGACTAACAAAACATTGGTTGGCAAACATATGTTGACAGGGATTTTCACTGAGCCTCACAAGGCCCTTTTTGCCCCACCAGGGGTCAGCTTTAGCACCTATGTTATACCCCAAACTCTCATGTTATCTATAGACTTATATGCACACTGGACTGTGTGATGCTCTTCCAGTGTTTTAGCTCATCCCATAGTGAGTATCTTTGTAAGGATCCCTAGGGCACCCATCACCAAATAACTACCACCCCTTCCAAAGTCATCTCAGTCACAAGGGACTCAGGGCACTGCACAAAGGAGTCGGTTTTACTAGAGTGACACTAAAAATGGTTTAAATATAGTTTAACACTCTTTTTTTATTCCTGAAGGTGTTTACATTATTTTTAGGAATAATTCAGCCTGCCATAAAACAGCCAAGTCGTGCCTTTCTGAACCCTGAACTACATTATGTTTCTCGGCAGTGGAATTGGCCATAACGGCCGCCTTATACGCGCTACTTATATTTCCTTGCCCAGAGATAAAAAAATAAATGGCTTGTGTTGGAAATGAGAAAAGAGAATGAATAGCGGCCCTTACCTTATAAGCTGCGTGACAAGTTATCTTGCGTTTCGTGCCAATGAGATAGTGACATAATTAAATCTAGGAGAGAAGATATTAACCTTCTGCTGGCAGCATATTGATTAAAGGAGCCGGTGAAGGGATATGAAGGGTTCTCTCTCTAATGTATTGTTGGTGCAATGTGAAATTGTTTTGTAATTAGAGAAACCTAGAGAAACGTTATAATTACATCCATTATTAATAACCTCATGTTTGACAGCCGGAATGGCAAGTGGAAAGGCTCCAAGAAGCTTTATCATTTCAGGAGGCTTTTCTGGGTTGGCTTTATGTTGCTGGATATTTAGGAGCATGCAATCATTTTAATTGTACTGTGCTTCCGATGAATGGTGGCCGTATATATCCGAATATATGAGTTTGTTTTGTGGAGCTCGTACGTGTCATTTGTGCATGTCGGATTTGGGTTCACAAAGTGAAAATATCTTTATTGTTATAAGTGATGGTTATTAGTTGAGAGTCTCAGAGGCACAATATCAAAGGCAGAACGTGCCAAAAAAATAGCAGAGCAAATGCGGCATAAACACGAGATCTCGGGCACTGGGTGGTTTTGGATTTCATTGGATTTAACTGGCCGAGCTTTTAAGGGACTGAACCTCTGCCTTTTCTTCCCAAAGACAAATGGAACAAAAGAAAAGATAGAATCATGAAAAACTAATTTGGGCAATTTACCTATAATCAGTGTCACTAAAGTAGGGCCTGTTTATCATGCTGGGGAAATCAGTGGAGAGATTGCCCATAGCAACCAATCAGAATTAGACCAGCAATTAGTTTTCAACAGTTAGAAAACAAAAGATCTGATTGGTTGCTATGGGCAACATGACCGGTGATGTTTCTCTCCGCTGATTTACACAGCATGATAAACCTTGTCAGTGTGCCAGTGCCACAGTTTTTCTCCAAGTGGGACAAGTAGAGGCACAGTTCAATAGTGATGGGCGAATTTATGCGCCGAATATATTCGCGAAACGGCCGCGAAAATTCGCTGGCGAAAGTTCGCCGGCATCAAAAAAAATTTGTCGCCGGCGGAAAAAACGGGAGTCGGCATTAAAAACGGGCGTCGGCGTCAAAAAACGGGCGTCAGCATAAAAAAAACGATGCCGGCATCAAAAACGAGACGCCGGCGCAGTTTCGCAAATTCGCCCATCACTACAGTTCAACCCAAAGTCACTTCCAAGATCTAGAACCCCATGTAGCACTACCTTCCCCTAATATACCCCAGCTTGACAAAGGGCAGTTGCTTCTACATGGCAGGAAGACACACAAGACCTCACACAGGAAACATATACTCCACATACCACATAGCCAATATCTTCCCAATGGTGGCCTACTCAAAGGATGACCTCTTGGACTGGCACACATTCGGGGACTGTAGTACTGAAACTCTCCACAGCAGAAGCTGTGGACTCCCTGCTCTCCTGAACGGTATCTCTCCCTGGGAGTTCCTGCTGGGAGTCCTTTATGACCTCTGGTGGCCCTCACTCCAATTTGGGCACTAAGACCAGGCTCCTTCTAGGTCCTCCTTCCATCCAAGACGTCTTCTGGTGTTCTCAGCATGTAACTCTGTGCTTCATTTTTATACCCCTCATTTTTTATGGTGACCCAGTGTTGTGGACATTGCTTAGAATGAAAGTAATAATCTAATAGGATTTATTATAAGGACTTGAGGGAAGACTGTCTCACGCTGGGTGGTAATAGTTGTGCTACGGTCAAGAAACGTAGAATACACCAGGTCCCAGGAGCTGAAACTCTCAGTAACTAAGCCAGGAACATGGGCTGAGCGAGTCCATTAATAGAAAAGGGGTTTTAAACACATTCTAGACTGGACCAAGGCAGGAACAAACCTCTCGTGGCCTTCAGTCCAGTTTGGGCACCAAGACCAGGTTCCTCCTAGGTCCTCCTACCATCCAAGATGTCCACTGGTGTTCTCAGCATGTACAGTAACTATGTGGCTCTCTGTAAAATTGTTATACCCTTCAGTGTTATGGTGCCCTGTGTTATGGACATTGTTTAAGATTATGTTAATAGTCTAGGATTTGAGGAATGACTGGGTAGTAATAGTTGCTACATTTGATGTGTGATCAAGGTCTGTCATAAATTGGGCTCGTCTATAAACATTGAGCAAATTAGCCAATGGGCAGTTTCCCTTAGCAACCAACTATCAGTGATTGGCTTTTTTTTTCAGCCAGTTACTGTAAGTACACTTACCTGGGTCCGATGCATTGGTTCCCGTATGTCATGTCTCATATGTTTTGACGTGAATGTGTATTTGGTGCGAACACGTGCGAAGTTTTGAAGCACACATCACAATTCAGCGCCAAAATTTACACTGTTTAAGTAAATGACAGGTGCGTAGTTATCAAGGCTTGACCCTGAGCCTAGCCTTCCGTCTATTGTGATTTGCCAGTTTGACTATGAACCTTTGCTGCCCCTCTAGACCTCCTGCTTGTGACCTGACTTTGAGCCCTACCTGCCTGCCCTTGCCCCGGATCTGTTGACCCCATCTTCTGTCTCACCCCTGGTACTTCGCTCTGCCCATGACTTATAGCCTCACTGGCTTCTCTCCACTCACAGACCTCCTCTTCAACCTTCAGGTAGGATTTGTGTGAGACGCTTGTGGGTCCCAGCCGGTAAGCCTGACAGTTACAGGTTAAACAATGCATTTCATTGGCTGCCACAGGTTACTGCTCAGGTGCAAATCTGCCTAATGAGTAACTATAAATATGTATAAGAAATATATCTGATACTAAATTATATAAAATACGTATATGGGTAACAGGCAGTGCAGCTGGAGATTTTCATTCCTGGTGGTGATCAGGTTGGAGTGCAAGGCCACAGCCCCACCTGCTGGAAACAAGAGTTTTTTCATGGTCTGATTTTAATGTGGGGAAGGACATAAAGATGTGACCTCATAAACATCCTAAAGAACGTTACAAAACAAAAGTGCTGAGAAAGAGACCTCGTTTACAAACGTGAACATTTATTAATAGTTCTTTTATATTTCACTAGTGGAGTATAATCATCTAACAATTACAATTTACAGGTTTATTATTTGCCCTTTGTTGGGAAAAAAAAAACCCAAATCTTAACATGCAAGAGAGACTACATAATTGCAATAGATGTTATAGATGTGTTTGGATGTAGAATAAAGGCTGAAAGCCCACATATAAGTTGACCCATTGATAAATAAGCCTTTAAATATCCCATAGAAATAAATGGAAAGTGGTGGAATTTCACTCTAGCGGACTGTGGTGATTTCTAACTTCACTCTTTGATAAATATACCCCTTAGAGTTGATACTGACTTATTTCACATTCATTTCATAAGTGGAGTAAAAACAGCTGATATCCTGAAAACTAGAAAAAATGTAAGGTATGGGACCTGCTTGGATTTTCATACCTTAAATCTACTAAAAAGAAAATCATGTAATCATTAAATAAAGCCAATAGGCTGGTTTTGCTTCCAATAAGGATTAATTATTAGTGATGGGCGAATTTGCGCCGTTTCGCTTCGCCGAAAAATTCGCGAATTTCGCGCGAAATTCGCGAAACGGCGAAAAATCCGCGAAACGGCGCCGGCGTCTCGTTTTTGACGCCGGCGCCCGTTTTTGACGCCGGCGCCCGTTTTTGACGCCGGCGCCCGTTTTTCCGACGCCGGCGCCCGTTTTTGACGCCAGCGTCCGTTTTTCGAAAAAAAAAATTTTGACGCCGGCGAATTTTTTCGGCGAATTTTCGCGGGCGTTTCGCGAATTTATTCGCCTGCCGCGAATCGCGCAAATTCGCCGCGAATTCGCGCCTGGCGAATAAATTCGCCCATCACTATTAATTATATCTTAGTTGAAATCAAGTACAAGCTACTGTTTTATTATAAGATGGAAATCTATGGGAGAATGGAGTCTATTGGAAAAGCTTCAGTAATTCCAGATAACGGATCCCATACCTGTACTATTTTGGCTCTTTTAGTCCCCTTCACCGGTTCCTCTCAGTCTTCTGTGGGAGAGGAGCATGGGGAGAGGCCTACTCTCTGGTTCCAATGACTCAGAAGGGCTATTTGTAGCACAGAATAGAGATAGGCAGAATCAGTAGTAAGTCAAGAGCAGCCCTGGTCATAAACAAGAGACAATTCAACGCACAGAGAAGGGGCCGGTGTGAAACTGAATCCCACGGCCAGAAACAATGGTGAAAAGCACAGTCAAGGATCATAGGATACACCAGGTCACAGGAGCTGACACTCAGTATCTGAGCCAGGAACATGGGCTGGTCGGTCCGTTAATAGAAGAAGAGTTTGAAACATGTTCTAGACTGGACCAAAGCCGGACCACATCCCTAACCCTTCACCATCTTCAACTCATTTTATAAGCTGACAAAAGTCAACAAATTGTAGGATCCTGTCCCAGCCTTGTGCTATAGATTCCCTAATATAACCTAAGAATAAACTAAGAACATCAGCAAACGTTTAGAATTGTCAGCAACGTATGGAAACCCCAAAGTAAAGAGTCTACAGATAGTATAGGTTACCTGACATCTGTGCTGGAGTGAATGTGGTGATGTAGGCCCTCTTCTATATAGATGGCAAAATCGTTTGCGAAGACAATAAGTTCCTTTGACTTTATATAACAATTTGTCTGTCTTATATCAGGTCAGACTGGGCTGGTGGGACACAGGAAAAAACCCAGTGGGCCCCAGCTTTTGTGGGACCTGCCGACCAACATCTGACCCTGCCATCCCCTGTCCCTCACCTGCTGCCTTCATGATCCAGACACATCCATCCCTCTCTTCCCCAGTCCAGATGTGATCCAGCCCTCACCTGATCCAGACACAATCAGGTCCTCCCTTTAACAATCAAAATATGATCTGGTCCTCCCCTGCTACCCTTTCCCCCAATTATGAAAAATTAAGTATAAGGTTGGCAGGAGCTAGTGGTGGGCAGGTCCGGATTTACAAACTGGATGCCCTTAGGCCGGCTCTGATCATCAACCCCCTCCCCTACTGGTGCTGTCCCCTCCCCTTCCCCCTGTCCAGCACCGCGCTGTCCCCTCCCCTTCCCCCTGTCAGGTGCCGTCCCCTTCCTGTGCGTGAACGTGTCTTAATACTCCGGAACAGCATTGGAGACTGACGCGAGTCTCTCCAGTGCTAGTAACTAATGCCGCCCCTGAAATTCTGCCGCATTAGTCCCAGGACTTTATGGCCTTGCCACAAATCTGGGCCTGGTGATGGGTGAGCAGGCGAGCATCAAGAGCCTGAGAGGGGGTGTGGGGGCCCCTGGGTTAGTAGTCCCAATGGGTGTTACACACCCCAGTCCAACCCTGGTCATAGAAGCTAATGCTACAGGTTTGCTGATTATTAAATTCTGATGCTTAATGCACTGGTTTCTGTGCTTGATTACAATGTAATTCTCCTACCGCACACCTGTAGTTCACCAATCCTGCAAGCTGGTGGTGCGTTCCTTCCGTTGACCCGGCAGGGTCCCTTAGCAACCAAAGTGTAAAAGAAACGGATCCGCACACACTCCGATTTATGCAGTCGGGGAATATCCCCTTTTATTCAGCCACCAAACATCAACGACTGCATTAATCGGAGTGTGTGCGGAACCGTTTCTTTTACACTCTGGTTTCTGTGCTGCCATGTAGTAATTATGTGTATTAATTACTAATCATCCTTATATTGTGACATTTCTATTCTATGTGTACTGTATATTGTGAGTGGCTCCCTAAGCTCAGTAAGTGACAGCAGCACAGAGCATGTGCAGTGAATCAGCAGAAAAGAAGATGGGGAGCTACTGGGGCATCTTTGGAGACACAGATCTTTACTGCTAAAGGGCTGTGGTTGCCTTGGGCTGGTACAGAGGCACAAAACATCATGTACAACATTTCTAGGACTTTAGTTCTTTTGGGTCTGCCATAGTTTTGGCAAGAACATTTCACAAATCTCTTAGTAGGTGTTGAACACAGCGACGTTTCCTATAATCAGCTGGTTATGACCATTGTCAGGGCAAAACAAGCATAATTAAATGTTCATATTCCTATTTATTCATTAATATTATGGGTTTTTATCCCCCCCCCTCCAAGCCATAATTGGAACTAATCTGTGTGACTGTAGAGCTATAGAGTAAATACCATCTGCTCGGAACTTATACAGCACCCGCTTGCTTGTAAACATTGCCAGGGTTTCATATAAGCATCAGCAAATACAATATGACACAGTGATTTAACAGCAGCCATTATTCTCCCCGTTATTGGCGATACGGTTATGAAGAACAAATGCCAGCAATAAAATTAAAAGGGACTGTCACGAAGGGACAGGTCTGTCCTCAAGGGAAACTAGAATTCCATGCCAAGACCTGTATTTATATATGATAAACAAACATATCTTCTTTTATTGTTGTTATTGGATACAGGAAGATGCCATGTAGCTCTCCTTTCTCTTAAAGGGGTTGTTCACCTTTACATGAACTATTAGTATGATATAGACAGTGTTATTCTGAGATTATTGGTCTTCCTTTTTTTGGGGGGTTTTCAGTTATTTAGCTTTCTGCTCAGCAGCTCTCCAGATTAGTATTTCAGCAGATATCTGGTTGCTAGGGTATTATTTGCCCTGGCAACCTGACAGTGGTTTGAACAAGAGACTGCAATGTGAATAGGAGAGGGACTGAATAGAAAGATGAGGAACAACAATACAATTGTAGCCTCACAGAGCAATAGTTTTTTTGGCTGCCGGGGGTCAGTGACCCCCATTTGACAGAAGAGGAAGGTAAATAATTAAAAAAAAACTATAAGAAATAAATAATAAAGACCAGTTAGTTGCTAGGAATAGGTCGTTCTTTAACATACTAAAAGTTAACTTGAAGGTGATCCACCTCTTGAAAGTGATCCTGTCGGCAGGATTTCATAGAATTGCGTCCGTCTTTACTACGTTATATTTTAGGCTTCTTTGTTTAATGTTCTACTATTCCTTCATTGTTATTGTTACCTTTGTTGTACTATGTCAACTGTCCCCATCACATTCTATCTGCTCAGCTTCTAAAGCAATAAACTTGACTATGCTGCTTGGGGAAGCTCAGCTTCTCATCCACTGGCCAGAGCCCACTGAGCATGTGCAGAGCCACAGACACTTAGAAGATGCCTAACAAGCATGAGATGTTTGGGTTGAAGTTGAAGTTGAAGTCCTGGATCATTACTGTTATAGGGATCCAACACTGACCATAGAAGCTATGGTAAAGCAAAAAAAAAAAATAGTTATTCTTCAGCCCCTTTACATTTCCATTAGGCTGATACAAATGCCAAGAAAAACAAAATCAAGTGGCTCTTTGTGCAGATCCTTGGGGATCCCAGTTTTATAGTTGATGCATAGGCAGGACCAATAAATGCACCAGTAAGTAGGGATGCATCAAATCCACTATTTTGGGATAGTTCCTGAATCCTTCATGAAAATTTCAGCCGAATACACAAATCAGGTGCAGGAATGGTAAAACAACCGTGCGTCACGCTTATGTCATTGTGTGTGTGCTGAAAAGTCACGTGATTTTAAGGATTCTGTAAGTAACCCAGTCAGGGCCACCATCAGGGGGCACATCGCCAAAGTCTCGAAGATCCGAAGTCCAGAAGAATTGAAGAGCCAAAGTCCCGAAGAACTGAAAAACCGAAGTCCCAAAGAACTGAAGAGCCGAATTCCCAAAGAGCCGAAGTCCTGAAGAAATGAAGAGCCTAAAGTCCTGAAGAACTGAAAAACCGAAGTCCCAAAGAACTGAAGAGCGGAATTCCCAAAGAGCCGAAGTCCTGAAGAAATGAAGAGCCTAAAGTCCTGAAGAGCCGAAGTCAGAAAAACCCGAAGTCCCGAAAAAATGAAGAGCCAGAGTCCCAAAGAGCCGAAGTCCCGAAGTCCCAAAGAACTAAAGAGCCGAAGACCCAAAGCCACGAATGGAGCCGAAGCCGCAAAAAGACCCAAAGCCTCAAAAATGACCCGAAGTTGAAGTCCTGAAGCTGCAAAAAGACCTGACGCCCCGAAAGAAGCCAAAACTGAAGCCACAAAAAAGCCAAAGCCATGAAAGAAGCCTAAGGTAAGTTCCACTGAACACTAATTTGTTTTTTTCAAAATTTTATTAAACCCCTGGCCGCCAATATATTGTTTAATACTATACAGGCCCCTGGCCACCAATGATTTTTTTTTTAACTTGTAGGAGGGCCCTGACCACTAATGTTTTTTTAAAAACTTTTATGGGGGGCCCTGGCCATCGATGATTTTTTTTAACTTGTAGAGGTGGCCTGACCACTAATGTTTTTTTTATATTGTGGCCTTTTGTTCTGAATCTGCTGCCGTCGTCAGTTGTGATGAATACAATCCTTCTTCTGCCTGATTCCCTCTGTCTCTCCAGCCAATTTCCCAACACTGTCAATGTTTCTAAACGGGATCATTATTTTCCCTTGGTTTTGCCTGATTCGCACATTAGCGCAAGAGCGACTTATTATTAAAACCATAGCCCCCAGTTCCCTTCCAGGAGCAGAAATAAAAAGAGACAATTTCCAAGTTGATGTATTGCTAGAAAACCAATTACCCTCCTTACTGGGAGTCCTGACTACTAATAGTGTCACAGTAGACAAAACATTGGCTTTTGCAGCGAGACTGAATCTATAAGTGGCCGGTATTCGGGAGTCACTTCATTACTCAGCGCCAACGAGGGAAGCACTCAAACCCACCTCTTAATAAACACTAATCAACTTCATAAAATTAAGTTGCACAATCCCTTGGCCTCTTGTTGGCCAAAGCTTCACATCCCATTTAGGGTTCAGATTGGGAAATCAGCCAAATACTAAACCATAATTGACCATGGGATTGACCTTAGACGAGAACTAAACCCTAAAATGAATATGGCTAAAAATATATTTTAGACAGGGATTCAGCCTAAAGTTTCAGC
The DNA here is from genome assembly GCF_017654675.1 of Xenopus laevis. NCBI lineage: Eukaryota > Metazoa > Chordata > Amphibia > Anura > Pipidae > Xenopus > Xenopus laevis. Next base: position 10,577,073 of record NC_054372.1, read on the forward strand.
TTGTCAATAGCAGCAATGATCCAGGACTTCAAACTTGTCACAGGGGGTCACCATCTTGGAAAGTGTCTGTGACACTCACATGCTCAGTGGGCTCTGATTGGCTGTTGAGAAGATAAGCTTAGGGCTCGTCACTAATTATCCATCAGAAAATGAGCTTCCCTGGCTGTAATATAAGCTGATGCTACAGGTTTGCTGATTATTCAATTCTGATGCTAATTGTACTGGTTTCTGTGCTGCCATGTAGTAATTATCTGTATTAATTACTAATCAGCCTTATATTGTGACATTTCTATTCTATGTGTACTGTATATTGTGAGTGGGTCCCTAAGCTCAGTAAGTGACAGCAGCACAGAGCATGTGCAGTGAATCAGCAGAAAAGAAGATGGGGAGCTACTGGGGCATCTTTTGGAGATAAAGATATTTACTGCTAAAGGGCTGTGGTTGCCTTGGGCTGGTACAGAAGCACAAAACATAATGAACTACATTTCTAGCTACTTCTTTAGTTAGGCTTCAGTTCTCCTTTAAGGAACATATACATATGCTGACCACTTTATTTGACTGGGATATATATATATATATATATATATATATATATATATAATATCAAAACAGGGGGGTTGTGGGAGCACTCTAAAGGCTTTAAAGTATATATATATATATATAAGTATAATAAATGCTATTGCATATGTACCCAAATAGGGGTTATTTTGTTACAAAGTTATGATCATAAAATTGATACTGTATATATATATATATATATATATATATATATATATCCTACTATCTTGTACAAACGATGACTGATCAAAACCAACCTCCAATTACACCTGGATGAAGGGCAGTTTGGTTGAAATCAGACCAACTGCATGACCAAATTTGGCCATTTATGGTCATTTCCATTGTCTCAAGCTGGCTGGTGTTCCTTGTAGTTATAGTGATCCGCGCTATAAATTGCACTTCAAATGCAGACACACAAATGACTAAGAGCAATGTGTATTTTTCTGGGATTTTATTTCTTAAAATAATAAGTCATACAAATGGTTACAACTCACAAACATGATCTTAACCCAAAAAACAAACGGACAAAAAAAAAAAAAAAAGGAAATAAAAATATTGCTAGCCTACCACATTACCGGGAAGGAATTCATGTAGGCAATGAAACGGAACTACTTTCAGTAGTCGGAATTTCCCACATACCACCATCAATATATACTTTTTGCAACCAGAAACACTGGCGCTTTATTTATTTTTTTCCTTACGAAATTCCTGTTTTTCCTTAATATTGTTCTTGCCACAGTTATCTGATAAGAGGGGTATCCATGCTAAAATAATAAGGGAAATAAACTCCCCCTCCCAAAAAAATATTTTCCGGTTTTTACTAAATCATTGAAAAAAAAAAAAAAAAGAAATGTACAAGACAAGCAGGTAGAAAAACAATGCACTGTGTGGCTTCCAAAGAAAAAGTGGGATCACATATTGTCCTGAGAAGTCTGCCAACTGACTGCTTTATTGGGCATACATATAAAAGAAAATAATATATTTTTTAAAACTTTTTTTAAACCATCAAAGTGGTTTGCCGAATGCCTCTCTCTCTCTCTCGTGTTCCTCCCAGTTGATGGCCAAGTGAACAAACCCCTTTTTTGTTGCAAGAACTGTACACAAACAAGTACATTCATGATATAATTAACTACTGACTTTTCTTGAGCAACGAAGGACCCATTGGACACAGAACAGTGAAGTTATTCCACTGGACAGGAACTACAATTTTAAATGGAGGGGTGGGGGGGGAAAGGTCCCAAATTCTCTTTTTTGTCTCCCCCGTTGTATGTTGTATATTTGGACCAGTCCCTAAAAACAATAAAAGGTCAACTTGTAAGTTCAGAAGGTTTGCTTCGTTAACCAAAATCCAGATTTTTTTCCTCTCAGATTCTTCTTCCCGTCTTCTGTGAGGTTGAATGCTTAGATGCCGGTGGAATGCTCGTGGCTTTCCTGAGGGCTACAACTGGTCGCTTGGGTGGTCTCTGTCAGCCTCTGGTTTGACGGTTTGGCCGGGAGAAGGAGCATGAGGTGGATGCACAACAGCTGGGTGCCCATGTGATAAAGGCATAGCAGTTGGTACTATTCCTTCTACTGCTGCTGCTGGGATGCCAGCTGGAGCCACACTTACTACCCCCTGGGGGTATCTGCAAGGAGAACAAACAGGTACATTCATTAACTGAGCATGGAAGTAACTTGGATCCAGCGCGGGGTACGTGCAACGCTACTAAATAGATTTAATGTGAAATGACTGCAGATAATGCATAAATACAGCAACATTCTCTGACTAAGTATTGCACTGCTGGTTCTGCTCTGGAGGAGATACTCTATGGTAGTGGCTGTGAGACCTTTTCAGTTGAAGCCCCCCTTCAGATCAGGGTGCCCTTAAAGGAGAAGGAAAGGCTTTGTACACTTGGGTATGCCAAATGATAGGCACCAAGTGATTATATTGACTTACCGTATATACTCGAGTATAAGCCGACCCAAGTATAAGCCGAGGTACATAATTTTACCTATAAAAACTGGGAAAACATATTGACTCGAGTATAAGCCTAGACACAACTACAGCCCTGTCTCCCAGCAGCGCACATTCCGCCAAAGTGATCTCCCAGCGATCAACCGGACTTCTTTGCAAAGTTGATGGTGACAAAGAATTGCCAAACGGATTACTGTGTGCATTGTCCCACTGTCCCACTACCATGTGCAGAGGGTGCTGTGTGATATTGCCATCACAGTTAATCCTTCATATAACCAACAGAGGGCGCTGTGTGATATTGCAGTCACTGTTATTCTTTCATATAACCAACAGATGGCGCTGTGTGATATTGCAGTCACTGTTATTCTTTCATATAACCAACAGAGGGCGCTGTGTGATATTGCAGTCACTGTTATTCTTTCATATAACCAACAGAGGGCGCTGTGTGATACTGCAGTCTCTCCCCATGCGAACTGTTGGTATAGGAATGATTAAAAGTGACTGCAATCTCAGCTACTGCCCACTGACTCGAGTATAAGCCGAGGTAGACTTTTTCAGCACATTTTGGATGCTGAAAAACTCGGCTTATACTCGAGTACATAAGGAAACCCCGGCAGAAAACTGCACGGGCCCGGGGTTATACCAGTGAGCACCATGGAGCGATCCTCTTCCGTCTTCTTCTTTCTTCAAATTTCTTGGGGAAGACGCATGCGCAGTTGAACAAAATAGTCAACCTTTTACTTAAAGGAAAACTATACACCCCAAAGAATGTAGGTCTCTATAAAAAGATATTGCATAAAACAGCTCATATGTAAAATCCTGCTTCATGTAAATAAACCATTTTCATAATAATATACTTTTCTAGTAGAATGTGCCATTGGGTAATCATAAATAGAAGATTGCCATTTTAAAAAATAAGGGCAGCCCCCTGGGATCGTAGGATTCACTGTACTCACAAACATACCAACAAACCATACATGCAAGGTCACATGAGCCAATGAACAGACAGAGTTTTGTCTTTTGCTTCCTCACTTCTTCCTGTTACAGTTAGAGCTGCAGTATTTCTGGTCAGGTGATCTCTGAGGCAGCACACAGACCATCACGAAATGGTGGCTCAAGGCAAGAGATGTAAAAGGGCATGATTTACTTAAATATATATTCCAGTTTGGTAAGATTCTTTAATATGCCAATTAATATGATATGAACTGTTGCTTAAGTGTTCATTTTGGGGGTATAGTTTTCCTTTAAAAGAGGATCACTCCGTGGTGCTCACTGGTATAACCCCGGGCCGCTGCAGTTTTCTGCCGGGGTTTCAGGTAAGTCAATATAATCACTTGGGGTGCCAAATGTTAGTACCAAGCCTTTCTTTCTCCTTTAATTCATAACAAGGTTACAGACATGGGGAACCATTGGTGTATCAGTCATTCAGCCATAGTTCTAAAAAGATCTAGGGCAGCAAATGTTTCAATCCCCCACCTTAAATATCACCATAATGATGCTGAAATTGAGCTTTCATGAGAGCAAAGAGGCATTTATCCCCAAATTTATCTAAACCGGCTTTTCTGCTTGGCCCCCTGCCACTGCTCCAGGCCAGCACCCCCAGCACTGTAATGCTATGTTCCAGTGCTATGATGGATTTTTCTTAAAGGAGAAATAAACCTTACAAATGAATATGGTTTAAAATGTCATATTTTACATACTGAACTTATTGCACAAGGCTAAAGTTTCAGCTTGTCAATAGCAGCAATGATCCAGGACTTCAAACTTGTCACAGGGGGTCACCATCTTGGAAAGTGTCTGTGACACTCACATGCTCAGTGGGCTCTGATTGGCTGTTGAGAAGCTAAGCTTAGGGCTCGTCACTAATTATCCAGCAGAAAATGAGCTTCCCTGGCTGTAATATAAGCTGATGCTACAGGTTTGCTGATTATTAAATTCTGATGCTAATTGCACTGGTTTCTGTGCTGCCATGTAGTAATTATCTGTATTAATTACTAATCAGCCTTATATTGTGACATTTCTATTCTATGTGTACTGTATATTGTGAGTGGGTCCCTAAGCTCAGTAAGTGACAGCAGCACAGAGCATGTGCAGTGAATCAGCAGAAAAGAAGATGGGGAGCTACTGGGGCATCTTTGGAGACACAGATCTTTACTGCTAAAGGGCTGTGGTTGCCTTGGGCTGGTACAGAAGCACAAAACAAAATGTATAACATTTATAGCTACTTCTTTAGTTAGGCTTTACTTCTCCTTTAAGGGAAAGGCCCAGTTTAGGGGTTGAAAGGGGGCATTTTTTGTTTGGGGAAGTTAATAATAGCAGTGTTTCCATTATTTATGAATATATAGAAACTGGCCATATTATGGAGGTTAAGCCTCAGTAAATCTTCATTATCGCCTGTCTATGGTGCAGTTTGACACCACCAATGATCTACCTTGTTAACTACATATTTGCTTCAGCTTAAATGATTCCCCGTGTCAGTGGGAATTCCTTCTCTTACCCATTTGGCCTATTTCATGGTCAGTTGCTATTTCTGTATGGGAATAAATAAGAATAGACGATAGTATGTAAAGAGAAGAGGGCTCATTTATAAACAGTGGGCAAATTTGCATCTGGGCAGTAACCCATAGCAACCAATCAGTGAGTGGCTTTTCTCACCAGCTGCAGGTTGAACAATGAAAGCAAACATTTGATTGGTTGCCATGGGCTACTGCCCAGATGCAAATTTGCTCAGTGTTTATAAATGAGCCCCGAGTATTAACCCTTTCGCTGCCAGCCAATTTGGCCAAGTTGAAACTTCTATTGCCAGACCGTTTTTGAACATTTTTTGCTCTTTCACTTTAGGGGACTTGCCTGGGGGGGTCTTTTAGTTTACCCACGAAAACAAGGTATAGTTTTTCTCAGGACAACCTAAGCTTTCAAAATATGCTAGTATTTTGTTGTCATTCCACTCCAGTAAAAAGATATGGGCTTCTAAATGTATAAAAAAAAAAAAAAAACAGTTTCACATGATAAAAACACATATATCAGAAGCATAATTTATTTTATGCATGAGAGCATGGCAGATTTGGAAAGTTCTGTGTCTCTTGAACGCGCCAATACCAAATATATATAGTTTTATGGAGATTTCTTACTTCTATAGATCAAAAACTTCGAAGCAGTAAACTACCAAATTTCCAAAGCACTGCTCTACAAAACTGCATACATCTGATTTCAAGACCAAACATTCCACTAACAGTAGGTTTACCCTAAAAAAACTACACCTTATTGGAAAGAACAGATTCTAACGAATTCAAAATGGGTAAATATATATTTGTACTCCAAACTACCAAGTTGCAATTCTTTCCTAAATTTAGCAGTTTTTATAAAAATGTGTTACATTTTTGAAAAATTACCTCAAAGTGTCCAGTCTACAGCATCGTATCTCCCACATATCATTATATACCAAGATACAACACCCTAAATATGAAAGCCCAGGGTCTGCTGAACAGTTTGATGCTCAATATGCATAGGTGCACCTAAGTATGTGGCACATAGGGGCCCCAAAACGAAGACACCCCATATGAGTTATCAGTTCTGGAATTCCAAATACTGCAAAATCAGCACATTTACAGCATTTCTCAAGGGGCAAAAGTACAAAAATGCATGTTCACCCCAGAAAACCATATATTTTTGGAAAGTACACATTCTGACGAATCTAATATGGGTATGCATGTCTTTCTACTCCAAAGTACCAAGCCGTAAAGCGTTCCTACATTTGCCAATTTTTATGACATTACCGAAAATCATCTCAATATTGCAACTCTGAAGCATCGTATCTCCCACATATCATTATATGCCAAGATAAAACACACTAAATATGAAAGCCCAGGGTCCGCTGAACAGTTTGGTGCCCAATATGCATAAGTACACCTAAGTATGTAGTGTATAGGGGTCCCAGAACGAAGACAGTTCTGTAATTCCAAATACTGCAAAATCAGCACATTTACAGCATTTTATGAGGGGAAAAAGTACAAAAATGCATGTTCACCCCAGAAAACCATATATTTTTGGAAAGTACACATTCTGACGAATCTAATATGGGTATGCATGTCTTTCTACTCCAAATTACCAAGCAGCAAAGCTTTCCTACATTTCGCAGTTTTTATGACATATACAAAAATCTCCTCAATACTCCAACTCTAAAGCATTGTATCTCCTACATATCATTATATACCAAGATAAAACTCCCTAAACTTGAAAGTCTGGGTCCGCTGAACAGTATGATACCCAATATGCATAGGTACCCCTAAGTATGTGGCATATAGGGGCCCCAGAAAGAAGACACCCCATACGAGTTCTGTAATTCCAGATACTGCAAAATCAGCACATATAAAGGATTTTGTGACAGGCAAAGGTACAAAAAATTACGTTCACCCCAGAAAACCATATATTTTTGGAAAGTACACATTCTACCGAATAAAAATTTGCTAAAACTGTCTTTCTACTCCAAACGTACATACTGCAAAGCAATGCTAAATGCAGTGGTTTTTATGATATTTCTGAAAATCGCCTAAAAATATTGCAGTTGGTCGCACTTATCCAACCCAATTTCTTACATACAAATGGAAAACACCCTAAATATTGACTTCAAGAGTCTACTGAACAGTATGATGCCCAATATGCATAGATACACCAAAGCAGAGGGGCACGTGCGGACCCCAAATGAAAACAGTGCATAAGAATTTTCTCGGCTGTCAATTCGCCTTCTGTGAACATAGCACACTGACTGCATATAATGTGCCGTAAGACCCCCTAACAGTACAAAGACCCCCCAAAACCATATATTTTTGGAAAGTACACATTCTGCCGAATAAAAATTTGCTAAAACTGTCTTTCTACTCCAAACGTACATACTGCAAAGCAACGCTAAAGGCAGCTGTTTTTATGATATTTCTGAAAATTGCCTAAATATATTGCAGTTGGTTGCATTTATCTCACCCAATTTCTTACATACAATTAGAAAACACCATAAATATTGACGCCAAGGGTCTACTGAACAGTATGATGCCCAATATGCATAGATATACCAAAGCAGAGGGGCACGTGCGGACCCCAAATGAAAACAGTGCATAAGAATTTTCTCTGCTGTCAATTCGCCTTCTGTGAACATAGCACACTGACTGCATATAATGTGCCGTAAGACCCCCTAACAGTACAAAGACCCCCCAAAACCATATATTTTTGGAAAGTACACATTCTGCCGAATAAAAATTTGCTAAAACTGTCTTTCTACTCCAAACGTACATACTGCAAAGCAACGCTAAAGGCAGCAGTTTTTATGATATTTCTGAAAATCGCCTAAAAATATTGCAGTTGGTCGCATTTATCTCACCCAATTTCTTACATACAATTAGAAAACACCATAAATATTGACGCCAAGGGTCTACTGAACAGTTTGATGCCCATTATGCATAGATATACCAAAGCAGGTGGGCACGTGCGGACCCCAAATGAAAATAGTGCATAAGAATTTTCTCGCCTGTCAATTCGCCTTCTGTGAACATAGCACACTGACTGCATATAATGTGCCGTAAGACCCCCTAACAGTACAAAGACCCCCCAAAACCATATATTTTTGGAAAGTACACATTCTGACGAACACAGAATTGCTAAAAATGTGTTTCTACCCCAAATGATCAAAGTGTAAACGATGCTAAAAAATGACACAAGGAAAAACAATGCAAGCATAAAACTGCAATAAAAATCACAAAAAATCAAATACAATTAGGAAAATCAACAAAATAACAAAATAACTTTTCTGACAGCGTGGTTAGTGGTCAGAATGCTTGATCCAGTAGTCACGCTATGAAATCTAACGTTTTTTGGGGAAATAACAAGAGGGAAACTTGAAAATGAAGAGCTAAAAAAATAAAAAAAGTACAAAAAACCCCTATAAGTGTGTGTTTGTGTATGCATGGATGTACAGCTCTAAAAAGTGTATACATTTGTGCATATGTGTATGTGAGTGTGTAAATAAGTGCCAAAGTGTGAAAAATCAGAAAACTCAGAAAAGCAAAAAAAAAAAAAAAAAAAACTACTTTTACTAATATGTGCATTGTGTACATGTAAATGCTTGTAAATGTACTAAATAAGTAAAAAAAAAGGGGCACTTACCGAATCTAGATGAAGGGGGTCCTTTTCAGAGCTGTAGGGTCCAGGATCGATGAGTCAGAGCAGCAGGAAGTGCGTGGGCGGCGCTGGAACACGTGAGGTCCGGGTCCTGCGACAAGGAAGCTGTTGCTGCGTCTGTGTCGCTCCTGGAGAAGGGTGTCGGCGAGGATCGGCGATCTGCTGCAGGTAAGCTCGTTGCCCAGGGGGTTGTGGCGCTGATCGCTCCTCTTTGCACGCTGTTTTTGCTGCGCGTGCAGAGGGAGCGCTGACTTAGTAAAGAACGTAGCTCCTACGTTCTTGGCACTTAAAGCCTTTTTTAAAAGAACGTAGGAGCTACGTTCTTGGCACTTAAAGGGTTAAGAGGTTGAGTGAGGAGAGGAGGAAAAATATGCGGAGAGGGTGATCTATGGTCTAAGCCAGTGATCCCCAACCAGTAGCTCGCGAGCAACATGTTGCTCTCCAACCCCTTGGATGTTGCTCTCTGTGTCCTCAGAGCAGATGCTTATTTTTGAATTCCAGGCTTGGAAGCAAGTTTTAATTGCATAAAAACTAAGTATAGTACCAAGTAGAGCCTCTTGTAGGTTGCCAGTCCACATAGGGGCAACCAAATGGCCAATCACAGCCCTTATTTGGCACCCCAGGGGACTATTTTATGCTTGTGTTGCTCTCCAACTCTTTTTACATTTGAATGTGGCTCACGGGTAAAAAAAGGTTGGGGACCCCTGGTCTAAGCAGTGATCTCCAACCAGTGGCTGGTGAGTAACATGTTGCTCTCCAACCCCTTGGATGTTGTTCCCAGTAGCCTCAAAGCAGGTGTTTATTTTTGAGGCAAGTTTTGATTACATTTATGGGCAAACAGAAACTCCTGTAGGCGGCCAGTCCGTATAAGGGCTACCAATAGCCAATCACAGCACGTATTTGGCGCCTCCAGGAACATTATTCATGCTTGTGTTGCTCCCCAATTCTTTTTACATCAGTGGTAAAGGCTGATACATTAGATAGGTATAAGAAGGGGTTGGATGGTGTTTAGCAAGTGAGGGAATATAGGGATATGGGAGAGAGCTCATAGTACAAGTTGATCCAGGGACTGGTCCCATTGCCATTTTGGAGTCAGAAAGGAATTTTTTCCCCCTCTGAGGCAAATTGGAGAGGCTTCAGATGGGGTTTTTTTTGCCTTCCTCTGGATCAACTGGCAGTTAGGCAGATTAAAAAAAAAAAACTAAAAGGTTGAACTTGATGGATGCGTGTCTTTTTTCAACCTTACTTACTATGTTAATATTATGGGACATGATACAATGACAATCATTTCTCTTTACTGAATGGGGACGTTGCCATAACAAATGAGCAGATTTGGGACAGAAGGAAAGATCTACCTGTTCATCTTGCAATAAAGGTCACTTTGCAGAAACAAAAAGCCTGAGGAGCCAGATGGGCGGCAGATAGTGGGGGACCTGTATCACCAGAGTGACATTTTGATGGGAAACGAGAGTGAATATGCGAGTGGGTGAGGGAAGCACAATGGTTTCATGTTGCAGAAAGTCTATTAGCATATTAAACATGAAAGTGATCAATCCGCTCTTATCTCTCGGTGCAGCTACATGGGGAGGGGGCAGCATTATCCCACGTGACGCACTAAATCCCATTTAAGGCCCAGGATAACGGCAGGGATAAGTCATAACTGAGGAGAGAAGATAAGGGCATCAAATGGTTCTTCTAATCTTGAGCGCTGGTGTGCACAAATAATATAGCATGGATATGAGGGACGTCTATCACCCCCTTCCATCAGGTGTGGGAAACCTGAATCCTGCTGAAAAGGGCCGAATCCTGGATTCGGTGTATCCCTAACCATTAGGAATTGGTTTTATGGACATGGCTCAATGTCAGAGGAATAATTTTGTGTTCCAAAGACGGCTGTGAGTTTAGTGTAGGCATTACGATGTCTTTTAATAATTCAGCAAACAAGGGTGCAATAGCAGTGCCCTCCAGTCATACAGGCTCCTCTTTGTTCTATTTATGGGGCCCCAGCAATCGGTCCAATCAGAGTTGGTCATTCGAAACTAACATTTCTGTTTTATAGAAACTCCTCTAAGCCACAGATGTCCAAACTATGGGGATGCCCCTCCCCCTAGCAGGCACAGTGTTATGAGCGGGGGCACCTAAGGCACATTCGGGTAGTATTTGAGGTTCACATCTGCTATTCTAGAAGAACAATGATCGTGACATTGGTGCAAACACTTATTGGCTGTCATGGGTAACCCGGAGACTATAGCAGGGTCCTGGATTTTATTTTTTTATATCTGTAACTTTTCAATGAGCTAAGGGAAGCCCAGAACTGATGTTGGACAATAAATAGGGATCTCTGCCCATTTACACCCAGATATATACCCATCTAGGTGTCAGAAATTATAGTGGTACCAATCCCTACTGCAGTGATTCCCAACCAGTGGCTCATAAATAACATGTTGCTCTCCAACCCCATGGATGTTGCTCCCAGTGGCCTCAAAGCAGGTGATTATTTTTCAATTCCAGGCTTGGAAGCAAGTTTTTGTTCCAATAAAACAGTTGTACTGCCGACCCCTGTAGGCTGCTAGTTCACAGAGTTTGGGGACTCCTGCTCTACTGCATACAAGGAGTATTCATGTGTGTGTGTATATATATATATATATATATATATATATATATATATATATATATATATATATATATATATATATATATATATATATATATATATATATATATATATATATATATATATATATATATATATATATATATATATATATATATATATATATATATTGTGACAGGGTGTTTGGGAAACACCACTGTCTTAGAGCAAAAGACACATAAAAGAGTGCATTTAAACTGCATTGTATGTGCTGCAAAGGAATATTTGGCTCAGGTAGGGTTAATATTCCCTCTCAGCCAGGTAATTAAGTGGCAGCTGAGAGAGGATCTACCTGACCATGTAAAAGGGCTGTGTGAGTACAGTTCAGGTCTCTCCAAACACCTCCTAGAGTGGAGGGAAGTGAGGGGCTTTGAGAGACAGAGCTGGGCAGAAGGAGCTTTTCTGCCAGCAAGAGAGTTCCAGAGCTTGGAGCCTAAATCCCTTGTGGGGAAAGAAAGAGAAAAGGGCTGGCAGAGGCTGGTGAGTCTGAGTTCCAGGAGGGGAAGCCAGCAGGGCTGAGTGTGAAGCCCAAATACTTCAAAGTGCAAGAGGGTGAGAGTTTCCCTTGATGGTGAGCGACCAGAGGGGGGAAAACCCTGGAATGTATTTGCTGAACTGTACCCTGCATGTTCTACAGTGAAGTTGTTGAACTGTAACCTGAACATTTTTTCTGTTGCCTTTTAGTTGGGAATGCCCAGTGCATAATAATAAACCTGTGTTTTTGTCTGAAGCCTTGGTGTCCCTGTCTCTAAGCTCAAAAATCCTACGCTTACCTGCCTACCAAACGCTAATTCCCCCATAAAAGTGCATGTGCAGGCCAGTGGCATGTCACTATATATATATATATATATGCCCGGATTTGTGGCGAGGCCACATTGGCTCGGGCCTAGGGCGGCAAAAAATAGGGGCGGCATGCCGCCCAGCCGCATTGTGTATATATATATATAATTCCCTCTAGTCATAAAAATGGTAAGTCTCCTGGATGCTGTGCCCATTTCCAGTGTAAAACTAAATGTGCCCAGTGATGCAGACGCCAGATAGTGATGTTTAGATGCACCTAATGCGAATACGCTCTGTGACGCAGAGGCCGGATACTGGAGTCTTCATTCCTATAAACATTTCCTGTATAGAATGGCCTTTTAAAGGAGAAGGAAAGCCAATATTATTTTTTGTAATCTTGGGGACTGTTCTAACGCTCTGCTTTTAATCCTTTCACCTGTGTGAATGCAGCAATCCTCTTAGGGTTACAGCTTTCCCAATCGATATTCATCAAAAATAGAGAATGAGGAGAGCACTCAGGAGAGCAGATACCGGATATGATCAAAGTTTCAATGCCAGACGACATGATTAACACGCAACATGTTTCGGGACTTGCGTGCCCTTTCTCAAGTGTGACTGACATGTGTTGTGTGTTAATCATGTCGTCTGGCATTAAAACTTTGATCACAGCAGTATCTGCTCTCCTCATTCTCTATTTTTGACCAATATTATTTTTATTGCCAATAGATTAGACACAATAGTTCAAGCTATAACACTGCATTTATTCTGCAGAATGCTTTACCATACCTGAGTAAACAGCTCTAGAAGCTCTCTGATTGTTTAAGATAGCAGCTGCCATATTAGCTTCTTGTGACATCACTTCCTGCCTGAGGCTATCCGTGCTCACTCATAGCTCTGGGCTCAGATTCCATCAAGGAGGAGAGGGAGAGAGGAGCAAACTGAGCATGCTCAAGCCCTAGCCCTGGAGATTTAAGCTGAAAACAGGAAGTCTGATACAGAAGCCCATGAGTACACAATAGAAGGAAAGAAATGTGGTGTTTCTTTTGACAGAGGACTCAGAGCAGCATTACTTTGAGGGTTTACTGGTGTATTTATATAGACCTTTCTGATAAAGCTTACTTACTTTTAACTTTTCGATCTCCTTTAAGGAGCAGAATTAAATGGCAGGCGTCCATATAATGAAAGACTTTGTGCTGAAGTGAGAGCATGGGAAAAGCCTCACCACAGACAAAGTTTCCACTCAGTCTCAGTACATGCCTGCTGACATGATACCAGATTTAAAGGCAATGCGTCAATCATGAAAGCGTCAGCTCTTGGGCTGTCACTAAAGTTGAGCTCCTTTCCTATGGGTTGCTGGGAAACTGTAGGTTTTTTTTATTCCTGGTGACAGTTATACAGATGTAACCCAATGAAATCTGCAGTCGCTTCAAATATTTACTGCAGTCAGGATCTGCCAGTGCTTGAAAACTCAGCAGCCATAACCCATATCACCTCTGAGTTCTGCAGCAGAGCAGTATCTAACCTCTATATACTGAGGAAGCACACGGCCACAATGGGGCTGGGGGTACAGGGGATTGGTGGGGGTCTGCTGCCTTGGTAGTCACCCACGATTTTATAAATCTAATGTCTATATGCATCTAAAAGCTATGTTTACCTGTAGGCACCGCCATTGAGCTCTGGATGAACAACCCCAGGATCCATGCTGGCCCAATGTGTTGCTGCAGTTAAGTGATCTTTATTAACACAGTTTTTCAGGCTGTCAGGAATGCGACCTGTGTGACAACGAAAATAGCATGATGATAGAACAGGTTTAGTTAGTTCTCCTTCTATGCACATCTGCTAACTAGTGATGAGCAAATTTATTCGCCAGCCATGACTTTGCGGAAAAGTCGCCATAAAAAAAACGGCCATTGACTTTAATGCATTTTTGAGCAAGAAATATTGTTGCGCGCGTAAAAACGCCCATTGGCTTCAATGCGTTTCGCTAAATTTTTGGCGTTTCACAATCTTTTTTCATTTTTCAGCGAAGCGCAAACAGGACAGATTCGCTCATCATTACTGCTGACATTCCAAAATAAAAAATTCAGAAGATCTTATGTGCAGTTGCTTATTTGTAGGCGTGGACCCATCAGTGACTGTTACTATTTGCGCTCTTGGAAATATAATCTGCTCATGTGACTGAAGAGCCATTTTCTCAGCTCCGTTATCGTTGCAGCAGTTTTATACTGCTCCCTTGTGGTCACTGCTCAGACCTTGCAACCCCAAAAATGGCTACAGAAATGAGCACATAACATCACCCACCAGTAATTGCTCTGCGGATTTCCCTCGCTGCCTCCTCCCGCATCTCTATGGACGCTTGCTCGCTGTACCAAGACGCGTGGGGTGTACAGATGAGGTTTGGGGCATCTTTCAGGGGTCCCTGGGTGAAGCTGCACAGAAAACAAAGCATGACGTTTATTCTGGGCTATTCTGGGTATAGTCTTAAGAGCCACAAAGATTATTATCTGATGTCAGCATGATTGTAGTTATAAATATATAATACACAAAAGCCACAAATATCCTGTAAATGATATCCTCATAAATTTCTCTCAGTGATGTCATCAGTTATAAACGGAGCTCAGTGATGCCATTGTCACATGACTCACTAAAATTAGTGTATTATAATAAAGTACCGCTTGCTGGAAAATATGAGGATATTAGAGTTACCTCGGAGTTCCATGACCCGTATAAAAACACTCGATTGTGCTCATGAAACTCCTCGGTGACTTGTAATATCCTTACATTTTACTATAGGGGGTACTTTATTCACTATTTAAAAGTTGAACCACTATTGTAAAGATATATCATTAATTTTTTTTTTTATTATTATAAAAGGGGCATTTCTTTGATGACAATATCAGTAGGGATGGGCGAATTTTTTCGTCTTGTTTCGCCGAAAAAATGACGCCCATAAACTTGTATGGCGGCATGCGTAAAAAAAAAAACAACAATGTCGCCATGCGACAAAAATTTTTTGATGCCCATAGACTTTAATGGGTGTCTGCGACATTTCGCCAGCGGCGAATTTTGGGCGAAACGAAACGGGTCAAATTCGCCCATCCCTAAATATCAGCTAAAAGACCGACCAGTCTTATGAAACCATATAACACTCTTACAGACACACTATGATCAAGCCAACACAATGTACAGTACCTGAAAGGTTCCGACTCATGTACATCTAATGCCGCTCCTCGTATCCTACCCTCCTTTAAGGCTTGTGCCAGCGCCTTCTCATCCACCAAGCCCCCTCGTGCTGTATTCACTAAGAAGGCGCCCTGCCTCATCTGTGGGTACAAACACAATTTAGTATTTCAGTGGCACACACACACAGCACAGTGGTCTTTCTACAAAGTGTGCCCAATACTTAATAATCAATGACATGAAGAGGCCAAACATGAACGAAGATAATCATTCCTGTGTCTTTAAGAATAATCTTGCCTGAGAAGGGCAACTAACTGTCAGTTGCAAATCCTTGGCTTGGGGCAGTGGCAAAGACTAACATTTCGGACATTGCAATCTGCTCTCCTAGATACACCTGAAAGCTCACTTGAAGAACAGTTAGGGGAAGAATTAGGGACAATAAAGGAAAGCACAGATTGAAGGATAGTTATTGTTAGATGTCCATTTACTCTCCCAGATACTCCTTAAAACTCAGCTTGAAGGACAGTTAGGGTGAGAATAAGGGACAGTGTTCGTTTGCTCTCCTAGATACACCTGAAAGCTCAGCTTGAAGGCCAGTTTTAGTGAGTTTAAGTTGGTCATACATGCAGAAAACTACCCATTTGGTGAGGTCACCAAACGACTGGGTCTCTCCCCAATAAGGTGAATTAAGGTGAGAGATATCTGGCTGATTGGATCACAACCCTGAAAATACAGGGGGTCGATCGAGGGCCACCTCAACAATCTGATGCGGTCCTTGATCCGATTTTTAAAACTTGCCAATCGGGCAGATATTGATCTGGGAAGCTCGTTGGAGGACCCCATGCACTAACCAATTTGGTCTGTTGGCAGCTTATATCGGCCCCAGTATGGCCACTTTAAGGAATAATGTCCATTTACTCTCCTAAATACTCCTGGAAGCTCAGCTTGAAGGACAGTTAGGGTGAGAATAAGGGACAATGGCCATTTGCTCTCCTAGATACACCTGAAGGCTCAGCTTGAAGGCCAGTTATGGTGGCCATACATGCAGAAATCTACTCATTTGGTGTGGTCGTCAAATAAGCAGGTTTCTCCCGGATATGCCCCCCTTAAGGTGAGAGATATCTGGCTGATTGGATCACAACCCTGAAAATACAGGGGGTCGATCGAGGGCCACCTCAACAATCTGATGCGGTCCTTGATCCGATCTTTAAACCTGGCCAATCGGCCAGATATTGATCTGGGAAGCTCATTGGAGGGCCCCATACACTAGCCAATTAGCTGCCAATTTGGTCTGGCTGATCTGATCATGGGCCCTAGGACCCAACGATTGGCTCACAACTCTTAAAATACAGGGGATTGAGGGCCACCTCCAATTGATTCGGTCCTTGATCAGATTTTTAAACCTGGCAGATCAACATCTGACTGATTTTCGGCCAGATATTGATCTGGGAAGATCATCGGAGGGCCTCATCCACTGCTGGCAGCTTTTATCGGCTCCAGTATGGCCACCTTAAGGAATAATGTCCATTTACTCTCCTAAATACTCCTGGAAGCTCAGCTTAAAGGACAGTTAGGGTGAGAATAAGGGACAATGGCCATTTGCTCTCCTAGATACACCTGAAAGCTCAGCTTGAAGGCCAGTTTTGGTGAGACTTTAATGGAACAGTTCAGTGTACAAGTAAAAACAGGGCAAATAGATTGTATGTGCAAAATAAAAAATGTTTCTAATATAGTTAATTAGCCAAAAATGTAATGTATAAAGGCTGGAGTGACTGGATGCCTAACATAATAGCCAGAACACTACTTCCTGCTTTTCAGCTCTATAACTCTGAGTTAGTCAGCGACTTGAAGGGGGGCCACATGGTACATAACTGTTCAGTGAGTTTGTAATTGATCCTCAGCATTCAGCTTAGATTCAAAAGCAACAGTTATGTCCCATGTGACCCTCCCTCAAGTCACTGATTGGTTACTGCCTGGTAACCAGTGGAAACCAAGAGAGCTGCAAAACAGGAAGTAGTGTTCTAGCTATTAAGTTAGACATCCAGTCACTCCAGCCTTTATATATTACATTTTTGCCTAACTTTAAGGTGGCCATACATGCAGAAATCAAATCATTTGGTGAGGTCACCAAAGGTTTCTCCCTGAGAAACAGCAGGTTTCTCCATTATATGTCCTGCTTAAGTTGAGAGATATCTGGCTGATCTGATTATGGGCCCTAGGACCCAACGATTGCCTCACAACCCTTAAAATACACGGGGTTGATTGAGGGCCACCTCGACTAATTGATTCAGTCCTTTATCCAATTTTTAAACCTGGCCAATCAACATCTGACTGATTTTTGGCCAGATATTGATCTGGGAAGCTCATTGGAGGGCCCCATAGACTATCGTCAGCTTATATCGGCTCCAATATGGGCACCTTAAGGAATAATGTCAATTTACTCTTCTAAATACTCCTGGAAGCTCAGCTTGAAGGACAATTAGGTTGAGAATAAGGGACAATGGTCATTTGCTCTCCTAGATACACCTGAAAGTTTAGCTTGAAGGACAGTTATGGTTAAACTAAGGCATAATATCTATTTACTGTCCTTGGGCCTTTAATGAAGGCTGTAACGGAGTATGTTCTGCTCTATAAACTAAAAACAGTGGCAGGATGGTGTTTCAGTCTTCAGACGACTAAAACATGCTGCTGAATTTAAATCAAGGATTCTCAATATTAACATTTATAAATATGATGCAGGAAGAGACAATTTGTAGCTGGTCTTCATTTATTATTTGTCTTCGGTTCTGCCTTTATCCAGCCTGAATGCTATCTAGTTACTGGGGATTGACTGCCCTGGCAACAAAGTCAACAAAAGTTAAATTTTCAAACTGGTAAACAGCTGTAGAACATAAATGTTGAAAATATAATGAATATTGATATATTGAAAATATATTGAAAATATTTAAAAAAGCACAACGATTTACAAAATAGATAGAATTGCAAATTGTCTTAGACTGTCACTAGAATATCACTTTGTCTCATAGGAGGTTCATGAAATACTTTCCCAGAAGATCTTGAATATTTGGGGTATTTGTACAAAGGTGCTGGCCATGTTAGAAACACTAGAGGGCGCCAAATAGCCATTGCAGCTCTGGGTGTGCAGCATTAATGGGAAATGCTCTATTTTAGCCGAATTTATTGCATTTTGGAACAAAAGAGCACATTATTTTATTCATTTTGCTTTAAATAGTGCCAACTTTGCTAACTAATTATATAATATTTTTGCATATATGTAATTCTTAAATTTCCCATATGCATTTGCAGAGGAGTTAAAGTTATATTTAGAATTTGTAAAGAGGAGTCAGCGTTTCCCCTTTGGTTGGTATGCAAAGTATTCACAAACTATTAAAGGCCCAGTAACGGCAAAAAATGCAAAGCTCTGGATTGCACCAGCGGCGTGTGAGCTCTGCTGTTTTCAGCCATCTTTTATCTCTTGTTTAAACAAAGCCCCACCCGGTCCATTGTATACACTGCAACTTTATACAATACAAGACCTGCCCTAAAAAGCCCTACCGGTAAAACTACAGTTATTTTCACAGGGATGACGTGTTTAACCCTCAAAGACTTCCAATTACACAGTCCAGCTGCTGCTGCTGGAAGCGGAAATTCTATTGTGTTGACAGAAAACCGGTTAAAGCCCACGCAGAAAGGGTTAAAATACACAAAGAGGGTTTATTCAAACTCAGACTTGCGAGTCCTGGGCAATACACTGCCCCCAGAAAAACAATGGTGGAGAACGCGCCCTGGGGGAAATAAGCCTGATAATTATTAACACTTTCCTGACTACAAGGAAAACTGTCAGGAAATTGTTTTAAGGAACGAGCACATTGAACAACGC
Organism: Xenopus laevis; assembly: GCF_017654675.1. Lineage (NCBI taxonomy): Eukaryota > Metazoa > Chordata > Amphibia > Anura > Pipidae > Xenopus > Xenopus laevis. Next base: position 10,596,246 of record NC_054372.1, read on the forward strand.
CTTCTGGATTTTAACAGTGTGCCCATTCATTACATTCAATTCAACTCGACAGTTGGGCTCAGTTCTTTTCTGTTGGGTGTTAAAGAGTTCAGACGCAGCAGTCAACTTTAACACCCAATCCATTCGGTAAGCCTCTGAAAAAGAATGAGCTTTCCTTGAGAAAGGTTTCTAATTTTATTCCTAAGCAGAAGAACATCAGAGCAGCCTCTTTCTTTCTCCTGACAACTTCCTTGACTACTTGCTGGTCAGACTGGTGGGAAACTGACCAGCAGGTGGCGCTGTTGTAACAAAATTCATTCTTATTAACAGCACATGTATCCCTTAATATCTTGGATTTACAAAAAAAACAAAAAAAATGACTGTTAATTGCAAAAGTGCTTAGAATAGACCCCTCATCAATTTTACATTCACTTGTTTTAAATGTTTACTTTATCTTTTTCATGGTTAATTATGATTTTTTTATGCCTAACCTTATCAAGGCATGGGGTCAGTTGCAGCTGTGTCAGCCTGTGCTCCCTAACCCGAGTCCAAAAACATTTTTTATTTTTTTCCTGGGGCCACTGAGAGCAATTTCTAACTTGCAATAGTTATATAGGTGGGGAAATCCAAACTTTGTTGACAGTGGTGTAACTAAATGTTACTAGGCCTTACAGCAAGTTAGTTTTAGGGCCACCAACATATCCAGAGGTTTTCCTTACCAAAATATGTTGAAATTGCTCATTAATTATGACCTTAAGGGGCCTCCTATATCCCTGGGCTCCTGCAGCTGCGGCATCTGCTTCCTCTGTAGTTAAACTTCTGTTTTATGACTTGAATTGAATGAGAGAACAATGTATCTTGGGCCAATAAGCACATGACAAGATGGTACCTGTTTAATAGTAAAGTCGTTGATAAGATGATGGTTGTGCTCATTTAAGCTGCAGTGAAGGGTTACACAGTCGCTATGGAAGAGAAGGTCTTGCAGGGTGGTGACCCGCTGGAGGCCGAGCGCACGTTCCATGCCGTCGGAGAGGTAAGGGTCGTAGAAAAAAACGTTGAAACCAAAGGTTTTTGCTCGCAGCGCCACCGCTTGACCAACCCGCCCTGTAAAACAATCAAGCAGAACAGATTTTGTGGTTACAATAAGAAATTTTGGTGGTTTAAGCCAGCTGTTGACATGTATTTATTATTATTATTCTTAACATGTATTTATATAGCGCCAACATATTGCGTAGCACTGTAGGGCCTACGTTACTGGCAGAGAAATAAGAAAATGTAATTTTCAAATCCTTAGATTATTTTCTGCATTGTAAATTGACCAGTTCTCCGTTATATATGAATTCAAATGAAATAGTGCTTAGCCAGTGAAGTTGTTCCTTTTCCTATCTTTTATTAGTTTTCTGAAGAGATCAACCAATCACACAGCTTGGCAGGCCTTCAACCACCAACATGGAAGAAGGATGGTTATCACATTTGTCTAGTGCAGTGATCCCCAACCATTGGCTTGTGAGCAACATGATGCTCTCCAACCCCTTGGATGTTGCTCCCTGTGGCCTAAAGGCAGGTGCTTATTTTTTTATTTACTGGCTTGTGGGTAGGGTTGCTACCTGGCCGGTGGTGGTTGATGGTTGATCCCAATGTTATTAATACGGAAAAAAGATAAATATATAGGAAGGCCGGTATTTTTTTCCAGAAAAGGTGGCCAACCCAAGTTTTGGTTGCATAAAAAAACATGTGCACTACCGATATAAGCCTCCTGTAGGCTGACAGTCCATGTAAGTGCTACCAAATGTCCAAACACCGCACTTTTTTCATGCTTGCGTTGATCCCCAATTCCTTTTACATCTGAATGTTGCTCACAGGTAAAAAAGGTTTGGGACCCCTGGTCTAGTGCATAGGGCTAACATTAAAGTCTCCCAGAAAGTCTAAAAAATAAAAACCATACAGTGTTGCCTATAGTTTTGCCTTGAGTTTGCTGCTGTCTATTTTCTGTGCCAAACCGTTTGCTCAATAACCACCCTCTGTATGTGGGACCTCACAGGAGCATCTGCACTGACACAACCCATTCCAAGGTGACAGTTTGTTAGAACTTCCTATTCAGGCAGTTGCACCAGAAATAAAGAATCCTACTTTCCTTGTGTCTGGTAAAAAAACAGGGCAGAAACCAGAACCCTCAGGGCAAATTTATCAAGTGTTAAAGTGAAAATTCGATTTTCACATTTTTTTTGGTGAAGACTCTCAAATTTGAATTGCGAATTATCCAAACTCAATTCGAATTTCCAGATTAATCATACTCTGGCCCGTTTAGAACTCAAAGTCACTTTAAACCTGCGGAATTGTTGTATAATTCATCGGGAGAGGTCCAGGGATCAATTTGGTGATGTTTGCAGCCTTTTTATTTCGATTCGAGTTTTTCTAATTCGAATCGAATTAGATTTGAGTTTCAGGGTCGATTCAATTATTCCGAGCTGAGAATATTTGATTTTATTCATACATTTTGATTGGGTGAATTTCGAGTTTATGGGAGTTTTAAAAACAAAAAACCTCACATGAATTCGAAATTCGATCCTCGATAAATGTGCCTCCCCGTGTATGTATTCACCGTATTCCTTCCTATGCCAAGATGACAATCATATTAACTAAATAAATCAAAATCCCTGTACTTCCGACCTTTAGCTTTTGGCAGCTGCTTATAAAGAGGATATTGTACCTTCTACCCTAAAACGTGAATGGAGTAATGGGATTAGTTATGGTTTAAATGAATAAATAACAAGGGGCTCGTGAAATCCGTTTATGATTGTGAAATAGATTCTCTCTCCTTATGTACAATGTATAGCAGCCGAAATACAGGAACAATATCCTGATGCGTTTCACTACCAGCCGCTCCCAATAGCCTCTCACAGCCCCTGTCGTTTGATTTCTAGGAAATATCTCTCCCTGGAAAGGTCTAGGGAGCGGCTTTACTGTTCCTCAAAGCAAATCCCGCTGCCTAATCTCACTGTGTAATTTACTACTGGGAAGAGAATAAACACTCCCATTATTCATGCAATTTATGCTTAACCTGATATGGCCTTTTTACAGCAAATAATGGGGGGTGCACCAGCCAAAATGATTCCTGGAAATGAAGGAAATGAATTCTACGTGTTGGCTTGTATGAACTGGCTGCCACCTGGACAGCATTTTGTCAGCACAGTTGGTAGAAACAATTATTAATAGAGAAGAAGAATAATGTACAGTACAGGTATGGGATTCATTACCTGCATACCCATTATCCAGAAAACTCAGAATTACGGATAGGCCACTTCCCATAGACTCCATTTCATCCAAATAACCCAAATTTAAAAAAATGATTTCCTTTTACTCTGTAATAATAAAACAGTCGCTTGTACTTGATCCCAACTAAGATATAATTAATCCTTATTGGAAGGAAACCCAGCCTATTGGGTTTATTTAATGCTTACATGATTTTCTAGTAGACTTAAAGGTATGAAGATCCAAATTAAAGAAAGCTCCGTTATCTGGAAAACCCCATGTCCTGAGCATTCTGGATAACAGGTCCCATACCTGTATATAGATAAAACAATATTTATCTTAGAAAAATCAATCCTAATAGGGAATGTAATATTTGCGGCTCTTGTTGTATGCACTGTAAAGGCGGCCATACACAGAGAGATCCACTCGTTTGGCAATGTCGCCTAATGAGCGGATCGCTCCCCGATATGCCCACATTGCCACAATCTGATCAGAATAGAGGCAATACAGGTGGTCAGATCGTTGGACCACATCAACGAACAGATGCGGCCGCAATCCGATATCGATCGAGGACGCCCATTGGATGGCTCCAAACACAGGCCAATAAGCTGCCGACTTGGTCTGTCACCGATCCGGTTTTCTGGCACATGGAACAGTTCACAAGTGAAGTTGCATCGCTTGATGGGAAGTTGCCACAGGTAAAGCCTCTCTGTCTATGTTTTGGTGGGTGCTTTTGAAACCCTTTAGCAGCCTGAATCAAAGTGGCCTTTAGGGCCTTCTAAAAAGACCTGTCCTTCAGCAAGTTGGCTAGTTCCTCTAGACCAGTGGTCCCCAAACAGTAGCTCCTGAGCAACATGTTGCAGTCCAACCCCTTGGATGTTGCTCCCAGTGGCCTCAAAGCAGGAGCTTATTTTTGAATTCCAGGCAAGTTTTGGTTGTATAAAAAGCAGGCTTGCTGCCAAACAGAGCTTCAATGTAGGTTGACAATCCACATAGGGCCAATCACAGCACTTATTTGGCACAGCAAGACCATTTTTCATGCTAGTGTTGCTCCTCAACTCCCTTTACTACCGAATGTTGCTCAAGGGATCAAAAAGTTAGGGACCCCTGCTCTAGACCAGTGTTTCCCAGACTGTCGGCCTGCAATGGCCGGGGTGGAGGTTCAGCCTGAAGGTTAGACAATTAGTGGAGAGAATTCTTATTTTTTTTCTATAAGATCCACTTGAAGGTCAATAAGGGTGAGAAATAAATTATCTGCACTCAGATAATATTGGAACTGCGGCTAAACATGCTGCTACACCAATGCTCACCTTATCTGTAGACATGCTAAGAGCTAAAGGAGCCCTGATCAAAGATCAGACTTCTATGCGGGGGTGTGGTTTTGAACTAAGCCTGACAATCACTGCCCTAGACCAGGAGTTCCCAACCGTTTTCATCTATGAGCAACATTCAGATGTAAAAAGAGTTGGGGAGCAACACACGCATGAAAAATGTTCCTGGGTGGTGCCAAATAAGGGCTGTGATTGGCTATTGGTAGCCCCTATGTGGACTGGCAGCCTACAAGAGTCTCTGTTTGGCAGTACATCTGGTTTTTATGCAACCAAATCTTGCCTGGAATTCAAAATAGAATTTAGATATCAATATATCATTTTTGTCTACAGAGAATGCCCTGACCAAGTCAAACAATGACAGGTATTTAATAAGGTACCCTGTAGTCATCAAATCAGAATGTGAGCCAAATAAATAAGGCCCTACTTGGCTGTAAAAAATGTTCAAACAAACTGATATCTATATGGAACAGTTTGAGGGTAAAGTTGAGGGTTAAATATCCACAATTACACCTTTAGTCCGGAGCCATAGCAGCCACAAAAAAACCCCAATTCACTATAAATAAAGATACATATCCATAAAGTGCAGTTTTCATTTACTCTGACAAGGGACTGTTAAGCCTGGTGCCATCTTCTCAGAAGGAAAACAAACTGCTAAGTGGGTTTTTGGCACACAGCGGGGTTGTGCTCGGATGCAGTGCTGTCTCAGATAAAACCAATACATTTATCAGTATTATGTTGGGTGTAAACTGAACTCTCTCACACGGGGACGGTACTTATTCAATTACACACAAGTTCAACAGTGATTTATGTCAAAAGGACAAGGCCAAACCCAGGCACTCTTGCTTAGATCCAGAGTTCCCTCTAGGCCACAGATGGGCTTTAGTGTAGTACATGGGTGGTGGGGGCAGCAATCCTAATCCTAATAGTGATATATTGGTGCATACTGGTCTATCTCTTGTGCTGTCAACATAGGGATGAGTATTTAGAACTTACCCAGTCCTATAATGCCTAAAGTTTCCCCGCGGATACGAGCTGCCCCAGAGGCCACCTCTCTTATCTGCTCTACGCTCTGCACCCTAGTTCCTTCTCGTAATGCTTGATGCAGCCACGTTGTTCTTCTGTATAAATTTAATATGTGGCACAAAGTCGAATCCGCTGTCTCCTCCACAGAGGCTGCTGGCACATTACATACTGCAATACCTGAAACACACAATATAAATATGAATACAATGACAATTTTGTCCTAAGGACAGATTTTTATTACTAAATATGTTGATTTTTGTTAACCATTAAAAAAAATGAAAGACTGTGAATATACCAGACAGAGAGGTACTGATGCTACCTGGCTATCTGGTCATGGAGGCTAGCGAGATCCAGAAGGCAACTTTGCATAGTTTCCCACCAGTCAGACAGAACTACATAAGGAGTCTTTGTCAACATATAGCCCTGACCTTACTCATGTAGGATGATCATTTTTAATTCTAGGGACTTTCAACTGTGGAAAATGGACATTTTCATGTTTATGTTGCCTTTTATTCATACCTAGATCTCCGGCAGACTTGATATCTATGTTGTCAAACCCACTTCCGATTCGGACAATTATTCGAAGAGCTTTGAACTTCTCCAGATCTTCCCTGGTTAATGTGATTGTATGATACATCAGGGCCCCCACCGCTTCATTTAGTACCTGCAAAAGAGATGAAACATTTTGGATTGAGGAGGTTTTCCTTGCACAATCTAATTAGAATACCTAATGGATAAGCTGTATACGTGTGAATGTCTTGAGGATGCCGTATGGGTGAATTTTCTTGCAAGACATTTATCATATGAAGGAGGTCTACCTTGATGCAACTCTATGGGTCTATGGGATTACAGGTGGAGGTATAGTTGCCTGGCAAACAACCCATTCTTTTTAACCTATGTCCCCGTCCTTTTCAAAATCAGCATACTGAAACAAAGCATACAGAGGGTTCCCCCTTATCTGGCCTTGTGGTTTAAGGAATTCCCCGGAAAACTAAAACCAATAAAATCAGCTCCAAAGGCAGGATTTTGCTGGATTTGGAAGTGAGTTGAGAACTGTGTCCACCCCCTTGTGAGCCAGAAATGAAAGACAGAGGAAGGTGAGAAAACAAGTTTAAAACTCAATAGCAGTACAATAGATTTTAGCACAGGGCTTCCAAATCAGACAAAGATCAACTATTATGAGGACCAGGGCACTATCTACAACATTGATCCCCAATCAGTGGCTCGTGAGCAACATGTTGCTCACCAACCCCTTTGGTAGTTGCTCCCAGTTGCCCAAAGCAGGTGATTATTTTTGAACTCTTGGCTTGGAGACAAGTTTTAGTTGCATAAAGCCAGATGTACTGTCAAACAGAACCTCTTATAGGCTGCTAGTCCACATAGGAGCTACTAAATAGCCAATCACAGCCCTTATTTTGAACCTCCAGGGACGTTCTTCATGCTTGTGTTGCTCCCCAACTCTTTTTACAAATGAATGTGGCTCATGGGTAAAAAAGGTTGGGGACTCTTGATCTCCAGGGAGTTTGTATGTTTTCTCTGTGTCTACATGGGTTTCCTTTGGGCACTACCGTTTCTGCCCATAATCACAATACAATACATACACGCTGGTTCATTGGCTTCTGGTAAATTGTCCCTATTGTGTGTAATTGTTATAGGAACCTCAGATTGAAAACTCCACTGGAACAGGGCCTGTATCTAAATAATAGGAAATAACACAGCACATTTGATTTAAGAATAACTGATGAAAGCGATCAAACTCATCAAGATGAAAAAAAAAACCCCACCAACTTTTGGAGAGTTAGTACAACAAAGGAAGGTAGAAAATACAAAAAAAATGTAAATTCAAGAACAATTCACGGACTCCTAAATATAAAGAGAAAGTAAATGAAATTCTGCTACCACAAAATGTCTTAAAATTTTTTGAGGTATTATTGGAATCTGACAGACCGCAATCTTACCCCCCCCCCCCCAGACAGACCCTGGACAAACGTTCCAAAACCATCAAATCACAGCCAAGAATTCTTTATGTTGCTGAAGGCGTCTCTCCTCTGTTCTCATGGATAGCCTGTTAAGACGTTCTTGTGAGAAGATTCCTTTATACTGAACTCTAACACTTGTTAAGTGCAGCTATGTCTCCCATATCCCATGTTCTTAATCTGCCTGGGACAGACGTCTCTCTAGCCCGTCTATTTAACCGGGCTATAAATGGACCTGCTATACCTACTTTCTTAGGGCACAGAGTTTCCTACTTAATGCTCCAGGCTACCCAGCACATCCACCCCCTGGGAACAGGTGCCATCCAAAGAGATCCAGCTGCATGCTTCTTACTTGTGACAATTTTTCAGAAAAAGTCTTGGATTTGGCAGAACCCTGGATTTGGTGTATCCCCACTTTTCTGAGACTTACTCGCCAGAACACATAGGGATAGCTTTGCTTGAAGCAACAGTGTAACTAATAAAAATAATTGTATGTTAAGTTCTTTCACCTTGGTGCTACTTGCCCTTTGGAAACCCAATATGCCCAGTGAGTTCTCATCCATTCTGTCCCTGAGGGGTATAAAGAGATGTTCATTTAGGGGCTAAGAGCACATTTAAGCTTGGAAAGTTTCTTCATGACAGTAAAGAGACACAGCAGCCTTGAAGGCTCATAAAGCAACGGTAAATCAGTGGGGAACCTTGTGTTATGTAACATGCGGAATTTCACTTTCCAAGAGCCAAGCTGATCATGCCAGAATCCAATGATCCTCTCGTTCTGCGCCACCCGCTGCCCTGAATTCCAGCACTGACTGGGTGTAAATGGCTACAAGATGATGACATGTTGTTATTTGCCAACAAGCGTCATATACAATGGGCTCCTGTAGGATATTATTAGCACCACTGTGATTTCCCATTATCCTCACATGCTCTGTGATCTGTAGTGAAAGGATGAAATCTGACTTTGTTCCTCGTAGCATTAAATACAGCGAGGCAGTGAAAATGCACATTAGGATTCCTACACACACATGGATAATGCATGGGAGATGAATATGTCTTCAGTAAACCATGTCAAGTGAAAGTGGTTGTGGGGGGCGGAATCTAATCTTGATTTGATATCAGAGCTGTGGATGTTTGACGATACACAGTCCGGAAGCCATTTGAAAGGGCAATTATTTTCAAGCACAACTGGACTTAGAACTTCTCACTGTGAAATTGTTTGTTAATCCCCATCTATATCAATGCAGGGGCAGAATGCATCCTCACAATAATCTTAAGGTAGACAAATTGAAGAAATTAACCTTCTTTCATAAAATTTCCTTACCTTACACCGCCCCCCTATTCTTCATCTCACCTTTCCTATGCACGCTCCCTCTTTTTTGTAAGTAACCCCCAAAATATCTCATTGTGTAACTTGGTATAAAAGGCTCATACAGGCAGCAGTTTGGATAAGGGCCTAGAAACAACATCATGAACGTATCCAATAAACTCAGTTATTATTGAGATCATGACATTAACCTGTCGGCCCTGTAGGTGGCAGTTTGGACAGCTTGCCCATAATAATAAAAAGCTATTGGTCAATTTGTTGACGTCAATGAAAAGAGTGTTGTAACACCTGAACAAATCCTACCATGGGTGCCAAAATGAAACACAACTACACAAAGCTAATGTGGACAATTTCAGCCAAAGTGACCCAAAATAACCCATGTGTGATTACAACATGATTTGACATTCCCAACTTTAGGTCCTTGTTCAGTTGTGTGGCCGTTTATTCTGCCTTTGGGTGGAACAGCCAAATCCTGGCTGTGGATAGAACAACTCTCCTAGAGCATCAGATGGCTGTATCAGTCAGTTTGAAGGTTCTTTCCAAATTCACAACTGTCAGTTAAGTCCCTAATGAATATACACAAATGAACCAGTCAAGTTTGAAAATCAAGTTGGGAGATGATCACGTGTGAATGTGTGTGGAGATCAGCCAAGCGGACATAAAATGCCCTGGTGATTCCTGTCTTCATCCAATATGGTCGTACAACCGACTATAAATCTTGCTTTTTGGCAATGAAGCTGGCTCTGGCCTAGAATGTGCAACAGTAGCCTGATTCATTTTGGGCAGTATGATATTCAGGTTTAGCCTTGGGAGGGATGCAATACTTAAACAATCCAATAATGTGTGTAACTTTGCCTTTTATCTTAATTAAAAAAGCACAATTGGTTTCCCAAACTGGCCTTAAACAATTCCTGTGCCTCTGCCTTTTAATGATCATTGGAGCCCGGAGATCTCTTTCCGTCTTTGTTTAAATGAAATAGCACTTAATTAAAAAAATGCTCATCTGCCGCTGACTGCTCCCTGCGAGCCCTTTGGACACACTGTATAACAAATTGTCATCATTTCATCTTGGATTACAATAAAATACAATCTGCACAAAGCAGACAATGCCTCCAGGGTGCAAGCCGTGGCCTGACAGAGAACCTAGAATGTTCCATGACTGACGATTGGTATAAAGAAACACTAAAAATGGGAAAGCGGGCAGAACATTTCCCAGCTAGGAAGAACGTCTCTTATTCAAATAAGTGCTTAATTAAAGCCATAAAGCAGAGGATAGATGCCCATCATTCTCTAAGTTTCTTTTGGCTGGAGTCTTTGTGTTTTACGTTGGGCATTATGCAGCAAAGCAAGAATATTCTATTGTAGGCGCCTTAATTCTGCCTCCCTTTCTCTGTTTAATTAACAGTTTTAGCATGTTTCTACATATGCAAGGACAAACGCTCCCGTTCCAGTAGGGGTACGTTTCATTCTAATCCGGGGGCCTCTACAGACATTCATTTTGGTTCGGCTTCACACTGAGCTTAAGGAAGGCAGCAGAATTGGCCTGACTAGAGGGGAGAATCAATGCAATTATATTTACAGGCTTTCACGCGTCTCGGCACCTCTAGATACATTATGTTTCCCACTCCTGCCAAATTAATGGATCTCTTTTGAAAGCAGACGTGCAGTAACATGTCCTGGCCCGGCTCCAAGCAGCAAGGTCTTCCAAAATTAAACCCATTGGAGACAGGCTGACATTCACTGCCCTGATGGGAAAGCAGCAGGTACTGTGTATTGAGGTTGAAGCCATTTTCTTGCTCACTTCACCGAGGCTACCCCCTGATATAAAAATAGAAGTCCTTTTCTTTATTCAGCTTTCTGTGCAGAAAGCTTTCTAATGGCACAAGGACATGAATACACAGTAATCTGCAATCAGCTGCTTCGACCACCACCAAGGACAGAATTTTTCTGCAAGTACCAGTCGTGGTCCTGTCGGCTTCTACAGTTCGTCCACCAATCTCAACGTGGCTTGTTTAAAAGCTTCCTTACAATGAAGGTTATATTTTACTTTAATTCTACTAAAGCACAGCAATGTGGAAAAGAAAACCAACAAAAATTGTACATGTTGATCTGCTTAAAGGGATACTGTCATGGGAAAAAAAATTTTTTCAAAATGAATCAGTTAATAGTGCTGCTCCAGCAGAATTCTGCACTGAAATCCGTTTCTCAAAAGAGCAAACAGATTTTTTTATATTCAGTTTTGAAATCTGACATGGGGCTTGACATATTGTCAATTTCCCAGCTGCCCCAAGTCATCTGACTTGTACTCTGATAAACTTCAATCACTCTTTACTGCTGTACTGCAAGTTGGATTGATATCACCCCCCTCCCTTTTCCCCCCCAACAGCCAAAAACAATGGGAAGGTAACCAGATAGCAGCTCCCTAACACAAGATAACAGCTGCCTGGTAGATCTAAGAACAGCGCTCAATAGTAAAAACCCATGTCTCACTGAGAAACATTCAGTTACATTGAGAAGGAAAAACAGCAGCCTGCCAGAAAGCATTTCTCTCCTAAAGTGCAGGCACAAGTCACATGACCAGGGGCAGCTGGGAAATTGACAAAATATCTAGCCCCATGTCAGATTTCAAAATTGAATATAAAAAAATCTGATTTTTCCGATGACAGTATCCCTTTAAGAGGTGTACTTATCTTATTTTAAGCCTTTTCCTCTTATCTACTCTATATATTTGCATCACAAGATGTACGGCTTCTGGCAGCGGAGGACTGGCTTCATTATGACTTGCATACTCACTGTTGGCTACAAAATGAGTCTCCCTCATTGACAGACACAATGGCTTATATGAACCAGCTTAGTTCGCAGGAAGCTTTATTAGTAAAAACTAAAGGAAATAATTCCAAAGAATCATTTAGACTTACAGGTATATGGTCTACTTATGTGACTCCAATACCAGAAATCAAATATCTCAGTTTCTTCAATTGTAAAATGTTCATAGGGGGGGTTATCTGACATTCCCAAGACAATGGGCTTTTTCTTTCTTCTTTTTCTTTTAAGAATGTCTATGCGTCCACTGGCTTATTTAGTGATAATTAGTTCTCGTTAGTTTCTATTTTATTTTACATATTACTTCATTGTAAGTTATACATTGTGTATAATATGTCATTGTATTAATCTTCTAATTCTGCATACTATTTGTTATCATATTGATTTTTATGGTTTATTGTAAAAACCAAATAAAATATTTCAAATCACAAGCAGGTAATAATGCTAATGTAAGACATTTTAGTAGGTTCATGTAGACTAGTAAGTGATGAAGAGGACTGGGTTAAATCTGCTGGTGGGAAATAGCATTGGGATGGGTGTGGATTGGGTTAAAGCTGAAAAGACTGGGTTAATGCCAAATTCTAGGTGGCAAGATGACATTGAGAGGAGGAAGGGGGAAATAACGAGTATTAGTTGTTAGTATTAGGGGTGGGCTGAAGGGTAGTGGTGTAGAAAAGAACTGGATGAAATAAGATTTAATATTGACATTAAGAGGGAAAAGTTAGTGCACTATGAATGGCAACATTGACTCTTGCGAGTAAAAAAACTTTAAACAATGAACCTTTTTATAGGCACAAAAGTTGGGGAATTTGACTCCCAGCAGCACTCTTCGCTCCACAATCTGGCAGCACACAATGATTACACCGAGAGTGGTCCTGATACAAGAGGAGACACATTTTGCTCCACAATCTGGCAGCACACAACGATTACACCGAGAATGGTCCTGATACAAGAGGAGACACATCTTGCTCCACAGTCTGGCAGCACACAATGATTACACCGAGAGTGGTCCTGATACAACAGGAGACATATTTTGCTCCACAATCTGGCAGCACACAACGGTTACACCGAGAGTGGTCCTGATACAAGAGGAGACACATTTTGCTCCACAATCTGGCAGCACACAACGATTACACTGAGAATGGTCCTGATACAAGAGGAGACACATCTCTGGCTGGAGTTCCAGGAGGAAAAAACATAATGCCAATCGGCTTTGCAACTACTGATGTTTCCCATAAGTCCGGACAGGAGAGCTTTGTGCCTCCATCTGCTGCTGAACTACAGATGCCCTCGACCTTTAGTTGTCCATGGCTGACACCACCATCAATCAATCCTCTGAGGACAATGGAAATGCAGTTTAACCAAGGTGACCAGTGCTTTAAATCTACTTCCAGCTTATCTATTGTCTCACTTGGCCAAGGTTTTAGTTAGAACTAAAAAGCCAACCTGCAGTTTATCTTTACATATTTCCCACTGCTCTCAGTTTCTTTTCCAAATAAACACTTTTAACTGCCATTCCTGGCTACAGACGTCTAAAGATGGTCATCTACTGTCCAGTTCCTCTGCTATCTCCTCATGTAGTCCATGAGATATATCAGCGGATCGTAGGTATACTGGGGGAGAGGACCTCAGACTAGATATTCTCTCTCTCCAGGTTACAATAGAACTGCACAACCAATTGTTTTCACTGCTTCCCCATGTATTCCCATATGTAACCAGAATGCTAATCAAAACATATCCTGGTACACTGAGGCTCAAGCTGCCCCATAGCCCAACTGTAAAAAAAAAAAAAAAAACACCCATTCTATATAGAGTTTCAAAGTGGACAGTACAGTTATTACATGGGCTGTCCCGTTGAAAAGTTCCTGTCTGGGTTTCAGAGTTCTGAAACAAACTACTGCCGACATAAATCTCCTCTAATGTCACCCACTAGTGATGGGCGAATCTCTCCCGTTTCACTTTCGCCAAAAAATTCGCAAAATTCGCGAAAAATCGTGAAATCAGAGAGTTTACGGAAAAATCGTCAAATTTTAAAGTTTTCACGAAAAAAATCAAGCAATTCGAACGTTTTCACAAAAAAATCAAGCAATTTGAAAGTTTTCACTATAAAATCACCCACCAATCCCAAAGCCACAGAGAAGAGGAAAGCTGGTCTATAGCAGGCTGCATATTAAGGCATATAAGCGAAAAACGTACGAATTACTATAGAATTCATATTTGTCATACTTTTCAAGATTTATTATACCCCGAGGATGGAAAAATCTGAAAATCCGGCATCGCAGTCCCACCGATGTTGTATATAAGTCAATGGGAGAGGTCCCTATCCTATATGGAATTTTCTGTGGGCTATGCTGAAATTAACCCAAAAATTAATATTTTATTATTTTTATTATTTTAAAATTTATTTATTTTAGAAAAAAAATATTTTTTCAAGAGAAAAAAATCTGGGTTTTCAGTAAAAAATTTTTGCTAAATTTTTTCATGGTTTTCCCCGATCCGTTTAAAATGTGATTTTTTTAATAATAAATAAGGTCCAATCGTGGATTTTAGTTTAGTCAGACTTTTTTTTTAAAAAACAGTCAGATAAATTTGGACTTTGATAAATAAGACTTCTTCTACTTATTTCAAATAATGCAGAAATGGCGGATGCCTCCCATTATTGAATATCCAAGGGAAAAAAAATCAGGGTTTTCAGGAAAAACCTTTTGCTAAATTTTTTCGTGGTTGTCCCCAATCTGTTTATAACGTGATTTTTTTAATAACAAATAAGGTCCAATTGTGGATTTTATTTTAGTCAGACTTTTTTTTAATAAAACAGTCAGATAAATGTGGACTTTGATAAATAAGACTTCTCCTACTTATTTCAAATAATGCAGAAATGGCGGATGCCTCCCATTATTGATGTAAATCAGAACTGCATGTTCCCGCTACTCATTTGTAGTTGTTTGGCAGAAAACTCAATTTTGGCTGAGCAACAAGAAGAAAAAGAGGCCAACAGACAAAAACACAAGCAGAAAAGCGACTAGAATAATTTCAAAATTAAAGAAATTGCTGTTGTGGGGGACAACAATTTGTTTTCCGAAGTCGCCCGAAGTTTCCTCGTGAGGCAACATTCATTCTAGCCGGCGGGAAGGCAGTTTGAGGAGATTAGTTGCCCCCAAAGAAGAGGAGATTTTTTTCGCCAGGCAACTAATCTCCCTGAATCTGCTCATGTGTCTCTGCCCTTACGAGGCCCAAGCAACTGCCAGTCCTACAAATACAGAGTTTTTACAGAATCACAAGTCGATTTTTACTTTTTTAGTCAAACTGAAACATCCGAGGCCTCGGCTTTCCAGCGAATTAATCGACACAGCGGAAAGCCCCAGTTATCTGGTAATTATCTAATTAACGCTCAATCTCAATACAAAAATACCACAGTCAGTACCTTGTCTTCCCACCTCTCTGTATTTAAGATGTTTATCACAGATTTCTACACGGCAGAGAACTGGCTACTTTTTCTAAAGGAATCCAAAAAGAAGTTGCAGAATCAGCTGTCACCCAAACATTGGTTGGAACCGGTTACGCACCTTGTTACTATTAGTGTTTTTTTATTAGAGGAAGACATTGTTTCACATTATTAAAGGGGATCACGGAATACTGGGGCAATTATTGTTCCTAAAAGCAAAAAGAAAGGTAAAGGAGAGAAAAGGCAAATAAAGGAGGCTGGCACAAGTCTGGACCCACGAAGTATTAAAGGCGGAGTCAGATTGTAAAAGGGTTAAAAAGGCTTACATTTTATTTTCCATAATTCATTTCTACCAAGGACACTTAGGGGCAGATTTATCAAAGGTCGAGGTGAATTTTCTAATGAAAAAAAATTTTCAAGCTATTTTTTTGTGTACTTCGACTAGGGAATAGTCCAAATTCGATATGAATTTGAAAAAAATGTGAAAATTCAAATATCGAAATATATTATGTACTGTCTCTTTAAAAATTCGACCGACTATTCGCCATCTAAAACCTGCCGAATTGCTGTTTTAGACTATGGGGGATCTCCTAAAACCTATTTGGAGTCAATTGGTGGAATTTTTTTTTGGAAATGCGCTATTCCTTCGATTTGTATGATTCGAATTCGGCCGAATACAGACCTATTCGACCAAAAAAAACCTTTGACTTTATTTCGGTTTTTGAATTCGAATTTCGACCCTTGATAAATATGCCCCTTAGTCATAGGCTGAACATTGAACAATAGATATAGGATATTTAAAAGAAACATAGCCAATGGGAAACAAGTAGGTGGGGCACATCAGGTAGCACTGCCTACTTGTTTCCCATTGGCTATTTTTCTTTTAAATATCCTGTATGTATTGTTCAATGGTCAGCCTATGACTAAGTGTCCTTGGTAGACATGAAAAGCGTCAGGCCTTGGTTCTTAATTGTGGAAAATAAAATGTAAGCCTTTTTAACACTTTTACAATCTGACTCCGGCTTTACTACATCGTGGGTCCAGGCTTGAGCCAACCTCTTTTGAAGTTTCCTGGTGTTTGATTCCCTTGCTGAAGATCTGGGGTGTTTGCCCCACCGTACACAGCGGTAAGCTCAAACAAACGCATCTAAATGTAGTATATACTGGTTACATAATTGTACAGTCCAAAGCAAATCAATCAAGAAGAAATAATGAAGGTTATGTAATGACCAAAGGGAATTATTTATTAAAATCTGTGATTGTTTTTTTCTACAAAATAGCGGGCAAGACCCAGAATCTCGGAAAGCTTCAAACAGACCCCGCTGCAGTGTTTGCCGCTTGCTGTGTTATTAAAAGGGGATTATAATGGTACAGAAGTGCTAAAGTGCCTATAAGGAACGGCAACCTAGGCACGGCTGAAACTGCAACCTAAAATAGGCCTTCCCAAGCCTTCCTTAGACAAAGGAATAACAAAAAGGACACCAGTCATGTAAACACTTCATTTACACAGGAACCTATAAATAAATATGGCCAGGCTGATACCTGGCTGGGAATTTGACAGGATTCAAAATCCCTATGGCCAAGTACAGCATTGGCCCTTTGTATTATTCGTTTGTCAGTCCACTTGCCAGACAAGCAATTCAACCCAAATTGGGGCCACCACATGGATGAACGCTCAGGTTTAGTTCTGAAACCCTATGTAAAATATTTGCTCAAATAAACAAAACAGTATTTAGAAGAACGGTGATCAGATCTGTAAACCAGATTGTGCATAATAACAAGAAAGCGAAGGGAAGTGGTTACATTTAATGTATGAACTCGCAGTAAGACTTATCTCTTTGAACAGGAAGTCAATTGATGATCATAACAGAAACAAAAAATTCTTCATATAAATATAGAAAAAATATTGTATATAAGGTGCTTCTTAGATCAAAGGGCAATTTGACATGCCATTTTTATAGAATTGATCTTATAGAAGTGGATGGCGGCCGGGGGGGAGGGGGTGTTTGAGCGTGATATAAGTGCCATGATATAAGTGCCATGATGTGATTACCATGATGTGAGTGCCATGATGTGAGTGCCATAATGTGAGTGCCATAATGTGAGTGCCATAATGTGAGTGCCATAATGTGAGTGCCATGATATAAGTACCATGATGTGAGTGCCATGATGTGAGTGCCATGATGTGAGTGCCATGATGTAAGTGCCATGATGTAAGTGCCATGATATAAGTACCATGATGTGAGTGCCATGATGTGAGTGCCATGATGTGAGTGCCATGATATGAGTGCCATGATGTGAGTGCCATGATGTGAGTGCCATGATGTGAGTGCCATGATGTGAGTGCCATGATGTGAGTGCTTCTGCAGTACAATTGCTTTTCATATTGGTTTCCAGTATGATTTACAGATACCGCGGAAAAATAACTGGTGCCGTGTTTCATTGAGAATTCTCAAAATGTCCTGCCAGCTTTTAGCCCCATGTTTGCCGCTTATAGGCAGGGGACGACGGCTAGTGTGTGGTTACCTTTTCATGGATTTCTTGTGTAGACTGTGCATCGCAGAAAGCCACAGTGGCCACGTCCTTCAGAATGGGCATCTCCACGGTGCAGTCTCTGCCGTCCAGCAGTGCTACTAAAGGGCGCGGGTGCATGGGCCCGTTCATAATTGGAGGTCGAATGCCTGGGACAAAAGAGAAAAGCAATCAAATAAAAATGCAATTAAACAAATCCCTAAATACAGTATGCAGTTAGCGTGGCATTTATGAATTGGGGCAAAGGGGAGCCTAAATTAGATGCCCAACCTGCAACCCTCCAGCTGGACGACAATGGAAAACAGCTTGAGGGATCCAAGGAGCAACAACTAGACAATGTCTGACAATAATTAAGGAAAGCAACTGGTATTTTTACCCTGGATATTCTGGAACCTCATAGGGGGCAGTTGCTCTCTCTCTCAATAGGGGGCCACATCAATAAATGTACAGGGCAAGAACTAGTGTGAATAAACAATGGTGTGTGGCTCTGCTCCTTAAACAAAAATCATAAATTAAATAAACAGAGAGAAATAATATAGTGGCCCCATCCCAGGGAAACCCCCAGTCCAAGGGTTATTATGGGGCACATTTACTTAGTTCGAGTGAAGGAATAGAATAAAAAAAACTTTGAATTTCAAATTATTTTTTTGGCTACTTCGAACTAAAAATCGTTCGACTATTCGACCATTCGATGGTCGAAGTACTGTCTCTTTAAAAAAAACTTCGACCCCCTACTTCGCTAACCTAAAACCTACCGAACCTCAATGTTAGCCTAAGGGGAAGGTCCCCATAGGCTTTCTAAGCTTTTTTTGGTCGTAGAAAAATCGTTCGATCGATGGATTTAATCGTTCAATCGAACGATTTTTCGTTCGATCGTTCTAATTGCGGGATTTACCTTCGGCAGTCGAATATCGAGGGTTAACCCTCGATATTCGACCCTATGTAAATCTGCCCATAATTGTTTTAAGAAGTTTAAGAACAATTCAAATGGGAAGAGACTCACTAATGGTAAAGCAG
Organism: Xenopus laevis; assembly: GCF_017654675.1. Classification (NCBI taxonomy): domain Eukaryota; kingdom Metazoa; phylum Chordata; class Amphibia; order Anura; family Pipidae; genus Xenopus; species Xenopus laevis. The sequence goes on from NC_054372.1 coordinate 10,614,948, forward strand.
AAGCCCAAGTAGTTGTAAAATTAAAAAAAATCTTTATTAGGACATGCATTAGCCCAGTGTTGGACTGGCCCACTCAGATACCAGGAAAACTCCCAGTAGGCCCAGGGGTCAGCGGGCCTCTTGCTTCTAACCATTTGGCCTATTTCATGGTCATTTCCTATTTCTTTATGGGAACAAAGAGGCTTAATAATGGAAGAATATAGTATAGTATGTAGAGAAACGAGACTAGGAGAATAAAGAGGTTGAGTGAGGAGAGGAGGTATAAAAGTTTGGAAAGTCGGCCCTCAGCCTAAGGTTTTCTGGTGGGCCCCTGGCATCCCAGTCAGACACTGCATTAGCCTAACGCGTTTTGTGCCTAAATGGGCACTTACTCTTAGGCTGTTGTCCATTGGCGCTGTGCCACGCTGGTCCCCACTGCTGGATAATACAATTCTATCTGCTAAATAAATGTAACTAGACTACAAGTGAATAGCCTGAGCTGCCATCCAGTAATATCAGTTTCATTAAAACATTTCAGGATCTGCCACCAAGGGTCCAGCCAGCTCTGGGTTTCCAGCACCAAAAAGTATTACTAGTTCTTCCCTTCACGTGTGTCATAAAAGCTGAGGACTGATGTAACGCTTCCCGGCTGGATTCTCGCTACAGCATTGGCTTGTATCTATAATTAAGTATCCAAATTTATTTATATATATATATATATATATATATATATATATATATATATATATATATATATATATATATATATATATATATATATATATATATATATATATATATATATATACTTTTTTTTTTGGATTACTGAATACACCAGAGTTTTGACAGAACACTGAACTGAATAGTGTAATAAACATAAAAATCTGTGAATAAATAACCGTTGCCATTTGTCACACAACATTCCAGGTTTGGATTTGGTTCCAACGAATACTAAGGATTGGTCTGAATCCTCCAAAAAGTACTGAGCATATGGTGAATCACCTTATATAGTCCCTTCACAATTTGTGCATTTTTAAGGTTCGCACAGTCCGACGTACACACTCAGTTTCCTTGCAATTGTTTGCCTTGAACTATGGAGAGATTTGCTTAAATACAAAGATTATTATTTTCCCGAATGCACATGCCTTTGTTTGTGGTTCCGTGGAACATTCTTCCTACCATTGTTTTGAACCCAAGCCAAAGCCTTGAACTTTTCCCCGGGCTCTTACCTGTTATTACCATTACATAACTCTGGTTTATTCACTTGAAACACTTCCACTAAGAATGTTCCTCATTTAGTTGATACACGTTATTTGAAAACTGCCTTTCACGGTACCAAAAAATACGCAACAAGCTCTGTTTTCTCGAGGGAAAGAGCCTCTATCATGGCAGTACAAGTAGGAACAACTGAATGGCACCCAGTGGAATAATCCTGTTTCTGACCCTGAATCAACGGACTTAACCATCTGATTTATAGAAAACGGTGCACTGTGGTTTTATTTATTGGCTTTAGCTTTACTTCAATTTTGTGGAGTAGGGGACCCAAGGGGCCCTGGCTAAGTTTTGTCACCTATGCCCTGTGGGAGGGGTGTTTCCCTAATTAGCCCGGAGATCTAGTGACCATTTCCTATCCCAGGTTTATTAATAGGAGGGAGCACATGGTTCTCTCTCTTTGGACTCCATCTTTTGATGGGAATGGATTCTTCTGGGGAACATGGAGTACAAGAGTTCGGTACCAAGTCTGTGACCCAAAGGAACCAACCCAGTAGTGAAGTCAAGGAGTAGGGACCCAGTAAATGAGGTAAAGGCAGTGGAAGCGTATTCTGCCATAGCACATTTATTGAGTTGTGAGTTAGACAGGCCAGCTTATAAAGAGCAGCCTTTAGCTCCACTAAGGAGTAGTAATGTGGTGTCATTACTCCAAGGTGACACCTGCCTAGTGTAGGGAGCACAGTCTGGAAAGGGACACAGGCTATTCATTATCCCTGGAGACTTCTACTGAAGTGAACCCAATTTAATGAGGTGGGACTATCCACCGCAAGTATCATCTTCTAATGGGTGAAGGTAAAGGCAGTGGAAGCGTATTCTGCCATAGCACATTTGAGTTGTGATTTAGACAGGCCAGCTTATAAAGAGCAGCCTTTAGCTCCACCAAGGAGTAGTAATGTGGTGTCATTGCTCCAAGGTGAAACCTGCCTAGTGTAGGGACCACAGTCTGGAAAGGGACACAGGCTATTCATTATCCCTAGAGACTTCTACTGAAGGGAACTCAATTTAATGAGGTGGGACTATCCACCGCAAGTTCCATCTTCTAACAGGGATCCCCAACCTTTACAACCCGTGAGCAACATTCAGAAGTAAAAGGAGTTGGGGAGCAACAGTAGCATGAAAAATGTTCCTGGGTGCCAAATAAGGACTGTGATTGGCCATTTAGTAGCCCCTATGTGGATTGTCAACCTACATTGAGGCTCTGTTTGGCAGTGCACCTGGTTTTAAGGCAATAAAACTCACCTCCAAGCCTGGAATTCAAAAATAAGCTCCTGCTTTGAGGCCCCTGGGAGCAACATCCAAGGAGTTGGAGAGTAACATGTTGCTCGAGAGCTACTGGTTGGGGATCACTGAATGAGTGAAGGTGCTTATTAGTCTGTATGTTTGCTTAGCCTGTGCTATACCACTACAAATGTTTAGCTTGATATCGGTTCATATGCAGAATTCCATTGTTTAGAGGGGATTTCAACCCAAAATATCCCCCCCCTCCAATGGTATTAAAAACATTTAATGGCTTTCAAGTTATTTGTTAATGTAATTGCTACTGAAAGCAAAATTTGTAAAAATGTGTCACGAATGTATATCGGAAAGTTTCTTACTTTTTCCATTATGAAAAAACATTTTTGGGTTGGACAATCCCCTTTAACCAATTCTGACACATATACAAGAGACTCGGTTTTGTGGAATTTTTCAAATTCCCATCAGATTTTAGCGTCTGAATGAAAGTTTACGGGGAAAATGCTGTACTGTACTAAAAAAACTTTTTTTCCCCCCTCTCTATGCTTTCCAGTACAATTCAGCAGCGTCTCAAGTGTAAAACGTAAAAGAGCCCCCAGTCAGCTTGATATTTGAACTGCAAGCCAAGTTCATTGGAGAGGCAAGGAAAACAGGAAAAAGGAAAAAAAATGGAGAAAGAGGGGGAAAAAAAAGCAGGAATAGTTGACTGAGATTAAGCCAGTAACAACAGAGTCCTATCCAAACACAACAGGCAAAGGCTTGGCCCAGCTGATCAGGTTACATTTAATCACAATAAAAAGGAAAAAAAAAAAAAAGACACACAAAAGAATTACTGAGCAGGAGTTTTGCTCAAACCACAAGCAAATGATGTGGCCAAAGGTCTCGGCTTGTTGTACAGCAAGATACAAAGGAAAGGCAAAGCAAGGAAATAGATTTACAGCAGCTTTTAGACACAGTCTGGCCCACCAAAATGTGCTGTTTAATGCCAATAAAAATCACTCTGAAAAACCACAATGGAGTCATTAATGGACACACAGGGGGGAATTCACAAAAGTGTCGGGAACGAAAAAATGTCTTTAAAATGTCGTAGAAAGTGTCGTAGCAACAGCCGACAAATTCACATCCGCCAATTTTCCGACATGTGCGACACTTTTGAATTAATGTCGTTAAAAGTGGGCGTGGTTTTTTTGGCGCCACTTTTCCCGACATTTTTCTGAATTACTCGTTAACTCATTTTTTTTACCGACAATTTTTCAGACACTTTAGGCTCTCCAAAATGAAAATGTCAGTCAAATTGTCTTTTAAAAAGTCTTGGTAAATGTCGTTTGTACGATGAAAAGATATACGACATTTTAGTAAATTGACAGACTTACGAGACATTCAGGGATGGTAACATCTGCCTTTGTGAATTTGCCGTTCGTACGGCATTTTACAAATTTGTCGACCGCCACTTCTGGGTTATTTATTTTACCGACACTTTTGTGAATTTCCCCTAGTCTTTTTTTTTAGGGGACGCCACTAGTTATGGGAGAAAAATTATGATGCCTGCGACATTTTGACGCCTACGTCAATTCTGACGATCGCGTCAATTTTGACGCCGGCATTAAAGTCAATGGGCGTCCGAATATTGTTGACGCGCAACGGTTTTGACACGAGCGACTTTACCGACGGGCGTCCAGAAATTTTTGACGCCAGCGAATTTCCACAGCAGTTTTGCAAATTTATTTGCCGGCGGCAAAACACAAAAATTTGCAGCGAATTCTCGTCTGCCAAATTTATTCGCCCATCACTAGATGCCACAACTCAGAATCAGAACTATTTAGGGTAAGGGCACACCTGGAGATTCGGGGAGATTTAGTCACCCAGCGAATAATCGCCTCTTCTTTGGGGCGACTAATCTCCCCAAACTGCTTCCCCATGGCTTCCATCTGCTTCAATGAAAAAACGCCTGCGCCAATGAACTTGCTGTGCTTCGATTTCCATAGTCGCCGGAAGTTTACTCGTGAGGAAACTTCAGGGGACTTCGGAAATCAAATCGAAGCCACGAGGAAACAGTTTGGGGAGATACGTCGCCCCAAAGACTAAATCTCCCCGAATCTCCAGGTGTGCATGGGACTGTTACATATTAAAGGGGACATACACCCTCTCACACAATATAATGCTCTTCCGAGCATCTTTGCAGTTTAGGGCAATGGCAGACAGGGAGATTTGTGACTACAGTTATGGGACCTGTTATCCAGAATGCTCGGGACCTGGGGTTTTCTGGATAACAGATCATTCTGTCATTTGGATCTTCATACCTTAAATCTATCAAAAAATCATGTAAACATTAAATAAACCCAATAGGCTGGTTTTGCTTCCAATAAGGATTAATTATATCTTAGTTGGGATCAAGTACAAGTTACTGTTTTATTATTACAGAGAAAAAGGAAATCATTTTGAAAAAGTTTAATTATTTTGATAATATGGAGTCTATGGGACACGGCGTTTCCGTAATTCAGAGCTTTCTAGATAATAGGTTTCTGAATAACGGATCCCATACCTGTATTTATGAGCAACCATGAGCGACAAAATGCCTCTCCATTTGAAATGACTGAAACCACGAGAGCTATGACCAACATATCGCTAAGTCGCCCGAAGTTTCCTCCGGAGGCAATTAAAGACGGCCTAGTGATATGTCGGTCATAGCACCATTGATTTATATTATTTCAAATGAAAAGGCATTTCTGGGAGATTTGTCTTACACAAGAGGAAAGGAAACAGAACAATTAATATTAATTGCAAAACTGCTCCAAGGAGCAATTTTACATTAGGTTTTGATTTTGATTCGCTTGAGCGAATCCACGCGAAAATCCCTTTTGGAGGGGGGGTTGGATTATTTGGATAAAATGGAGTCTATGGAAGACAGCCTTTCAGTAATTAGGAGCTTTCTGGATAATGGGTTTCTGGATAATCAATCCTATACCAGTATTGTTTTTTGGATTTGTTTGCAGCCTTCCTGACATTCGAGTTTTTTTTTGGAGAAAAAACTTGAATCGAGTTTTTAAAACTCAAATTCGATTCCAGTTTTCGGGTCGATCCTAATTCAGAAAAATTTTTAAAATAAATTCTGATTGGTCGGATTTCGAGTTAATGGGAGTTTTTAACACAACTCATGAATTCAAAATTAGACCCTTGATAAATCTGCCCCTTGGTGTAAAAGACAATTTCAGCTCAATATACAGTACTCATGGAGCTCTAGTTATCAAAGTGGTGGCCATTCTATCATATAGATGAAATTTGTTCTGAGGGTGCTGGACATATGTATAAAAAAAGGCAACTATAGAGGAGGCAGATATAGAGGAGACAACTATAGAGGAGGCAGATATAGAGGAGGCAACTATAGCTATAGAGGAGGCAACTATAGCTATAGAGGAGGCAGCTATATAGGAGGCAACTATAGCTATAGAGGAGGCAACTATAGCTATAGAGGAGGCAGCTATATAGGAGGCAACTATAGCTATAGAGGAGGCAACTATAGAGGAGGCAGCTATAGAGGAGGCAACTATAGAGGAGGCAGCTATAGAGGAGGCAGCTATAGAGGAGGCAACTATAGCTATAGAGGAGGCAGCTATAGAGCAGGCAACTATAGCTATAGAGGAGGCAGCTATACATGAGGCCTAGTATTAAAGCAAAGCAGGCCAGTGGGCAAACAGAGGCAACTATAGAGGAGGCCTGGTATTAATGCAAAGCAGGCCAGTGGGCAAACAGAGGCAATTATAGAAGAGGCAACTATAGAGCAGGAAGCTATAGAGGTGGCAGCTATAGAGGAGGCAACTATAGAGGAGGCAACTATAGAGGAGACAGCTATTGAGGAGGCAGCTATAGAGGAGGCCTGGTATTGAAGCAAAGCCGGCCAGTGGGCAAACAGCCAACTGATTTAGAGGAAGCTCCTACACCCAACTTGTATGTGAGAGAAGAGGAAGTTCTTTATCCTTATCTCTGCCGCTCTCATAATAATACGACTTCTCAAAGGCTTTGAATAAGCAAAGAACAGCCTGTCTGTCCATCAATGGCTTCCTCCCTACACAGGCTCCAACCTTCATTTCAGATCTACTGCAACAAAGGAGAATTGTCCCTGCAGAACCCATTTTAGCCTTCGGTTTCCGGAAACCAGCCTCCGATAACCGAAATGTAGCCGATAGCCGCAACTCCTTTTGCACAAAGCCATAATTATTTGGCATCTGTGTGTGTCTGTGTGTGTCTGTGTCTGTGAGTCTGTGTGTGTCTGTGAGTCTGTGTGTGTCTGTGAGTCTGTGTGTGTCTGTGAGTCTGTGTGTGTCTGTGAGTCTGTGTGTGTCTGTGAGTCTGTGTGTGTCTGTGAGTCTGTGTGTGTCTGTGTCTGTGAGTCTGTGTGTGTCTGTGAGTCTGTGTGTGTCTGTGAGTCTGTGTGTGTCTGTGAGTCTGTGTGTGTCTGTGTGTGTCTGTGTGTGTCTGTGTGTGTCTGTGTGTGTCTGTGTGTGTCTGTGTGAGTCTGTGTGTGTCTGTGTGTGTCTGTGTGTGTCTGTGTGTGTCTGTGTGTGTCTGTGTGTGTCTGTGTGTGTCTGTGTGTGTCTGTGTGTGTCTGTGTGTGTCTGTGTGAGTCTGTGTGTGTCTGTGTGTGTCTGTGTGTGTCTGTGTGTGTCTGTGTGTGTCTGTGTGTGTCTGTGTGTGTCTGTGTGTGTCTGTGTGTGTCTGTGTGTGTGTGTCTGTGTGTGTCTGTGTGTGTCTGTGTGTGTCTGTGTGTGTCTGTGTCTGTGTGTGTCTGTGTGTGTCTGTGTGTGTGTGTCTGTGTGTGTCTGTGTGTGTCTGTGTGTGTCTGTGTGTGTGTGTCTGTGTGTGTCTGTGTGTGTCTGTGTGTGTCTGTGTCTGTGTGTGTCTGTGTGTGTCTGTGTGTGTGTGTCTGTGTGTGTCTGTGTGTGTCTGTGTGTGTCTGTGTGTGTGTGTCTGTGTGTGTCTGTGTGTGTCTGTGAGTCTGTGTGTCTGCTTGTTCTCTCTGTAGAATCTGGGGAGGGGGGGGTTACCTGCTCTTATTTGATGGCTTGAGTCACAACTTCCCTTTGTTTAACTTTCCCAGACTAACCTTTGCCCAGGATATCAGCCTCCTACACAACCAGACTAATTGGCTTATTAATAGGTTAAACCCTCTCACCTTTTAACCCTGGGACGTCCAGCTAGTAACACAAACGCTGAAAACCCATTAAAAGGTTAATGGAGGTATGTAAAAAAAAAATTGCAAAGAGCAAATCTTTTCAAATAAAAATGTGTCTGTCACTATGTAATACAGGTATGGGATCCATTATCTGGAAACGATATCCAGAAAGCTCCAAATTACGGAAAGCCTGTATCCCATAGACTCCATTTTAATCAAATAATCCAGATTTTAAAAAATAATTCCTTTTTCTGTGTAATAATAAAACAGTCGCTTGTACTTAATCCCAACTAAGATATAATTAATCCTTATTGGAAGCAAAACCAGCCTATTGGGTTTATTTAATGTTTATATGATTTTCTAGCAAATTTAAGGGATGTAGATTCAAATTACAGAAAGATCCATTATCTGGAAAACCCTAGGTCCCGAGAATTCTGGATAACAGGTCCCACGCCTGTATTCTTTGTTAGGCTTTTAGTTACTGCAAATCTTGACTGTACATTGCAAACCTTTAACACCTGCTCTGGAGTTTCGTTAAATATTTTGTCTCAAAAAACGGTTTGCGAAATTTTAATACATACACTGCGAACGTTTGCAAAAGCAGTCTGGTTGGAAACTTTGCGAGGAAGCAATCGAGGTCTTAAGCAGTCAAAAATGGCGCAAACATGGTCGCTTAAAGGATGCAAGCATCTTTGCAAAATGTTTTTTTACGATAACAAATAATATTATATTCCCCTCTTAACCTTTTAATTCTTTTAAAAGGTTAAATCTGTTTTTCCAACGGCAGCAAATAAAATATATAAAGTTATAGGACCAGGACAACCCGATTTTTTGAAGGACCATCCAGGTCAAACCACACAACATAGCCCCGCCCCTCTATGGCAGGCCCCACCTTCCCGTCCGGAGTTAGTCAAGAGGAAAGGTGGAAACCCTACACATGCATGACGTGTGGATGATCCGAAATAATATCTATGTAGCAAGGACATCAGTTGGTTAGTCAATTGGGCATGTTAAGAAATTTCATCTGGAGATGCACCATGTTGCCCAATGCAGTCTTCTTTCCTTCTTATTCTGATTGAATGAGCAGAAAAAAGCAATGATGGCCACTAGTAATGGGCCAATTTCCCCCGTTTCGCCGAAAAATTAGACAAAACTCTAATTTTGAAACCGCATCAATTTTGATGGCGCGTTAAAGTCAATGGGCATCCGAATAGTGTTGACGCAAGACGGTTTTGACGGGAGCAAATTTTCCGACGTGCAGTGTTGTAGGTATAGTAAGTGGTGTAGGTATAGTAAGTGGTGTAGGTATAATAGGTGCTGTATGTATAGTAAGTGCTGCAGGTATAGTAAGTGCTGCAGGTATAGTAAGTGCTGTAGGTATAGTAGGTGCTGTAGGTATAGTAAGTGCTGCAGGTATAGTAAGTGGTGTAGGTATAGTAAGTGCTGTAGGTATAGTAGGTGCTGTAGGTATAGTAAGTGCTGCAGGTATAGTAAGTGGTGTAGGTATAGTAAGTGCTGTAGGTATAGTAGGTGCTGTAGGTATAGTAAGTGCTGCAGGTATAGTAAGTGGTGTAGGTATAGTAAGTGCTGTAGGTATAGTAGGTGCTGTAGGTATAGTAAGTGCTGCAGGTATAGTAAGTGCTGTAGGTATAGTAAGTGGTGTAGGTATAGTAAGTGGTGTAGGTATAGTACGTGCTGTAGGTATAGTAGGTGCAGTATGTATAGTAGGTGCTGTATGTATAGTAAGTGGTGTAGGTATAGTAAGTGCTGTAGGTATAGTAAGTGCTGTAGGTATAGTAAGTGCTGCAGGTATAGTAAGTGCTGCAGGTATAGTAAGTGCTGCATGTATAGTACGTGGTATAGGTATAGTAAGTGGTGTAGGTATAGTAAGTGGTGTAGGTATAGTAAGTGGTGTAGGTATAGTAAGTGCTGTAGGTATAGTAGGTGCAGTATGTATAGTAAGTGCTGTATGTATAGTAAGTGGTGTAGGTATAGTAAGTGGTGTAGGTATAGTAAGTGCTGTAGGTATAGTAGGTGCAGTATGTATAGTAAGTGCTGTATGTATAGTAAGTGCTGTATGTATAGTAAGTGGTGTAGGTATAGTAAGTGGTGTAGGTATAGTAAGTGGTGTAGGTATAGTAAGTGCTGTAGGTATAGTAGGTGCAGTATGTATAGTAAGTGGTGTAGGTATAGTAAGTGGTGTGTGTCTGCTTATCAGCTCCCATCTTGCCAAAATGGAGAACATGTAGTAAACATAATCAGAGTACGAGGCATAAAATAAAATATGAACACAGATGAGTTTCCGAAGAGCAACAGAGACTGATAAATTCATTGAGAAATTTCAGTGGGAGTCAATTACAGTTTTCTGATATAAATACTAATTATAAAGCCTGAGGAAGGGGAAAATTGTTTTCATATTCATTCGGCCTTTGAATGGGGAATGCGAAGAGGGATTAGTGCATAAAAAACAACTGAGTCTCTATGACAACACGGGGAAAATGGCGGCCGCACTCTTGCATCCGATTTGCACAAGCAGCATTTATTCATCAATCAGATACGGTCGTTTTAATTGGAGTTTTACAGAGCGAGAAATAATTCACTTTAAATCTCCAGGGAAAACAACAAAAATCAAGACCTGAACAGTCTGAAGTTTGGCACGTGGGGGGGGGGGTCTCTGGATCCCAAAGAGACTGTAAATATTCCATAAACTGTCAGTTGGTAGTTTATTGGCTGTGTAAGGGGCCTCCCTGACCCACATCTGCCCGAAAATGGGGCAGGTCTAAAAATCCTGTTGGGTAACGAGCACATTGGTTCATTAATTAATAACATCTGCTTGTACTGCATTGTGATTTAATTGCTTGTCCCAAAGGCCAAATGATCCGATTAGTCTGATATCAACAAGCAGAGCTTTACATGTACAGTATGGCCAGCTTAAAGGAACAGTAGCACCAGAAAAATAAAGTGTTTTAAAAGAATGACAATATAATATAGTGTTTCCCTGCACTGGTAAAACTGGTGTGTTTGCTTCAGAAACTCTACTATAGTTTATATAAACAAGCTGCTGTGTAGCCATGGGGGCAGCCATTCAAGCACAGGATACACAGTAGATAACAGATAAGTACTACTATAGTTTATATAAACAAGCTGCTGTGTAGCCATGGGGGCAGCCATTCAAGCACAGGCTACACAGTAGATAACAGATAAGTACTACTATAGTTTATATAAACAAGCTGCTGTGTAGCCATGGGGGCAGCCATTCAAGCACAGGATACATAGTAGATAACAGATAAGTACTACTATAGTTTATATAAACAAGCTGCTGTGTAGCCATGGGGGCAGCCATTCAAGCACAGGATACACAGTAGATAACAGATAAGCTCTGTAGTATACAATGGGATTCTTCAGAATCTTCTGTGTGTCCTGTGCTTGAATGGCTGACCCCATGGCTACATAGCAGCTTGTTTATATAAACTATAGTAGTACTAATCTGTTATCTACTGTGTATCCTGTGCTTGAATGGCTGCCCCCATGGCTACACAGCAGCTTGTTTATATAACTATAGTAGTACTTATCTGTTATCTACTGTGTATCCTGTGCTTGAATGGCTGCCCCCATGGCTACACAGCAGCTTGTTTATATAACTATAGTAGTACTTATCTGTTATCTACTGTGTATCCTGTGCTTGAATGGCTGCCCCATGGCTACACAGCAGCTTGTTTATATAAACTATAGTAGTACTTATGTGTTATCTACTGTGTATCCTGTGCTTGAATGGCTGCCCCCATGGCTACACAGCAGCTTGTTTATATAAACTATAGTAGTACTTATCTGTTATCTACTGTGTATCCTGTGCTTGAATGGCTGCCCCCATGGCTACACAGCAGCTTGTTTATATAAACTATAGTAGTACTTATCTGTTATTTGCTGGCTCTTGAAAAATGGCCCCATGCAGATGCCGAAAAGGTTTTTATTTAATTTTAAAAGTAAAGGATTTTTTTAAGAATATATTGATATTGGAGTGTGAATTCTTCTGTCTTTACGTATAGACACTCACACACTGAAGTTAGCAACAGTACCTTGGGCAAATGACGTCTCTATGTTCAATAAACGATTTGTCCAAACTTTGCAAAACAGACTCCAGTACAACCCCATGTTCAGTTCTGGGCTTCCTGAAATACAGTTTCATAACTATAGTCTCATTGCACCTAAATCCCTTTCCTATGCAAATCCAAGACTGCCCAAAAGGATAGACGTACTGTAATAACAGGAAGCCTCAAAGCCTGAGAAATAAGTACAAATAGGAACCACATGGGCAGTGTCTTTAAGACAGAAGACTCTGTTTTATTGTTGTTGGTATTGAAGTTTGGCTCCGTTAACTTTTAAACGGATAATTACCCAATACTCTGAAATGGGCCGGGATAAAACCATTCTGTAGCCAAAATTACAAATGGACACACAAAACACAAAAGGTGAAGAATTTAGTAGGATCTGGTACCATTTTATTTGGCATAATGTTGGTTGCCAATGATCTCTGTATAATGTTAGGTTTCTCATTTAGTTAAATAAATTATGATTAGTAGGGATGCACCAAATTCACTATTTTGGATTCGGCTGAACCCCCAAATCCTTCGGCTGAACCCCTGAATACCGAACCGAATCCGAATTTACATATGCAAATTAGGGGTGGAAAGGGGAAAACATTTTTTACTTCCTTGTTTTTGTGACAAAAAGTCCCACGATTTCCCTCCCCGCCCCTAGTTTGCATATGCAAATTAGGATTCGGTTCAGCCGGACAGAAGGATCCGACCCAATCCTGGATTCGGTGCACCCCTAATGATTAGATATAAACATACATTTCCAGGGCTACTGGGCACCTTCCATAACAAAGATGACTGTATTCTAAATATTATACATCGATGGGCATATTTAAAATGTTACCGATACTTTATTTAATAACAGACTAAGCGGCAGATTTATTAAGGTTCGAATGGTAAATTCAAATTCGAATTCCCAAATTTTTTTTTTTGGTCAAAATTCAAATGTTAAATCACCAACTCGAATTTGACTTTGAATTCGAATGTGAGATTTATCACACCACGACCCTGGAAAAATGGCAGAGGTCCGTCGAACAATTTGAAGATATCAATAGCCTTGTTGACATTTGAGGCTTTTTTTCATATTCTATTCAAATTTTCCGGTCATTAATATTCAATTGAATATTAGACGTTCGAGTGTTTTCATAAATACCCTCCCGTTCGAGTTGTGAGTACATTCAAATTAAAATCAAATCAACTTCGAAATTCGACTGTTGATAAATCTGCCCCTAAGTCTAGGTTTACAGGTGGGCCTGGTTCCCATGCAATTCAATTGGGTACTCTCACGTGATCGTTTGTAACTTAACGGCACATGATAGAGGCCACGTTACAACTTCATTACAATCAGAAAGGAGGCCTCCTCTTACTCAGTGATCTATGCCAGTGGCTGCAAAACTATAGGACAGTTTTTGGGGGAAAAAATTCGATTTCGTCCTCTGGATATACCTAAGAAACCAGCTTGATGATCTTGGAATATATATATATATATACACAAACCCACGAATTTATACAGTAAATTCTACTCTCATTCCCTATCCAACTGCCAGTCAGAAGGTCTTAACTGAATTCTCCTGGGAGCTTTCATGTTTCAAATGCCACAACACTAGGATTACCGGTGACATTTTGATGAATGTCATGAACATGTTTTTCTTAAGATTATTGTACCATATACAATTCATTAGTTAAAAAAACACAGAAGAATTTCAACTCCAAGAGTCCATTAACTCCTAATAAATTAGGACATTCCTGACCACAACTTGATCAAGACACAAAGCATCTAATTATGCCAAGCCATCGCCCGAGTGTCTCCCCAAGACTGTTTTACCGAAACATGGAAATTTGGTAGCTCTCTTTTGAGTATGTCTTGCTTATCTTTTCACTTCTGATTTGCTCATTGGCAGTCCCATCCCTTATATTCGCTCAAATTTTCATCATCGGGACCAGAGCAATGGGGATTGGTGCATGGGAAATTTAAAATAAAGATTGTATCTCCTGCGTATCCCCAGTGTTTCTGAACCAATGCGGGTTTGGATGGGCATCCTGTTGCCCTAGGCCTTGATGTCCTCTCCACAAATCCAGGGCCTGGCCAAGTGGAAAGCACACCTATTTGGGTACCCTTCATTTCTAAGGTACACAAAGAGCTTCCCCCACAAACTATAAAGATTTAGGGCCCGATTCACTTACTTCGAGTGAAGGATTCGGAGTAAAAAAACTTTGAATTTCGAAGTGTTTTTTGGGCTACTTCGAACATCGACTACGACTTCGAATCGAAGGATTCAAACTAAAAATCGTTTAACTATTCGACTATTCGATAGTCGAAGTACTGTCTCTTTAAGAAAAAACTTCGACCCCCTAGTTCGCCATCTAAAAGCTACCGAAGTCAATGTTAGCCATTGGGGAAGGTCCCCGTAGGCTTTCCTAAGTTTTTTTGGTCGAAGGATAATCCTTTGATCGTTGGATTAAAATCCTTCGAATTGTTCGATTCGAAGGATTTAATCGTTCGATCGAAGGATTATTCCTTCGATCGAATGATCGAACTATATGCGCTAAAATCCTTCGACTTCGATATTCGAAGTCGAAGGATTTTAATTCCCAGTTGAATATCGAGGGTTAATTAACCCTCGATATTCGACCCTTGGTGAATCGGCCCCTTAGTGTTGCATAACAAGCATTACGGAATTTTTTTGGAGCAGGCAATCTTCCACCAGGCAGTTGGATCAAAGTGAAATGGTTTATTGTGTCCACAGCCTTACGCATTTCATGTTACAAACAATTAGTCATAGATTGACATGAAACGCATAAGGCTGTGGACAAAATAAACCATTTCACTTTGATCCAACTGCCTGGTGGAAGATTGCCTTTATTGAGTGCCTGCTCCAAAGAATTTTCGGTTTGTCCGCTCCCCGTGCTGAGGGCTGAGGGCGGTGCACCTGGGCCTCTTCCTTGATGTTGTGATTTACTATTTACTATTTGGAAACGCCACCTTTAGACTGAATAACAAGCATTGCCAAAATCTTTTTTTAAAGGTTTTAAATACATGTTTAGAAGCATACATTATATCAAAGTTTTCGGCTGAGGGTTTCTCATGGTATCAAACTCAAACGTATAAATTAAAGCAAATAATTAAGGTTTCCTGGGCAAAATAAACTAGAACAAAAGCCTAATGGTATAACTTTCTCAATGCTTATCTTGGGAATTGTCAACACTGCTTTAAACAGGGGCTCTTGGAGAGCCAAAGGCATTCTGCATTTTCCATGAAGCCTTATTGGACTATACTTGTGGTGCATCTGCTTTATATGAACTAGTGTTTTCTATCTGAGATGCTTCCTAAACAAAGCAGTAGTGATAGGTCAATGTCTGTATTTGCAGAAGAGGACCTGATATAATATAGACCAACGTCCATGATGATGTTGGAGACCTATCTAACTGCTCAACTCAAAAATTAGTGTTATAGGTCATGTGTTTTAAGTCTGTTGCTATATTTAGTGAAATCTTCTATATATGGACTGAGGGGTCCCCCAACCTGCCATTCGGCAACCAACAATGGATTACTCACAAGGAGTAGACTGGGTTGTAACTGACCATGGCCAGGGAGTAACACAGTTGCATCGAGGCCTAGAATCATCCTTTCTAAACATTTTTATTCGAATACGGCTTTCTCTGACTATTTTATAGATACAGAAAATAAATCCTATTTCATAACGTTATTCTGTTGATATTTTGCCTGTGGTAAAACATTTACCTCCAAGAATAACCTGCTTTTCCGACCCGTTCTAACATCCTAAAGCGCGGTTCTATAAATCTCACTTAACACTGATTTTTTTTTTTTTTTTTTGGGAAACCTAGCAAGACATGCCACTGTCCTCGGTTCACTTTCGTTCTAGGAAAGATGAAAACCTTTAAGACGCTGGGAAATCTGCCAAAGTAAATAGCAGACACGTCCCAAGCTTCTCCACCTCGCATTTGCTTTGGGGCCTCCTACGGTTATAAACACACTGGAAAAGTCTCCCTATGTGCAGGCACACTTGCCAACCAACGCCTAGCATTCAGCAGGTATTGTGTCATTTCCCCCCAAATTCTCCCTAAAGGTTAACTGCTCCACCCCAACACTATCAGAGCTGTTGGAAAGGAAAATAAAATGAATGCATACTATAAATCCGACACATCAAACAGTCCCTTCAATAACCTGTCTGTAAGTCTTCCAAAAACTTTCACAGCTTCAGCATTTCCAACATAATCCCTCAGTTCTTATATCACAAGCAACGTGTCCCTCAAGAGTATTTTTAATATGCCAGGGAAGAAGGTGAAGGTCCCCAGCAGGGAGTCAAGAAATGGATGCGCCTACAGTCTAGAGGACTATATTGTCCTAACCATAGGACCATAAAAATAAAAACAAAAGTGGTCAAAATAATCTGTAATTGGTATCGGACACATTTTGCGTGGGATGAATAACATCATCACTGCCGGTGCAAGATTTCTTTCAGTTGATAAGGAGGTGGGGGAATCTCTGTTAGACCAGCATAAAAGGAATATATCAACATGTGTATCTGTAGACATAAGTCAAATCAACTGGACTTGCTGGGTTTTTTCCTTGAAGATGTTTCACCAGTCATCCAACTGGTTTTCTCAATTCTACAGTTATTCTGAATTGAGAAAACCAGTTGGATGACTGGTAAAAAAAAGTTGATTTGACGTATTTCTACAGATATACCGTGATACCTGGATGAATGAGAATCTTCACAAACATATCAACATGTGCCTTGTGGTACCAATTACATGTGTAGGTAAAGCATAACCAGGGAAAAGAGACCTTTAAATATTCAGTAGATTGTTATTAAGGGGAATTTCAGTCCTGCATTAACTCTATGTGGCAAATTCACTAACCTGAGGAAATTCGCCAGCACCGGCTTCGCTCACATTGCAACAATTCGCCAGGCGTAGATTCGCCAGGACAACGCTAATTCACTAAAATCCAAAATTGCATCCAGGGCGCCGAACGCTGGCGAAGTTGCGCTAGCGTTACTGCGCCAAGCAAAGTGAAGTTGCACTAGTGTTGGCTAATTTGCATACGGCGGGAATTTAAAGTACAATGGACGTATATATGTTGCAGCAAATACATTACACTACACAAGCCCGGGAAACCTTCATAAAATAAAATAGAGTTGTTATATTGCCCTACACATGTGCCCAGTGTATAGTTTATGTGCCAAATCTTAGTAAATGTATTGGGGAGCCCGGGTACCAAAAATAAATGTACGGACTTTTGCAGCTTATCACCCTGAAAAAGTAAAAGACGCTAGCAGTGGCGTAACTACTTGCAGGCGGGCCCTGGTACAGGATTGGCACCAGGGCCCCCCTGTCGGGCCCTCCCCCTATGAATCATGTGTTGGAGTGCTGCTGGCATGCACACTGTAAAATCTTCCTCTGCCCAGCCGCTCGTGATAACTGAGTGTGATCGCACCCCCTGAACTCCTGGGAGTTACGCCACTGAGGATGTCTGTTTATTCAACATCTATTCCACATCTCAAACCATGAATCGGCACATGTATGGCAGCTATGAAATTTCATAATTTCAGATTTTAAACAGATTTTATGTTCTGGCCCCAAAATCAGTTACAGGTTGGCACAGTGATGAAACGCCCTTGAGAAGTTATAAATATATAGGATAGGATCTACTATCCAGAATGCTTGTGACCTGGGTTTTCTGGAAAAGGTTTTATTCTGTAATTATTGGATCATTATACTTTAAGACTGCTATAAATCAGTAATACATATAATAAACACAAGTGTGGATTAAAACAGCTTAAATGATCAAGTACAAGCTACTATTTTATTATTTATTAATTTAAAAAATTAGGATCAATGATTTATAATTGAGTCTACAGATGATTGCCTTCCAGAATAATGGATTTCCGGATAAGGGATACTATACCATATTATGCCTTTGTGACATGAAAATATGTGCATTCCTACCAGAAGTAAAATCTCCTCCTTCATACTCAAACTGAACAGGAACAGAACTTGACACTCGCAACTAAACCTTCCAATAACCTCTTCCTTATCAATACCGCACTCCCGGGTGGCTGTTAACACAGCTCCTGCATTACTGGCAGACAAGGAATTCAGATGCCAGAAAGGTCATCTCGTGAGACTAAGAGGTACGACGCCACGTACATAAGCACAGTGACACCAGAAGTAGCCTCCGTGAGGGAGTGACGTGCAAGAATGTGGCATATTTATCGTTTGTATGTAGTGATCTATGATGGGCACGGTCGGCTATGGTACGGCTGCTGCTTATATTTTAGTCAGATTACTTTTAAGTGCTGATTGAAATCCACTTTGTTTTTTTCTGCTGGGTGCAGGCAGCTGCCGAATAACTAACAACAGTAGAGTCGCTGCTGGCCCCCTGCCTAGCTGTCCACAATAAACATTATAGCGGCTCCAGCGGGCCCCAAGGGGGTGCGGGCCCGGGTACAATCGCACCTTCTGCACCACTGGTAGTTACGCCACTGGACGCTAGCGTTTTTTGGGACTAACGGCAGGGCAGGACAAAAAGAGAGAGAGCGTAGGATCAGGTCTGAGCCGGCCCAGTCCGACCCTGGATCCCTCCCAGCAGCAGAGAAGTCTCAGCTCCGCTCTCCAGCAACTTCCCGATGGCATCATCCATGGGGGGCAAAATCGCGGGGTACCAGGGCGAACTGCTGGGCGATGATCTGCAGCCCCCCCCAAATCCTAGAGCGGCTACGGAGGAGCAGCAGAGACCCCTTTTGGTCCAGGTAAGTGTCCGCCATAGCCCAGTTCGACCACCCGCAGTCTCCTACACAGGCAACAGCGGCGCTTCTCACATATACCTGGTACTGACACCCCTTTATGTCACCTCAGTGCTGCAGACTTGCACCCCTATCCACCCAGACACAACACTTCTTGGCTTATCAGAAAATCCCTGACCCACGGAGCTGACACTCATTTTCTATGCCCTGCCTCTGGATGTGTAAACAAATCAGAATGAGACCCTAGGCAGTTAAGGGGTTGACTCTTAGAGAGAAAGAGATGCAGGAAGCTTGTCAGGGCTGATTAGTGTGGCAAATTATTATTTATTATCCCCTCAAGTATAAGCTGAAACAAACTATTGTACATTAGAGTTGCCCTGTCCATTTTGGGGCCTCCCATTCTTTTGTGCCCCAGATAATGGCCCCCACACATTTTCACCTCACCAAATCTGGCCCTCGTAGTAAAAAGTTTGGACACCCCTGGGTTAGATGGATAGACTCAAGCCCCAGTTGACATCTGGTCATCTTACCTTTTCAGGTTGGTCCCGTGGGCACCTCCCCTAGCTGTGTTTGAACTGCAAATCCCAGAGAAAGAACTACAATTCCCAGGGAAATTCCTAGAAGCCAAAGGATGGATGTCTATGGTATAAATAACTTTCTTATATAAGAGTAATGTATACCTTAAAACATGTTTTCCCTCAAGAACCCCTCTCTTCGAGGACAGGGCCCTATGACCTTATGCAGCCCCTAGCTCCCTCAAATATTTCAACCTGAAAAAAACAGGAGAAGTCCAACGAGCCCAAACCAAACAACAACTTGCAACAAATACCTTTACTCCCATGCTATTGCCAGGCTCACATAAATGAAATAAAGTAATTGCTGATTATTAGGTTTGCCACCTGTCACTGGGACCCGGTTTTTAGAATGGCTGCCTGGGTGAAAAGTGCCTGTGAAGATTTTCAAATTAGGAAATCTGGACAGGACATTGAAGTATATGATATGGCGATCAGCCAATTGCTGATCACCACGACATCAGTCCCGACACCTACATCACCCGCCCTGCTCCCGATGTCATCCGCCCCTTCCTGTTTTCCGCAAACAAAAGAGGTGGCAACCGCACTGATTATATAGACCAACATTTGGCCATTCTCGCCACAATAAAAGGCGTCAATTGTAGACAGAATGATCTCTAGGCTAGCCACAATATTCAATTATTCAAACTATTTTTCTGTTACCAACCAATATTCCATTTCCCCTTATATCTATTGATCTGGAATGCAGATGCTTCCTTGGCCTAGATACTATGATCTATGGCATTTAAAGGAGAAGGAAAGCTACCGAAACAGTTTTTGCCAATAGATCAGCCACAATAGTGAAAGAGCAGCAGCTGTCATATTAGCTTGATGTGACATCACTTCCTGCCTGAGTCTCTTCCTGCTCACTCATAGCTCTGGGCTCAGATTACAGCAGGGAGGGCAGGAGGAAGAGAGGAAAAGGGAGGGGGAGAGCGATGGAGAAACAAACTGAGCATGCTCAAGCCCTAGCCCTGGAGGTTTAAGCTGAAACAAGGAAGTCTGATACAGAAGCCCATGAGTACACAATAGAAGGAAAGAAATTAGGTGTTTCATTTGACAGAAGAATCAGAGCAGCATTACTTTAGGGTTTACTGGTGTATTTATATAGACCTTTCTGATAAAGCTTACTTAATTTTAGCTTTTCCTTCTCCTAAAAGAAGTAACATTTCTGCATTTTTAACTCAATTCTATACTATATAGTACTTTGTGCTTAGAGTACCAATGGTTTTCTGAACTTTTTTGTTCAAACCCTCCCACTTTGAGAACCTACGTTTTGGCCAGTTTTACCTTACCCCATACCATAAGTACAGATACATTAAAAAATCTTGTATCTGCTGTCCAACCAGTTCATACGAATATCTAGAATAGCAAACAGCAGAAGAATTTCGAAATCCAGAAGGGGCGTAATTTGGCACCTCTGGTGTGCACAGATGTGGCATAAAAATATGACCAGATACTCAAATGAGAGATACCATAAAATGGAATGCTCCCATCTTGCACAGTCCTGTCCAAACCTTTTAGTGGGAAGCTCATCTGGGAAATAGAACCGACCAAGATTACAAGAGAGAACAAAGGAGAAGGTTGTTGACTTTAGGAAGACTAGGAGTCACCACCTGCCACTGTACATCGACGGCTCTAATGTGGAGATCGTCAAAAGCACCAAATGCCTTGGTGTCCACCTGGCGGTGAACCTCACCTGGTCCCACAACACCAGCTACTTAGCCAAGAAAGCCCAACAGCTGAGGAAATCCCATCTCCCACCATTCATACTCAAAACCTTCTACAGAAGGACTATCGAGAGCATCCCGAGCAGCTGTATCACTGTCTGGCCTGGGAACTGCACTGTCATGGAGCGCAAGACCCTACAGAGTATAGTGAAGACAGCAGAGAAGATCATAAGTGTCTCTCTTCCTTCCATCACGGACATTTACACCACTCGCTGCATCCGTAAAGCCACCAGCATTGTGGCTGATCCAACACACCCCTCACACTCACTGTTCACACCATCTGGAAAAAGGTACGGAAGCATTAGGGTCCTCGCTACCAGACTGTGTAACCGTTTCTTCCCCCAAGCCATAAGGCTCCTTAATACTCAGGGACGCCATTGTATAAATAAATAACCATTGGATACAATTGTTCTCTATGAGCACATCTGCACTTTATCATGTTCTTACTACTATCATATCAAAATGATACACCCATCATGTCTGACATTTAGCATTATTTACTTAACATATTACATCTGCTGAGTGTGCACTGTTTTGTCCTGTCCCTGCACTGTGCTGTCCTGTCTTGCAGGAGTTGCATATTTTTGCACTTGCACTTTTTGTCTGTTGTCCGGTACCTCTATGTTGTGTGTAGCACCAGGGTCCTAGAGGAACGTTGTTTAGTTCCACTGTGTACTGTACAAACGTATATGGATAAAATGACGATAAACTCACTTTTGACTCTTGACTCTCTCTTGAATTTGTTCTGATAAATCTGTTTCTTGGGTACAGCAGGAAAACTCCACAGCTCTGTATTCATTTATGAAGCATTTTATGGGATATGGGAATTCCCCAACTGGCAAACGGTAACTCTATTTTCGCCCTTCGCTTATAATGCCCCTTACCAACTTAAAGGAGAAGGAAAGGCCTATTTACTTGGGGGTGCCAATAGTTAGAAGAAGCTCCGTGGTGCTCACTGGAATAACCCCCGATCTAGTGCAGTTTTCTCCTGATAGGGGCCTGGGGTATGAGATAAGTATATATCCACTTGGGGGTGCCAAACTTTTGGCACCCCCAAGTAAATACAGCCTTTCCTTCTCCTTTAATGTCATCTTACTCTGGTAGAACAATAGAATATTAGTTCAAATTTAATGGAAATGAACCGTAATTCACTTGCAAACTTTTGTCAATCCGCCATTAGAAGTTTTTTTTTTTAAAGGCTCACACAACTAAGTGAAAAAAATCATATAAAACAACCATGAAGAAACGGTTGTACTTTGGTACCCAAGTACAACAAATATGCACTTATATTTACTACTGGCTGAACAACCGCAGACAATGATCAGGCCTCAACCAGTAGTTGAACGTTGATAATTTAAATAATCAATGTTACCTTTTTCAGTAGTAATACAGATGCACATAATCAATCTATTTGAAAATACCATTATACACTGATCAACAAAAAGATCTGACCACATTGAAGAAATGTAAAGTCATACCCTAGTTTGCACATTTAAATTTGCAGTTTCCTCCAATAAGGCTCACTGGGTCCATTTTTAATTTTTTTAGCCAAGAACTGTTGATAGGACTTTGGAGGCCCCATACATGGAATAATTCAGTTAAGTCAGTTTAGGAGCATAAGCATCAAGTAAGAATTATAGAGGACAAATAAAAGCAGATGACTGCACTCCGCTGTGTCTAGGGTGTCAGCTCTTGGAAACAATGGGAGCCAGCAGGAGAGAAAGCTCAAGAGAACAAAAACAGAGCCAGGGAAGGGGCTACTGGCCGCAAAGCTGAAGGAGCCCATCAGTCAAATTAAGGAATATACTGCTGGTCCACCTCAATTTAACTTCAGTAATCCCATGAATAAGGACACTGAACAAATTGTCCTAATAATCTGTTCATCATCAGGCCCTTTCACTAGAGCTGTCAATCAAAGGAGAAGAAAAGGACAATACATTGCCCAATCCTGCACACAACATATTTAGCTGCAAGTCTAGCAGTGTACATTGTTACGGCAAATACGAGTACGATGCACTTGCAGTGACAAAGAGGTGAAGGAATAAAAGCTTGACTGCCTTACATTACCAAATGGGAGTAACTGAAACATTATTTACTTCGAGTACAGCTGTTCAGGATAAGAGCAGGAAGTACTTTTAGTAGAAAGGAAGTGACAGCAGCATTAAAATCTCACAGCATAGGAGACTAGGGGCAGATTTATTAAGGGCTGAATTGAAAATTTGAATTTTCTTTTTTTTTTGTGTGATCAAAACTGTCAAATTTGACTAGGGAATTATTTAAACTCAATTCGAGATTTATCATACTCTGGCCCTTCGAATTTCAGTTCAACTATTTGCCGCCTAACACCTGCCGAATTACTGTTTAAGTCAATAGGGATCAATTTGGGCCTTCCTGACATTTGGGTTTTTTCGGAGAAAAAACTCGAATCGAGTTTGATCAAATTTGAATAGAATTTGACTTGAGTTTTCGGGTTGTTTTAAAAATTCGATTTTAACAATACATTTCGGCAAGTCGAATTTCGTTTCCATTCAAATTTAAGGGAGTTTAAAAAACTCACATGAATTCTAAATTGGCTCCTAATAAATGTGCCTCTAAATCCTGGGTCCCCAACCAGTGAGCAAGTTTCAGATGTAAAAAGAGTTGGGGAGCAACACAAGCATGAAAAATTTTCCTAGGTGGTGCCAAATAAGGGTTGTGATTGGCTATCGGTAGCCCCTATATGGACTGGCAGCCTACGAGGCTCTGTTTGGCAGTAAAATTGATTTTTATGAAACTAGAACTTGCCTCCACGCCTTCAAAATTAAGCATCTGCTTTGAGGTCACTGAGAGCAACATCCAAGGGGTTGGGGAGCAATATGTTGCTCGTGAGCCACTGGTTGAGGATCCCTGCTCTAAATGAATGCAGGATTTTGGTAGTGATGGCCCTGATGACCAGTTTGGGTTACATCTGGAGAAGATATCTAGTTGCTCTTCTGACTATGACCAAATAATGAACCCAAAGGGGGTTTGAACTCAAAAAGGCCACTGGTATAAAAGAAGGAAGAAATGGTGAAACTAGGAGTTTGGTGTACCAGCAGTGGCAAATGAGTTAATAAAAGAAAAATGAAGTACTTGCTGAAGATAAATTTCTTCATAAAAGGAGCAACTAAAGTATGAAGTACTTGCAGTACAGAAGAACTGAAGCAAGAAGTTCTAGCAGCAGAGTGGGGGATATGAAAATATTAAATATTTCACTATAGAAATAGGGCCAGAAGCATGAATATTTGTTGGATAGAAGGAGGCCCTGAAGCATGAAAGTACTGGCGGTATGAAAGAAAGAATTGAAGCACAAATGACTTGCAGTATAGGAAGAGGAACTGAAGCCTGAAGTATTCACAGAAATGATGCACAGTCTTTGGTGGGCAACAAGCAATGATCTAACAGCCACGAAAGACAAGGAAAATCTTGTTAGAACATTCAGGTCTTAATCCATGGATAAGGTGTCAAGGCTTGACTAGATCTGCACTTGTAAACACTCAATAAATAGAACACAAGGCACCAGGGCCAAGTGTACAGTTTGTTGTGATCCCTGATGAAGCTCATGCCTTAGAAGCAGAAGAATCAAACTAAATATGGCCATACACCGGACAATGAAAGATAACGAATCTGGCCAAGCCCATGGATGCAGCCTATCTTTCCTGATTACAAACTTTCCATATATCTGTGGGGCAGGTTAGAAGACACCATTGGAAGAGGACCAACTCAACACACTGATGTTGTCTCCATAAGACCATAGAATCATTCAATCATTGGCTCAGGGCACCAGAATTAGATCAGTTCCAGCATTGGGTAAGGGTTTTTAGGTGTATGGCCTGTTAAGACTATGAACAGTTCCTAAAATCAGCAGTACTTCATCCTACCCCAGTAGGACCAAACAGTTATAGACAAGGCATGGACTAGCTGCAATTTTGTGTAATGCGATAATCCCAGGGCTTTGTGATTATATCAAATAAACCTAAACTGCAACACATGCAGTGTGGGACTGGGACATCAGGGGCCCACCAAAAACCCTTTAGACCAGGGGCCCATCCAAAACCCTTTAGACCAGGGGCCCACTCTAAGTATTATTTTCTTCCTCTCCTCACTCAACCTCTATTCTCTTTTCTTTACATAATATAGTTACATAGTTACACAGTTAAATTGGGTTGAAAAAAGACAAAGTCCATCAAGTTCAACCCCTCCAAATGAAAACCCAGCATCCATACACACACCCCTCTCTACTTTTAATTAAATTCTATATACCCATACCTACACTAACTATAGAGCTTAGTATCACAATAGCCTTTGATATTATGTCTGTCCAAGAAATCATCAAAGTCCCTCTTATAGTCATTAACTGAATCAGCATCACAACATCACCCGGCAGTGCATTCCACAACCTCACTGTCCTGACTGCGAAGAACCCCCTACGTTGCTTCAAATGAAAGTTCTTTTCTTCTAGTCTAAAGGGGAGGCCTCTGGTACAGTGATCCACTTTATGGGTAAAAAGGTCCCCTGCTATTTGTCTATAATGTCCTCTAATGTACTTGTAAAGTCTAATCATGTCCCCTCACAAGCGCCTTTTTTCCAGAGAAAACAACCCCAACCTTGACAGTCTCCCCTCATAATTTAAGTCTTCCCTCCCTCTAACCAGTTTAGTTGCACTTAGTCTCTGCACTCTCTCCAGCTCATTTATATCCCTCTTAACGACTGGAGTCCAAAACTGCCCCCATACTCCAGATGAGGCCTCACCAGGGACCTATAAAGAGGCAGAATTATGTTTTAAATATAATCTATTATTCCATCTATTTAGCCTCTTTATTCTCATAGAAATAGGCAATGACTATGAAATAGGCCAAATGTTTAGAAGCAGGAGGGCCCACTGACACCTGTGCCCACCGGGAGTTTTCCTGGTATTCCGGTGGGCCAGTCCGACACTGAACACATTATAATACACAAAAGCCATGAATATCTTGTAAAATATATCCTTATAAACGGTGAGTAGTGATGTCATCAGTTATAAACGGTGAGTGGTGATGTAATTTCTGTCACATGACTCACTAAAATTTGTGTATTATAATTAATAAAGTACCCCCAGTTGTAAAATATGAGGATATTAGAAGTTACCTCGGAGTTCCATGACCTGTATAAAAACACCCGGCCTTCGGCCTCGTACTTTTATATGGTCATGAAACTCCTCGGTAACTTATAATATCCTTATATTTTACAAGAGGGGGTACTTTATTCACTATGTATGAAATACTGTGGTAAAGGGTAAACATTCATAATTGGAGTTAAATATTTACAGGTATGGGATCAGTTATCCAGAAAGCTCAGGACCTGGGTTTTCCGTTATTTGGATCATCATACCTTGAAAACAATTGCCTCCAGTTACTGTGACTTGTACCATTTCAGTGCTTTATCCACAGGGCCATCTAGCTGCTTAAGAGTGCAAGCTCTTAGGGGCAGGTCCCTTGTAATATAGACATCATCCCTATGCCAGTTATGCATCCTTATGTAAAGCCCTGTGAAATATGTCAACACTTCTATTACAAATAACCTCACAGCCCGTGTCTTGTGCTCTTTTTTTTTTTTTGATTGTAAGCTCTGTTGAGCAGGATCCTCTTTCCTTTTAGTTCTAGTCATAACGCTATATAATCAGTATATTGTTGATGAATACACCCAACAGTTGTACAGTGTTGTACAGTATAGAGGTCAATGTTGGTGATATTGTTGATCTCGAATAGTGACGGGCGAATTTCTCCAGTTTCGATGAAAAATGAGTGAATTTCCCTCAAATTTAGCGAAACGGCGAAAAATTCTCAAAAAAAAATTGTGAAAATTGGCGCCCGTCTGAAAAAGTCGCTCACGTCAATTTTGATGGTGGCATTAATGTCAATGGGCGTCCGAATATTGTTGACGCGTGGCAATTTTGACACAAGCCATTCATTTTTTGACACTGAATTTTCGCAGGAGATCAGTGAATTTATTCGCCGGTTGCAAAACGCAGAAATTCACCTCAAATTTATTTGCCCATAACCAGTCTCTAATGTAGGATGATCTTTCCAAAGCCATTGCTTAGATCCTTGATCCCATATTTCGGTATGGGATCAGTTATCTGGAAGCCCATTATCCAGAAAGCTCCGAATTATGGAAGGTTATCTCACATAGCCTCCATTGTTATTATATAATTCTAATTTTTAATAATGATTTCCTTTTTCTCAGTAATGAACTAACATACAGGTATGGGACCTGTTAACCGGAATATTCGGGACCTGGGGCTTTCCGGATAACGGATCTTTCCGTAATTTGGATCTTCATACTTTAAGTCTGCTAGAAAATTATATAAACATTAAATAAACCCAACAGGCTGGTTTTGCTTCCAATAAGGATTAATTATGTCTTAATTTGGATTTAGTTCAAGATACTGTTTTATTATTACAGAAAAAAAATCTGGATTATTTGATTATAATGTAGACGGCCTTTCCGTAATTCAGAGCTTTCAGAATAACAGGTTTCTGGATAATGGATCCCATACCTGTATTATACTTCCTCTTAAACTGCCAGCACTGTACAGGTATGGGATCCGTTATCCGGAAACCCGTTATTCAGATTGCGGAAAGGCCGTCTTCCATTGACTCCATTTTATCCAAATAATCCAAATTTTTAAAATTGATTTCCTTTTTCTGTGTAATAATAAAACAGTAGCTTGTAGTTGATCCAAAATAAAATATAATTAATCCTTAAACCAGCCTATTGGGATTATTTAATGTTTATATGATTTTCTAGTAGACCTAAGGAACAAAGATCTAAATTACGGAAAGATTCTGGATAACAGAGGTCCAGCACCTGTACAAAGGATAACTGATTTTTTTCCAAATGTCATTCCTTCTGCATTTACTGTTTACATGAGTAGGGAATGCCATACTGATATTCTATGTATTGTGGCTCCATTGAAAACACAGCAAAGGCAACTGCACCTTTAACGAGTCTATCCTTGTCAAATGTTACAATGGAAATGTTAAAAAAGTCTTAAATGGATTTTTATAGGACATATCTCGGCCTGACTACTAATGTTAGAAATGCTTTCAAACGTTTCGCTCAAAGATAAGATGCGAGTCCTCCGGGGGAACATCGTTTCTGCAATATGCAATGTCTTTACAACTAAATCAATAAATCCATTTCAAATTCACCCAGTAAAAGAAAAGCAATTACAAAGGCCAAGGAGAAAGGAAAATCACAAATTCAATAGCGGAGCAGAACATTCACGGCTCCTTGAGGTTCTATTAAAGGTTCTAGATGGGTGAGGAGAAACCTCGTAAAGCCACATTATAGATCCACTATCAGGGCAGAGACGCACGCTCAGATTTGGGGAGATTAGTCGCCCAGTGACAAATCTCCTTCTCTTCTTTAATCTCCCCGAACTGCCTCCCGCCGGCTAGAATGTAAATCACCAGCGGGATGGCAGTTGGAGGACTTCATTTTCCGAAGTCGCCGAAGTTGACTCATGAGGAAACCTACAGTGAAAGGAACCTGCACTGCTGCAACTCTGACTAAAACCCTGGTAGCCACCTTGCCTGTGATTATATTAAAGCCCAGGCTAATTCAACATGGACCAATGGACAAAGAAGTCACATACCTCCCAACTGTCCCGTTATTAGAGGGACAGTCCCTCTTTTGACAGCTTAACCCGCGGTCCCTCATTTGTACTGGAAAGTCCCATTTTTATCTGCACTGAACAGTCAGAAAAATAAACAAAGTTTCTAACTTAATTGGCTTTTGGCAGAGAGCCTAGAACAGACACAGCAGCAGATAAGATACTTTTGTAACAATTTTGAGATAAGCAAATAAGTAATTGTAACAATATAAGAGAACAGGTCCCATGGCCATTTATCTATTAGTTTTCCAAGCTATGGGGCTGAAAGAACTCAAATGACTGGGACACCACAGTTGGGAGGAATCCAGACAGAACTGCTGCACCTCTACTGAACTTTCAAAAACTAAACGCCAAAAGCCCATCTGGCCAGAAAAAGAGCTATTCCCAAGCAGGTCATTTTGCCGACCCCTACACTTTTGACTGCTCTAAAGGAGGACGCAGGGCCGAATTTACATAGGGGGCGCCCCTAGGCCCACTACCGGTCGTCGCCCCTATCCCCTCCAGGGGCACAGGAGCAATGGGGATTGGCACACGGGAAATTTAAAAAATTATTGTATCTCCAGCGCATCCCCAGTGTGGGTGTGATTGGGCAGCATGCCGCCCCCCTAAAATCCTGCCGCCCTAGGCCCAGGCCTTAGTGGCATTTTCACAAATCCGGGTCTGGGAGGACGTGGGGCTGTCTAAGAAGCAACAATTGCATTGTGTCCTGAACATTTCAACACAAGACAACAGGGCCCTTAGGGACCAAAAAAAGAAGCTCTCAATACTTTTGCACATATGGTGAAAGAACGGACATTACTGTCTGTTAACAACTGCCAAAAAATTACTTTAAAAAAAATGAACAAAATCAATCAATCAACGATTGGTGGCATACGAGTGGTTGCGGTGTTTGTTAGGAATTAAAAGCACGAAGAAGAATGAAGAGCAGTGGGAAGAAAAGGAGTTTATTAAGGGGTTAGTGGCAGTTGGGTGTTCGAGCCTTACCGACGTCAAAATCAGCATTTAGAATAGGGAAGAACTGGGGGAATGGAACATGGAAAAGCCATTGCGTGCCACAAACCTTAGGGCAGGGGTGCTCAGACTTTGTCAACTCGCAAACTACTCTTGCCACCATAATGAGATCTACCTTAATAGCAGAATGGCACAGAGACAATTCCTTGTATAAATACCCCAATTCGCTGAAATACACTGAAGTCTATGGGCGACTTTTACGAGCCACAATTTTTTTCCCGCGGTCTACCAGGAACTTTATCGACTGGTAGACCACGATCGACGTCTTGGCCTTAGGGCAACGGAACACAAGAAGCTTTATTGCCCCATATCTGCTGGGTCAAGCGACAGTGGCACAAGGTCAGGAATCACCAAAGCACTTCAAGTGGCACAACCATTGACCTACAGAGTGGCATCTCTTCCATCAAGGTAATAAGGCATTCAAAAATAAAGGTATGGGACCTGTTATCCAGAATGCACATTTCTGGTTAATAGATCTTTCCGTAAATTGGATCTTTATACCTTAAAGGAGAAGGAAAGTCGTTTAGCACTTGGGGGTGCCAAATGTTAGGCACCCCAAGTGATTGTATTTACTTACCTGAAACCCCAGGCCAGTGCTCCTATCAGCAGAAAACTCCACCGGCCCGGGGTTATACCAGTGAGCACCACGGAGCGATCTTCTTCCGGCTTCTTCTTTCTTCGCGTAACTGCGCATGCACATTAGAGTGAAAAGTGGAACTTTAACTAAAAAGTCGGCTTTTTCTTTCCACTGCGCATGCGTCTGCCCCGGGAAATTTGAAGAAAGAAGAAGCCAGAAGAGGATCACTCCGTGGTGCTCACTGGTATAACCCCGGGCCGGTGGAGTTTTCTGCTGATAGGAGCACCGGCCCGGGGTTTCAGGTAAGTAAATACCAATCACTTGGGGGTGTCTAACATTTGGCACCTCCAAGTTGAAGAAGACTTT